>NC_060138.1:871504253-872244878 GCF_021461385.2 Schistocerca piceifrons | reverse complement strand
GACCGAAAGCTTTCCGCCTTGCCTGGGCCCGTCTACACCGACATTAGACTGTTGAAGACTGGAAGCATGTTCCCTGGTCGGGCGGGTATCGTTTCAAATTGTATGAGCGGATGGACGTGTGCGGGTATGGAAACAACCTCATGACTCAGTAGTCCCTGCATGTCAACAGGGGAATGTTGAAGCTTGTAGAGACTCTGTAATGGTGTGTGACGTATGCAGCTGAAATTATTTGGCACCCCTGATAATTCTAGATACGACTCTGACAGCTGACACGCACGTAAACATCTTATCTGATCACCTACATCCATTCATGTCCATCGCGCGTTCCTTTGGATTTGCGCAATTCCAGCAGGACAATGCGACGCCCCTCACATACAGAAATGCTACAGAGTGGCTCCGGGAACACTCTTCTGAGTTTCAACACTTTTTCTGGCTCACAAGTTCCCCAGACGTGAACATTATTGACCGTATCTGAGATGCCTTGCAACGTGCTTTTCATAAGAGATCTGCTCCCTATCGTACTCTGATGATTTATGGACAGCCTTGCAGAATTCATGGTCTTAGTCCCCTCCGGCACTACTCCAGACGTTAGTCGACTCCATGCCACGTCGTATTGCGGCGCTAGTATGGTATGACTTATTTCATTTAAATTGAAGCTCTCTTAAAATAATCTCAATAGAATAATCTATCGCGGGGTCCCTACACGATATTAGGCAAGTGTATCAGTTTCTTTGGCTCTTCAGTGTAGAAGGATAGTTTTCTAAGCTTCTGAGGGCATTGACAGACTCACTTCTGTCTTATAGCCGTTTTCAATACCATTTTCCGTTTCAGTTGAAAGCACCCCTGTTCATGTACAGCTTGTCAAAACCCCAACAAATTATCCTTTATGTTTATGTAGTATGAAATGCATGTACCAGAGAGTCCATAAATGTTAATAAGTACATGTGACACATTATATGATCAGTAAGGCGTTGCCTTCACAGTTTTTTCTGTGGCAAGCAAGGAGATGACTTGCTGTTTAGCACCGTCTTTTATCCTTCAGCTTTCGTCATGTAAGCATTTATCTTGTTAACTCCTAAGGACAATGAATATCTTTGCTTTTATTTAATTAATATCTTTCATATTTATTTATTTCATACTGCAAACCCTTCCCTTTGTATTAGTTTTTTGTAGTTATCAGATTTGGTTGCAGCAATTTCTGAAAGAAGTGCGAGACTGCTGACGTGGAGCCTGTCCGCCATTGGCGTGATGCAAAAACTGAGTGACACATTCTCATATGATTTACCGTGCACCAATGCATCTGCAGTCTCACAGAAATGAAATCCGACACTCAATGAACCACACAACGTAACGTTATGCACTTGACTTTTCAAAATTATGTTGGGCAATGTCTATAAGTTTGCATTTCTCTTCAGCACCCAGTCAGGAGTAATAAACAAAGTTGCAACAGGAATTAAGAAGCACCGCTCGGCTAATTTCAGTTAACTGAGTTCGGTTAACTCAGTTGATTTAGGTGTCGTCGTAACTGCCGTCTGCTACACATCAGCTGTGCAGCAAGCTACGTAAATTTAAGTATTAACTGTGTTTTTCTTACTTGTCACTTCTTTATCCGTGTGTTTTGCTTTTAGGAAGCTTTAATTTTCGAGTACTAGTGACACCTTGGCTTCTAGTAATAGTGTTCCATATATTTCGTGTTTTTTTTAATACAGTACAGAGACAGTTAGTGCTTATTTTCATTGTTTCCAACAAGAAGTGTCTAGTAACCACAGTTTAGTCAGCTATCAGCCGCCTTTAGTGAATTAGCAGTCTAGTTAAAAGTTGATTAACTCTCTACAGTAAATTGTTCATTTATTAGGATGGATAGGATGTGTGACGGCTGTGTACGGACGCAGGAGGACCTGACCACTGTTCGCGAACGGCTGAACATTCTGATGGCTGCGGTCAGCCGTGTTCAGGCTGCTGCCTCGGAGTGTAGCGGCAGTGGGGAGTCCGGTGGGTCGCATGGTACACCCCAGGTGTTACATGCTTCACCAACGGTCCCTGCTGTCGGGACATCTTCGTCGGTTCCGGGCGCGGTTGGGCCACCCTCTCCTCAAGGGGAGAGGCGGGTTTAGCGGTGTTCGCGTCGCAGGAGACGGAGGGTCAATGTGGAGGCTGGCCGTGTGGCATCGCCCGCTCTGCCTGTGAGTGGACATGTGGCCGCTCCTTCAGCAAGGTCCGAGCAGGCACACAGGGGGAGGTGTTTATTAGTGATTAGGAATTCCAATGTTAGGCGGGTGATGGAGACCCTTAGGGAAATAGCGGAAAGGTCGGGGAAGAAGGCCAGTGTTCACTCTGTCTGCTTGCCGGGGGTCTCATCCGAGATGTAGAGGAGACCCTGTCGGCGGCGATAGGTAGCACTGGGTGCACCCGACTGCAAGTTGTTGCTCATGTTGGCACCAGTGACTCCTGCCGTCTGGGTTCAGAGGTCATCCTCAGTTCATACAGGCGGCTGGTGGAGTTGGTGAAGGCGGAAAGCCTCGCTCGCGGGGTGGAATCTGAGCTAACTATTTGTAGTATCGTTCCCAGAACCGATCGCGGTCCTCTGGTTTGGAACCTAGTGGAAGGATTAAACCAGAGGCTCAGACGATTCTGCGGAGATCTGGGGTGCAAATTTCTCGACCTCCGCTATCGGGTGGAGAAATGTACCGTCCCTCTTGTTAGGTCAGGCGTGCACTACACGCAGGAAGTGGCTATAAGTGTATCGGAGTACGTGTGGTGTGCACATGTGGGTTTTTTAGGTTAGAGAATTCCCTCCCTAGGCCCGACAAGACGCCTCCTGAGACGCGACAAGGTAGCAGTAGGCAAAACGCAACAGGGAATAACAATATTTATGTGGTAATAATAAACTGCAGGAGCGTCTATAGAAAGGTCCCAGAACTGCTGTCATGAATAAACGGTCACAATGCCCACGTAGTACTAGGGACGGAAAACCGGCTGAAACCAGATGTAAACAGTAATGAAATTCTAAACTCAGATTGGAATGTATACCGCAGAGACAGGCTAGTCAGTGAAAGAGGGGGATTGTTGATAGCGATAAAAAGTGCAATAGTATCGAAGGAAACTGACGAAGATCCGAAATGTGAAATAATTTGGGTGAATATCACGGTTAAAGCAGGCTCAAACATGGTAACTGTATGTCTCTATAGGCCCCGTGGCTCAGCGGCTGTTGTGGCCGAGCACCTGACGGAAAATTTGGAAAATATTTCGAGTAGATTTCCCGACCATGTTATAGTTCTGGGTGGAGGTTTTAATTTACCGGATATAGACTGGGAGACTCAAACGTTTATAACGGGTGGCAGGGACAAAGAATATAGTGAATTTTTTTAAGTGCATTATTTGAAAGCTATTCCTGAGCAGTTAAACAGAAAACAGACTCGTGGCGATAACATATTACACCTTCTGGTGACAAACAGACCCAAACTACTTGAAACAGTTAACGCAGAACAGGGAATCAGCGATCATTAAGCGGCTACTGCATCGATGATTTCAGTCGTAAATAGAAATATTAAAAAAAGGTAGGAAGATTTTTCTGTTTAGCAAAAGTGACAAAAAGCAGATTTCAGAGTACTTGACTGCTCAACACAAAAGTTTTGTCTCAAGTACAGTTAGTGTGAGGATCAGTGGACAAAGTTCAAAACCATCGTACAATATGCATTAGATGGGTATGTGCCAAGCAAGATCGTAAGAGATGGAAAAGAACCACTGTGGTACAACAACCGAGTTAGAAAACTGCTACGGAAGGAAAGGGAACTTCTCAGCAAACATAAACATAGCCAAACCCTTGCAGACAAATAAAAATTACACGAAGCGAAATGTAGTGTGAGGAGGGCTATGGGAGAAGCGTTCATTGAATTCGAAAGTAAAGTTCTATGTCCTGACTTGGCGGAAAGTCCCAAGAAATTTTGGTCTTATGTCAAAGCGGTAAGTGGATCAAAACAAAATGTCCAGACACTCTGTGACCAAAATGTACTGAAACAGAGGGTTACAGATTAAAGGCCGAAGTACTAAATGTCTTTTTACAAAGCTGTTTCACAGAAGAAGACTGCACTGTAGTTCCTTCTTTAGATTGTCGCACAGATGCCAAAATGGTAGATATCGAAATAGATGACAGAGGGATAAAAAAACAACTAAAATCGCTCAAAAGAGGAAAGGCCACTGGACCTGATGGGATACCAGTTCAATTTTACACAGAGTACGCGAAAGAACTTGCCCCCTTCTTACAGCGGTGTACCGTAGGTCTTTAGAAGAGCGTAGCGTTCCAAAATATTGGAAAAGGGCACAGGTCATCCCTGTTTTTGAGAAGGGACGTCGAACAGATCTGCAGAGCTATAGACCTATATCTCTAACGTCGATCAGTTGTAGAATTTTGGAACACGTATTATGTTCGAGTATAAGGACTTTCCTGGAGACTAGAAATCTACTCTGTAGTAATCAGCTTTGGTTTCGAGAAAGACTATCATGTGAAACCCAGCTCACAATATTCGTCCACGAGACTCAGAGGGCGATAGACATGGGTTACGTTTCTTGACTTCCGCAAGGCGTTTGATACAGTTCTCCACAATCGTTTGATGAACGAGGTAAGAGAAATGGACTATCAGACCAATTGTGTGATTGGATTAAAGAGTTCCTAGATAACAGAACGCAGCATGTCATTCTCAATGGAGAGAAGTCTTCCGAATTAAGAGTGATTTCAGTTGTGCCGCAGTGAAGTGTCGTAGGACCGTTGCTATTCACAATATATAGGGTGTTACAAAAAGGTACGCCCAAACATTCAGGAAACATTCCTCACACACAAATAAAGAAAAGATGTTATGTGTACATGTGTCCGGAAACGCTTAATTTCCATGTTAGAGCTCATTTTAGTTTCGTCAGTATGTACTGTACTTCCTCGATTCACCGCCAATTGGCTCAATTGAAGGAAGGTAATGTTGACTTCAGTGCTTTTGTTGGCATGCGACTCATTGCTCTACAGTACTAGCATCAAGCACATCAGTACGTAGCATCAACAGGTTAGTGTTCGTCACGAACGTGGTTTTGCAGTCACAGCAATGTTTACAAATGCGGAGTTGGCAGATGCCCATTTGATGTATGGATTAGCACAGGACAATAGGCGTGGCGCGGTACGTTTGCATCGAGACAGATTTCCAGAACGAAGGTGTCCCGACATGAAGACGTTCGAAGCAATTGATCGGCGTCTTAGGGAGCACGGAACATTCCAGCCTATGACTCGCGACTGGGGAAGACCTAGAATGACGAGGACACCTGCAATGGAGGAGGCAATTCTTCGTGCAGTTAACGATAACCCTAATGTCAGCGTCAGAGAAGTTGCAGCTGTACCAGGTAACGTTGACCACGTCACTGTACGGTGAGTGCTACGCGAAAACCAGTTGTTTCCGTACCATGTACAGCGTGTGCAGGCACTATCAGCAGCTGATTGGCCTCCACGGGTACACTTCTGCGAATGGTTCATCCAACAATGTGTCAATCCTCATTTCAGTGCAAATGTTCTCTTTACGGATGAGGCTTCATTCCAACGTGATCAAATTGTACGTTTTCACAATCAACATGTGTGGGCTGACGAGAATCCGCACGCAATTGTGCAATCACGTCATCAACACAGATTTTCTGTGAACGTTTGGGCAGGCATTGTTGGTGCTGTCTTGATTGGACCCCATGTTCTTCCACCTACTCTCAATGGAGCACGTTATCATGATTTCATACGGGATACTCCACCTGTGCTGCTAGAACATGTGCCTTTACAAGTACGACACAACATGTTGTTCATGCACGATGGAGCTCCTGCACATTTCAGTCGAAGTGTTCGTACGCTTCTCAACAACAGATTCGGTGACCGATGGATTGGTAGAGGCGGACCAATTCCATGGCCTCCACGCTCTCCTGACCTCAACCCTCTTGAGTTTCATTTATGGGGGCATTTGAAGGCTCTTGTCTACGCAACCCCGGTACCAAATGTAGAGACCCTTCGTGCTCGTATTGTGGACGGCTGTGATACAAAACGCCATTCTCCAGGGCTGCATCAGTGCATCAGGGATTCCATGCGACGGAGGGTGGATGCATATGTCCAGAGGACATTTCTAACATTTCCTGTAACAAAGTGTTTGAAATCACGCTCGTACGTTCTGTTACTGTGTGTTTCCATTCCATTATTAATGTGATTTGAAGAGAAGTAATAAAATGACTTCTAACATGGAAAGTAAGCGTTTCCAGACACATGTCCACATAACATATTTTCTTTCTTTGTATGTGAGGAATGTTTCCTGAAAGTTTGGCTGTACCTTTTTGTAACACCCTGTATATAAATGAGCTTCGTGATAACATCGGAAGTACACTGAGGCTGTTTGCGGATGATGCTGTAGTATATCGAGAGGTTGTAACAGTGGAAAATTGACCTGAAATGCAGGAGGATCTGCAACGAATTGACGCATGGTGCAGGGAATGGCAATTGAATCTCAGTGTAGACAAGTGTTATGTGCTGCGCAAAAAAATGGTTCAAATGGCTCTGAGCACTATGGGACTCAACTGCTGAGGTCATTAGTCCCCTAGAACTTAGAACTAGTTAAACCTAACTAACCTAAGGACATCACAAACAACCATGCCCGAGGCAGGATTCGAACCTGCAACCGTAGCGGTCATGTGGTTCCGACTGCAGCGCCTTTAACCGCACGGCCACATCGGCCGGCTATGTGCTGCGCATACACAGAAAGAAAGGTCCTTTACCATTGAACTACAATATAGATGGTCAGCAACTGGAAGCAGTTAATTCCATAAATATCTGGGAGTAGGTATTAGGAGTGATTTAAAATGGAATGACCACATAAAATTAATCGTCGGTAAAGCAGATGCCAGACTGAGATTCGTTGGAAGAAACCTAAGGAAATGCAATCCGAAAACAAAGGAAGTAGGTTACAGTACACTTGTTCGCCCACTGCTTGAATACTACTTACCAGTGTAGGATCCGTACCAGATAGGTTTGATAGAAGAGATAGAGAAGATGCAACGGAGAGCGGCGCGCTTCGTTACAGGATCATTTAGTAATCGCGAAAGCGTTACGGAGATGACAGATAAACTCCACTGGAAGACACTGCAAGAGAGACGCTCAGTAGCTCGGTACGGGCTTTCGTTGAAGTTTCGAGAACATACCTTCACCGAGGAGTCAAGCAGTATATTACTCCCTCCTACGTATATCTCGCGAAGAGACCATGAGGATAAAATCAGAGAGATTAGAGCCTGCACAGAGGCATACCGACAATATTTCTTCTTACGAACAATACAAGACTGAAATAGACGGGAGAACCGATAAGGTACCCTCCGCCACACACCGTCAGGTGGCTTGCAGAGTAGGGATGTAGATGTAGATGTAGACTTCCTGCTGGGTAGTGTTAGGTAGGTGACTCCGACTATATTGTTTACATTCTCAATCTTCTTTCCACCATCGCAGACAGATAAATTAGAGGCTACAACTCGCAATCTTCAACTCATTGATCGACAATGCAATTCACATTTGAAAGACAAACGGTTTTGTATTAAGACTGCTTTCCTCAGGTTGAGTTTCCACGTCTCTGTGGCCGGCCGGAGTGGCCGCGCGGTTAAAGGCGCTTCAGTCTGGAACCGCACGACCACTACGGTCGCAGGTTCGAATCCTGCCTCGAGCATGGATGTGTGTGATGTCCTTAGGTTAGTTAGGTTTAAGTAGTTCTAAGTTCTAGGTGACTTATGACCACAGCAGTTGAGTCCCATAGTGCTCAGAGCCATTTGCACCATTTGAACGTCTCTGTGACGAGGTTACAAAAGTGCTACAATATTTCGATCAACGAAGGTATCTGAAAGACTTGTTTTCGATTATGGAACTAAGTAAGTCACAACTGAGTTGAGAAACCTGTGAAATTGTCTTTCTCTCCATATGCCGTCAGGTTGTAGCAGACGAAAGTTACATTATGTCTTCAGTGTGCCGTAAATAATTTAATAAAATTTGTTTAGTTTTTGATCTAAGTTGTTGAGAAACAGGAAACATGAAACCAAGTCACTTGCAGAGCAAATGGGTTGCCAACCAGATACGGCGACTTCTTAGTTTCCCCCCTCCTACAACTTGAACGATGTGAAGTGTGTCTGGGGAAAGTGTGTAGTCAGGCAGAGCACTATGGCAAGTGAGCTGAATTCTTGACGTCCTAGTTACTAGCAGACACTACCAATGGCAGGAATCTATAAAAGACGGTGATGAGGATTATCGAAAATGTGGTTTTATGAGTTCTCAATAATTTGCGATGGCGAAATACTTATTGACACGTGGCTGCAGCTACCGAAAATGCAGAACACACCACAACCGCGGACATGTGGCTGTAGCAACAGGAAATGCAGGTCACACCAGAGCCCCTTCCCCTGTGTGGTGGGATTGGACCGTCTGCCGGCAGCGCGTCTTTGCGCGCAAAATGCGCGAAGCGGACTAAACTCGGCGTGGCTCCCCTGTGCGCGCTGTTTGTCTGGCTCAGCAGTGCTAATTACAGGCGTCCAGCGGAACGTGCTGGTGGCGGCGGCGGCGGCGGGCAGTCGCCTCGTGTCGGTTCAGAAGCAACAAAAGCTTTTGTCGCTGCTGCCGCCGCCGCCGCTGTCATTACAGAGCGCTTCGTTGCTCGCGTCCGGCCTTGTTTGCGCATTTGGATTCCGTGCTGACTCGCTCGGAGATTTTGTTTGTAACTGCAGGAAGAGGGGAAAAGAGAAAAATCTGATGGCGAGACGAGGCCTCAGCAGCACAACTGCGGTGCCATTTTCGCGTGCTTACTGTTTCCGCTCTTAAGGGAATTTGCTGCTATCCGTTTGCTTCTGGGTTGATGTATGTTAATGCTATGTACAGAAAGTTTTGGGCATTTTGTTTTCAAACAGTAAAATATGAATGACTGCAGATTTCTTGAAAAACTTTACCTTCAAAGACTTGTACAGATACTATACTGCGCAACACAACTGCAGGATAACTTTTTCGAAATCCAACAGTTCCCACCCTTTGCGACACATGAGTTTGAGATTTGGCTCAAAGGTGCCTACAACCTTCCTCGACGTGCGAAAGCATGTATATGGAAAATGAATTCGAGAAAATACTTAAATATCAGAATCACAATAAGAAATATGGTAACATGCTACGAATTGTCTTCAACAGAATAGGTATAGATTAGGAACTGGATTCCTCGTAGAGAGGGAATGGGTTGGGTCACGTTCCCGACCCTAACCTCACCTGCAAGTCACACGTGAAAAATAAATCAGTAGTACATCAGATACAAGAAAATGACGGCAAACGTCTGATATAAAGAAAGATCTTGAACTCCCTAAGGATGCGTTTAGAAGGCTGGAACTGACAAAAATAACAAGGCAGTGAAGGTTTTTGCAATGTCGCTGTTCGGGACTGCTCTTCTGTCCACGTAATTTACCCTGGAAGGAACGCACATCAAAGATTTACTGAATGTTTAATTTGGGTCTGGGAAATGATGATGAGGAACCTCAGGCTGCAGAAGAAGGAAATGTGCACGCTGAACTGCCACCGGTTGAAGGTGACAGTGAATGTGCTAAATTGTGCTACTGCTATAGACTGAATGTGATTCCTCACTCTTTGAATGCTATAATTTATAGCCTCCGGCTGGACGACGCTCTAAGCAGCGAATTGCAAACCCTTGCTACAAAGGCCACAGTTAAGAAGTTCATGTGAAGCGCAGTGTGCGTTGATGACGTCACACGGGCACCAAACTTCACCACAACTCGCCAAGTGCCATCATCGACGAGTTATCTCTTCTTTTGACACCTCTGCGATGGAGGCCAGAACCGCAATGCACAGCGCTGAAATCATGTGGTTTTATTACGAATGGCCGAGGAAGGCATTGCAGGCACATCGACACCAAAAGACCTCAGGGACTGGCATAAAGTGCGTCAGTGAAAGCATCCGTTTCCCTGGGAGGTGGAAAACAACAGTCCGCTGTGCAAACGAGCAACAGGAAGACGTTCTTGACAAACTTTGACACTACTGACACTCTCGGACGTTTCAGCCGTTCTCTAAGGACATTGTGGGGCTGCATCCACAGTGATCCGACCCATTTTAAGAGCAACACGACTGCCGTTCTTCTCCCGTGAAGAGCTTCGAACCGATAGATACCTTTCAAAACCATTCGACGAAATATGGACGTGATCCGTGGCAGGAAAGGGTACTTACACATTTCCGTCCCTCTTTTTTCGTGGTCGCCTATGGAGTGGTGAAGCGTTTGGTAGCATTACGATGTGTGTGAATAAAACGGCAAAACCTCCCTCTGAGACTCTCCCGTTCGGCAATACACTGGATACTAGCCATGCATCGTAGCTGAGCATGTTACAAATGTACGTGTCTAAAACCTTAGACACCTTTGATTCCTCGTGGCTGCTCTAGTGCCTAAAAGCAGGCAAACATCAATTGAGAGGTGTCGGAGGGGTTGCCTAACACACAGGTGCTAGAGGAACTACAAGGGTAAATGTCTGTCGCAGTTAGAGCCACGTACATTTGCAAAGTGCTCAGTTAGGGCATGCAGATGGTGCCCAGGGTCTTGCCGAACGAGATGGTCTCTCTTTTATTGAAGTACATCTTAATGTTGTACCCTTCGTGACCACGTAATAGGAAAACTTGAAAAAGGAGGCGCTAAAATGCATTAAATACCCTATCCTGCTATGGATCACGCTCAGATTTGTTCGAATGTTTTTGAACGTTTCTCAGTGGTTCCAACCTATGCACCAGAGCAAAAATCGCGGTCGCGTTGGCCTCTAGAGGGGTCGTATGACGTTTAATGGAGACAAAGCCCCACAATGTTCTCGGAGAAGGCTTGAAACGTCTGAGAGTGTCAGCAGTGCAAAGGTTGCTTAGGATGGTTTTCTGTCGTGCTGCAAACTGTCATTTTCCACAGCGAAATACGTGTGAATCAACAACCCAGGGAAAGGGATGGTTAAACTGACGCTGATACCTTCAGTGCTGAATATGAGCGGCGGTGTGTCTGGTACGTTTTCCTCGCCGACTCATAAGGAAACCGCGTGATTTCAACGCTGAGCGTTGCGGTTCTAACCTCCATCGCAGAGGCGTCAAAGGAAGGGATAAAATGTGTGACATGTCCATGGTGATGTTGGCCAGAATTTTGGTGGAGTGTGGTGCCAATGTGCGTTAATGGTCACTAATGCGTCTTACATCTTACGTGAACTTCTGAGATATGACCTTCTTTCGCATGTGTCGACCCCATGCTGTTTGAAATGTCGTCCAGTGCGAAGTGTCGACACGGGTGAGAGTAACCGAGCATTTCGCTCTCATTTAAGTATATGGCCGAAAGAGAGCGCCTTACCGGAATTTTGAAACGAAACCTGTAGTCCAGGACCGTGTGCCACAAAGAACGCAGATTCGCCGGGAGATGGGGAAATTCTCAGGCGTCTGTTGTGCTGAATGAGACCAGGCTTATCAAGCCTAAGCGCTGAAGTGAGCAAGTGAGACAGACGAGAACCTACGTCGTAGGAATACCCCTCAGGAGCTGTTTGTGCCCAGTAAGGCGTAGCAGTGTTAAATATGGCGGACCTAAGATCGGCCATAAAGGGAAACATTTATGAAAACTATTTAATTCTGTAGTAACTCAGGAAATGAGGCAACAGTAATTTTAATCTACCATCTCTCTTAAATTTTCATGTTGATCCAAATAAAACTCGAATATTGAACATATCAATAATAGTTTAGGATTTACTGTTAAAGTGAAATAAACAAGTTTTGTAACGAAGACCTGAATGCTAAAATCTGAACGCTTTCGTCGATCTTAACGACCGACGTTTCATATAAAAGCGCATCATTAAAATGACAAATTTTGTAAATATCAACTATGTACCTTCATGTATTTAAAAGATATAGTAAATTCAAATTATCAGTACTTTCAATTAAACATCAGATCATCATTTCCTCCACACAAAACACATTGAACGATGACAGCATGACTATTATTGAATCATTAGCTAATAGGATATTTGTTGTAACGCTTTGTGCATAGTAGTTACTTTTGTTCTTTATTTATTTATCAGAAAGCACATTGGTGTAAGGCTACTGACCGTGATATTAAAAATTAAGAAGGAAATTGTATTGGTTTCATGAAAAAGTCTTTAACGTTTATTATGTAGTGGGTATAATTGTTACTTTACTTAGAATGTGAAAGCCGTCAAGCTCTGATTACTTAAATAGGTTAAAATGTAAAGTAATGTAGAAGAATTTGTAGCCAATCAGATGGACGGCTTCAGGGAAGGGAACTGCACTAGTCAGTTGAGCGACGATGTTCGGCACATGGGAGACGTGGCCGGGGACGGGCAGGACAGTTCGGCTGGAGACATCAAAGTGGACAGTTCTGATCCAGACACCAAAGGGTTCAGTTGGGACTGAGACGCGAAAGCGGACAGTCGCTCTTTAGGTATCTAGGAAGTGAAACGACGTAGAAAACCTTGGGTTGTGTGGTATCACTGGACGTAGTCTCTGAGTGGTGAGCAGCCACACGCCTGGTTTGAACTCGAACTTTTTGTGTAGATAACGAGGTGGAGCAAGGGACTTGTATTTCGCGATGAGATTGTGAATCATCGAACTGTGTCAAATGGATATGCGCTCGAGCGTAACAGTAGTTCTAAACACGATCACTTTCGCTATTAGTTTGCTTTCTCAACAAACATTATTCAAACCAAATCGGAATAATGTGGCTTACATCATTTATGGGTCGTTAATTTAGCTCCAGATATTATTATTACTATTATTATATGTTGTATTAACTTTGTATGTTTCATACAATATCGCAAACTTGCCGTCAGCCAGACAATTAGACTAATTTAGGGCGTTTAATGTGTCACGTGCTGTTCAACACCTAGACGAATTTGAGCCAAACATTTTGACGAACGGGTACCACATGTGAGCCCGAACATCTTTGGGATGTTAGCTCGCACGGAGCGCCACACTTGTGTACAATTACGAGGGTAGATTGTAGCCACGTTTGAGCCACACTTCAAGCTTATGCGTTGCATTGGGTGAGAATTTTGGGCTTATCGAGAAAGTGATTCTTAAGTTCTTCTGTGCAGTGTTTTAGGAATGTGTTGATTGCTGTTAAAAGGCATATCGACCTCCTAAATTGCCCGATTGTTTGACAACTTTTTTATACACTGTTCTTTGCCTCAGAGAGACTTTTCACCTTTTACCTGGTATCGTGTTGATTTGGCATCGAACTATTTGTAGACATAGGCGGCGGCAAGGGTGGTGGGGACGAAAGGGGGAGGAGTGAAAGGGGTACTTACCCACTTGTCCCCTCCTGCAATCTGATGCAGAGTTGCTATTCATTACAGAATTCTCGCGATTTCTATCAATGATTGGCTGAGACTTCACTGAAATGTTGATTTAAAACTGCCATCGGCGATGAAAAATTTTGCAGCTTTAGCAATAACTACTTATCTTGGGATTTACCTAGTTGTCACTCTTTTCACGGAAAACTATGGCGATTTGTTGGTGCAGCTGCGGTTTAGTCACTGATTTGCAGTCACAATGGATACGAACCCTTGCTGAGATAATGCTTTCAATCTGTCGGTTCCTTGTTAAGGGATCCGGCATGACGCCCTCGTACATGGGTTCCGTTTCCGATTACCATCACACTATCATAGCAGTAGTATGCGTACCAGGCTTCCGTCACCAATTCCCACAAGAACACCCCTCCCCTTGACTCACGTTGCAATCAGAACAGTAATTTACCATTCGTCTCCGAAAAAAGAGAACTGGTGATGGCTTGCAGATTCCGCATTCAGGTTTACACGACAGAGCTGTGGTACATTCGGAAGAACACAGCCATGCTACGTTGTAGCTGTGTACATCTATACTTATCCCAAACACATCAGTCAAAAAGCGTTAGAAGACAGGGGAAAAAGTCGAAAATTTCAAGATCGAAAAATTGTGCTCTCCAAGGCTACGATCTTCTCAAAACACTTAGATGGAACGCAACGCCACGTACAGTCATAGAGATGCAAATTATGCATTCCAATTGACATGCTGCACGGTAATATGATTGACATGCTGCACAGTAAGATGACAGGTTGGAGAAGTGAGGATTAACTTTGTATATTTCTACGCTGGTAAATGTTGATTCTTCGGTTCATTCGAGTTTCGGTTTGGGAGGTTCTGCAATATCGTCTTATCTTATACTGATCCTCTCCTACACTTTCCATAACCAACCCAACAAAATATAGCTTTCTAAACAAGTGTGTTCACCTTCAATTATTCCAGTCAACACGTTTTAAAATCAAACCAGTTATTATAGGTAGCATAAAAGTTGAATAAGCCATTAAAAGTTTATTCCCTGTTTCTTCACTGCGAGAGGTATTAATGTTGTATTTCTTTCGATATCCGGTTTGATTTCTCAAACACTTTGACTTTCTTTTTCTGTTTCAGACTTTTAGTTTTCATTTTAGTCCTAAAATTATAGGATTATGAATAAACTATTTTTGCGAATAATTTTTAGATTTTTTTCATACAATGTTGCATATCCTGGATACAATCGTATGAGGAAGTAATTTCAGATCGTTGAACCAAGAAAGTGGCATCCATGTTCATATTAACAAGATAAAAATATGTACTTTGCATGTACTACTTAAATATGCTTATTATTTTCTACCAAAGTAATCTACCTGAAAATTGCTTAGCAGATAACTGTCAACATTTTTACATACAATTTTTTTCTGTACTTCTTGTCAGGCTTAGTTCTCGGGGCACGCCAAATTTTTGAATTCAGAGAAACATTGTTGTCATGGCTGGAAAGCTTTGAATCTCGGTCCCTCTTGGTAAAATTTCTGCGGACGCCCATCTTAACAGACACCATTACCAGACAATTTACTCTGAGGACCAACATGTCATTGTAATAACTTGGAAAACCCATGTGCTTTTGTGACACGTTTCCTCTCAGTCTGCTATACTATTCCGTAAGATACCTGGTTCAGCAAAAATGCTGTGGTGGTAAGAGATTTTACAACTAAATATTTATGATTAACGTTTATGATTACTAAGTCTTGAGTTTATGAAAAGAGGCAAGGCAAAAAGTGAGAGGTGTCATGGATATGATACGCGAATTAGGGTAGCAGTCATTAAAGCAAAAGCGATTTTCATTGTGGAGAGATATTTTCATGAAATTTTGGTCACAAACTTTCTCCTACAAATGTGAAAATATTTTGTCGACTCTAAACTACATATGGATCTTTGGTAATCGTAATAAAACAAGAGAAACGGCAGCTCGCACAGAAAGATTTAAGTGTTTGTTTTTCCCATTGCTGTTTGGTACTGGAACGGCAGATTAATAGTCTGAAATTTGTTAGGAGAAGCCTCTTCCAAGCAGTTAAACGCAAACTGCAGAACATCCATACATATGTAGATGTGAACACGAATCGTATTACAGAACTAGAGTCCGATGACCAAAATTCAACTTTTCGGAGGTCTGAATGAGGTTTCACACATACAGAGCTATCTGCTGACTCTTTAGTGAACTACCGCTGTTTTAGTTTGAGTCAGCAGACGTTTGCCAGTCGGCGAAAGCACACCGCAATGGCCGAGACAAACGTAGAACCCACCAGTTCTAAAGTGTGTCTTATGAGTAGATTTTTCCTAGAAAAAGTATCTCTAGCTTCTGAAATCCATCGTGAGTCATTCCTATTGTATGAATCAGAGGTAATTAATGACAAACAAGTTCGAAAATGGTGTCGAGAAATTCAAAATGACTGCAAAACCGTTCACGGTGAACAACGGAGTGGCGGGCCCAATATTCGGACCGACGACGTCGTTCATCAAATGAATCAAAAGCTCTGAAGTGATCGGCGATTGACGATTAGTGGTCTGGTTAATGAATTCCAAAATGTTGCTTGAATTTCAAGTTAGAGGTCTGTCACTGCATCGATTGGATATCACAAACTGTGTTGGTGGCGTGTTCGAAAAATGCTCGCTGACCAGTACAAAGAGCAAAGAATACGTAGTGCGTGACAGTTTTTGGAGCGCTATAGACAAAATGTAAATGATTTATTTCCCCATACTGATACGTGTAACGAGACGTGGATATCGTACACTTATGCTGAATCGAAACAACGTTTATGCAGTGACTTCATTCAAGATCACCCACACCAAAAATGTTCAGGCAGTCTCCGTTCTCTAATCGAAAAATGATGGCTACCGTTTATTGGGACGAAAAAGGCGTCCTTTTGATTGATATCATGGACTCTGAGTCAACATTTATACCTGATATATGCTGTGAAACGCTAACCAACCTGAAACGTGCATTCCAAAACCGACACGGCTTGGAACCGTCGCCTGGCATAATTCTCCTTCACGTCAACCCACAGCCTCACACTGCTGCCAAAACCAAGAGAAGATTCAAGATTTTCATTGGGTACCTTTTGATCATCCTACGTAGAGTCCCGACCTTGCACCAAGCGGCTATTTCCTCTTCTTGCATTTGGAAAAGTGGCTGGGTGATTCTGATATCAAAACGACGGTGAACTTAAGCCCGGTGTTACCAACTGTTTCAACTACCAGGTGGCAGACTTCTATGCTGAGGGATCAAAGAAACTTATGAA
Source organism: Schistocerca piceifrons (assembly GCF_021461385.2). Classification (NCBI taxonomy): domain Eukaryota; kingdom Metazoa; phylum Arthropoda; class Insecta; order Orthoptera; family Acrididae; genus Schistocerca; species Schistocerca piceifrons. The sequence continues at coordinate 872,228,213 of NC_060138.1, read as the reverse complement.
GCGTTACAGAAAGTGTGTAGATGTGAACGGCGATTATTCGGAAAAGTAAAGTAGGTATGTTGTAAAATATTACTGCCAATAAAAACCTCTTTTCGTGAGCTTGTTTTTCTTATGACCAAACGGACCTTTGTTTTGGGAGACGTCTCGTATATTAACTCCTATTTGCGCCGAACACTTCAGTTCGCCGACCAGTTGTTGTTCCCTCCATGAGATCTCGAGACTAACTGCAACTTCAGGGAAACAGTAAAGTCTGGAGATCTTCCAGTAAGCAATAAACAAACAGTAAATTATAGATAAATAAGATAGATTCAACAGCCTAGTAAAGTGTAGGAACCCCTTTCAATATAATGGCAGTTAGGAGGTGTCGTAGAAATAACCTTTTAGCCAACGAAAGCACTTGTCTATGGAAGGCGTCGAGAACCAAGATACCCCAGAAGTCGCCCGTAAAAACATAGAGATTAGGTCTAAATGATTCCATGTAGCTCACATTTTTTGCTCTATCGTCTCCCAGATATACTGACACAGCTTGATTTATGTCGTGTGCTTGAAGAGCCACCCACGCATACTCCGTGGAGTCTTCCTCAAGAGATTCACACCCCAATCGGTTTGCCTTGAAGTCGTGTAAAGTGTTGCTGAAGTTACAGGTCTGTTATCGGCGAACAGGTGCATCCACAACGCCATATAATAGATTCCTGTCTCTTTCGGCGAGGAGAAAAGGTGGTAGGCATTGTAACAGGCTCCACTACATCACATGTAAACATCATCCACACTGGAATTCCTTCATTGGCTTCTTGAAAGGTGTCCTGTCAAAAACGGAATGCATCACTACGCGTGGTTTCTGTCACACGCGCATGGGGGCCACCGCATCAGGTAGTTTTAGTGTGAATTTGCTACAATGGCTTGAGCCGTACCCGTAAATCAGGCGGGGGCTTGCTGATAATAACTCCTTGCAGTATGAAGTAGAAAAGTATGTCGGAACGACACGGCCCCAAGTGTTGCCCAAACGGCATGATCAGTGGAACTGCGAGTAGCTCTTGCCGCAAACCACCATCGAAACTATTCGCTTAACATATGAGCATTGTCAAGTATAAGTAGGGGCCAGTCAAATAATAGCTGTGTTTTTAGAGACACAGCTTTCTTGGGCGACGGTGGTGTGCTACATGGGCGACCACATGCAGCTTCCGACGGAGGACCAACGTTCCAGTCTGTGGTGGGGCCACGGTTCGACCCTCCGATTTCTCAGGGGACTCGGAGCCAGCCAGCAGCGGCTCAGACCGGATCGTCCAGCAACACGATCGACTCCTGCCCGGAGGTAGAGCAGTCGCATCCTGGCTGCTGCTGATGTCACCCAGGCACCGGGATTCACCTTCCCCCGTCGCAGGGAGCGGATCGTCACGGCGCGAGTGCCACTTGTCACTAGAGGCTGGCGCGAGGCCGTCGCTGTTGGCGTAGCGTGCCTCACCGTGGCTGTCACAACCGGGCCACGGGCAACGGGGCTCGTCCTCAGAAAAGCAGAGCGACTAAACCTCCCAGTGAGCGAGACAAGTCGTCAGCGTGGCGTCGGGCACCTTTACCGCCTGAGGTAAAGGAAAATGAAATATTTACAGATTGCTGCATCGTCTCTCTGCCCTGTAGCCCGCCGCACAGCCTACACTCCAGCATTTCCGTACCTCTGGGGGCTTCATACGTTATATCTTACCAGTGTGTACCACGAAACATCAGTCCAGGAGGATCTGTTCATGGTTGACGTGCCCCATTGTGATGCAGGCGCCACCATACATAGTTTTTTGTCCTAGGCATTCCAGTGATGAGAAGGTACATGTGTGGCGTGCTTGCCACCGTACCGGACAGAGAGACGATGATTGTGGATGGTGTCGTTACTCTCCAGCTTTTGTAGTTGTCCAGAATCAAGACTGTAAATGATATGTTGCGCTATCTGGTCTTGCAATCTGACTGTCGATGACGAATCCAGTTGTTGCTTTCGGACGTTAACTCCAGATGAGGCAGTTTTACACGAATCTCCGTATTTCTACATCTATACTACGCAAGCCTGCTTACAGTATGCAGCGGACGACACTTTGTGTATCAGTGTCACATTTCCCAATTACTATTCCAGTCGCAACTGGTTCGCGCGAAGAATAATTGTTTGTAAGTGTTCCTTTGAGATTGAATCTCACTAACTTTACCTTCGTGGTCATTTCGCGAGTTATACGTGGGAGAAAGAAATACATTAGTGGACTCTTCTAGGAAGGCACTTTCTCGAAATTTTAATAGTAAGTAACACCATGATGCTGAACGCCTCCTTTGCAGCCTTTGCCACTGAAGTTAGCTGAGCATCTTCCAAAGAACCCCTACAATGCAAGATCGCAAAAGGCCAATGACATTTACGGCATTCGACATCCCACATATTGTCTAGCATGCAACCACAGTACTGCCTGCTAATGGCAACTGGGGGCGAGATTGGAGGTATCCAATGGTAAGCACAGTATGAGGCTACGTAGCATAGCTGAACTGCTTAGTCGACGATTAACTCACAACAGTGCTACAATGCTAGTAACGCTGATACAAAGCAGAACAAAGGCAACGACAAACAAGGCAACCACTGCATTATGTCTACAATGACAGTTTCCGAAGTTGACATATCGTCAGAAAGGAACCCAAGGAATTTTGCAAAGTCAGAAAGAAATGGAAGATGAAACATCAGTGTTTGTTCAAGATGAGTCAGTGGAATCTCTGATGTCGTATGCGCTCGACTGTGCGGACAATGTACACGAGGAGTACAATGATGATGATACGTGTCAAACTAGTTAAAGTGTTACTGAACAGTTGTCGGACAGGGAGACACAAATCCCGCGTCCTGTGAAACGTATTAAAGGACAATCATTGTCCAAGGAGAGGGAACTAAACAAAACCACGTAGCCTACTTGGAAGATCGTCCGCAGCGTAGTAACAGAACAGGTACGATCAGATTTCGAATAAGCGCTCAGCGATGTAACAATATAGTGCATAAGAAAAACTACGCATGTTCATGGGAGCCAAAGGCACACTTGTTACAAAATTTAGTGTTTCAGCGTTTGAAGGGTGCTCCATACAATTTACAGATGTGCATTTCAGTCGCCTACTACTTAATGCACATTAAACTGCACTTGACAGAGATTACAGTGAATTCAAGGGAAGCAGTGGATGGTTTCATAACTTCAAGCGGTGCTACAGAATTGGAAGATGTAAGATAATGAAATTTCAAACAAAGCATAAACTTGAATATCCACAGTAAACTGCGGAGTCGACCCGAAAATCTGTGGATGAGATAAACTTATCCCATCCTTTAGTAAGGAATTTGTTTTTGATGTGGACTGCTAAGGCAGCCAGTCCACAGTGACGGGTAGCCGAAAGAAAGGCACGCGTACACACACGCCGACTGGCGTGAATTCTGGAACAGGATAAGTATTGATTCTAATAAGAAAAGTACAGCTCCTCGAATACTTAACTTTATTCTTTGTTGGTTTACAACGTTCTTCTTGAGACATTTATACGATTACTCTCAAACTATGTAAGGCTAATGGCGCCTTGCTAGGTAGTCGCCATGAACTTAGCTGAAGGCTATTCTAACTGTCTCTCGGCAAATGAGAGCAAAGGCTTCGTCCGTATAGTCGCTAGCAATGTCGTCGTACAACTGGGGCGAGTGCTCGTCCGTATCTCGAGACCTGCCTTGTGGTGGCGCTCGGTCTGCGATCACACAGTGGCGACACGCGGGTCCGACATGTACTAAATGGACCGCGGCCGATTTAAGCTACCACCTAGCAAGTGTGGTGTCTGGCGGTGACACCACATTCCTCCCCCGCAAATCGGCGAACGGTCGTGTTATAAGGCTTCTGCCCGCCGTGGGGAAGACCCCATGTTGACGTATGCGATGAGGTGGGGAGCCTAACAACAGGCGAGGCTGTGCCACCCGCACCCGGCCATTCGGTCCGAGGGGAGCTAGGAAACGCCTGAAAACCTAGTCCAGGGTGCACGTCAACAGGCGGTGTATGCGCCCGTAAAGAGACAGGAGGGGCCGAAGGGTCGACCTCCATTGCGTCGGGGTACCCGACGCGCGAAGACGCCATGTGGTCCGGAGCGGGCAAGAGTTCCACGGCGGAGGACGGCTGGTCACGGGAAGCGATCGGCGGCGCGTGACCCAGGGAGGCGCTTGGCGGCTGCAGCGAAGCGTCCACTGCGGGCGGCGCCAGCTGGAGAACAGGCGGCGGCGGCGGCGGCTGCGGCGGCGCGTCGCCATGGGGCAAAACGGAAGGCATCGTCGGTAACACCTGGGGATGAGGCGAGCCAGTAGATGGGTCCCCAGGGCGCTGACCGGACGGCACCGTCGCTGAAAGCAGACGGGGAGCGGCAGAACCCGTGCGACGACAGAGGCGCAGCTGATTGAGATGCCGACGCACCTCACCAGAGGCCCCCAAAACCCAATACATCGCGCGGCCGAGGCAGCGAAGAACGCGCCCTGCGAGCCAACGCCGTGAACCTCGATAGTTGCGATAGAATACAACGTCGCCTGGAGCAAAAGCAGAAGTCTGCCGCTGCACTGGAACCTGATGCGGCGGATGCAGCAAAGACATCAAGGTTCGATGAGGACGACCGTGGAGCAACTCAGCTGGCGAGCGACCATCTCGGGGCTGAGAGCGATACGAAGACAAAAAGAGCAACAACGCGTCCTCCCGAGAATGCGACTCTTTCAACTTTAACATCTCTGACTTGAAAGTCCGGACCAATCGTTCAGCGGCACCGTTTGACTGAGGCGAAAACGGCGCGGATGTCAGATGTTGAATACCATTGGCCTTGCAGAATGACTGAAATTCTGCGGACATGAATTGTGGGCCATTGACGGAAGCAATAGTCTGCGGAAGACCTTCAATGCAAAAGATAGCAGACAACGCTTGGATGGTGGCAGATGACTTCGTGGAAGACATCCGGACAACAAAAGGAAAATTACTGAAGGCATCTACCACAACCAACCATCTAGCATTCCAGAATGGACCAGCAAAATCAATGTGCAAGCGTTGCCAAGGGGAAGTGGCTTTCGGCCAGGCAAAGACTTTCCGCGGCGGTGCGGATTGTTGTTCGGCACACGCCATGCAAGAAGAACACATATTCGTAATCGCAGCATCGATTCCGAACCAAGTACAGTGCTGACGAGCAAGTTGTTTCGTTCGCACTATACCCCAATGTCCTTGGTGAAGAAGCCGTAAAACAGAGGACTGTAACGAACGTGGGACCACGACTCTGGACTGATCATTATCAGAACGCAGCAACAAAACACCACGTCGAACAAAAAGTCTCTCCTTGTGAACAAAAAATCGGCGAACCAACGGATCCTCGATCCGAAACTTTGACAAAGGCCATTGCGTAGCAACAATACGCAAAACGGTAGCAAGGACCGGGTCAGCAGCTGTGGCTGTAGCTACACGACGAAAATCAATCGGAAACGATTCGACCACTTCATCGGTTTCCGAATCAATGAACATGCAAGCAAGTTCGGAAGAATCGAATGCTTTATCCTCAGCAACAGGCAAACCGGACAACGCATCGGCGTTTCCGTGCTTAGCAGTGGACCGATACAAGAAATCGTAGCGGGACTGCGAGAGGAAAATAGACCAGCGAATGAATTTCTGCGCTGTACGTGGAGGTACAGGCCTGTCCGGATGAAAAAGAGATGTCAAAGGTTTGTGGTCTGTGATGATGGTAAAGTGACGACCATACAAAAAATCATGGAACTTTGTAACACCAAACACGAGAGCCAAAGCTTCTTTCTCTATCTGTGAATAATTTCTTTGCGCAGACGAGAGCAATTTGACGCAAAGGCAATAGGGCGATCATGCGAGCCAACTTTGTGCGCAAGCACAGCACCGATCCCGAAATCCGATGCATCTACCATCAACAAAAGGGGTTCCTGGGGATCGAATGGCGTAAGGCAAGTATTAGAAAGCAACGCCGATTTCAACTGACGAAAGGCGCGTTAGCATTCCGTCGTCCAGACGAACGGAACACCCTTACGGCGTAAGCGATGAAGCGGAGCTGAAATGGAAGAGGCATTGCGCAGAAAGCGATGATAATAGGTAATTTTACCCAACACACTCTGTAGCTGCTTCACATTTTGTGGGGAAGGCAAATCTTGTATGGCACGGAGGTGCTCTGGACTCGGATGTATGCCTTGGGCATTGATGACATGTCCCAGGTATGGTAAGTCACGAGCAAAAAACACACATTTGTCCTTCCTCAAGCGAAGACCATTTTGTCGCAAGACCTGAAATAATGTTCGTAGGTTCGTAAGATGATATTCTTCTGTCTGTCCGGAGATCACTATATCGTCCAGATAGTTTGCTGCAGTAGGGACCGACGCACAAATAGTTTGTAAATATTGCTGAAACAATGCAGGGGCGGATGCACACCGAAATGGCAGTCTTTTGGACCTGTACAATCCAAGATGCGTGTTAACCACCAATACGCGCTGGGATTCGTCGTCCACCGGTATTTGCAAGTACGCATCGGCTAGGTCCAACTTTGAAAAATATTTTCCCGGGCACAGTTTATCAAAAAGATCTTCCGGGCGGGGCAAAGGAAAAGTAGCAGTCACTAGTTGTGGATTCACAGTGGCCTTGAAGTCCACGCAAAGTCTCAGTTTTCCGGAAGGTTTTTTCCAAATTACTAAGGGTGAGGCCCAGAGAGAAGCCTGCCCACGTTCAATTACACCTTGGGATTCTAAATCGTTTAATGTTCTTGCGACCTCATCACGCAATGCGTGGGGAACATTGCGCGCTCGGAAAAATTTCGGTTGCGCGTTTACTTTCAGTTCCAAATGTGCTTCATAGTTTTTAGCGCAACCTAAGCCCGGTGCAAAAATGTCTGCAAATTCGTCACATAGCCAAGAAACACTGTCTGAAGGCACAGTCTGATTCACTGATAGGACCTGATTTACGATAGACATGTTAAACAACTGAAATAAATCTAAACCAAACAAGTTCACTGCAGTAGAAGAACGAAGAACGTAAAATGACACAAGTTTTGTTTGTCCCTTGTATGTTGCAAGAAGAGTGCACTGTCCTATCACAGGAATTTTCTGTCCTGAATATGTAGTTAGCTTAACATTTGCGGCACGCAACGGAGGTTTGCCCAGTTGTTTGTACGTGTCGTGATTGAGCAGTGAAACTGCAGCTCCGGTATCTAGCTGGAATGGTATGACCTTGCCATTAAAGTCCAAATCTACAAAAAGTTTATTGTCCTGCTGACGACAAGAGCGACTGTTTTGTGCAATTTGAACAGACACTGGTACAGAATCACTTGCTAAGTGACGTGATTTCCGGCGACGTCGACGCACACATTTTGTGGGACGAACACAGTCACTGTTAGAGAAAGTGGCACTGGATGGGGTGGAAGTAACTACATGAATGTCCATGGGCGAAGGTCCACGAGCCTGAGTGTCCTTGGTTCGATTCCGGCGCGAAGCAAAGGGCCTGGAATGGTTGTGATTGTCTGATCTGAGCTTTTTCTGGCAAACACTTTGAACATGTCCTTTCCTATTACAGAAAAAGCAAATAGCTTGGCGTGACGGGCAATGTTCACGCGAGTGTCTAGTAGCACACCGCGGGCATGATTTCACTGCATTTGTGTGCTGGCGCGGCACACCTGGTTTAGAGCGCGGCGGCAGCTGTGCGGACTTGCGCGAGGGCAGTTGAACGAGCCGCGCAGCTCGCCCGGCGGGCCGGTTAATGTTACACACGGCTGGCGAAGTTTCAAAAGATTCCTGAGAACAGTCAAGTGTGTCTTGCCTATCCAATATGTCTATCACTTGTTGAAGGGAGGGATTAACTAGTTTCAAAATTTGCTCCCGTATGCGAACATCAGAAACGTTCTGTGCAATTGCATCATGTACCATTGTATCTGAATAAGGAAGGCCACAGTCACATGCAAATGCACAGTCCCTTGTAAGGCCTTGCAATGTTGCTACCCACTCCCTATTAGTTTGACCAGCCATACGTTTAGTACGAAAAAACGTACATCTTTTTTGCAACGACATTGACTGTTTCTTTGAAATAGGCATTGAAAGCAGACAAAATTTCTTCATAGGACACAGTTGCTACTTCACGTCGGGGAAATAATTTCACTATCACACGGTACGTTTGCACCCCTACACATGACAATAAGTGAGGCTGCCGCTCGTTACCTTGAATTCTGTAGGCGGCGAGATGAAATCCAAACTGGCGGGACCATTCAGTCCAGGTCTCGTGGGTTTGGTCAAACTGGCGAAACTGCGGTGCAACTGCATGTTGTGGCGGCGGCAGCGATGAATCGGCGGCTGCCGAATCGGTTTGAATGGCACGTTGACCCTGGACGAGCTGTCCAAGGGCATCCATTAACGCCTGCGTCTGCTGATTCTGCAAGCGATAAAATTCGGACAGTACATCTGGCGAAGCCATGACACAAGTAAATGTAAGCAATCAGAATGAACATGTTTCCCTCGTCGCCAATGATGTGGACTGCTAAGGCAGCCAGTCCAAAGTGACGGGTAGCCGAAAGAAAGGCACGCATACACACACGCCGACTGGCGTGAATTCTGGAACAGGATAAGTATTGATTCCAATAAGAAAAGTATGCAGCTCCTCGAATACTTAACTTTATTCTTTGTTGGTTTACAACGTTCTTCTTGAGACGTTTATACGATTACTCTCAAACTATGTAAGGCTAATGGCGCCTTGCTAGGTAGTCGCCATGAACTTAGCTGAAGGCTATTCTAACTGTCTCTCGGCAAATGAGAGCAAAGGCTTCGTCCGTATAGTCGCTAGCAATGTCGTCGTACAACTGGGGCGAGTGCTCGTCCGTATCTCGAGACCTGCCTTGTGGTGGCGCTCGGTCTGCGATCACACAGTGGCGACATGCGGGTCCGACATGTACTAAATGGACCGCGGCCGATTAAAGCTACCACCTAGCAAGTGTGGTGTCTGGCGGTGACACCACATTCCTCCCCCGCAAATCGGCGAACGGTCGTGTTATAAGGCTTCTGCCCGCCGTGGGGAAGACCCCATGTTGACGTATGCGATGAGGTGGGGAGCCTAACAACAGGCGAGGCTGTGCCACCCGCACCCGGCCATTCGGTTCGAGGGGAGCTAGGAAACGCCTGAAAACCTAGTCCAGGGTGCACGTCAAAAGGCGGTGTATGCGCCCGTAAAGAGACAGGAGGGGCCGAAGGGTCGACCTACATTTCGTCAGGGTACCCGACGCGCGAAGACGACATGTGGTCCGGAGCGGGCAAGAGTTCCACAGCGGAGGACGGCTGGTCACGGGAAGCGATCGGCGGCGCGTGACCCAGGGAGGGGCTTGGCGGCTGCAGCGAAGCGTCCACTGCGGGCAGCGACGGCTGGAGAACAGGCGGCGGTGGCGGCGGCTGCGGCGGCGCGTCGCCATGGGGCAGAACGGAAGGCATCGTCGGTAACACCTGGGGATGAGGCGAGCCAGTAGATGGGTCCCCAGGGCGCTGACCGGACGGCACCGTCGCTGAAAGCAGACGGGGAGCGGCAGAACCCGTGCGACGACAGAGGCGCAGCTGATTGAGATGCCGACGCACCTCACCAGAGCCCCCAAAACCCAATACATCGCGCGGCCGAGGCAGCGAAGAACGCGCCCTGCGAGCCAACGCCGTGAACCTCGATAGTTGCGATAGAATACAACGTCGCCTGGAGCAAAAGCAGAAGTCTGCCGCTGCACTGGAACCTGATGCGGCGGATGCATCAAAGACATCAAGGTTCGATGAGGACGACCGTGGAGCAACTCAGCTGGCGAGCGACCATCTCGGGGCTGAGAGCGATACGAAGACAAAAAGAGCAACAACGCGTCCTCCCGAGAATGTGACTCTTTCAACTTTAACATCTGTGACTTGAAAGTCCGGACCAATCGCTCAGCGGCACCGTTTGACTGAGGCGAAAACGGTGCGGATGTCAGATGTTGAATACCATTGGCCTTGCAGAATGACTGAAATTCTGCGGACATGAATTGTGGGCCATTGTCGGAAGCAATAGTCTGCGGAAGACCTTCAATGCAAAAGATAGCAGACAACGCTTGGATGGTGGCAGATGACGTCGTGGAAGACATCCGGACAACAAAAGGAAAATTACTGAAGGCATCTACCACAACCAACCATCTAGCATTCCAGAATGGACCAGCAAAATCAATGTGCAAGCGTTGCCAAGGGGAAGTGGCTTTCGGCCAGGCAAAGACTTTCCGCGGCGGTGCGGATTGTTGTTCGGCACACGCCATGCAAGAAGAACACATATTCGTAATCGCAGCATCGATTCCGAACCAAGTACAGTGCTGACGAGCAAGTTGTTTCGTTCGCACTATACCCCAATGTCCTTGGTGAAGAAGCTGTAAAACAGAGGACTGTAACGAACGTGGGACCACGACTCTGGACTGATCATTATCAGAACGCAACAACAAAACACCACGTCGAACAAAAAGTCTCTCCTTGTGAACAAAAAATCGGCGAACCAACGGATCCTCGATCCGAAACTTTGACAAAGGCCATTGCGTAGCAACAATACGCAAAACGGTAGCAAGGACCGGGTCAGCAGCTGTGGCTGTAGCTACACGACGAAAATCAATCGGAAACGATTCGACCACTTCATCGGTTTCCGAATCAATGAACATGCAAGCAAATTCGGAAGAATCGAATGCTTTATCCTCAGCAACAGGCAAACCGGACAACGCATCGGCGTTTCGGTGCTTAGCAGTGGACCGATACAAGATATCGTAGCAGTACTGCGAGAGGAAAATAGACCAGCGAATGAATTTCTGCGCTGTACGTGGAGGTACAGGCCTGTTCGGATGAAAAAGCGATGTCAAAGGTTTGTGGTCTGTGATGATGGTAAAGTGACGACCATACAAAAAATCATGGAACTTTGTAACACCAAACACGAGAGCCAAAGCTTGTTTCTCTATCTGTGAATAATTTCTTTGCGCAGACGAGAGCAATTTGACGCAAAGGCAATAGGGCGATCATGCGAGCCAACTTTGTGCGCAAGCACAGCACCGATCCCGAAAACCGATGCATCTACCATCAACAAAAGGGGTTTCTGGGGATCGAATGGCGTAAGGCAAGTATTAGAAAGCAACGCCGATTTCAACTGACGAAAGGCGCGTTCGCATTCCGTCGTCCAGACGAACGGAACACCCTTACGGCGTAAGCGATGAAGCGGAGCTGAAATGGAAGAGGCATTGCGCAGAAAGCGATGATAATAGGTAATTTTACCCAACACACTCTGTAGCTGCTTCACATTTTGTGGGGAAGGCAAATCTTGTATGGCACGGAGGTGCTCTGGACTCGGATGTATGCCTTGGGCATTGATGACATGTCCCAGGTACGGTAAGTCACGAGCAAAAAACACACATTTGTCCTTCCTCAAGCGAAGACCATTTTGTCGCAAGACCTGAAATAATGTTCGTAGGTTCGTAAGATGATATTCTTCTGTCTGTCCGGAGATCACTATATCGTCCAGATAGTTTGCTGCAGTAGGGGCCGACGCACAAATAGTTTGTAAATATTGCTGAAACAATGCAGGGGCGGATGCACACAGAAATGGCAGTCTTTTGGACCTGTACAATCCAAGATGCGTGTTAACCACCAATACGCGCTGGGATTCGTCGTCCACCGGTATTTGCAAGTACGCATCGGCTAGGTCCAACTTTGAAAAATATTTTCCCGGGCACAGTTTATCAAAAAGATCTTCCGGGCGGGGCAAAGGAAAAGTAGCAGTCACTAGTTGTGGATTCACAGTGGCCTTGAAGTCCACGCAAAGTCTCAGTTTTCCGGAAGGTTTTGGCAAAATTACTAAGGATGAGGCCCAGAGAGAAGCCTGCCCACGTTCAATTACACCTTGGGATTCTAAATCGTTTAATGTTCTTGCGACCTCATCACGCAATGCGTGGTGAACATTGCGCGCTCGGAAAAATTTCGGTTGCGCGTTTACTTTCAGTTCCAAATGTGCTTCATAGTTTTTAGCGCAACCTAAGCCCGGTGCAAAAATGTCTGCAAATTCGTCACATAGCCAAGAAACACTGTCTGAAGGCACAGTCTGATTCACTGATAGGACCTGATTTACGATAGACATGTTAAACAACTGAAATAAATCTAAACCAAACAAGTTCACTGCAGTAGAAGAACGAAGAACGTAAAATGACACAAGTTTTGTTTGTCCCTTGTATGTTGCAAGAAGAGTGCACTGTCCTATCACAGGAATTTTCTGTCCTGAATATGTAGTTAGCTTAACATTTGCGGCACGCAACGGAGGTTTGCCCAGTTGTTTGTACGTGTCGTGATTGAGCAGTGAAACTGCAGCTCCGGTATCTAGCTGGAATGGTATGACCTTGCCATTAAAGTCCAAATCTACAAAAAGTTTATTGTCCTGCTGACGACAAGAGCGACTGTTTTGTGCAATTTGAACAGACACTGGTACAGAATCACTTGCTAAGTGACGTGATTTCCGGCGACGTCGACGCACACACTTTTGTGGGACGAACACAGTCACTGTTAGAGAAAGTGGCACTGGACGGGGTGGAAGTAACTACATGAATGTCCATGGGCGAAGGTCCACGAGCCTGAGTGTCCTTGGTTCGATTCCGGCGCGAAGCAAAGGGCCTGGAATGGTTGTGATTGTCTGATCTGAGCTTTTTCTGGCAAACACTTTGAACATGTCCTTTCCTATTACAGAAAAAGCAAATAGCTTGGCGTGACGGGCAATGTTCACGCGAATGTCTAGTAGCACACCGCGGGCATGATTTCACTGCATTTGTGTGCTGGCGCGGCACACCTGGTTTAGAGCGCGGCGGCAGCTGTGCGGACTTGCGCGAGGGCAGTTGAACGAGCCGCGCAGCTCGCCCGGCGGGCCGGTTAATGTTACACACGGCTGGCGAAGTTTCAAAAGATTCCTGAGAACAGTCAAGTGTGTCTTGCCTATCCAATATGTCTATCACTTGTTGAAGGGAGGGATTAACTAGTTTCAAAATTTGCTCCCGTATGCGAACATCAGAAACGTTCTGTGCAATTGCATCATGTACCATTGTATCTGAATAAGGAAGGCCACAGTCACATGCAAATGCACAGTCCCTTGTAAGGCCTTGCAATGTTGCTACCCACTCCCTATTAGTTTGACCAGCCATACGTTTAGTACGAAAAAACGTACATCTTTTTTGCAACGACATTGACTGTTTCTTTGAAATAGGCATCGAAAGCAGACAAAATTTCTTCGTAGGACACAGTTGCTACTTCACGTCGGGGAAATAATTTCACTATCACACGGTACGTTTGCACCCCTACACATGACAATAAGTGAGGCTGCCGCTCGTTACCTTGAATTCTGTAGGCGGCGAGATGAAATCCAAACTGGCGGGACCATTCAGTCCAGGTCTCGTGGGTTTGGTCAAACTGGCGAAACTGCGGTGCAACTGCATGTTGTGGCGGCGGCAGCGATGAATCGGCGGCTGCCGAATCGGTTTGAATGGCACGTTGACCCTGGACGAGCTGTCCAAGGGCATCCATTAACGCCTGCGTCTGCTGATTCTGCAAGCGATAAAATTCGGACAGTACATCTGGCGAAGCCATGACACAAGTAAATGTAAGCAATCAGAATGAACATGTTTCCCTCGTCGCCAATGATGTGGACTGCTAAGGCAGCCAGTCCAAAGTGACGGGTAGCCGAAAGAAAGGCACGCATACACACATGCCGACTGGCGTGAATTCTGGAACAGGATAAGTATTGATTCCAATAAGAAAAGTATGCAGCTCCTCGAATACTTAACTTTATTCTTTGTTGGTTTACAACGTTCTTCTTGAGACGTTTATACGATTACTCTCACACTATGTAAGGCTAATGGCGCCTTGCTAGGTAGTCGCCATGAACTTAGCTGAAGGCTATTATAACTGTCTCTCGGCAAATGAGAGCAAAGGCTTCGTCCGTATAGTCGCTAGCAATGTCGTCGTACAACTGGGGCGAGTGCTCGTCCGTATCTCGAGACCTGCCTTGTGGTGGCGCTCGGTCTGCGATCACACAGTGGCGACACGCGGGTCCGACATGTACTAAATGGACCGCGGCCGATTTAAGCTACCACCTAGCAAGTGTGGTGTCTGGCGGTGACACCACATTCCTCCCCCGCAAATCGGCGAACGGTCGTGTTATAAGGCTTCTGCCCGCCGTGGGGAAGACCCCATGTTGACGTATGCGATGAGGTGGGGAGCCTAACAACAGGCGAGGCTGTGCCACCCGCACCCGGCCATTCGGTCCGAGGGGAGCTAGGAAACGCCTGAAAACCTAGTCCAGGGTGCACGTCAACAGGCGGTGTATGCGCCCGTAAAGAGACAGGAGAGGCCGAAGGGTCGACCTCTATTGCGTCAGGGTACCCGACGCGCGAAGACGCCATGTGGTCCGGAGCGGGCAAGAGTTCCACGGCGGAGGACTACTGGTCACGGGAAGCGATCGGCGGCGCGTGACCCAGGGAGGCGCTTGGCGGCTGCAGCGAAGCGTCCACTGCGGGCGGCGCCGGCTGGGGAACAGGCGGCGGCGGCGGCGGCTGCGGCGGCGCGTCGCCATGGGGCAAAACGGAAGGCATCGTCGGTAACACCTGGGGATGAGGCGAGCCAGTAGATGGGTCCCCAGGGCGCTGACCGGACGGCACCGTCGCTGAGAGCAGACGGGGAGCGGCAGAACCCGTGCGACGACAGAGGCGCAGCTGATTGAGATGCCGACGCACCTCACCAGAGGCCCCCAAAACCCAATACATCTCGCGGCCGAGGCAGCGAAGAACGCACCCTGCGAGCCAACGCCGTGAACCTCGATAGTTGCGATAGAATACAACGTCGCCTGGAGCAAAAGCAGAAGTCTGCCGCTGCACTGGAACCTGATGCGGCGGATGCAGCAAAGACATCAAGGTTCGATGAGGACGACCGTGGAGCAACTCAGCTGGCGAGCGACCATCTCGGGGCTGAGAGCGATACGAAGACAAAAAGAGCAACAACGCGTCCTGCACTTGACAGAGATTACAGTGAATTCAAGGGAAGCAGTGGATGGTTTCATAACTTCAAGCGGTGCCACAGAATTGGAAGATGTAAGATAATGAAATTTCAAACAAAGTGTAAACTTGAATATCCACAGTAAACTGCGGAGTCGACCCGAAAATCTGTGGATGAGATAAACTTACCCCATCCTTTAGTAAGGAATTTATTTTTGATGTGGACTGCTAAGGCAGCCAGTCCACAGTGACGGGTAGCCGAAATAAAGGCACACGTACACACACGCCGACTGGCGTGAATTCTGGAACAGGGTAAGTATTGATTCCAATAAGAAAGGTATGCAGCTACTCGAATACTTAACTTTATTCTTTGTTGGTTTACAACGTTCTTCTTGAGACATTTATACGATTACTCTCAAACTATGTAAGGCTAATGGCGCCTTGCTAGGTAGTCGCCATGAACTTAGCTGAAGGCTATTCTAACTGTCTCTCGGCAAATGAGAGCTAAGGCTTCGTCCGTATAGTTGCTAGCAATGTCGTCGTACAACTGGGGCGAGCGCTCGTCCGTATCTCGAGACCTGCCTTGTGGTGGCGCTTGGTCTGCGATCACACAGTGGCGACACGCGGGTCCGACATGTACTAAATGGACCGCGGCCGATTTAAGCTACCACCTAGCAAGTGTGGTGTCTGGCGGTGACACCACAGTTTTCAACTTCGATTAATCGGGATTTTAAGTGGAAATGCATAAGAAAGGAACCGCGGTAATTAGAGGTAATGAAAATGTTACATTCAGAACAACTAACATCAATGCCTGACCCGCCCGATTGGCCATGCGATCCAACGCACGGCTTTCTGGGCGGGAAGGAGCGCCTGGTCCCCGGCACGAATCCGCCCGGCGGATTTGTGTCAAGGTCCGGTGAACTGGCCAGTCTGTGGATGGATTTTAGGCGGTTTTCCATCTGCCTCGGCGAATGCGGGCTGGTTCCCCTTATTCCGTCTCAGTTTCACTATGTCAGCGATTGCTACGCAAACAAATTTTCCTCGTACACGTACACCACCATTACTCTACCACGCAAACATAGGGGTTACACTCGTCTGGTGTGAGACGTTCCCTGGAGGGTCCACCGGGAGCCGAACCGCACAATAACTCTGGGTTAGGTGTGGGTCGGCGGAGGGATGAAGTGGACTGCGGTAGTCGTCGTAGGGTTGCAGACCAATGTGGCTGCAGCGGGGTCGGAGCCGCTCCGTCGTTTCTAGGTCCCCGGTTAACATAACTTAACATCAATACCTTAATGCATTCTGATACAATTATGCCGACTGTTAATCTGGTTGGTAAATTGGCCGGAAAGTTACTTATTGTGCTGCAAGTAATTGGAGGTGCTCTACCCCCTACGATTCTTCCATTTGTACGTGATCTTGCAAGAGCGATAGGGAATATTTACGTCACAGCAAGCAGAAGTGGTAAAATGGGAGTATATGAGCATTGCTTTAGGCAAATAGCTGGTGAAATTAGCTTGCTGTCACTTGATTCCTGGTCTGCGTATAAAAATAACACTCCTTTACAGAAAATATGATTCCTGAAAAATGTGTGACATTGCTATTCATACCACCTGGAATTATTGGACAAATTCAGTCTCTAGATGTTTGTTTTTTCTCCGCCTATCTCACTATCTGCAGCTACGCTTTAAAAGATATTCTCGATTAGCTGTTTCGCATTCGTTTACATGCCATAGTCAGTTCTCATCACTCAGTCTATAACACTACCGTCCGCTACCACTAAACCATAAACTCAAATCTGAAGGCAGTTCGTATCATGAAAATATTCTTGCCCAATCAATTATGGTATAAAGCAACAGAGCAGTGTTACCCTCTGAGAGGAATTTTTTGATCGCGTTGTACCTAACGGAGGTGGCTTATCGGAAGTGAAAGAATTACGTAAATATTCAAACAGTAACAAACAATATTTTACCTAGCTACACTGTTTAAAGAATAAGGAAGACGGTCGCCAGGCTAATTAGGCAAGAGAAAGATTAACGTTCTTGTTTAAGAAAGTAGGTATGAGTAACTCTAACGGACAAACACAACCTATATTTTGCCACACGCGAGTGCAATGAACTCTGACACCTCCATATGTTCACGGTTAGGATTGGAAGCTGACAGAGCAGGACAGACTATTTGCATAAATATAACTGATGACGAAACATTATTACTTTCAGGGCTTATTCAAACCGAATAAGTTTTCTAATATTACTATTAAGATTCACTACAGAATCATAAATTGGACATAGGTTAAGTATTATTTTTCAAACACTTTCCTAATTGACATAAGTTTATAAATGTAGTTCACTGCTAAATTATGAGCTGGTCACAGGTTAAGTCTCCCTCAGTTAAATAATTTACTATTTAAAATGAAAGTTAATTGGAATTCACTAACAGGTTATTTCTCACTGTCTTTTGATAAAGAGACTATTGTTTTCATAAATAGTGGTCTTCCCGTTACTTGTTACCTAGCATTAGCACAATAGACAAACCGTGGATCCTGTTATACTATTAATATGCACTTCCAATACACAAGAGAGACAAACACTTAGCAAATATGAATACATAACTCTCCACTATTGCAGTTTTCCACTTTTACTACAGTGAAACACAATGTTGACAAATTTGCAAGAAACTGACTCACCTTTTAAAATTTACTTAACTAAGCAAAACTTTAGAAGCCTCAGTTTTAAGAACTTTTAATATTTAAAAGAAACAGCAAATTGTCTTTATTACCACAGTCTTCTACTTTCAACTAAATGATTAAATAGGTGACTTTGAAACTTTACAAAACTATATTTACTACCTCCCACAATTTCACTAAGTCCACAGTAAATATGAATATTCCCTTCTTACCAAAGATCAAACAACATTATTTAATTAACTATTTGGCTTTGAGGCTTTCATTTTTCAACAAACTAGGACACTCGGTAATCATAGTTCAAATGGAGAGGAACCTGAGAGGTGTTGTGATAGGGAAACAATCAAGGTAGGTACATAATAATAAACGAAAAGCACCAGTTTGCTTTTGTTCTACACAAATTCAGTTATAAGTTACCTTATATTTGTGCACACTAAAATCCTTCACTGTACATTATTATAGTATTCCGTTACAGTGATTGCGCAATGTGGTGGCAACTGCATGTCGGTAGGCGGATTTGCAGGCAGAATTAGCAGACTCTGTCCCTTCTTGGTGGCGATGATAGATACCAATTCCAGAATAG
The DNA here is from genome assembly GCF_021461385.2 of Schistocerca piceifrons. NCBI lineage: Eukaryota > Metazoa > Arthropoda > Insecta > Orthoptera > Acrididae > Schistocerca > Schistocerca piceifrons. The sequence continues at coordinate 872,209,908 of NC_060138.1, read as the reverse complement.
TTCCAGCTACTTATCCATCCATCTGAGGCATTGGTAAGCAGCAGGAACAGCCTCTCTAAGAACCAACACAATATACAACTTTTACTTGGGCAGTGTACAGTTTGGTAGCTCGTCCCCGACTGACTCTTGTTCCACATTTTCTACCTAGGCCAATCACAATTTGCGCGCGCTACATAGTTCCTTTCCCGAGGGGAACGACAACACCTTTTACATATAACATAACTAAGAACCCTAAGTGAGGATCAGCAATTTACGTAACAGTAAACAAACATTTTAAATAAAACAGAACATTTGCATATATTAACATTTCTATAAAAAGTTATTTAAACAAAATTGCAATTATACACAGTAAGTTTTGTCTCCCTCGAAATAAGACAAAGAATTTAAATGACAGATACACTACATTGCATAGAATCAAATCATGACATCAATGTTTTAACAAAGAAAGGAGTATACAATTTTACGTTATCTATTCAATCAAAAACATTTACAGATGCTCAACGATGTAACATTAAATAAAACAAAACCAAAATAAACCAGTAGAGTATTAAAACTATGGTGTTACAAGTCGCACCAATATGACTGTATATGGATTCTTTGAGAATTAATACCAAGCTGAACGGCTGCATAGTTTGTAACTCTCAAGGAGATCGCCTTCTATCCTAATGGTACGAACATTTATTGTTACTGTGGCGCGTCATTTTCCATTCGGTGTTCATGGTGCAAGTTAATGGCTTGTTTTGAACATTTCTTGACTGTCAACGATGTCTATTTTTGAAATGTAATGCATCCGTCCCATAGAAGGTTGATCTATACACCTTCCGACTGTAATTTTCCATCGCCCTCCTGATACAGTTGGTGAGTCATTAGCAGCTAATGTTTGATCGTGTCGTAATTATTAACGGAACACTTTTCAATGAGGCTTACTGAAGACTGAATTACTACCTCACCCACAAGGGGCCCCTTGTCAGTGACACTTTCACACTTATTAAGTGAATCTCTAACGAAGTGCGAAGCTGTTCTTTGGATCCCCTCTGTCAGTCGTATTCGGTACGGATCTCGAGCTGAGGGCGATATTCAAATATCGGTTGAACTAGGGTTTTATAAATCATCCTCTTTGTGGGCAGACGACATTTGCTTGAGGAGGTCTTCTGATGACTATCGGTCTGACATCTCTTCGCCTGCTTTTAGTTTTATGGGGTCGTTACATGTTTAATCACTCGACACGCATATTTTATGGATATGAATGCTTCCAATGATTGATCTTTATTTCTGTAGTCATACAATATATGGATCTTTTTGCCTATTTATGTGCAGTACTTTACATTTATTCAGACTGAGAACCCACTGTCAATCCCAGTATCAAGCAGCGATCCACTCTGTACCCAACAGCGTCATCTGCGGAAAGCCTCATAGTGCTTCCAGCGTTATCCGCTAGGTAACTTACATACAGGGTGTCGGGGCACAAATGTGGATAATTTTATTCGTGACTGAAGACAGTGTACTGAACGGTATTACATAACTATTTACTTTATTTGCACACTAATAATTGCAGCTACTGCTAGCAGTGTGTTTTAAGTTGATTAGAAACTCCAAGCACACATGTTGACAGCAAGCCAATAATGCTTATTTTGCGCTTGGAAGCAGGTCAGGGTTTGAAGTGTGGATGCGTGGACGCAAAATGGTTAGTCTATACTGACATGGGTAGCCTACTTATTGGTGCCGTTACGATCCTGTAAAAAACGTCAGTGACCTGTTTGCCTGAAGACTGTTAGACACAGAGAAAAAGCAACTAACGAATTAAAGTGGGTTCTTATTAATATAACAATGATCACAATATCTGCACTTATAGCCCTAGCATTCTGTATACTGTGACAGTAATGATCCTATAATAGTCCCACATGGTATGTCCGAAGTTACTTTTATGTCTGAAGATTGGCCTCTGTTGAAATTAACATGCTGTGCTCTGTTTGCTAGAAAATCTTCAATCAAATCACAAAGCTGGACTGTTATTCCGTGCTCTCTTATTATATTCGTTAGGTTATACTGCTTCCCAGGCGTCAAGGAACACGACATACTACATGTACTGTCTTCCGGACCTCGTGGACTAACATTATGAGCTGTATTTAACACGATCGTTATTTTCGTACCCCATTTTCATTTGTATGGGGGAAATTTTAGATATCCAGAAATTTCGTAATGCCCGAGATGAAACATATTCAAAATTCCAGGAGAACCGACGTTAGAGATATAGGCCTATAATTTTGTGTTTCTATTCAACGACTCTTCATAAAAACTGTTCCTGCGCTTTTTCACAATCACTAGGAACGTTTTTCTCCTCCAGTGACTTACTGTACACAGCTACTGGGAGGGGACACCTTCTCTCGCATACTCTGTGTAGAATCGAGCTGGTATTCCGTCAGGTCCAGTTTAACGACTGTTTAACGACTCCAGGTGGTTATCTATCCCATAGAATTTATTTGGACATCTGTCATTCCAACGTTGTGCAGTGATTTAAGGGAGGAACCGCAGTACGATGTGTCTAAGTGGAGCTGTTTTTGAAAAAGGTGTTTAGAATTTCGGCCGTCTCACGGTCAGAGAGTGTTGGACGTAATGCTCTGATCTGTTTGCTGATTTCACCTAAGACCAAATATTTTACTTTCTAATTCGTTGAACGCTTCACGCATAGCTGTCCGTACGCTACTTTTAATTTCGTAATTTCTTTGTTTATCTGAGAGGCTTTAGCTACTTTTAAATTTGCAGTGAAGCGCTTCGCATTCGTAACAGCTTTGTAATACAGCTATCGAACCACCGAGGATATTTTCCATTCCTTACGACTTTTCACGTCGGATTTTACAGTACTCTTGAACTTTGTACATTGGTGCTCAACGTTTTTGGTCTTAGACATGATTCTTTCATATTGAGCGCTCAGGTTAATCTGGAATGCGAACTGACAGTTTCCTCTTGACAGCGTGGCACGTTGAAAGTCTATTGTCAGGATGACCTCTACGATGGAGGATCCCAAAATACGTACTAGTCTCCATAAACTGGGGAAAAGTACGAATACGAGCAAGGGCAAACATGAACCAGTTAACTATGAAAGTTTTTTGTGTTGTATCCATATTAGTCCTTCACAAAGCATCACATGCGAAGAAATGAACGACAATTCAGTCTGGCAGTGGCATCTTTACAGAACAGTCACATGTGTGTTTTGACTGGGACTGCAATTGAAGCTTTTAGGCAGGAAAAGAAGCTGCGTTAGCTGCCCTGGTGTACACATGATTTTCGGAGAGGATGCAGTGAAGGGCTACATGCACACTAAAGTTAGTGGTACACAAAAACAGATAGACAGCTTGTGAAACGTTCGACCTCTGTGACAATAACTCCAGTCACAAACGTCGCATCCAGGATAGACTACCAAGGTGCTATCACAAGTAGGTGTGAAATCATGGTTTGATAGCAGTGTCAAAGTTCTTGAAATAGGGTTATTACGTTGCTTTACATGCCGTTTGCATTTTTCATGAGCAGGCATCTTATTCTGCAGTATGTTCAGTATTACTATGCGTAGGGAAAATGTAATCACATGTGATATAAATAAACCATAAAAACGATGTAATTAAATTCTGTTTCATCATAATTCTAGTTTTATACTTACAGGCATTGCGAAAGACGTAAAAGTTACATTAGGACCTAACGTCCCGGTGACAACGTGGTCATTAGAGTCTGAGCAAAAGCTAAGATTGGGAAAGGTAAGGGAAAGAAAATCGGCTGCGCTGTTTTAAAGGAACCTTAAGAAATTTAATGACATCACGGAAAACCTTAGTCTGAATGGGCAGATGGGAATTTGAACCGCCGCTCTCCAAAATGCAAGTCCACTGTGTTGACCAATGCGTCACCTCGCTCGGTCTCAGCCTCTTAAGCGACAATATATATTTAGTCTAAGTTTAATCTTACTACAAGAAATTCTTGTACCTGCTTTTTCCACCTTTGAAGACCACGAAGTGCTACGTTCGGTGATCGTTCATTGAACACCAACAGAGAAAACCCATTACAAAATTAAATCCAGATTTTTGGGATTACCAATCATGTAACAATGGAATCGATATTCTGAACCATCGATAAGTACGCTGCTATGTCAGTACATCATAGTCTATCCACTTCGGCTACAGACACATGTTTCAAGCATAAACTTCCTCATGAAGCCACTTGTTTAGTTTTAAATGAACGGAACTACACTATTGTCATTATAATCATACATATTCCCCTCAACAGATAGTATCATACTGTTACCAGTGTAAATTCTTAGAATTCCTAGTATTTAAGTGATTCTCAAAGCTGGAAGTCTAATACTTTTAGGAATTTAAGCCATGAGCAAAAGTTCTCCTCAAATGGATACGAGGCATTGAGTTTGCTAGCAAAATTCGTTCAACTAAATCTAAGTAGCCGGGTAAATTTGAATAATTCTTCCACCTGAATAACACTTATTGTATAACAGCTATCACTCAGGTGTCTTAATCTCCGCAGTAGCAACATTTTTCCAGACTTTCACATTTACGTCCAAATACATATCTGCGGCTCGAACACATGCGGAATTCGTCCGACTCCAATGAGACATCTTTCTCACCGATATACAAATGGGACAAACTGATGATGGATATGATGACTGTCGAAGAGTTGCTACCACAGACTATAGTTTCCATCGTCATCGCCAGAGGAGGCGTCACATATTTTAAAATTGATTATACTCTTCTGTCTGAAGAAGTTCACGTGTAATGTTTGCCTCATCTTTGCATCAGTTCCACTATGTTACGGTTAACATCATTACATATGCATTAAGACCTTATCAGTAGACCATTTTCTAGATGTCCTGCTGGAATTCCATTACGTTATCTAAATGTCAAGGTGATAATCCGGCACATGACATTAAGGTGACATTAATGGCTCTTCCGCACCTCAATAAATCTCGAAGACTGTCAGCAGCCTTTACTTTTCATACTCGGTTGACGTTGTTCCTTTTTAGTGTAACAGTTTATTAAATGAAAACATCTGTACTCCTAGAATTAGAATCTGCCTCTCAGAAATTGGAGATAGCAATTTTTGTTCCGCTTAGAAACATTTTATGGCTGGGATCGCTGTGAAATAGCAGACTAAAACCTTACCTATAGAAAGGTGCTCTCTTTTGAAGATGACATGTGGCACTGGCAGCAGTAGTTCTGCATGAATCGACATTTTTGTTGCGAAGCGTTGGAATGGATGCTCTTGCAAACCCCAGTGTATGCACCACTCCACACATGTCGTACCCGGCACAGCTGGTACTGATCAGTCGCCCTGGAATGAGTTGATTACATATGGTGTACATCTTCCGCTAATGCTGTCACTCTGCATGGCAGAAAACAACTAGCACCTGAGTTTATGCAGTTTGACTCCTTAACTGTGGTAATGAATAAACTACTGAATTTGTATTCAAGAACCGTTTCCGGCGAATTCAATCAAACTAGAATCCAGCATAAATCCAGCTCGAACACGATAATGCACCCCCACACACAAGTCTGAGAATCCGGGAACACATCGCCAAATTAGGTTGGACATCATTGCCTCGTCCACCTTACAGTCCAGACCTGGCACCCTTGGGCTTCCATATCTTTGGGCCACTTAAAGATTCTCTACGGTGAACACACTTTTAAGATGACGACAGTATCAGTCATGCAGTGAAAACATGTCTACGCCTACACAGCAAGAGCTTTTACCAACAGGACATACATACTCCTCCACAACGTTGGCGTATGGATATAGAAAGTGATGGAGGCTCCGTATAAAAATTAGACATGGACAAGACATGTTGATGTACATTGTCACCACATTCTGGCTCCTAACAATAAACACGTTCTCAGAAAAAAAAATGTGGGGCGTTACTTATTGAACATCCCTCATACATGCTGGGCGTCTCTCCTAAGAGTTGTCAGGCGCATTTTCTATGGTGTTTCGGCAGATATTTGGAGTTTCGTTCTCACATTGTGTAGGTGCAGTTAGTTAAACAATTGCCGATCGGCACGCCGTTAATGCGACACCCAGCGTCGATCGAAAGCGTCGGTTTATTTCCAATTACAAGTAAAATTATTTTTAATCGGAATATTACGTGCCCATTCCCTCCCATAGTAGCCTACTCTGATATTCGTTTTATCAGTAGTATTCACAGGCACAGTAAAACATGAAGAAGAAACAGCAGTCCAGCAGCGCCGTATGCTGGGCGGTGGCAGTCAGCGCATACAGGGACAGCACTGTCGATGCTGGAGTAAGGGTTATTCTTCGCATTTTAGTGTCCTTATACATACATATTGATAAAACGAAGATCGGACTGCCGGCCGCTGTGGCCGAGCGGTTCTAGGCGGTTCAGTCCGGAACCACGCTGCTGCTGCGGTCGCAGGTTCGAATCCTACCTCGGGCATGGATGTGTGTGATGTCCTTAGGTTAGTTAGGTTTAAGTAGCTCTACGTCTAGGGGACTCATGACCTCAGATGTTAAGTCCCATAGTGCTTAAAGCCATTTGCACCATTTTGAACATCATACTAGACTAATCTGGGGCCGCTCTATCGAAGGGCGACACTTAAAATTTCGCTTTAAAAATCATTTTCTTTACAACGTGATGCAAACCGATGCTTTTACGTCGACAGTGGGTGTAGCTTGAAAAGGTGATAAACGCTGTTTGTTTGGGCTGGCTCTAGCTACACTGTGCATAAACTAAATTGCACAAATGTGCCGAAAAATAGAGAAAATGTGCCCGACGGCTCTTAGGAGAGACAATCTACACATGGAACACTTCTTAAGCCCAGTGACACTGATTTACAACCATATAAATTATAGTAGGCACACGACGGAGGTTAGACACCAACGCCAGGACACTGAAGAAGCCAATGAAGCCTAGCAAGTTATATAAAGTTAGCTAAGATTCGTGATAAGGAAAACCCAAGTGAATCTGCGTGGAACTCAAGACAACTAAAAGCGTGTATTTTAACAGGCCTCTCACAAGAATTGTCTTCGGTGTTCCGCTGGCAATGTAGTGAACGGAGTCACCAACAGTTATTCCCTTAGGCGCAGATGGTCTCACCTCTAGCCCGGCTCTTCAAACCATGCCATATACAGCTAAAGTCTCCTCAAGCGCAGTAAAGTAAATGCGTTTCCTCCAGCGGACCAGTGTGAACACCGTGGCGCATCGCAGCATCTGGTCGTGCGACCGAATTCACTGGTCAGCTGCAGCACGAAGGCTCCACGCTGCTCAACAGAGAGCACACTGAGGGCGCGAGACTGCCACTCGGCGTCCCTAAATTTGGCAGACGGGGAATGGCGCTCCTTCTACAGGGAGACTGAAGTGCTCGGTGCAAAGTTCCAACGGGAGAGAGACGATAGGGGAAGTCCTCTGTAGGAACGATGGCTCGCTTGTGATTTCCCATTAACCAATGGCAGCGACAGGTAGTAGGTCTACGTAACCAGTGCTCGACGCCATCGGATTCAATTGCAGTCCAACATTTACTAACATCTCTGCAACGATAAAGGGCGGAAGGTTGTCACGTCTAAAAAAACTAGGCTAAATGTCCGTTACACGCGCACCCCCCCCCCCCCCCACACACACACACACAGACACACACACACACACACACACACACACACACACACACACACACACACAAAGTGAAAGCAAAGCTCTACGTTCAGGTCCAGACGGAAAAATAGGGACTGACGGCTGCGTCAGCCTCAGCCTATGACGTCATTTGGATGAGGTACCGAGAGACGTAATGTGAGTACATCGCGACACTGCTCTCCCGGCCTTTGTCGACCCTCTAGATCTTGGAACCGCTACTTCTCACTTTGCTAAAAATTAATGCCTTCGATTTTTTTTTATTCAGTTCTCAACTTCAGTTCAGGTATTACGTGTCATTAATATTACTCGGTTGACATTATCGCCTCCTTGACGCAAGTTGCAACCTTCTGTCGCTAGTGGGCTCAGAATTGTGGGGTGTAGCATGGTGTTGCGTAATGGCTCTATATCGGTGAGTGGGAAGCGCTCGGAAAACTGAAAGCACAATTTCCGAAGAGTTCGTCTACGAGCACTGAAAAATCTGCTGTAATCCGACGGAACAATCAGAATCACTGTCATCTATCATCCCGACTTGGCCCCATCCGAATTTAATCTGTTTCCAAAACGTAAGGAACACGTTCGAGGACTTCACTCTGATAGAGGTGAAGCCTTGCACGCACGTATGAGGTTGTGGTTCCGTCAACGAAGTCAAACTCTCTACAGTGACGGTATCAACAAACTAGAGTCTCGCTTGTAGAAATGTGTCCATCGCCAGGGTGACTATGTTGAGAAATATATTTGTAGACATGAAGCCTAGAGATTTAGAATGTTAATAAAGTTTTTTTTTTTATTTAAAAAGCTTCAAGAGTTTCCTTATTCCTGTTGTAACCTTGACAAAACCTCGAGAACGCTCCATTAGTGTAGCTCCACAGTTATCTCTGCATCACATCTTCCCTCGCTCCTATGAAAGAAATTCTCGCATCCACTTCATAGGAACGCACTGTTCAGAAATATAAATTAAAATCTGGTTTTCTTGTCCTCATTCTTGATAACAGCTTTCATAAAATACTGGTCTTGATACTAAAGTGCCAACCTGATGGATGTTTTCTTCTTAAATATGGACTATGGGCAGAGGAGTGGGATAAGGGTCACTGCTCCTCGACGGATATACACATTTGTACAAGAGATATACAGATTTGAGGCCGTATACTCAAATTCTTTAACTGTGTTTTGCTTTTTCTAGACGTGAATGTGGTTACTTACACATATAACCTACTCTGCACGAAGAAACAAGTCTGCTTGGTATTATCGTCTGCGAACGTAGTTTTCGTAATTGCCACTGAAAGTGCCTTTGCAAGGATGGGCCACAGGTGACTTGGTACGTTCTGTTAAGAACATCAAGTTGTGGTAGAACAAAGTAAAACTCTAGGGTGCTGATCTAGGGACGTTTGAATCAGAAGTGGAGTGGCGCTCTTTTATAGGTATTACTCAACGGTACATTGTGTAATCAAGTACCTAAAAACATGTTAGTAAATGTCAAAGAAAGAAAATGATAGATACGTTTGTCAACGAAACAATGGGAAGATGAACATATAGACATATATAGTCACAAGACTGTTTTTGCTGACAATCACGCGAGTAAGCCACACTATGTAGAAACGTTACTGGAACGAAATCGAAAAGAAAGGAATGACTGTGAGGTAACAGAGCTGAAGCGCTAGTTATGCAGGAGGAAGATAGACAGGGAAAGCTGCCGCGCCTTTGCTGAAGTAACCGCAGTGGAATTCGTACAGAAAACCTAAGCGACAATTTCCTGATTGCGATTTGAATCATGTTTCCTCAGAATGGGCGTCTATTGCTGTTCCAACTTCAATTCCTCTTTCGGTAAAGGAAATGTTAAATATCATAGGAGCGTCAGTTTAGCGTCACAAGGGCGTAACTCGTTGAAACAAAGCAAAAAAGAAAAATAGTTGCAACAGGCCGGAGATCCGGGAATGTACATGTTCAGGTAGTGGTGCGCTGTAGCGTCCTCTGTCCTTTCCTGTTGACCTTTGACTTTCACTATTCTACAGCATTCGCAGCCTGGTGGAGGGAGCTACAGAGTAGGACAAAGAAATTCATGGCTGGGTGGTTTTTGCTTTAGTTTCAGTGTGGATAACCACAACTCGTCTCGGAAGGCGAATATTAGAAATGACTCAAGACAGCATTCTTGATTTGTACAATGGATTGGTCCATCTACGGAATTTCTGAACCGCCGTGTTGCGTCATTTTTTCGTGTCCCGAATACTTGTCAGGTGTGTCTCGAGATCAGTAATGTCTTCTACGGTTCCGCGGATAAAATAACTGTAACATAAAAAATTGTGTTGCCAAATCGGTTATTTAACTAGTAAATTTGTAAAATTTATGGTAAGAAAACAAAATGAGTTGTTTGTTCTTTACGCGTTTGCCTTTTTGCATTTAGGGAATCACATGTAGGGATGTTACAAATGTTTGTTACATACTTTGATGTGCGTCAAAGCAGGAAAGGTTGAGAAACACGGGTGCGTCTCATTGTTGCTAAATCAGAGCTAGACGGAGCCCTAACTATTACCCGACAAAGAGAAAAGTGAACTTCCAGGGTAGCAGCGTAGAGGTAGCAGCGTAGAGGTAGCAGCGTAGACGTGTTTACGCTCGAGAAAAAGGTAGTAATGGTGTACATACATGTATCTTTACAAGTGTAGACAGGTATTTCAGGATGTTAATCATTCCAAAGTACATGAGCATTTTTAGTTGACAATACTCCTCGAACATCATTTTTTCACAAAGTGGTGTATATGAATCCATGTGTTGTTTAAATAGACCACTGGCCACATAATTCTCTTGTCTCATGTCTTCGTAAAGGTATAATGCAGTTCGCCTTCTTTCCTTTTTTATAAATATAATACAGTTTCCCTATTTCGAAACTATGTCATTTCATTGGTATAGTCGTTTAACAAGGATCAATTCAAAAGAAAATTTCGTAGAGAGGAAAACTTTTTCACACAAATGGAGAACATGGTTTGAGACAGGGACTGGAGAGAGGACTGAATGGTACCGTATCTTATGCAGGCTATTTCTAAGTGTGGCAACTGATGACACAAAAACGTATCTTTCACCTAAAAGATGCACGGCTGGATCACCGCTCAGAACGACACAGTTGTTGCTGCTATCAACTCGTACCGAATGATGTGCTTCTGGAAGACGGCCACAGTCCTTTCAATGCCTCGGACCTCCCTTCCACGGGAATCCTTGCATCTACACCGACGAACAAAAGTCGCAACAGCAATCAGGAGCAGTTCGACCTAAATGAAAGATGGCACACGTGTTTCTACATCTGAAAGGTGATGTCTGTTCAAGTTCCGCGTCAGATGGGTAAGAGTGGCGCTAGTATCGTCACTGCCAGAATAAAAATCAGGTTTACTTTAAACACTCACAGTAACGGCCATGACCATTACTTACCTCTGAGATTGGACACGGTGAGTTATGTTCGTCGAGAATGGTTTTAACACTACAAAGACGCCATTATTGGTACCTCACTGAGTTTGAACGCTGTCGTGTAATGAGGCGGCGAGAAGCTGGATGTTCCTTCTGCGATACTGCGGAAAGACTTGACGGGAATCTAGAGGCCGTACATGATTGGTTGCAATGGTGGTCCCGAGAAATGTACAGTCGCATGAAGACCGGACTCCGGACGGCCCGTGGCCCTAACGAGAGGGAAGACCCCCGTGCACGGTATATGGTTCTGACGCATCGTACTGCACCTGCAGCAGCAATTTGAGCAGCTGTTGGCATCACAGTGACACAACGAACTGTTACAAATCGGTTACTTCAAGGATAGCTCAGAACCAGACGGTCTGTGGCGTATATTCCGCTGACCCTAAATCACGGCCATTTGCGAATTCGGTGGTGTCAAGAGAGAGCTTATCGGACGGCAGGGTAGAGGTCTTTTGTGTTTGCTAATGAAAGCTGGTTGTGCCTCGGTGCCAGCGATGACCTTGAGTAGTAATAAGAAGGTCAGTTGAGGGCGTGCAGCCAGCCTATTTGCGTGCTAAACACACTGGAAGTACTTTTGGAGTTATGGCCTGGGATGCGATTTCATATGACAGCAAGAGAACTCTCGTAGTTATCCTACACATTATTTGACTCTCAGTTTGCACGCCTGTCTGGAGAGTCGACCTGTTGTGCTGCTATTTGAAAACATCAACCATCTTCGGCCGATGTCTGTCGTCAGCAGAATTCACCAATATCGGAGCCACAGTGACCGCAGTCTTAGTCGGACTTAGGCTAAACCTTTGACTGCTGGCGCTTAGTATAAGTAGATGCGCAATGTGTTTCACAAACATACTATTTAAAAAACATACGTGACCCGTACTAAATCGTAATGCGTTCTGATACGCTAAAATGTGGTTTGCATACGTGTGACACTGACAAATTGACAAGACACACAGTTCACAGTCAGTTGCTAATGAATTTTAAATGGTGTTGTGATAACTCGTAGCCAACAGCTAATAATGAAACAACCCTCACGATTTATATAAATGAAATGCATTTGCAGAACATCCGAATATACAGCACTGTCCGGTGTCGCTTCAGTTTACACGGAATTTCACGCACCGTGAGAGTGACGGGCCAGTATCGAAAGCGCCGCTGTGCGCTGGTGGACGCTGGCGGGCCGTGTGCAGCGGACACGTCACAATATCCGGCCGGCGACCGATCTAATGATGCCCTGACGTTGTGCGGCGGAGATGCAGCCGCCTGTGCGACAGGTGATAAACCAGAGCCAGCACGTACGTCCCTTCATCGTTCCAGCCGATTGCGGTCGTAACGCGACTGGTGGTGAGGTTCCCGTTCGAATTTATTTGTCTCTACTTGACAGCGGTAGTACTGCTATCTTACGCATACACTCCCCACGTAAACGTAAAATTTATTAATCTTATTTACTGAAATTTTACCGAGCAATTTAGTTAAACATATCATCTGATTTTTAGATCTACAATACAGGTAACTGTGTCTCAGTAGAAGACAGCGGTACATGTACGTTAGTACGCGAAACAGAAAACAGGTGTCATAAGTAACCTCGTCACAATGAACTGCCATTTATGGTTTCGAAAAACTACAAGTGTCGACGAGTTGTTGAGTTGTAGAAAAACATCGGTGCCATCGGCCTTTCTGAAAACCTGATGCTGAATAGACGCCTTCTCCATTGCAGCAGAATTTTGCTGTTACAGGTCTATAGATGACTGGAAGCAGACTTGCAAGAAGACTGTGCTGTTTTAAGGTTTTGGCGTGGCACGTAGATGATACCACTAATTACTGACTGCTGTTTGAGACTTATGAAAGCTGCCACATGACGATTTGCACACAACCGTACTGTCTGATACGATTATGCGACCAGCAGGTGGTACCTAGTGTAAGCCATTATTACAAGTTTTAACTGGAGTCAAAAATCAGAATCTTGCAGTTCTGACTTTTATTGGTGATTGGAAAACTGCGTTAATGTCCTGCGCATTGAAAAATCGGAGAATGTTATCGCATTTTGTGAGTGAGGTTTGTGTAATATGCATGTTTCTGTAATATCCATTATACAACACAATAAAAACACGGTAGTTTATTATATTATCGTGTAAAAGAAGTACAATATCAACAATGATATTCATTGTTATGTTCAGATAGGGGGTTCATTTACACCAAACTATAATTTAATACTATTTCTTTTATACTGGGGTTTCAGACTCAATCGATCTCTGAGGATACTTGAAACCGATGAATACAATGACGACATCCTGGATGTACGCAGTCAGATTTCACTTACCGCCCTTTCCCACACTACTGCATGTGATGATGAGACTGATGAGAATTCGGGCAATGAAAATATTGCAGATTTAGGCATTTTACCTGGAAGTCGATGAAGAACTGAAACAAATGTATAACTAGTTATTGGAAGTTAATATACTGGAAGGGTGGGAGCAAGAGGAAAATGAAAGGGCCCAGGGAAGTCAGACAGGAGGAAAATGGTGATACAAAGAGGAACAATAACTGTTAGAGGGAGAAATGATCTTACACAACGCAATAATGAATGGCCTCAACAGTCGAAAACTTTTGGTCATTTTTCATGATGATGTTATCGACATCATCATTACATTCACAAACCAATATGCTGCAGACGTAATGGACTGAGTGATCTGATTTCAATCAATACTTTTACTCAGCGGTGATACTGAAGTACCGAGGCAGAACATGTAATGGGAAACAAGACGAGAGTTGCATAATAAACATGTTGCTGGGGCACTTTTTCACAGCACGTTCAGATTCATTCTGTCCTTCTTACACCTACATGACAATGACAACATAAAAATGTCAGACAGGTAAGCTAAGGTGAATCAGTTATTTGACATGCTCAACCCATGATTCTGGGAAAATGCATTCCATGAAGAAAAACATAGCATTGATGAAACGACGGTACCTTACCTCGGTAAACGTGGTGTACCAGCTCAACACTACACATGTCTATATTTAATCTGTGTATGTACGTAGATACCCAATGAAGACTGTAAATTATTAGTTCTTACGCAATGATATTGTAATTAACGCTAAATTATGGCCCTACTGATTTCAAAAGATTGGCGGAGTAGTGAGACTACAATTACATTTGTGGCCAGGTAAGATATTTATGTAATGAGAGTCAAAATTACTAATTCTGTTGTTTATTATAAAACGTGTGCAGTAGCTGCACTGCAGAACAATACAAACATGCCTAATTATCATCTTTGCCCACACGTCTCCTACAGGGTACCTAAAGGACGCTGCCTTCTTCAAGAATAGCTACACAACAATTCAAGCAAATCACGTTAATAGTTGAACCGTGAATTTACTTTCAAAACTTTTTCGTAAGAATTTACTTTATTTACTAGCGATTCAAACATTAACACATTTAATCACACTATGTGACCGTGGAAGTAGTTGCCAGGGAGTAACTGATGAAATCAAAATGAAATTGCTTTTAACAAATGGGAATTTTATTCCTAAAAACTTTTTTTTTAAGAAACAGATTTAAAATTATAAGCAGAAAGCACCCTCTAAATATCAAGTTACAATTTATTCAGAGGTGGAAAGAAACAAATTTTTGAGTGTGTGAGCTTTCGGGCTGAGAACCTTGCCGCTCCCTTTTGACACGGCCGTAGTCATGACCGCTCACAACAACCTCTGAAAGACTACACAGGTGAAAATCTGCAACACACCAGATTACCTTAAAGCAAAAGTTTTAACAATTCACACAAGCACAAAATCTATGCACCCCGTAGGAGGGATGGATATGGTACAAAACACTAAAATTAAAAGATTAACTTGCCACTGAAGGTGCAACTTGTTTTTAACTTCTAAGAACAGTCTTACGGTGGAAGAGTGGCAACTTTATATGCTAAAATGACCATTTAAATAAAAGCCCATGAATCGCAATCTTACCTAAAATTATACAAGGTTGACCAAACATGCTCTACAGTACACATATACCGCCTCTCAAGATGATAGGCAAGACAAAAACTTATTTCAGGAATTAGGCCGGTACACTTCAAGCAATAAATTCGTTACCACACCGAATCCGACAACCATGACAGAGGCAGCTATTAACGTATGGCAGATTGATAGGGAGATTACCGAACAACCCGAACCGCAGGTTTCTCTAACCCGCCCCTACTCCACAAGGGAAAAATGGACCACCCAATTCATAAATAACCACCTTCCCGCGGGTGGGCAAACGGAGAAGAATTGTGGGACGACCCAAAAAAAAAAGCGGCTGGTGACCTAACCAAGAAAACAAGCAGAATTTAACAAGTAAGTGAAACAACATATCACCGATCACTTAACTTCTAATACACTGCGATTTCTGGTGAAGACCTGGCGCAGCACTCCCAAATCGCTCACCCGAACCGTCCGCTGCCAGCCGCTTCAACGGACGCAGGAAGGCGCGCCGATCTCCCGTCTCACGGCGTCGCAGCTCCCACCGGCCAGACCGATGTCGTGAGTTGACTCCTGTCGCTCTCGTGTCGGCCGCGAAGCCACTACCCCTCGCTATACGGCGCGTCCCACTGGACTTAACGTGGCGACCTCACATGCGCCGACGCTCACCGCTTACAATTCATCTTGTGTCTGAGTGTACGACCAACCAACCGATCGATCCAACAGCCAATGACCGTTTCCTAAGCAACTCGAGCAGACTGGCGGCCTAACGCGCAGATTCAGATGCAGGAACTAAGCCCCCCGACCGGGCGACCACTCGTTGAGTTCTCTCACCGTTCCACAAATTCGGACGAGAGACAGACTAGCAAGCTGGGGACGAGAGACTGACGACAGACTGACTCCAGACTCACCCAGACTGACCCCTCGCGAGCTCATCGCGCCCACTAAATTCACGTGAACAGGGTGAACAGGCAACCTTTCCCCTTTCCCACCAGAGGGAGACACCAAAGCTGCGACTGCCTCAGCGGCGCCACCGACAGAAACGGAGGGCGACTGCTTCACACTACGCGCTGCGGTGCGCTCTTCAAAACAGCAATTTTTACCACTGCTCAATAGTTTTTATTACAATAAAAAAGATCGACAATACTTAACTTTGGATTTACAAGCTGTCGCAAGCGATAGGCAACATGCAAACAGTGTCCTTCACTACATACAATGCCCATGTAAGCAATGGGCATGGATCACTCGTAACTGCTCCACTGGTGTCAGCCTTCGACTGTCTTTACCGCCCGACCGAGGCTGGCAGGAGCGGCGCTTACGTTTTCTTCTTGTAGACGCCGCTCCTGTTGTGGTGCGGTCCTAGTCAGCGTACTATTGTCTGCTGTCGTCTCACACCCTCCTCTGCTCTTGCGTTCTTCATCTTCATGACGGCGTTCACGTTACACCGGAACATTCCTCCCCCCTAAAGCGATTGACCGTCGTCGTGTAGGGAGTGCGATCACGGTGGGGGAGATAGGAGGGCGGACGCATTGTGGGACCGGACGTTGTGTCTACAGGGAACATTAAGCTTCCGGTCGTACCCCACCATCCGGCCTGCGCTCTGGCAAAAACGTTGCCCGGAAAACGACCAGAATAGTATGCATCCACCCCTTCCTGACAGGAACCACATGAAGAAGGTGGCGACTGCTGCGCTGTGGGTGGGTCCAGCTTCATCGGTAAGACGAGAGGAGGCGGGGGATGCAAAAGCTCCGTCTCCATAGGACCGTCACGCGGTGTCGTGATGACATCCTTTGGCGGCTGCTGTGGCCGCGCTGTCCTCCGGATCCGTGAATCTGGGAGAAGAAAAACTGAAAGATCATAGTGTACATGACAGAGGTGGATTTTGATGGTGGTGATGCAAACCATGTGGACCTGAAATAGGATACATGCAAGCGCCAAGTCGAAGGATGATCTCGCCTAGTGCCACTACCTGCTGCCGCTAAAATTTCTTTAAAAGACATTATTATGCGGCGCGAAGCGATACTCGCGGTCTCACTACGGCACCGGATGCTGAGCAGGGTGGAGCAGTTGGAGCAGTGTCCGATGGCGGCGACCGTGAAGCAATTCCGCCAGCGATGGTCCATCTCGTGGGTGCGAACGGTAGGAGGTGAGAAACAGTTGCAATGCTTCCGTGTGTGAAGAGAAGTTTGACCATCTGCTGCTTGAAGGTTCTGAGATCTGCATTAGCTCTCTGGCATCTACCGCTTCCGACTGTGGCGCCTGAGCACGGGGCGGGATAGGCGGGGTGGGCATGTTGGAAGAGACAAATGCAACAAACAGACAAGGCAAGCAAGCAAAATTAGGACAAAAACAAAGAAAATTTCTACAATGCTCACCTGAAAACACTGATTAGCAAAAACGACAAGAAACTGTTAAAGCAAATAAACGCCCCCGTAAAGTAAAGACAAGACGGGATCAAGGCGCCAGCAGACAAAATTCCGTGGCCGTTAGGCGCTGGTTTCGTCGTTGTAGAACTCGTCACCAAATGTGGAGACCTGCCCACTCACCTCTTACAGGGTACCTAAAGGAAGCTGCCTTCTCAGATAGCTATACAACAATTCAAGCAAATCGCGTTAATAGTTTTTATTACAATAAAGAAGATTTGCATTTACAACAAGTTGTCGCAAGCGATGGGCGATATGCAAACAGTCAATGTCCTTCACTATATACAATGCCCAAGTAAGCAATAGATATGGATCACTCATAGCTGCTCCACTACTGTCCGTCTTCTACTGCCCGGCCGAGGCTGGCAGGAGCGGCGCTTATATTCTCTTCTTGTAGAGGCCGCTCTCGTCGTGGTGCGGTCCTAGTCAGCGTACTATTGGCTGGCGTCGTCTCACAGCCGTCTCTGCTCTTGCGTTCGTTATTCACCCTCCTGCCGGTGCTTTCGTTACGCCGGGACAACCTTCATTGATAAAGACTTTCACAAGTATGTGAAATGAGTACAAGGAACTGTGGTTGGTGGAGATTCAAGATAAAGAACTCATATGTAAAGTTATTACATTTCTACCATGTCTGATTCGTTTCCACGGTCCAGTGACAGTGACTGCCAAAAACTCGCGTTTCTGAACTTATGAGTGCCAGAAGGGCGTCTTCCTCCTACTCATGAAAATTCCAATGTTCACTAAGCATATTTTGACCTATACCCACCAAAAGTAATTGCAGATCTTTTTATATGCGTCGCTCTGTTGACCACCAGCACTTCTGACGACTCGTTTGGTGCGCTGGCATTAGCGCAACCACTTCATCGTTGGAGATTTGCTCTAGGCGGCGATTCTGTCGAATACTATGCCTGTGAAAGCTAACTAGCGCAAACTTTACATCTTATTCCAGTTGGAGCTGCAAAAGGAAGTAACTACTGAGCCATGGCACCATTGTTTTTGTAGACTGTTCTGTCTGGCGCCACTGGCTCAGGTGCAGTGTCGACTATCCCTCTTGCGGCCCCATTACCAATATCTCTGAGGAAGAGATGGTATCTGTGAGTTGTGTCCTTAGAAAGTCTTTGTTTGCCGATACATATACGGGCTTCACTGGTCCGACATGGAGGCACGAAGTTTGGGGATTGGCAGTAGCGTCGCG
Source organism: Schistocerca piceifrons (assembly GCF_021461385.2). Classification (NCBI taxonomy): domain Eukaryota; kingdom Metazoa; phylum Arthropoda; class Insecta; order Orthoptera; family Acrididae; genus Schistocerca; species Schistocerca piceifrons. The sequence continues at coordinate 872,191,244 of NC_060138.1, read as the reverse complement.
ACATGAGGTGGTCACAAGGTCCGAGCGGCCGAAGTCACGAGCTGCGCAGATACCGGAGTACTTCACGGCGGTCAGCGTCGACTAAAGCAGCAGGTCGACATCCCGTCCGTTGGTTGGCAACATTCGTGTCGGACGACCGCACGTGGCCTGGCTGCCTCCTTCTACCTGGTTTTCATCGGCACCACTCAGTAACCGCTGCCACGCACCGTGGATCCATGGAACTACTTGCTGATAAAGGGGATTAGCATTATGTAATCCTCGTGGTGATTTGTGTCATTGTCCACCTGCCCTTCTTATTATTTTGTAGTTTGTACCCGACCCTCAGAGCTTTATTCGGTCGGCTCTTTGGTCGCAAATATAAGCCGTAGTATTGTACTAACATACCAGCTGTCGTTTGAAAATTTGTCCCGCTATTATATTGCCTTTCCTTTCTGGTTTCTACCCGATCATTAATGTTCTAATGAATCAGCTCAGGTCGCCGTTAAACAAAAGAGGGACCTTGTGGTTAGATTTAGATGTTAACCGGTTCTGTTCTTTGATTGTAATTGCATTTCGCAGTCACTAGTTCTAATCTGAACAACCTGCTGTACTAAACCGTTGCTGTGTTTGAAAGACCGGGACATTATTGATGTATTTTAGATGGATCTTGTGGTTCCGCTAAGTGAGTTCTCTTGTAATTAGACGTTGATTCGGACCGGTCTTAATAACTGAGAATCAGTTTAACTTTGAAAATACTAACAGCCAACTGTCACCAGCGCTTTAGAGAAAATAAAATTGTCAGAAGGGACGGGTTGGGATCCAGTCCCACATTGGATGCTGATTGAAATTAAGAGGTTGGTTGCTTTGAAGTAAGCCTTATAGTCGTCATATCTTTTGCTAATCTGTGTAACCTTCAAGTACAGGTGCGCATCGTAACCCCGAACCTTTCGACATACAGCTTTCAAATTAAAAGTTACGTCACCTGTTTTGAGTAATTGAATCACTCTTGTCATCACTGGTGCTTATATAGTCGGGCTGCAGGTCGAGCCGTCTTGAAATCGTTGTCATATTGTTTCCTGTTTTGATTTCATTTGGAAAAGCTTATTCATCTGAGCTTTCGATAGCTCAGATGGTAGAGCACTTGCCCGCGAAAGGCAAAGGTCCCGAGTTCGAGTCTCGGTCGGGCACACAGTTTTAATCTGCCAGGAAGTTTCTTATTCATCTTAATGTTTAAGGTCAAAAGAATTTTGTAAATTTTTTTCATTTTGTTAAAGAAACTTTTATGGTTATATATTGTTAAATAAACAGATTGTGTGAAAAGAAAGTTATATTGCACGGTCCTCCCTTCCACGTTTTCCTTAATTCCAGTAAGTACCAAGTATCAACTACTATTTCCACCGAAGTATGCGAGGAGAATTAGAAGTTTTGTTCCACAAACAGAGACGGAAGCGCGTCTCTTGTGCTTCCAGTCTTTCGCCTCTTTTTGGTGAGCGTATCAATAAAGAATCCTACAAGCAGTTATCCAATAAGAAGGATTAAGATTCCGGGAGCGTCCACTCACACAATAAGATTAAAAACTAGCCAAAAATCTAGATGGAGAGCGTCTCCCACTTCTCTATAGTTTTCCAAATAGTACCACGTCAGAGCAGCGTGCCAATGAAGATTTCGTATTTTCGTGCCCAGAGGCTTGCCTTTTGGTTTCATAGACGACATGCTGCCCCGTTGTGCATCCCTATCGACAGACTGGCGACGTGCCTCTTCTGCATTGCTACTCACTAGCCGAGACATGCAAATAAAAAAAAAAAAAAAAAAAAAAAAAAAAAAAAAAAAAAAAAAAAAAAAAAAAAAAAAAAAAAAAACCACTTGGAACTGTTAACGGCCGTCACGCCGAGTAGAATACCTCTATCTCATCTCCTGCTGCGCCGTCCTGAGGGCTTCCCTCAGCCACAGCGAAGCTGCGTTACAGACGGCCGCCTATTGTCTCGGCTCTCTACACGCGTCCACCTAGCCCCTTCACTGCACACAACAGCCTTAGGCGAATGCTGTGCCACCTGGAATCACCTTTTCTACAACTTGTGTTAGTGGTGCCCATCCATCCGCTTCACTCTGCTCCCTGTCTGTGGAATTTTCAGCCCAGCTAAACACAATTCTAAAAAAGTAAAACTGCTACAAGTACTTGACGTACTTTCTGTACTTGCTGTCATCAAGACAACTGAAGCGAAGACGTGGGTAATCTTTAATAAAGTAATGGAATATGTCATTTGAAAATCAAATTAATTGGATTTTCTAACTTCGGTATATAATTTACGTATTATATGTGGATAACATGAAAATCGATGAAACCGTCGGTTTCGACGTCGTTTACTGTTTCCCTCTTCGATATTTATTTTTGTGAAGTCCGTGATGGACGTCATTGTGTTATAGACTGAAAGAAACTTTGAGTCTCACTGTCAATTGGGTATCTGGGAGGAAAAATGCTTAGGTGTATTCGGAAGGGATGCATTGTCAGCCTACAAATGAATACATAATATTTTGTATCACACTCATACTCATGGTAACCACCCTCATTCAAACTTTCTTGCTGCCCAGTGTGCAGAAGATACTTGTGTGTATGTATCATGGAGCATACAGTGCAGCTTATGCGTGGTTATAACTACAAGAATCTGAATAATCAGCAACTGCTCACTCTTCCTCTCAACGTGGTGATACCCTTTTAACGTTAGTTTACAAAGCAAGAAATATTTGACATAAGATCCACGCACTTACACACACACACACACACACACACACACACACATTGAATAATCACAAAAACACAATATCACAAAATCAATTTTTTAAAAGGTAAAATCACAAATGATTTACAAAGTGATACCAAAACTAATAGGTTGAGATTCCCATTGCTATAACGATTCAAACATATAAACAACATTTATTTTTAGACAACATAGTTGTGTGGAGATAACAGCGATTAATTTACTTATAATCAATTATTCAAAATGACAGTCACAATAGCATTATTTATTTTGCGACCAACCGGTTTCAACCCGCGGTGGGGTCATCTTCAGGGCAATTTACACTGTGAAGTTATAATATTTGTAAGTAATCATGTTCGTAATCTATAAACAATTAGTCAAAGTTACATAAATAAACAGATTTTTATACCCATTTGGTCGCTCAACCGTGCCTGTGCACGGTTGGTAACTATGCATGGTATTTTTTTTTTCCTTTATTGTCATTTTCAAACCTCAGACAAGGGAGGCCAGCAGGGGCAAAACTACGCCACTCTTCGGCCACAAATAATACATTCAGTACAAGAGGAGACATCGGAAAAACGAAACAGCACGGTGGATAAACAACAGTAGACACACTCGGACACTAACAAAGACGACAGAAATGACACACGTGAACGAAGGATCACAAACGACGAAACACTGAATCACTAACATGATGGCACACACAAACACTGGCAACAATCTCCGGCGCGCGAATGTTCATTTTACATGTACGAATCCGGGGTCCCGCCGAAAGGGGGAAAGGTGAGGGAGGAGGAAGAGGGGAGGGTGTAGATGCCAATGGCAGAGAAGATGAGAGAAGGAGGAAAAAAGGTAGGGGGTAGGGGAAGCCTGGGGGAGGAGGGGAGGGAGGAAGGGAGGAGGGAGAGAAGGGAGAGAGGGTGCCCATGAGAAAAACGCAGGGGGTGGAAGGGGAGGATCAAAGTTGGTAGGAGGGGTAAATGGAGGAGATGAGGGCATCATCAGGGAGGGGGAGTTGGTGGAAGCCACCTTGGGCGAGGGTATGGAGTGTGGAGAGATGGAGAGCAGGTGGGACTTGGGAATACAGTCGCAGCAGCAGATAGGGGTGGGAGAGGATGGGTGAGAGAAGCGGATGAGGGGGATCAAGTTTACGGGAGGTGAAGAGGATCCGTATCTGTTCGATGAAAAGGAGGGGTGGAGATCCAGGTGGGGTGGGCGTAACAGAGGATAGGGCGGATGAGGGATTTATAAGTGTGGAGGATGGTGGGCGGGTCCAGACGCCATGTACGGCCAGACAGGAGCTTGAGGAGACGGAGTCGGGAGTGTGTCTTGGCTTGGATTGTCCGGAGTGGGGGGTCCGGGAGAGGCGACGGTCAAGGGTGACACCAAGGTACTCGAGGGTGAGGGTGATAGGACGGCCATACATTGGACAGACAGAAAGAAATTTTAAAACTAGGTTCAAAGAACATACCACGGGAATAGTACGCAATAAATCGCTATTTGGACAACACCTAGACGCCGAGAAACACCCAGAAATTAATGTAGAAGAAAATCTAAGGGTGTTGCATGTAGCCCAGAAGGGACACATGATGGACATTTTGGAAAATTTAGAGATCTTCGTGCACAATAAACAGGATCCAACGGCAATTCTTAATGAGCAAATAATAAACTGGGATAATAATTATTCGGAAATCTTCGCAAATATTATTAGTTCATGACGATACTGCTTCTCCTCCTCAGCTATATTAATATTGGATGACGATGTATATTGATACTAATTTTATTACAGTGTTTTAATTTTGTAATGAAGACCTACAAAGTTAAAAGATGACCTTAGTTATGGAATATTAATATATAATTCAGAAACGACTTATGTGAATCGACGGCAAAATGATGAAGGGAGGATTGTGGTACACCAATGCTACGATATCGAATGCCGTGCTACAGCAGACAAAACGTACGAGGAGGCTACTATGACGACGGAATCCTAGCCAAATACGCTAAGCGGTACTTGATATACTTCCTTTTTTCTAATATGTTAATTTTATAACGGAGAATATCTGATTTTAAAGCTTTTTACTAATTACTAGGAACAACTTTCATGGATAGCAGCCAGACCACACCACGACAACGAATGCTGTGCAAAGATAATGCCGCAGCGGAAGACCATATGGGCTGACAAGAACATGGCGGAAGAATCGTTATGGCACGCCGTTATCATAAAATGGCTCTGAGCACTATGGGACTTATCATCTGTGGTCATCAGTCCCCTAGTACTTAGAGCTACTTAAACCTAACTAACCTAAGGACATCACAGACATCCATGCCCGAGGCAGGATTCGAACCTGCGACCGTAGCAGCCGCGCGGTTCCCGACTGCGCGCCTAGAACCGCTAGACCACCGCGGCCGGCCGTTATCATAACAACGAACGCCGCGCAAAGATGATATTACAACAGGAGACTTGTACGAAGCGGCTACCATGACGACAGCGTCCCAACCACACAGGCTAGGGGGCGCTTGATATATACTATCGGCCATGGCAACGGCGTCCCTACCACAAAAGATAGAGGGATCTACTCTATCCCCATATGATGTGAAAAATGAATGGGATAACAGTTACCTGAATTTTAAATAACTGTAAATTTCTCGGGATTTAATTAGTTATAATTATTATTTATTATGGTTTATATTACAACTGGAACTAACTTTAAAATTTACGATTTCTTGCTTAAGCATGTAACTACTGTTGGTCACCGTGGAGGGCGTTACTGTCTGCCCACGTTTTGTTGGTCGTTATTTAAGCTCATGCAGACAACCAACATTGATCCCCCCCTCCAGTACACCTCTTGCAGTATGCCGATGACACTGTATTCCTCGCCCTCGCGCCTACCCTCCAACAGTCCCAACGCTTTCTCCAGAATCACCTTGACCTTTTTGCCGCATGGTGTAACCAGTGGCTATTGAAAATCAATCCTTCCAAGGCCCAACCAATCACCGTAGGTTGTACCACTCGCTGCTTCTGTCTCCTGGATTTCTCCCTTACCATCTGCACCTGTCCTGTCCGCCTCTCCCCCACCCTCACCTACCTTGGCCTCACCATTGATCGTCACCTCACCTGGATCCGTCATCTCTGCTCCATCCAATCCAGAGCCCACAACTGCCTCCGACTCTTCAAACTCCTCTCTGGCAGGACATCGGGGCTGCACCCCTCTACCATTCTCCACACCTACAAACCCTTAATCCGTCCCATCTTCTGTTATGCCAGTCCCCCCTCCCTGCAGATTCTATAAGTCCATCCAGATCCTTGAGCATCATGCACTCCACCTTGCCTTCCGTATATGCCTCCTGTCCCCCATGCGGATCCTCTATGACCTCATTCCTTTCCCCCATTTGCTCCTATTCCTCGAACATATCCACATACTCTACACCTCCCGCCGCCTTGATCCCCCTCACCCCCTGGTGACTCCTCTCCTCACCCATCCCCGCCCCCTGCCATGCCTTCAATGTAGTGTCCCCCCTACCCTCCATCTCTACACCCTTCATCCCCTGTCTCAAGGTGGCTTCCATCAACTCCAAGATGATGCCCTCTCCCCCTCAATTCATCCCTACTATCAACTCTGATCCTCACTCCCCCTCCTTTCCTCTGTCCTTTTCCTGGGCTCCCTCCATCCTCTTTTTTCCTCACCTATCCTCTCTCTGCCCCCCCCCCTTCTCTCCCCGAGTCCTTTTGCATTTCCGTCCTCTGCCTTTTCCCATTCCCTCTCGCGTCTGCCCAGCCCATTCCCCCCCCCCCCCCCACTTATGAGTCCAAGTGTAGCGAACAGACATACTGTCGCTGGGTCGCTGGGTGTGATTTTTATAGCCCTTCCGAACAGAAACCAGACTGTCGCCATGTTTTTTAACTGTCTGTCTACTATGTTACTTGTCTGATTACTGTGTATTTTATTAGCATTGCCAACCCTTTGCTTTATGTTTTAACTTTCCGCAATTTTCCGCCGTTTTACAATTTAAGTCACCGTTTTATCGCCTGCTTTTATTGTTTCTTCTCTTCTTCTTACGTTTTAAAAAGTCTGTAGGCTGCAGAGCAGCGTACTAAGCTGCTGCCAGCCCGCCCCCTTCGGGGGGAATCGAAGTTCAATACAGGAAAAAAAAAACCAATCATGCATAATTACCAACCGTGCACAGGCAGGGTGACGACTAAAGCGAGCGACCAGATGGGTATAAAAATCTGTTTATTTATTTAACTTTGACTAATTGCTTGTAGATTACGTACATGGTTACTTACTAATATTATAACTTTACAGTGTAAATTGCCCTGAAGATCACCCCATCGCGGGTTGAAGCCGGTTGGCGGCAAAATAAATAATGCGATTGTGACTGTCATTTTGAATAATTGCCGCGCGGGATTAGCCGAGTAGTCTCGGGCGCTGGAGTCACGGACTGTGTGGCTGGTCCCGGCGGAGGTTCGAGTCCTCCCTCGGGCATGGGTGTGTGTGTGTTTGTCCTTAGGATAATTTAGGTTAAGTAGTGTGTAAGTTTAGCAGTTAAGTCCCATAAGATTTCACACATCTGATTTTTTTCTGAATAATTGATATAAACAATAGTTGCAAAACCACGTAATGATAAATTTACATGTAAATCATATAGGATAACACTGAGAAACAATTAAGTTACGTAGTGTAAAATCAAATAAATGACACAGACATAAATGATAAACTTTACAAAGTTCAGCAACAGCCTTGCTGAAAAAGAAAGAAAATAAATAAACAACTAAATTTGTTGTTATCACATACATCATGAAACTGTAAATTTAATTCACAAAACAGCTTTTCATCTATACTGAACTAGAGACGGCACACGTTGCGCAGGACTACACTGTTTCCTCGGGGCCTTTGCAGACGAAGGGTAACACAAGTATTATGGAGAGGAATATTCTTTACTGCTCGTCTGTGGAGGTCTAAGCTATGGTTGCCCAGTGAAAAGGCTTGAAATTGCCCTTGCTTGGTCGCCAGGAGACACACATCATTGCTGTCGTTCGGCCTGTTGCATCTGACCCATTAGTGACTGTTGGGGTGTACATACTCAAGGGTCACCCATGAAGGTGTCAAGATCTCAGCATGACAGTGCATTAGCATCTTCTTACGTCTTCTTCGTCGGCTGAGCTGCAGGACTCCCTCTGGGATTCTTCTATCTCTACATCTACATGGATACTCTGCAAATCACATTCAAGTGCCTGGCAGAGGGTTCATCGAACCACCTTCCCAATTCTCTATTATTCCAATCTCGTATAGCGAGCGGAAAGAATGAATAACTTTCCGTACGAGCACTGATTTCCCTTATTTTATAGTGGTGATCGTTCCCCCCCTATGTTTCAACAAAATATTTTCGCATTCGGAGGAGAAAGTTGGTGACTGGAAATTCATGGGAAGATTCCGTAACAACGAAAACGTCTTTCTTTTAATGATTTCCAGCCCATATACTGTATCATTTCTGTGACGCTCTCACACATATTTCGCGATAATACAAAACGTGCTTCCTTTCTTTGAACTTTTTCGATGTACTCTGTCAGTCTTATCTGATAAGGATCCCACACCGTGCAGCAGCATTCTAAAAGAGGTCGGACAATCATAGTGTAGGCAGTGTCCTTAGTAGGTTTGTTACATTTTTAAGTGTCCTGCCAATAAAACGCAGTCTTTGGTTAGCCTTCCCCTCAACATTCTTTGTGTATTACTTCCGATTTTAGGCAGTATCCTTAGTAGGTTTGTTACATTTTCTAAGTGTCCTGCCAATAAAACGCAGTCTTTGGTTAGCCTTCCCCACAACATTTTTTGTGTATTACTTCCGATTTAAAATGGTTCAAATGGCTCTGAGCACCATGCGACTTAACTTCTCAGGTCATCAGTCGCCTAGAACGTAGAACTAATTAAACCTAACTAACCTAAGGAGATCACACACATCTATGCCCGAGGCAGGACTCGAACCTGCGACCGTAGCGGTCGCTCGACTCCAGATTGTAGCGCCTAGAACCGCACGGCCACTCCGGCCGGCTTTCCGATTTAAGTTCGTAATTGTAATACCTAGGTATTTAGCTGAATTTACGGCTTTTAGATTAGACTGATTTATCGTGTAACAGAAGTTTAACGAGTTCCTTTTAGCACTCATGTGGATGACCTCACACCTTTCGTTATTTAGGGTCAACCGCCACTTTTCCACCATTCAGATATCTTTTCTATAGCGTTTTGCAGTTTGTTTTGGTCTTCTGATGACTTTATTAGTCGATAAACGACAGTGTCATCTGCAAAAAACCTAAGACGGCTGCTCAGTTTGTCTCCCAAATCGTTTATATAAATAAGGAACAGGAAAGCGACTACAACACTACCTTCAGGAACGCCAGAAATCATTTCTGTTTTACTCGATGACTTCCGATCAATTACTACTAACTGTGACCTCTCTGAAAGGAAATCACAAATCTCGTCACATACCTGAGGCGATACTCCATAAGCACTCAATTCCACTACGAGCAGCTTGTGTGGTACAGTGTCAAAAGCCTTCCGGAACTCCAGAATCGATCTGAAATCCCTTGTCAATAGCACTCAACACTTCATGCGATTAAAGAGCTAGTTATGTTCCACAGGAACGATGTGTTTTAAACCCATGTTGACTGTGTGTCAATGGACCGTTTTCTTCGAGATAATTCATAATGTTCGAACACAGTATATGTACTAAAATCCTGCTGCATATCGACGTCAACGATGTGGGCCTGTAATTTAGTGAATTACTCCTACTACCTTTCCTGAACATTGGTGTGACCCGTGCATCTTTCCAGTCTTCGGGTACAGATCTTTCGTCAAGCAAACGGTTTTATATCGTTGACAAGTATGGAGCTAATTCGTCAGCATACTCCGAAAGGAACCTAATTGGTATACAGTCTGGGCCAGAAGACTTGCTTCTATTAAGTGATTTGAGTTGCTTCGCTACTCCGAGGATGTTTACTTCTACGTTACTCATGTTGGCAGCTGTTCTCGATTCGAATTCTGCAATATTTACTTCGTCTTCTTTTGTGAAGGCATTGCGGAAGGCTGTGTCGCAGCACTGTCTTCGATAGTATCTCCATTGCAATCGCGCAGAAAAGGCATTGATTGTTTCTTGCCGTTAACATACTTCACATACAACCAGAATCTCTTTGGATTTTCTGTCAGCTTTCATACAAAGTTTCGTTGTGGAAACTGTTATAGGCATCTCGCATAGAAGTCCGCGCTAAATTTCGAGCTTCTGTAAAAGATCGCCAATCTTGGGGATTTTTCGTCTGTTTAAATTTTTCATGTTTGTTTCGTTGTTTCTGCAACCGTGTTCTAACCCGTTTTGTGAACCAAGGAGGATCAGCTCCGTCGTTTGTTGATTTATTTGGTACAGATCTCTCAATTGCTGCCGATACTATGTCTTTGAATCCAAGCCACTTCTGGTCTACATTTATATTATTAATTTGGAATGAGTGAAGATTGTCTCTCAGGAAGGCGTCAAGTGAATTTTTGTCTGCTTTTTTGAATAAGTATATTTTTCGCTTATTTTTCGAGGGTTTGGGGATTACAATATCCAATCTCGCTGCAACTCTGTGTTCACTAATCCCTGAATCGGTTTTGATGCTCGTTGTTAACTTAGGTTTATTTGTTGCTAAGAGGTCAAGTGTGTTTTCACAACTGTTTACTTTCTCGTGGGCTCATTAACTAACTGCTCGAAATAATTTCCAGAGAATGTGTTTAGCACAATTTCGGATGATATTTTATGCGTACCTCCGGAATTAAACACGTATTTTTGGCAACGTATCGAGGGTAAATTAAAGTTACCACCAACTATTATCGAATGAGTCGGGTACGTGTTTGAAATCAAACTAAAGTTTTCTTTGAACCTTTCAGCAACTGTATCATCTGAATTTGAAGGTCGGTAAAAGGATCAAATTGTTATTTTATTCCGGTTGCCAACAATGACCTCCGCCCATACTAACTCACAGGAAGTATCTACTTCAGTTTCACGACAAGATAAACTTCTTCTGACAACAAAAAACACGCCACAACCAATCATGTTTAGCCTATCCTTTCGGAACATCGTTAGGTTCTTCGCAAACATTTCGGCTGAGCTTATATCTGGCTTTAGCCAGCTTTCACTGCCTATAACGATTTGAGCATCAGTGCTTTCTATTAGCGCTTGGTACTTTCCCAACATAGCTACGACAATTTAGAACTGTTATACCAATGGTTCCTGTATCTACGTTCGTCCTGTGTTCAGCCTGCACCCTTTGTGATTGAAGCCCTTCTTGTGATTTCCCGAGACCCTCTAACCTAAAACACCGCCTAGTCCACGCCACACAGCCCCTGCTACCCGTGTAGCAGCCTCCTGCGTATAGTGGACACCTGACCTATTCAGCAGAATCCGAAACCCAACCACCCTTTGGCGCAAGTCGAGGAATTTGCAGCCTACGCGATCGCAGAACCGTCTGAGCCTCTGATTCAGACCCTCCACTTCTGTTAGCCGCTCGAAACCAGAGAGAAACTCTTCTGATCCGAAGTGACACACATCTTTGGTACCGACGTGAGCAACCACCTGCAGTCGGCTGCACCCTGTGCTCTTCATGGCATCCGGGAGGACCCTTTCCACATCTGGAATAACTCCACCCGGTATGCACACAGAGTGCACATTGGTTTCTTTACCCTTCTTGTTAGCTAAGTCCCTAAGGGGCCCCATAACACGGATAACGTTGGAGCTCCCAACTACCAATATCCCATCCTCTGCAATTGCCCGGATCTTGCAGGCTGAGTGGTTTCCTCTGAAACAGGACAGGCGACAGCATCTGGCTCAGCAACAGTGTCAGCCACAGACAGCACTTGGAAAGTGTTTGTCGGATAAACCGGGGAGGCCTTACGTGCGGTCGCCTGGGAAGTCTTTCGCCGCCTGCTTCGACCCGGGCGACCTCCCACTCAACCACAGGTGAGGGGTCGGCCTCAGTGCGAGCCACCAGTGAGGACCGATCGGAGGAGTCTGATGTGCTGGACGTCCGTTGGATCTCCACGGCAGGCCCTCAACAGTGGTGCCCATCCACTGCAGCCTCAAGCTGTGTGACCGAAGCCATCGCAGCCTGAAGCTGAGAGCGAAGTGTCACCAACTCGGCTCGCATCCGCACACAACAATCGCAGTCCCTGTCCATACTAAAGACCGTGAAAAACTAAACTATGCAGATAAACGGGCTATCGGCACGTGCTGCACACCTCTGCTCTAGATCCTGACGGAAACGCACTTACTGTGTCCAGTAATATGCAGATATTCAAAAACATAACTACCCAAGCACTCAGTTGAAACTAAATAATTTGCCCCTGATCAGGGACTTTTAATATGTCACAAAACCTGTTTACTTTCCGACGCAAACGAAAACTTGACAACTGTGGCTATTAGATATTTAATTTACACCCAGAAACTCAAGAAACTAAACTATTAAAGGACACAGATGATACAATAAAATTTGTCCCTGGTTAGGAACTCGTAAATGTTGGTGCGTTCGTCTCGGTCGGCTACTGCTGCCTGACTCTTCTTATTGGATGGCGCTACTTTCAATCTATTCATCAAGATCTCCATGGGTTGTTGCATCTCCCATGGACAAGAGAAGGACGTAAGTATATGATTCTCATCCATACTAATATTGCAAATTCTAAAGTAACTACGTCTGTTACGCTTTCACAACTAAACGGCTGAGCCGATTTTGATAAAATCTAGCTTGGAAACTGTTTGAGGAAGAACATGGGATATTGTAGAATGTTTGCTTGGCTCTGAGGAAGAAAATGGGATAATGTAGAATGTGTATAGTACAACATATTTATTCATTTGAACAATATAACGCTAAATATAGAATGATAATTATTCATCGAACTTACACTTTGACTTTGAACTTTATCATATTTATGAAAATGCTTTTATTGTTTGGTATATTCTAAAGAATACGATTCAACGTAATGGCTACAAGGTTTATACAATCCTCTACATGTTTAACCTTTCACTACACAGCTTTGCAGACCTACAAAGCGGAGTCAGACCAAATTTTCTCAGGTGCCTTTGCTAGTTTAAAGTTTAAGACCCCTTTACACAGCTGCAATGCTGCGTATCTGAAACTGTGCAAGAATTTGCCACTAGTCCGCGCCACGGTCGACTTACACGACTTACGAGGGTAATTCCTAAAGTAAGGTCTCCTATTTTTTTATAAGTACATAGACCTGTTTATTTCTACAGTGGTTTACATCAGTTTACAGCTTGAACATTTAGCTATTTTTTGACATAATCACCATTTCTATCGATGCATTTTTGTAGACGCTCCAGCAGTTTTTGTATGCCCATGTCATACCAGCTCGCCGCTATGTTGTTCAGAAAGTTATGTACTGGCGTGATTGTTGCTTGGTCTCAGGTCTAAAGTGGTATGCTCAGGTTTCGTCACCCGTGACAATTGAGTCCAGAAAGTTGTCCTGTTCGGCTGCAAGGCGCTGAAGAAATGCGCGGGAAGCATCAACTCGTTGCCGCATGTGGTCCTCAGTCAGCATGCGTGGCACCCATCTTGCACACACCTTCCGGTAGTTCAATGTTTCCGTTAAAATTCTGTGAGCGGTGCTTCGGGAAACCTCAGCAAGCAACGTGCAGAGATCATCCAGGGTGATCCTCCGATCTTCACGCATGCTTTGCTGAACCTTCGTCTCCTCACGGTCTCTCGCTCCTTTGTTCGTCGTGAATTTCTGCCCGACCAGCTGCAAACTCTTTATACCACTTACGAACAATTTTCACATCCATGCACGACTCACCATACACTTCCGTCAATTAGCGATGGATTTCAATCGGCGCAGTGCCCTTTGCGTTCAAAACCGAATAACTGCACGCAATTCGTACTAGGCGGTAACTTCCGACGGGAGCCCCATTCTCAATGGCTGCCAAGCCAAGACTGAGCGCCTCAGAGCGGCTTGCGCATGTTTACATACAGCGCGTGAAGCACTCTTCATAACAGTGTGACCAACTGCCACACAAACAGAGTTCTGTACTTATAAAAAAAATTAGACCTTACTTTTGGGGTTACTCTCGTACAGTCGTCGCGTCCGCAGAAACTTGTTTGGCATGAAGCGCCACACGTAGTGAAAACAAAAATAATATATATATTAGTGATTTAATAGCAGTGATGAATGTATCTTCATGTTCATGCATATTTCTGCTAATTAACAGGTAAGTAATAAGTAATATTATACCGTTTGCACATCTGCAGAAGTGCATGATATATGGCTGTAGTGTTGTTTTCAACTCTTAAATTATACGAATTCTAACTACATATTTTGTGTTTCAGTTTCCTGTACACTTTTTGATAAAACATTACTGTGATGGATTCCATTGTGTACTGGGATAATGGAAAACGTAAGGTTTTGACATCAGATGAATTGATGGTGATGGTTTGCCCTTCAGAGGGTGAAGGTGGGCTGGAATGCGACGATTCTGATGAGGATCCAACAGCAAATGTCCAAGACCTTGAATCTACAGATGGTGATAGTGATCCTGGAACTGATATCCAAACAGAACCAATTTCAAATATATCCCGTACAGCTAAGGGAAATGTTGAACGACATTCTCCATCTCTTCCGGAAATTCGCACTAAAATTTCTGTTGCCAATAAGAGAAATATAAAAAAAAAAAATCAGGTCTTATGGAAAAGGCAAAGTTTTCCTTCCTCTCCTGACAAGTTCCCATTCACAGGGAAGGAAAATTACAGCAATTAGTTCTAGAACTGTCTACACCGTACGAAGTTTTTAAATATTTCTTCACTGGTGAAATTATATGAAAAATTGTGTATGAAAAAAATTTATATGCTATTCAACAAAATCCCAAGAAGCCAACTGACTGTACAAATTATGACATTTATAAATTTCTTGGCATATGCATCATCAGTGCTTTGGTTCCACAAGCCAACATCCGTGATCTATGGAATGAAGTATTTGGAGTTGAGTTGGTAAAACAGACAATGTCACAGAGGTACTTCGAGAGATTGCATAGTACTTTTGCATTTAAATGACAACATGAAGCAGCCAGACCTCCAAGGTCCTGAATATGACAAACTATGCAAAATAAAGCCAGTAGTAGACTACTTGAACAAAAGCTGTCTGTCAGTACCCATGGGTACATCTTTCAATTGATGAGCAGATGTATGCTACCAAGGCAAGACACCACATGAAAATGTATACGAAAGTTAAACCACACAAATGGGGTTACAAACTCTTTATGCTTTGTAGTGACTTGGGGTTTGCTCACAAAATCGAAATTTACAGAGGACACGAAAGTGATCCTAAATTTGGGGTGATGAGAAATCTGATATCGGAGCTAGTGGAAATGTTATTCGGCTGTCAAGAGAGGTGCCAAGACACCAGAATTACAAGTTATATTTTGACAGATATTATAATTCTCTGGATTTAAAAATCGGTGTATTTGTTTAAGAAAGGAACTCAGTGTGTTGGTACAGTTCAATGCAATAGAATTCCTAACTGCAAATTCAGTGACGAAAATAACGCAAAAAGGAATCACACTGTTATTCAGAGGAATTCACAACAAATTTTGAGTCAGTTGACATTCCTGCTGTTTTGTACAAGGACGACAATAATATTAGTTCCCTTTCCACTTTTGTCGTAGAACCTCCAAAATCAGAAGTGAGAAGATTTAATAGTAAGAAAAAGGAGCAAGTAATGGTGCGTTGTTCTAGCAGTTTTCTCCGTACACAGTTCTCACATGGGAAATGTTGATTTGCTTGACAGCAATATAAAAAGACATCACATCAAGATAAGACCAAAGAGATGGAACCATCGTCTATTTTTCCACCTGCTTCATACAATAATAATAAATCATGGCTACTGCACCGAAGAATGCTTCTTGAAACCGGATCAACAGACACGCCCATGAACCAGAGGAGGTTTAGACTGAGTTGGCCCAAACTCTACGCCAGGTAGAGCAGAAGCCAAGAAAGATTGGAAAACCAGGCAGCTTGGACCCAATACAGAAAAAGACAGTAAAAGTCAAGGGATCATCGCTACCACCAAAATATGTACTATAGGATCCAATAAACCACTGACCGATTTAGAATCAGAGAAGAACAACGAGCAAAAATCCAGAGTGCAAAGGCTACACATTTTTTTCATGTGAAAAATGTAAAGTAAATTTGTGCTTGAATAAGCCAAATAACTGTTTCACCTCATTTCACAAAAAATGAAATCCCTTATATATATTTCGATTACAATGCATATAAGTTTCTTCTTTATTGTTGTAATTTTGATAGTTTTGTTTCAACGTTTTGATTTATAAGAGAAATATAAAATAAATATTTATTTGAATAAAGGAAATAACTGTTTCACCTCATTTCATTGATGTAAAGTCACTTAGTTGCACGCAAATACATTCTCACTGAAGAAGATGATATTTAATTTTTTCACTGTTTTGTTAATTCTTAGTTTTGAAATATTTCAGCTTTTTATTTTTGAGTTTATTTTATCACTTAATTCGGTATAAATGCGCTACTTTGCTTATATGCAGAGTGCCAAAGAACAAAATTTATCACTTAATTGAACTATATATGAGCGGCTTTGCGTATGTGTAAAGTGTCATAAAATCAACTTTTCTCAAAAACTGTAAGCGGAAGATTTTTTAAAATATTTTCCCAATGTTCTGTAACCTGTCCTAAATGTGAATCAAATTATATTTCCTGAGAAAAACAATTCTAGTAATGAAGGGCTAATCCATAGTTCCATACTAATATGGGTTATTAGTTTCAGTTCCCACTGGATTGACTTTTTTTCTTTGTACTCACGTCTCGGTGTGTGTGTTGTCCTTATTATCATTTTATCACAATCGACGTGCAAGTAACCAAAGTGGCGTCAAATAAAAGGACTTTCACCTAGCTCCCAAACATGGCCAATAAAGCCATACGCACATTTCACTTCATTTTACTCATACGCGAGCGCAGCTGTGGGTGACAGGTAGGATACGATGTTTATACAATTATTCTCAACGTGTTTAATCGATGCCACTTAATACTTCCATACTAATATTACAAATACGAAGTAACTCTGATACGTTTTCGTGACGGAAGCTCTGTACCAGTATCCATGAAATCTGGCGTGGGTAGTATGAGATACTTATTCATATGAAGAATGTTATACAAATTAAGAAGAAATTTTTACTCTTTGAAAAAGCTATTTTTTTCACTTTTGAACTTTTCGTATCCGTGAAAATGCTTTTATTGTTTAGTATGTTCCACGTAATACGATTCAAAGTAATCAGCGCAATGCTTATTCAATTCTCGACATGTTTAATCCATACTAACACACTAATACCATTAGTATTAATAGTGAAAGCAATTCACTGTGCTATGTTTCCACGACCCCATTGCTGAACGAATTCTAATGGTATTTGGTAAGGAGACAGCCTTGAACGCTAAGGAGGACCGAAAGCTGCTTTAGAGAATTGTATCTTTTGAGTGTTATTAACGCTTTTAAATATGTTATACGTGAGTGGCACGCAGACGACGCTGGTACGATGGTCGGCGACTCTTAATGTACATGGATTATTCATTGATAGTGCAAATCCAATGTTACTGTTTGCGTGTTTTATGATAATGAGCTCTTACACCACATGGCATGGCTGGAGAGTTTTGGTGGAGATGCAACAATAAAATGGGACGGTAAGCCCCAGAACCATATTCGAAACTGTCTTATTTAGAGCATAGCTCAAGCGAGAAAGTTACTCGAATCCATCAAACCTCAGAACAATCCCACGTGCGCCGGAATATGGATGCAGAGCGTCGGTCACCTTAAGAGCTACAGAGACATTAGAAGAGTCACAAACCCGTCGCATTGTGGACACTGAGCGTCACACATCTCTTACAGGTTCCAAGACGCTTGAATATTCACAACGACAACAGGAGGAGCTAGATAGGATGACGAGGGAGAAGGGGGTTGGGGAATGGGAGCTGGCTGTTGGCAAGAGATCTGCTAGGAGAAGAAGATTTTCAGATAGTTTTACTATTGGCGTTTACAATAGATATGACCAACTGTCAGAGTCTAGTGGAGAGGAATCTCTAGTAGCTGTAGATGTAGGAAGTATGCAGCAGACCTCAGTAGTTACTGCGCCTAGAACAGTTGCAAAGTCGAAGAGGAAGAAGGTTCTGCTGTTAGGCAGTTCTCATGGCAGAGGTGTAGGCCAGCAGTTGCAGGAAGTGCTGGGGAGTGAGTACCAGGTCACCAGCATTGTGAAGCCTAATGCAGGGTTGGCTCAGGTGACTGTTAACATAGGGGGGTTATGTAGAGATTTTACTAAAGAGGATCAGGTAGTGATTGTGGGTGGGGCTGGTAATAGTATTGATAGGAATGGGGAGTATGACATAGATGGTGACCTGGTAAGGTAGCCACTGAGACTGGCAACACAAATGTGCATTTCGTGGAACTGTTTCAGCGTCACGATCGGTCTCATCTTAATACAGCCGGCAGGCGTAATAACATGAGACTTGAGGGTGCGCTGATGACAGAAAGCGTGGGTCAGATTTCAGTGGTGTCGATGGAGTCTATCAGCAGGACGGGTTTCACTAGACATGGCCTGCACCTCAACAGGTATGGGAAGGGGAGGTTGGCAAAGCTTATAGGTGACAGCATAGGTGGGGTTGGTGGGATCACTCATGGGAAAATTCCTGCAGTAGTTGGTGTTACAGCTGCACCTTTTTTAGATTGAAGTCAGCTGACAGGTATTCCTGCTTAAGGGAAGTCTGTCTAACAAGGGAATCACTTTTGACAAAGCTTAGGTATCCGAGTGATGAGGGAATTAGTATATTTCATCAAAATATACAAGGTATTAGAGATAAAGTTAGTGAACTGCTTATAGATGTTGACTCTGAAATTATTGGTATATCTGAACAATTCTTAAATAAGGAGATAATTCAGAGGCTTCCTTTACCAGGATACAGGTTGGCTGGCAGCTTTTCGAGGAGCTCTTTGCGGTGTGGGGGAGTAGCCATGTATGTGAAAAACGGCATCCCATTGAGTCAATTGATGTTTCAAAGTACTGCACTGAAAAGGTGTTTGAATGTTGTGCAGGTGTGGTTAAATTTAACGGAGCTAAACTTCTAGCTGTTGTTATTTATAGATCCCCAGACTCCGATTTCACAACATTTTTACTAAAGCTGGAGGAGGTTCTTGGTTCACTTTATAGGAAATACAAAAAGTTAGTTATATGTGGTGACTTCAATATTAATTGTATAAGTGATTGTGCAAGGAAGAGGATGCTGGTAGACCTCTTTAATTCATATAATCTTATGCAAACCGTATTCTTTCCAACGAGAGTGCAAGGTAACAGCAGAACAACCATAGACAACATTTTTGTTCATTCCTCATTACTAGAAGGGCATTCTGTTAGCAAAAAGGTGAATGGCCTTTCAGATCATGATGCACAAATTTTGACTTTAAAAGATTTTTGTGCTGCAACACGTGTTAAATATAGTCATCAGCTGTTCAGGAAAGCTGATCCAGTTGCTGTAGAGACCTTCGTAAACAAGAGTGGCAAGATGTTTATAGCGCTGATACAGTAGACGATAAATAGTATAATGCTTTTCTCAAGACTTTTCTCATGCTCTTTGAAAGTTGCTTTCCGTTAGAACGTTTAAAACAGGGTACTAGCACAAACAGGCAGCCTGGGTGGCTGACTAGAGAGATAAGAATATCTTGTAGAACAAAGTGGCAATTATATCAAAACGTTAGAAACAGTCAAAATCTAAATGCAGCAGCCCTTTACAAACAGTATTGTAAGGTGCTTAAAAATGTTATTAGGAAGGCAAAAAGTATGTGGTATGCAGATAGAATAGCTAAGTCTCAGGATAAAATTAAAACCATATGGTCAGTCGTAAAGGAAGTTGCTGGTCTGCAGAGACAGGTCGAGAATATAGAATCAGTGCGTAGTGGGAATTTCCGTGTTACTGATAAGTCGCATATATGTACAGTATTTAATAATCACTTTCTGAATATAGCAGGTGAACTAAATAGAAACCTAGTCCCAACAGGGAATCATATAGCGCTCTTAGAAAAAAGTGTTCCGAGACTGTTACCTGAAACGCTCCTCCATGATACTGAGAAGAGGGAGATTGAGTTAATAATTAAATCACTAAAGACCAAGAACTCTCATGGATATGACGGGGTATCTAGCAGAATACTGAAGTATTGTTCTATGTATGTTAGCCCAGTTCTCAGCCATATCTGTAACTTTTCCTTTAGGAGTGGTTGGTTTCCTGACCGATTAAAGTACTCGGTAGTGAAGCCACTTTATAAAAAGGGAGACATTGATAAGGTTGACAATTTTAGACCTATTTCTATGCCATCGGTGTTTGCTAAAGTTATCGAGAAGGTTACTGGAGCATTTAAATTCACATAATTTGCTGCCAAATGTTCAGTTTGGTTTTAGAAATGGTTTAACAACTGAAAATGCTATATTCTCTTTTCTCTGTGAGGTTTTGGACGGATTAAATAAAAGGTTGCAGACGCTAGGTGTTTTCTTTGATTTAACGAAGGCTTTTGACTGTGTTGACCACAAAATATTACTGCAGAAGTTGGGCCATTATGGAGTAAGGGGAGTAGCTTATAATTGGTTCGCCTCCTACTTTAAGAACAGAAAGCAGAGGGTAATTCTCCGCAATATTGAGAGTGGTAGTGATGTTCAGTCTCAATAGGGCACTGTTAAGTGGGGCATTCCCCAAGGGTCGGTGCTGGGGCCACTGCTGTTTCTTACTTATATAAATGATATGCCTTCTAGTATTACAGGTGATTCAAAAATATTTCTGTTTGCTGATGACACCAGCTTGATAGTGAAGGATCTTGTGTGTAATATTGAAACAGTAACAAATACTGTAGTTCATGAAATGAGTTCTTGGCTTGTGGAAAATAATTTGATGCTAAATCACGGTAAGACTCAGTTTTTACAGTTTCTAACTCACAGTTCAACAAGAACCGATATTTTGATCAGACAGAATAGGCATATTATAAGCGAGACGGAACAGTTCAAGTTCCTAGGCGTTCGGATAGATAGTAAGCTGTTGTGGAGAGCCCATGTCCAGGATCTTGTTCAGAAGCTAAATGCTTCTTTATTTACCATTAGAACAGTATCTGAAATAAGTGACACTTCAATACGAAAAGTAGTCTACTTCGCATATTTTCATACGCTTATGTCGTATGGTATTATTTTTTGGGGTAATTCTTCCGATTCAAAAAGGGTATTTTTGGCTCAAAAACGGGATGTTCGAGCTATATATGGTGTAAGTTCGAGAACCTCTTGTCGACCCCTATTCAAAAATCTAGGAATTCTGACATTGCCCTCACAGTATATATTTTCTTTAATGTCATTTGTTGTAAGCAATATTAGCCTATTCCCAAGAGTTAGCAGCTTTCACTCAGTTAATACTAGGCAGAAATCAAATCTGCATGTAGAATGCACTTCCTTGACTCTTGTGCAGAAAGGAGTGCAGTATTCTGCTGCATCCATTTTCAATAAGCTACCACAAGAACTCAAAAATATTAGCAGTAGCCCAAACTCTTTTAAGTCTAAACTGAAGAGTTTCCTCATGGCTCATTCCTTCTATTATGTCGAGGAGCTCCTGGAAGAGCTAAAAAATTAAGCGAATTCCAATGTTACATTGTTGATTTTCTTCATTTAAACTTACGACTTGTCACCTGAATATGTTTTTTTATATTTCATTTTATCTGTTTCTAATATCGTGTTATAATTTCATGTATTGACTCGTTCCATGACCATGGGGACTTCTCCTTAATTTGGTCCCACGGAACAATAAATAAATAAATTTAAGGGCCGTACGACAAGCAGAGGGTGGTACCTTCACATGTGGAGCGTGAGAGGCTTTGGTGAGGCTGCATTTGATTGTGATCTATTAACTGAATATATCAGTCGTAAATTAGTCATCGTAGGGGGATGGATAATAACTGTAGGCATCATGACACATTAAAATGGAAGGGAGAAACGGTTGCTATGTGTTTCTCTGGTGGAGAAACCTCACATACAGTACTAACTCTACTTCTGCACGAATGTTAAGTCACTAAGCGGGTCTAAGGCTTCCATGCAGTCGCTTGTTGACCAGTGTGGTGTAGCAGATAGAAAAACGAAAGCTGAAGTTCTAAATTTCACGTTGAAGAAATCGTTTACTCAAGAGAATCGTACAAAGATACCGTCATTTGACCATCTGACAGACTCCCGTATGGACGACATTCTAATAAGAACCCCTGGCGTAGAGAAACAGCTGAAAGATTTGAAAGCAAATAAATCACCAGATCCCATTGGAATCCTAATTCGGTTTTCCAAAGAGCGTTCTACGGCATTCTAGCTTGCATTTGTCGTTATTCTCTGGCCCAGCACAAAGTCCCAAATGGAAAAAAGCGTAAGTACCTCCTGTATATAAGAAAGGTAGAACGGAATCACAAAATTACGGACCAATAGCCGTAACTTCGGTTTTCTGCAGAATCCTTGAACATATTCTTAGTTCGGACATAACAAACTTTTTAAAGACTGAGATTACGTCCATGAATCAGCATGGTTGCAAAAAGCATCGCTGGTGCGAAACTCAGCTTGCCTATCTCTCACATAATATACTACGAATGATGGATGAAGGGCAACAGGCGAATGGTATGTTTCTAGATTTCCAGAAAGCATCTGACAAGGTCCCCTATTTCAGGCTGTTAAATACGAGGATATGGAGTAAGTTCACAGATATGTGAGTGGCTCGAGGAATTCCTAAGCAATAGAACCCAGTATGTTGTCCTCGACGGCGAGCGTTCATCACAGACTAGGGTACCATCAGGACTGCAGCAGGGAAGTATGATATAACCGCTGAGGCTCTCTAAATACATTCATGATTTGGCTCAGAGTGCGGTTGTCTGCTCATGATGATGTGGTGTACGGTAAGGTGTCGAAGGTGAGTGACTAGGAAGATACAAGATGATTTAGAGCCGGCCGGTGTGGCCGAGCGCTTCTATTCGCTTGAGTCAGGAACCGCGCGACCGCTACGGTCGCAGGTTCGAATCCTGCCTCAGGCATGGATCTTTGTGATGTCCTTAGGTTGGTTGGGTTTAAGTAGTTCTAAGTTCTAAGGGACTGATGATCTCAGATGGTAAGTCCCGTAGTGCTCAGAATCATTTGAACCATTTTTTTTATGATTTAGACAAAATTTCTAGCTGCTGTGACGAGTGGCGGCTAGCTGTAAATGTGGAAAAATGTAAGTTAATGCGGATGAGTAACAGACCTGTAATGTTCGGTTACAGTATTACTAGTGTCCTGCTTGACACAGTCACGTCGTTTAAATATCTGGGCGTAACGTTCCGAAGCGATATGAAATGGAAGCAACATGTCAGGACTGTGGTAAGAAAGATGAATGGTTGACTTCGGTTTATTGGGAGTATTTTAGGAAAGAGTGGTTCACCTATAAAGGAGACCGCGTGTAAGACGCTGGTGCGACCCATTCCTGAGTACTGCTAGAGTGTTTTGGATCTGTATCAGGTCCGACTGAAAGAAGAAATCGTTGGAATTCTAAGGCGAGCTGCTGTATTTGCTACTGGTAGATTCAAACAACATGTAAGTGTTACGGAGATGTTTCGGGAAATCAAACGGGAATCCCTGGACGGTAGGCGACGTTCTTTTCGAGGAACACTATTGAGAAATCGTTAGTTGAAGCTTCCGGGCTGAGAGGCCATGGTCGATCTGTAAAACTACTTCTTCCTGACGTTTCGTTGCCAATTGCGGTCAACATCTTCCGAGATGAGCTAACAACTGGCTGCTGGCCGTGGAGGTCCCGTACATATAGAGCGCATAGAGGGCACCACAATACGTCACGTGGGGCTGACTGTAAGTCTATCTCTGACTAACGTCATTATTTTCGATTGAATGTAATCGATTGTTACATCGTTGGTGCAAAGTCGACCGCCGTGTCTAACTTCAAGCCTTCGTCTTTTCTATCAAAATTAGTGTGGTGTTTCTGAATCTCTATAACTTCCCTTGCGATGTCCTGGCCAGAACGCTCGTCTGACTAAATTTTTTTCGATGATCACGATCTTTAAAAACATGTTCCGCTACAGCTGATTTGTCGGTATGTCCTAGTTGACAGTTCCTTTTATGCTCAGTTAAGGGGTATTGACACTCCTGTCGTTCTTCCAATATAAACCATCCCACAGATACATGCAATTTTACACACCCTAGGAGTTAGTAATGGGTGTAGTGCGCCTTGCGCCGATATTAAACACCCACTAACCTTCTTGGTGCGTCTAAAGATTGTTTCAACAGGAAACTTGGCCAGAACTTTCCCAATATGGTCCATAATATTGCAAATAAATGGAAGAAAAACTTTTCCAGCTGACAGTTGTTTGTGCCGGCCGAAGTGGCCGTGCGGTTAAAGGCGCTGCAGTCTGGAACCGCAGGACCGCTACGGTCGCAGGTTCGAATCTTGCCTCGGGCGTGGATGTTTGTGATGTCCTTAGGTTAGTTAGGTTTAACTAGTTCTAGGGGACTGATGACCTCAGAAGTTGAGTCCCATAGTGCTCAGAGCCATTTGAACCATTTTTTGACAGTTGTTGTTTCTGAATGTTGTGAGACACTTTTCTTCTGGGATGAAGTGATCGATCTATCGCGTTGTCAGCGTATCCATTTTTCTTCAAATCCCTTCGCTAATGATTTAGTTAATCTTGCGAAGAAACTGGCTCACATATATTGGCTCTATCCACCAATGTTTTAATGACACCTCTCTTCTGCCTGGGATGATGGTTTGAATCCTTGTGAAGGTAATGGTGTGTATCTTTTCTATAACCCTAATGCCCTAGACTCCATTCTGCCCCTTTGATTACTGATACATCCAAAAAATTCTGTTGCCCATTGCTCTCTTTCCCTATAATAAATTTTATCTTTGGATTAATACTATTTAGGTGCACCAAGAAACCATACAATTCCTCTTCACCGTGATTCCATACCATAAAGGTTTCATCCACATACGAATACCACTTGAAAGGGCTGTTACTGACAGACTGCAGCGCTTGCTGTTAAGAAGAGTTTGCAGGAAAAAATTGGAAAGCTTTCACATTTTACAAAACATGACCTAGAATATTACGTACTCTTTCCAGCACAAAATAGTGCATAATTTATGTATGAGTGACCTTTAGAAGTATTTTATTTTTAATTCTGAAGTCTTACATGCGTATCTGCGAGATCACCAAATTTTGGACGTGCATCTCTTTATATGTGAATATCTCGGAAACTACGTTTTATAGAAGGCTGTGTCATTTTCATCTCTGACAGAAAACACATGGTCCTTGATGTTAGTCACACTGCTATCTCGCAGTCGTTTGGCAGTTGTTTGTTTGTTTTCAGTGAAACAGTGACTTCCGACGTAATCTGGTGCAGTTTCACGTAATATAAACATGCCAAGAAGTGCTAGTTTATTCAAGAAAAG
Source organism: Schistocerca piceifrons (assembly GCF_021461385.2). NCBI lineage: Eukaryota > Metazoa > Arthropoda > Insecta > Orthoptera > Acrididae > Schistocerca > Schistocerca piceifrons. Next base: position 872,165,978 of record NC_060138.1, on the reverse strand, counting down.
TAAGTTTGGTGGAGACCAACACACTAGAAGTGCAAAACCGTGTGTTGTTCAAGAGTTTGAATCCACAAGCAGTGTAAAATCAAATAACCTTGATGTGCCACCAGGGAATAATGGAGATGCGACCTCACCCAATGCAAGTAAAACTAAATTACATAAACAATTCGAGGCTCTAGGATTATTGCAGGATAATTTAGAAAATAGTACTTCTGATCTGGGCTATGTTTTGTGTGATATGAACATTTTAATTCAGGTGTTGTGTGATACATTGTGCTGTAATATTTGTGGCGGAAAAGTAATTATTGAAGAAGATTTTTTTGCAAGAATGGGACTCACTATAACCATAGTAATTATTTGCATTGGCTGTGACAGCAAAAAGTCATTTGTAACGTGAAATAAATGCAAGAATCTTTATGAGGTAAATGTCTTTGCTATGCCATGAGAGCTATTGGAAAAGGTCTTGGTGCAGCTCAGTGTTTCTGTTCGGTTATGAATCTACCACCACCACCTACAAAAATTCAGAAGTATACTGAAGTTATAGGAGAAGCTGTTGAATCTGTTTCTTCCCTGTCAATGAAGGCTGCAACAAATGAAGCTGCTGAAGTAAATGTAAATGTGTGGCTAGGGCCTCCCGTGGGGTAGACCGTTCGCCGGGTGCAAGTCTTTCGATTTGACACCAATTCGGCGACTTGTGCGTCTATGGGGATGAAATGATGATGATTATCACAACACAACACCCAGCCCCTGAGCGGAGTAAATCTCCGATCTAGCCAGGAATCGAACCCGGGCCCTTAGGATTGACATTCTGTCGCGCTGACCACTCAGCTACCGGGGACGGACGCCGTTGAAGTTAACGAAGGCTTCATTCGTAGACCTATACCAGTTGTGTTCGATGGGACATGGCAAAAGCGTAGTCACACATCGAAAAACTCAGTTGCCACAATCACAAGTGTAGACACAGGCCGAGTAATTGATTTTGAGGCACTTACAAAACATTGCTCTAGCTCCTGTGACAAAAATGAAAAAATGAACATGAAAACTGCCAGAAAAATTATGAAGGAACTAGCGTAGGAATATTAGCAGATCACTGCAGGAAAGGGGTGTACGATACACCCAGTTCCTAGGGGATGGAGATTCTAAGGCGTAAAAGTGTGTTGTTGAAGCAAATCCATATGAAAATATTGTGATAAAGAAATTGGAATGTGTTGGACATGTGCAAAAGAGGATGGGCACACGTCTCAGAAAATTAAAACAATCTTTTCGCACCACCACACTGTCCGATGGAAAGCCACTTAGTGGTCAGCTGACTGACAAAACAATAGATCAGCTCCAGAAGTATTATGGAATGACCATCAGAAATAGCACAAATGATTTAGAAAGTATGAGGAAAGCAGTCTGGGCCACATACTTCCACAAACTTTCAACCGACAGAAAACCGACACATGCACTCTGCCCACCTGGACCTGAATCGTGGTGTAAATTCCGGAAGGCTGAAGTTTCAGGAGCGTCGTTTGAACACAAGAACTCTCTTCCTGAAACTGTTGTGGAAGCAATAAAACCAATTTGTAGGGACCTAGCTCACCCAGACCTCCTCCGAAAGTGTCTACACGGGCGAACACAGAATCCTAATGAGTCATTCAATAATGTTATCTCGACGAGAGTGCCCAAAAATGTTTTCGTAGGGCTCAATACAGTAAAATGGGGAGTTAGTGATGCTGTATTAATATCTAATGCTGGAAATATGGGAAGAGTAAGAGTTCTAAAACATCTTAACATCACTCCAGACTACCATACTGTAAAGGGCTTGAAGTTATTGGAGAAGATAAGACTCGTCAAGGCCCAGCGTGTAGCTCAGTTCACCACCAAAGAAGCAAGATCAATCTGAAGAATGACGTTTTGGAGAAGGAATCTGGCAAATATGGTGATGCTAACTATACTGTTGGGTGTTTTTGAGACTTAATTTAAAATTTCAAGTAAATTTTTATGATTTTTTACTTCAAATGTGATTTTCTCTAAATGACATTTTTTGTGCTTTATGTACCTTTATATCAAAACCTGCTTGTGATAGCTATATGAAACTTTGGCACCTATTTCATTATAATATATTGTATCTACTGAAGCACAACCATAGCAATAACTTGTATAGAAGGCCGTCTAGGGCATTATGTGTACAATTATTTCTAATAAAAGTAGTACAATTGAAAAAAAGAATTCTTTTGTACCTCATTTCTTAATTCAGGTTCAGAAGACATAAATAACATCGATAAGACAGCTGTAAAAATTGTACAGTGTTATCTTCATTGGTTCCAGAGATAAAGGTACATGAAGTAGGCTAATTTAACATTGCCCGCATAGGCCCTGCAAGCTCCCCTTAAAAAAAATTCCATGAATAGATTAGCAAGAGCTGGACCCAGAGGGCTGCTCGTTGTCACACCTTCGATTTGTTCGTAAAACTCACTATCATACTGGAAATAAGTAGTTGATAGACAATGTCGAAACAGAGCTACTATATCAGTGTGAAACATATCGACTGTGTGTGAATGAGCTTCGTCAACAGGAAACATGGTAAACAGGGGTACCACATCAAAACTAACAAGGATATCACTTGGGCTGACAGTAATCTCCTTCAAGTTTTCAATAAAGTGCACTTAATTTTTAATGTGATAATCAGTTTTACCAATATGCAGTTGTAGCAAGCAGGCGAGATGTCTAACCCACTGTTGAGTAGGCGATACAATGGGACATTAGGCTTATGTATCTTCGGTAGCACGTATTATCTACTAGGGTAAGCTTCGGTTTTACATAGATATTTTTTATCCTCTGTAGGTATGGAAGACCTTTTCATTAATCGATTGGTAGCTTCTAACACTTTCGTTCTAGGATCCTTTTGAAGCTTTTTATAAGTGTTAGAATCCAAAAGGTCACTGATCTTCCTATGATAGTCCTCACTCTTCAACACAACGGTAGAATTACCATTATCAGCAGTAAGTACAATATTATTACTGTCTGCATTAATCTCCCGTAACGCTTTCCTCTCTCCGTGAGACAAATTACTGCTAGGTGGAATAGCTTTAAGTAGTATCCTGGCTGTTTCCATCCTGATTTCATCAGCAGAATGTGGTGATAACTGCCGAATCCCCGCCTCTATATTAGCTGTAATATCCTCGGAATGAACTTTTGAGGGAGTTATTGCAAAATTTATACCTTTCGAGAGGACAGAAATTCTTTGCTTAGATAATTCCCTTCCCGACACATTAATAACCACACGGGAATCCTCTGTAATTGGTGTTTACTGTCTCCCCGCCTGTAAAATCTCGAATTTCTTCTTCGGCCTATTGGAAGACACCTCTGCACTTAGTTCCATAGATCTAAATGTTAGCCTGTCCACCTAACTCCAATCACAAAACTGCATTGCGTTGCTAATAAATAAATGGAGATTAAAAAGTTGAATGCTAGTGACCCCCATTCCTCGACGTGTTTGATGAATCCGCCTGTGTAGCAATGCCACTTCCATGTGTGAGTAGATACGATTAGCTTGTGAAATAGTCTTCTGACCTTCAAAAACTTCGGAATTGTCTCGGTGTCTCGACAACGTAGCAAAAAAGTGAGCGTACAAAGTCGTTGACCTTTCTTATTAAGTAGACTCTCCAGTCGTCGTACCATAACCGACATATCCTCCCCGTAGAGGCGTCTAATCATAACTTGCCAGACCTTTCGTAGTCAGCTGCGGTCAACATCTTCCGAGATGAGTCAACGACTGGCTGCCAGGCCGTGGAGGTCCCGTTTATACAGAGCCCATAGGGGAAACACATTTCGTCATGTGGGGCCGTCTGTAAGTGTATCTCTAAGTAACGTCATTATTTTCCATTAAAGGTAGTCGATTGTCCCATCGTTGGTGCAAAGTCGACCGCCATATCTTGTCTAACTTTAAGTCTTCCTGTTTTCTATTAAAATTGTCGTGATGTTTCTGGATCTCTATAGCTTCGCTGTACGTACGTACATAATAGTGCGATGTCCTGGTCAGAACACTGGTCTCACTAAATTTTATTTTACGATCACGATCTTTAAAACATGTTCCGCTACAGCTGATTTGTCGGTAAAGACGCACGCCACCCGTTAGCTACTCCCGGTGTGTATAAAATTACGTGTAGCTGTGGCAACGTTTATATTGGAACAACAAAAAGAAGTGTCAAAACCCACTTAACCGAACACAAAAGGAAATGTCGACGAGGACATACCGATAAATAAGCCGGAAGTCTTTGGACAATATTATTTCTGATTTTTATTCAGAACTTAAGCTGTGATGGTATGGCTCCATGGTGTTTTTGATTAGGAGACAATGGTGTTGCCCCTGCTACACTGTCACGTTTACTGTAAATAGGAATTCAAGGAGATTTCATTATATACCTCAGTGCAATGTTTTTGACAAATTGTGGCCTATGCTCACTCACGCTGCTACGGTATGCAGTATTTCAGTGGAGCAGGTGATGGATAGTCACCACGCAGCAAGGTCGCCCCTGCAGAGTTCGGTGCCTCGGAAGGAAATACTTTGCGCCGATATCTGATGTGCAGCGCACCACTTGCTGAGCTTCCTTCCCGTCGGACCGTGCCCGACACGTCTTGCCCCATCGTTAATCTTCCGCCAAGCGACGTCTTGCACCTCTTCTCAAGTTTTCTGCTGGTTCCTTCCCCCCGACAAACACGTGCCTGTTGTTCGATTTCGCTAAGAGCCGCCATAATCAGCCGCATGTAAGCAGATAATTAGCGGCAGTAATGTGATATCAGGCGCTTGTCGACAAAGCTGCAGCTCCATTAGGTGCCGTTACCGGATGCGACAGTCGCCTGCACTCCCAGGCAACCCAACGTATGAAGTTGACGCCACTGAATGAAACGACGATCCTTATAACACATAGAATTGTTTTGTCCTGTTCTGCGTGTTTTCACTTTTCAGAACTGTTTAGCACTGCTTTGAAATCGCAGCTGCTAATCCCATTCTGGTTTTATAGGCATGAAAATTAGTTTCTAGCGTTATCTCATTGGGAGGATGCCTTCTAGTATTTGCGAAAACTTCTTCAGTTATGAGAGAAGACACTTATGACAGCAGACAGCTGAAGTCTTCACGACCACATTTATAGCATTAACCAGCGCGAAATCGTAAAACAGTGATAACTTAAGAAAACAAACGAATAGCCACGAAATAAAGTATGTTGTTACTAAATTAGTAATGCAGTGAGTTCGCCTGGCGGACTTGTGTCGAGGTCCGGTGAGCCGGCCAGTCTGTGGATGGTTTATAGGCGGTTTTCATCTGCCTCGGCGATTGCTGGCTGGTTCCCCGGTTCCGCTTCTTCCGCCTCAGCTACACTATGTCGGCGATTGCTGCGCAAACAAGTTCTCCACGTACGCGTACACGACCATTACTCTACCACGCAAACATAGGGATTATACTTGTCTGGTGTGAGACGTTTCCTGGAGTGGAGTGGGGGGGGGGGGCGGGTCCAACGGGGGCCGAACCGCACAATAACCCTGAGAGAGGGGTTCGGTGTGGGGCGGCGGAGGGGTGAAGTGGACTGCAGTAGTCGTCGAGGGGATGTGGACCACTGCGGCTGCGGTGTGGATAGTGCCTCTCCGTCGTTTCTAGGCTCCCAGTTAACGTACAAATCAGAAGCGCTACGATCTGGTAGGGTCATTGCTTATCACTCTGCTATTGTGCGAGTGGCAGTATATGCTTGTACAGACCACTCTCTCGAATGACCTCGAGGAATCATTTGAAAAATGGTTCAAATGGCTCTGAGCAGTATGGGACTTAACTTCTGAGGTCATCAGTCCCCTAGAACTTAGAACTACTTAAACCTAACTAACCTAAGGACATCACACACATCCACGCCCGAGGCAGGATTCGTACCTCTGACCGTAGCGGTCGCGCGGATCCAAACTGTAGCGCCGAGAACCGCTCGGCTACCCCGGACGGCGAATCATTTGAAGAAGAAACTCACATGGACACTCAATGACAAATTCTAAGCATTCCAAATTCGGGCGTACCTGGTCTCGTCGTGAGTATTCCTTCCCGTGTTCTTCATAAGCTACGGAAACAGTTAATAATACGATTTTTGACAGTTGAAGGATGCACCAAAGGTACCGAAGGGCAATGTTAAGCAGTCGATGAAGCAAGATCACATTCCGTTTCTGCTAAGATAGTTTGTAAGGGAAGTGGCCGACATAAGTGTGCTGCTTACCATTCTTCAAAGGAGTGTGGATTTATAGTTTTAATTTCAGTGAACACAATAGGATGCGTAGTAGGGACAATTAAATGTGTAGTTCATGTTTAGCATACGAAGAAACAATGGTCAAGCTACTAACTAGCAAGCTGATCGAATACGTAAACATTTACGAATGTTCGAAAAAGAAGCGCCTGTATCTTCAAGTTGTTGGAATTATGTATGAGTAGATACTAGCAGAACAGAATCCCCATTGAAATATTTCCCCTGGGAAAGACATATTCCCATTAAATATGAAAACATACACTCCAAAATAAACTAAAACCGGATTAAATAGTTATAAAGGAGGAAGAAATATTACTATACAATTATCGGCAGGATTCCTTATGAACTATTATGGATTAACAAAACGGGAATATAAATCTACAAAAACTATAAAAGTGGACGTATGTAGGTAGGTATGTATGTTCCACGTCTCCTAAACCACTTGACCGATTTTAACCAAACTTGGTACGCAGGTCACCTATCGTCCAGAAAGAATCGCCGTGACGTTAACAGCTAGTCATCTATTAAAGTGGTTGGGGTGGAGGTAAAAAAGCAATGTAGCCCATGAAGAGCAAAAACCTATCTTAAGTCACCAGTACTTGAGAATAGGAGCAGTTATTGACTTGCAGCAAACCTTATACGCAATTTCAAACCTATTGAAATTTTTTTCTGTGATGACTCCCACAAAATGATGAAAGGAAAAAAGTTTATCCCTTACTAAATTTTCCTCATTGGTGCAGTAAAAGTACTGCATGAAGCACGACGCTGTTTTAATTTATTACTTCTTTACTACTAATTGTACAGTGAAACATTTTGCAGGCGGTATTTACATATACCACTGAATTTATCTGAAATATTACGTAACTTTACGACGCTCAGTTCAGGAGATACGAAGCCATAATCACTGAGATGAGTGAAAAACTGCCGTATCATGCAAGACGTTTAAATTTATTAGTTCATTACTACCAACTCTGTTCGCAACACTTTTCTACATCATCGTTGAATGTACCTACAAAAATATGTGATTGTGGGTCACATATTTCACAACATATGAAGTCAAATACTGAGATGCGTGAAAAACTGCCGCATCATACAATACGTTTTCAATGTTCCTGCAAAAATATATCATTGTACGACTAATAGCTCAGGAGACATAATGTCACATAAAGAACTGCGTGAAAACAGCCGCATCATGAATGATGTTTTAATTTATTACGTCTTTACTTGTTGTTGTTGTGGTCTTCAGTAGGAATAATTGATGCAGCTCTCCGTGATAATGTTTTCTGTGCAAGCCTCTTCATTCTCGAATAACTGCTGTAACTTACATTCTTATTACTTACAGTAGCCATCTCTTGGTCACTCTAGCAATATTTACCCCAGTGCCCCCCCCCACCCCCCACTTAGATGTGTCGGAATGTGTTCTATCAACATCCATCAAGTCAGGTTGCGCCACAGATTTCTTTTCTCCGCAATTATATTCAGTACCTCCTCATTAGATGCGTGATTCACACATATAATCTGCAGGATTCTTCTGCAGCACCACATTTCAAAACCTTCTAATCAGTTCTTATCTAAACTGTCACCCTCCCTGTTTCATTTCCATATACGGTTATATTCCGTATAAAATCTGCCCGAAAAAAACTTCCTAACACTGAAATCTATATTCCATATTAACAAAATTGTCTTCTTCAGAAACGCTTTTCTTGCCATTGCCAGTCTACATTTTATATCCTGTCTACTTCGGCCATCGGCAGTTAATTTTTCGCTCAAATAACAAAAAGAAGCAATTAATTAAAATTACCTTAAGTGTCTTACTCCCTAATCTAATTCCGTTAGTATCATATGATTTAATTCGTCTACTTTCCATTATCCATGTTTTGCTTTTTGTGATATTCATCTTACAGCCTCATTTCAAGACACTGTCCATTCCACTCAACTGCTATTCCAAGTCGCTTGCTGACTTTGACAGAGCTGTAATGTCATCAGCAAAATTGAAAGCTTTCATTTTTTCTTCCCGAACTTTAATCTCCATTCCAAATCTTTCTTGGTTTCCTTTACCGTTTCGTCAATGTACAGACTGAATAACACGACGAGAGGCTACAATCTGTCTCACTCCCTTTTCAATCACTGCTTCCCTTTCATGTCTCTCGACTCTTCTTACTGCCGCCTAGTTTCTGTACAAGTTAGCTTGTCTTTAGCTCCCTGTAACTTACCTCTGCTGTCTTCAGAATTTTAAAGAGAGTATTCCAATTAACATTGTTAAAAGCTTTCTCTAAGTCTACAAATGCTATAAACCTAGGTTCGCTTTTCCTTAATCTAAATATTGCCTCACGTGATCCTACATTTCTCTGGAATCCAAACTGAACTTCCAAGATCTTCTAATAGTTTTTTTCCATTCTTCCATAAAGAATTTCTGTTAGCATTTTGAAACCACGACTTACTAAACTGATAGTTCGGTAATATTCACACCTGTCAGCACCTGCGTACTTTGGAATTCGAATTACTTCATTCTTCTTTGAGTCGAAGTGTATATCCCCAGTCTCACACATCTTGCACACCACATGGAAAAGTTTTGTCGTGGCTAGCTCTCCCAAGGCTCTGTGAGTAGTTCTGACGGAATGTCGTTTACCCCTGGGGCTTGTTTCGAGTTAAATCTTCAGAGCTCTGTCAAATTTTTCTCTCAGTATCATATCTTCCGTCTCATCTTCATTTCATCAACTTCCCTTGCTATAATATTGCTCCAAGTTCACCTCCCTTGTATAGAGCCGCTTTATAGTCCGTCCGCCTTTCAGCTTTCCCTTCTTTGCCTAGAACTGGTTTTCCACCTGAGCTCTTGATATTCAAGTAACTGTTTCTCTTTTCACCAAAGGCTTCTTCAGTTTTCCTATAAACGGTATCTATTTTTCTCGTAGTGAAAGGTGCTTCTATATCCTTACATTTGTCCTCTAGTCATTCCTGCTTAGCCATTTTGCACTTTCCGTTAGTTTAAATTTTTACAAGTTTGTTCCCCTTTCGCCTACTCCACTTGCAGCAGTTTCATAATTTCTCCTTGCACCAATTAAGTTCAATATCTCCTGTGTTATCCAAGGATTTCTATTAGGCCTTGTCTTTTTACCTAACTCGTTCTCTGCTGTCTTCACTATGTCATCTCTCGTTTGTTCCCCTTTCGCCTGCTTCACTTGTAGCAATTACATATCTTCTCCTTTTATCAATTAAGTTCAATATTTCCTGTGTTATCTAAGGATTCCTGTTACGTCTTGTCTTTTTACCTAACTCGTTCTCTGCTGCCTTCACTATTTCATCTCTCAAAGCTAACTATTCGTCTTCTACGATAGTCATTTTCTCTGTTCTATTCAATCGTTGCCTAATGGACTCTCTGAAACCCTCAACAACCTCTGGTAACTCTATGCACAATATATTTCACTGACAGTTTCCACATATGCTGCCGGATGTACCTAGAAAGATACGACATTGCACGTTACATAGTTCAGGATATGTAATGACATAAACACTTGGATTCGTGAAAAACTGTCGCATCACGCATGGCGTTTTAATTTATTACTTGTTTACTACTAATTCTATTTACAACACATTTGACAGACAGTAGCCATATATAATGCTGGATGTACGTACAAAATTATCGTTTTTTCAGGACATATTTCGGGAGATACGACGTCGTATACATTGAACTTCCAGAAAATGTAACTTCAGGGCGAAATTCGCTAGACTTATAGGTGAAAACTGTGTACAGGTACGTGTGAAATGTGTTAAATACGTGTGTGAAGAAGAGAACGTAGATGAAGATCACATGAGAGATACTGTACTACAAAAATGAATTTTCAGAGCATTGAAAGGGCAAAGTGGAAACAAGGCCCCTGGAGTAGGTGACATTCCGTCAGAATTATTGATAGTCCTGGGACAGCCAGCCATAACATGTAGGTATGCAGGCGGTGCCACTGGTAAGAAGCTCACCCTAACCCCTGGACAGATTTCAGTCACGTGTGGTACATACACTCTTGGAAATTGGAATAAGAACACCGTGAATTCATTGTCCCAGGAAGGTGAAACTTTATTGACACATTCCTGGGGTCACATACATCACATGATCACACTGACAGAACCACAGGCACATAGACACAGGCAACAGAGCATGCACAATGTCGGCACTAGTACAGTGTATATCCACCTTTCCCAGCAATGCAGGCTGCTATTCTCCCATGGAGACGATCGTAGAGATGCTGGATGTAGTCCTGTGGAACGGCTTGCCATGACATTTCCACCTGGCGCCTCAGTTGGACCAGCGTTCGTGCTGGACGTGCAGACCGCGTGAGACGACGCTTCATCCAGTCCCAAACATGCTCAATGGGGGACAGATCCGGAGATCTTGCTGGCACAGGGTAGTTGACTTACACCTTCTAGAGCACGTTGGGTGGCACGGGATACATGCGGACGTGCATTGTCCTGCTGGAACAGCAAGTTCCTTTGCCGGTCTAGGAATGGTAGAACGATGGGTTCGAAGACGGTTTGGATGTACAGTGCACTATTCAGTGTCCCCTCGACGATCACCAGTGGTGTACGGCCAGTGCAGGAGATCGCTCCCCACACCATGATGCCGGGTGTTGGCCCTGTGTGCCTCGGTCGTATGCAGTCCTGATTGTGGCGCTCACCTGCACGGCGCCAAACACGCATACGACCATCATTAGCACCAAGGCAGAAGCGACTCTCATCGCTGAAGACGACACGTCTCCATTCGTCCCTCCATTCACGCCTGTCGCGACACCACTGGAGGCGGGCTGCACGATGTTGGGGCGTGAGCGGAAGACGGCCTAACGGTGTGCGGGACCGTAGCCCAGCTTCATGGAGACGGTTGCGAATGGTCCTCGCCGATACCCCAGGAGCAACAGTGTCCCTAATTTGCTGGGAAGTGGCGGTGCGGTCCCCTACGGCACTGCGTAGGATCCTACGGTCTTGGCGTGCATCCGTGCGTCGCTGCGGTCCGGTCCCAGGTCGACGGGCACGTGCACCTTCCGCCGACCACTGGCGACAACATCGGTGTACTGTGGAGACCTCACGCCCCACGTGTTGAGCAATTCGGCGGTACGTCCACCTGGCCTCCCGCATGCCCACTATACGCCCTCGCTCAAAGTCCGTCAACTGCACATACGGTTCACGTCCACGCTGTCGAGGCATGCAACCAGTGTTAAAGACTGCGATGGAGCTCCGTATGCCACGGCAAACTGGCTGACACTGACGGCGGCGGTGCACAAATGCTGCGCAGCTAGCGCCATTCGACGGCCAACACCGCGGTTCCTGGTGTGTCCGCTGTGCCGTGCGTGTGATCATTGCTTGTACAGCCCTCTCGCAGTGTCCGGAGCAAGTATGGTGGGTCTGACACACCGGTGTCAATGTGTTCTTTTTTCCATTTCCAGGAGTGTATATTAGTTGCAATCAGCAGTAAGAACCACTAGACTCCTATTGGGATGAGTGTCATACCGATGAGACACAAGAGGGAGGAATAGATGCGAAGACAGCGAGGGGGAAGAGGAAATATGCACAGAGAGGAGATGGACGGAGATTGGGAAGGAGTAAATTGACGGAGAGAGGGTAGAGGATGAGAAAGGCAGAGAAAGTAAAGAGCAGGTGTTGAACAGAGACGGGGGAGGTAGGGGTAGGCAGAGAGGGGGACGGAAGAGATGAACAGACAGGAGGAGGGAATGGGTAGAGAAAGGAAAGAGGAGGAGATGGACAACGAGAGGGGAAAGGAAAACATGGACGGAGAGTGGAGGAGGAGGTGGAGAGGGCGGATGTGAAGGAGGAAATGGACTAATAAAAGAATGGAATATGTACGTATTCAGCCAGTTACAAAACAAATACAAGTGCTCCAAAAATTTACGTACATTACACTCACTTGAAATGAAATAATACCAGCAGTCTTTGAAAATCTTCTTGAGAACCAAATTATGACTTGTTCTACATCAGTCATTATCAACTGTAAAATTGAAATATTCCCCCCGCCAAAAGTCTCACAAACAAAAACGAGCCAGCTGTGCTCTAACTGGAGCCAGCTGATCCATGGCAGCCATTACAGGACGCGCATATTTCATAGAATTAAAGCAAAATGTACCACAAGTCTTAAAACTAACCTAGGGAACAACTGATAATCAGCAACTACACCAGAAATACTACGAAAACACGTTTAGGATGTTAAAAAATTATCTTCCTTTTCCTGAGAGTTGGTGATATGGACCAAAACAAGAAAAAATATCCGTTAAACATGGGTTGTAAAATGCATACCTTAAGAGTTAATAGCAGTTGTTCATATTTGCTACAGTGATAACGCATTCATGTGGTGTTTGTACATCGCTGCATACACGAAAGAAGTGTCCCCACAACTACAATTCAAAGGCATTAAGATCAGGGGAACGAGCTGGCCAACGTACTGTACATCCCTGACCAGTCCGTTGGCCATTAAACGTCTGTATGAGGTGTTCTCAGACATTTCGGAGGAAATATGCTGATGATCCATTATGCATGAAGCACATCTCTAGTCGTTGTTTTAATGATACCTCCTCCAACAAGACAGGCAGATTGTTTGATGGAAACTAGAGGCACCTTGCACCAGTAAATCTGTTTGGTTTTGTGTAGGATGATATTAGTCTGTCGCCAATAATTCCTGAAGAGATACGTTTCAAAGCAGCGAAGATCTTTAAGTGCTTGAAAGTCTTAAGGTATGCATTTTAGAACCAACATTTACTGGACATTTTTCTTTAGATTTAGTCCATAATACTACCTCATAGATATGAAACAGTTTTTGACACCCTGAACATTGTCAGTAGAAGACAAGGTGAGGTAAAAAAGTCGTTTTACTGTTGGTATTACAAGAACGTTCATCTCGTATAAACGCAGAAAAAGGGCAAAAAATAACCGATGCGAGAAACTACAGCACTTTAAGTGGAAAATAACTCATCTTTAATTGTTCGTGAATATTTTGGGTTGCAAGGCCGCGGCCATAAACATTTTTCGTCTCTGCCGTTTCGTCCAGAGCTATGTTAGATATTTTCAGGGGTTCCGCTGTGTCTTGGCTACTAACGAGTCGGACGTCGGGAAGTGACATAACTACCGTGAAAAGGGACGACGTGATCGGCAGAGATAACAGTCGAAGATAAATCGACACTATCGAACTATCGTCAGTTAAAGACAAATTTATCTGGTATTTATTGGCCGATTAAGTGAATGTAATTATATGCACTGCCCCATGTGCTTCTGTGAGCCTATGTGTTTGTTACCTTCTCGTATTCGTACTGCCTATCTTTAATTCGTATCCTTGGTTCTACGCTACATCTGTTTACTGTCTTCTTTTTCCTGCAGGTCCCTCTGCTCTCTTCCAATACCACTCACCCCCCCCCCCCCCTCCCTCCTGTTATTTGGAGATGAGTTTTTTAGATCTGGTTGCTCTTAAAATTATCACATACTACGCTGATGCTGCCTCTTAGCTGATTAAGTGAATATAATTGTTGTGCAGCACTCTGTGCTTCTGCGAGCCACTTCATTGGTTACTTTCGTTATTCACGTAGCTATCAGTACATTCACCGTCGCTCCATTCGATCCTCCACCCTCCCCCCCCCCCCCTCTTCCCGCACTTTCCGTAAAACTCGGTGTGGGGTGTATTATGACAGTTCAGATTAATGTTGCAGTTTACCGTACTAATCTGTGGCGGGTTCCTTAAGATGATGCCTCGATTCTTTTCTTCCCGTAATTTGGTTTTTTGTCTTGACTCAAATACCGTTTACTAGGCTTCCCTTTGATTTTACATCTGACGCCCCTAGTTTTTTGTACCCAAGAAGCTATTTTTTACGGGTTTATTAATATTTTTGAATTTATTAATACTTATTAATATTTTAACGTTTTTAATTGATTTTTGAAAGGTAAAAGAGTAGAGCTCCACATTGTGAAAAAACATTACGTTTGCATGCGATGATTTACAGCGTTTATTAATATATGCTCTTTCTGGTGAGTACAGGTCTTTGATACTATGATTTTAAAAGCAGACGTACTTGTGCTTGCTGTCCGATTCTATGTAGAAGTTTTATACCAGACCATTTGGGTTTCTCACTATTTTATATCTGATTTTTATTTAATAGTTTTGTACTCGATTGTGTGGTATTATTCGCGTTGGATTTCTTTTTATCTTGTCCTGTTATACTAAGTTGTCTTTTATGTCTGATTTCATATAATGTTTCATTCTTGACTGTGTGGTTCATCCATCACTTTATGTCTGAATTTTTATGGAATGGATTTATATCTGAGTGTGCGGTTTTATTCGTGTGGCACTTTGCTATTTTACTGTGTTGTACTAAATTGTATTTTGAGTCTGTCTATGACTTTATTTTTTGTTCTGATAATTTGTTTTTCTGTTATTAGCTTCGTCGAGAGGTTAAAAATTTTTTTCATTGATTTGCCGATTATGGCGCTGGTATGATGACGCATAGAAGTCTTTTTGCTTCTACTACAAACTGTAACTTAAATATCTCTTTGTAAATAATTTTGCTTGTATTTTAAATATGTATTTTGTAATGCGTGTTACCGCTTGCGCTGTCCACCACTATATGAGGAACTGAAAAAAGAGAAAAGAAAGTAAAACAAAGCTGCTCCTAGACGGCGAATTTCCGATAAGCGCACTCTATCCTAGTCTTCCTAATATCTGCCACAGTTCAATATCTCAGTAGTTTTATCCCAAAAGTTTGTTTAAGTAACGAAAATGCATGTGGCTGTCGTAATGTACGTTACCGCACAGATTATTGATTTGTACCAATTTTCATTAGTTATCTCTGTACTGTGGCTAGTTTTGTAATGTACAAAGTCATTAATAAGTGGTTGGTTTTTTAGGATGATTTGACTAGTTATTAAGTATTAAAGAACTATTTATTAAGTACTAAAGAAAATTAATGTTTCAACCTTGACAATTATCCGCAAATTATTCCTTAATTTGGTTAACCAGAATAGTTACTGACGTCATGCCTTCAAAATTGTGAACATCAGTAAAATTTATCTATCGATTTTGTACAGCTACTGTCCATATACGACTAAATTTCATGACCAATCTTTTCTATTAAAACTGTCGGAATGTTTATCTACACTATTTAGATAGCTTTTCTGTGTAGCTATAGATAATATACCGTCATTGCACGTAAATATTTTGTTTCGGAAAGCTTCTCTTCATGGTTTCTTAACCGAACGGTAAGCTCTGCTACATCTGATTTTTTTTTTACTACTGTCTTCGGAAAAGTCTTTTCTGTTCCTTCAGAAGCGTTTTCACTCTTCTCTTTCTAGACTGACATAGACCTTGTCAGTTTTATGTATTCTGCTTGGTGACAGAGGAGTGTGTTTATTCGTTAAAGGTCTGGTGATGTGAAATATTTTAGCTGTTGCTACATTTCTGTAAAAATACAGAACTTACATGTCATGTATAAAATCAATATCAAGCAATAAATCCTTAGTCACATACCTTTTTTTTATTTGTGACTAAAGCTTTATTGCTTTATATTGCTTTTATACATGACATGTAAGTATTGTTTCTTTTATACTGTTAATCTCTTTTCAGACTTCCAACTGTACTTCTAAGCTTTTACATAAACAAAAACTTATCAAGTCAGCTGCTGTCAAATAAAGCTTTGCCTGTTAGTTCATGTACTAAATAATATTCATCTTAACATTCATCTGTCTATATTTTAAATGTTAAGTAGCCTAAGTATATTTACGGCTACTAGATGGCACTCTTGTAATGTTCACCTGCCCGCAGTTGCTAACGAGGGCGCGTCACTCTGTTGCTACCTGTGGCTTTATATGTATGAGTAGCCCATACCGCCTTGCCTTCCATGTATTGTCTTTTAAATTATTATGACTAAAGCTTTATCGCTTGATATTTATCTTATACGTGATATATAACTACTTTTTCTTTCTTGTACTGTTAATCAGTATATACATATATATAAAAAAATTTCCCACAATTTTGTACTTACCGTACAGGCGAATTTGAATATTTAATATCTGATGGAGGCATTCATAGAAGTGTCGAAAGCCCAAAATACTGAAGTTTTGTGACCAAGGGCTTTAATTGCTTTGACTTTAATTTGTAAACGGTCGCTGACTGAGCAGCCATGATTAAAACCTTAACAGTTATGTGGCTAGTCGAGCTTTATGTCCTTTCGGTGGGGGGAGCCGGTATGACATGGATCTTTATGCCTTTTACCAGTATGTGGTTTCGGGCATTGGAGATCGAAACAGGATGCTACGCTACCTTGAGCTTTTTGCGGATATCTTGTATATGGCATTTAATCGTAAAGGAGTTTGATGAAGTGTGCTACTTTTCTTTCCTATTACCTTGCTATTGCCAACCTGACAGAATAAATGATGAGTTAACTGGTCCTCTTGGCATTTTCGTCATGGTCCCTGTTCAGGTGTACTTCGCTTTTGTGTCACCGTTCGTCTTTTTTTTTTAAGTAAGGAGAAATTAAATAAGAATTGTTGCAGGCTACCACTGGAAATAACTGTCTTTTCTCCTTTATGTTTCGGACTTAAGAATGATTTAGTTTATTTTTCTATGAGTGAAAGTACAGTCTAGTGGTTAACGTTGCTGCTTCTAGAATACGGGGTCCCATGTTCGGTTCTGATGAGGTTGGACACTTCCTTCACGCAGCAACTGGATGTCTGTATTGTCTTAATAATTTTATGTCAACTTCACGACGTGCTAGTCGCCACAGCGGCGTCAAATAGAAAGACTTCCACCACGCGGTCCAACAACTCAGACGGGTTTCCCCGACAATAATGACCTCCAGAAAGATATTACAATGTTTTCCATTTCCATAGAAAGTGGGGTCTGTGATTTACATTATATAGAAATGAATAAATGCTTCTAAATCGTTTTTATCTCGTGATGAAACCTCAAATGTATCATCCACATGTCAGTACCATCGAGTTAGTGTCTTATTTGCTTTTTATTCAGCTGTGTGTTAGAGTTTTTCCATATAAAAATTCGTGTATAATTCATTGTCCGACTGGACCTCACTGGATCTAAGGCAACGTCTAAAAAGAGCAACCAAATCCCCAGGGAAAACATCTGATGCTTATATTATGGCTTAATTCACCGGAATCCTGATAAATAAAGAAACTATTTCAAAATTTACAAGAATATCAGTACTATAGCCCTATCAGGTGATACCGAACGTCCTTGAACCCTCATGGCGTCACACATGCGGGTCAGTGTGTGTGTGTGTGTGTGTGTGTGATGTGGAAGTACTGTAAACTGCATTAGTATTATCAAATGGTGCAAATTAACACACATTACGTCATTTGGATTCTTTCGAGCCGGCCGTGGTGGTCTCGACAATGACATCACAAACATATGGGTTGATTAACTACAGGGGCAGGCCAGTGACGTCACAGCCAAGCTGGCGGAATCCACGACGACGCATGTGAAAAATTCGAAAGCGCTAGACTGCTTACGTTGGAGTCATAGGCAAAAGTATGTGAACTACCTGCATTGTATATATTGGTATCATATTCAAATCCATCTCAACGACATGTATTGCATAAAGGAAACAGCAAATCAAAATGCCCCAGAACTGCAAATTTGGGGTGTTCGAAAGAGTCAAATGGTTCAAATGGCTCTGAGCACTATGGGACGCAACTGCTGTGGTCATCAGTTCCCTAGAACTTAGAACTACTTAAACCTAACTAACCTAAGGACATCACACACATCCATGCCCGAAGCAGGATTCGAACCTGCGACCGTAGCAGTCGCACGGTTCCGGACTGCGCGTCTAGAACCGCGAGACCACCACGGCCGGTTCGAAAGAATCCAAATGACGTAATGTGTGTTAATTTGCGCCATTTGATAATACTAATGCAGTTTACAGTACTTCCACATCACACACACACACGCACACACACACACACACACACACACACACAGAGACACACACACATGTTCGAAAATGTTATTTCCACATCTAAAATGTCAGTGAAAAATACCTCAGTAGATTAACAAAACTTCAAGGTTACGGCATTTCAACATCTAAAACTACCATACGATTTATCAAAAATACCTAGAGTTCGTCAGCAACACTCACACACACACACACACACACACAGTGTGTATGACAAGTGCCACAATACTATATCCATGCCTAAAATATCTGTCAGAATTGCTTGGTCAGGTGATGAATATTCGTTTTTGCATGAGCAATAACATAGTGTCATTTACGCCTAAGAGA
This sequence comes from Schistocerca piceifrons, assembly GCF_021461385.2. Classification (NCBI taxonomy): domain Eukaryota; kingdom Metazoa; phylum Arthropoda; class Insecta; order Orthoptera; family Acrididae; genus Schistocerca; species Schistocerca piceifrons. The sequence continues at coordinate 872,147,449 of NC_060138.1, read as the reverse complement.
AACTTAGAACTATTACTGCCTTGCCAGCTTAACATGCTATTCTAACCACAAGGGTTTCGTACAGCTATAGATCAACATTAGCGACAGTTTACATGTGGAAATATTAATTAGCCTTGCACCAAGTATGGCACAAAGACCGAAGTTTACTGACTGTCAAGTGTAGCTTAACCTGTAAATTAAATAAACAGTGTCTCGTGTATTTTGATAAATAATACAGATATTTTTGCCGTGTAAATCTGTAGGTTGCCTCATCATCACCAAATGGTACCGAAGTTACGTAATTCAGGTTCTCTGGATACTTTTGAAAGTGGTAAAGATAGCGCCTCGGGGAGTACACTCACATTTATTGTTTTATATATGCAACTGCTGTCGTTTTGATACTTTTGATGGTGGTGCCCTGGGTGCCAACTCATACAGTTCTGGTCATTTGGACACTTTTGAACATGGCACCATTTCAGCCAATTCAATTCGTTTACACACGTTTGAACATGATGTCAGTTTACAGAATTCAGAATATTTTTATTTTGAATATGGCACCATTTTGTACCGTTCAGGTAGTTCAAATACTTTTGAATGTCACACCAACTTTCACAATTTAGATAGTTCAGATATTGTTGAAAATGTTTAACTTAATTTACGTGTTAAGCTGCACTTGACAGTCAGTAAACTTAGGTCTTCGTGCCATTCAGGTTAGTCACATAGTTAGGGGCATGATACCAATTTACGTCATCTTAAACTTTTTAAATTCCCGCCACCGCTACCTTGGATTGCGCCATTGGGATCGTGACGTCATTGCCCTGCTTGCTTTCATGGAGACTGTACTGACCAGCAGTTGCGATCAAGGTTCAGAGTCAGTCAAAGTGCAACTGATAGTATTTTGCTATACTTGTAATATTTGCAGGTGCCAAAGTTGGCCCTTCACGTTGTCAGGGTCCCATGCATGAATGATCAACTAACTTATAGTTATTTAGTTGAGATTGTATGTCTGTTTGAAAGGAAGTGGGACGCCATCTGCTCCGTTTGGGATGTGTAGAATCCAAAGTTATCCGTAATCATTTCCACGAAAAAATGAGAACATGGATTTTCTTGAATTACAGCGCCAACTACCAAGAATCAAAACAAATGTTTACGACAAAATGTACTTAGTTTTTTATGTAGAATCTGATTCTGCAATAAAAAATTGGGGTTCCCGTTTGAAATTTTAAAGTTGTCTCTCGTCCCATCCCCAAGTGGCTTGGGTGGCGGGCTGATTTTAGCATCAGCAGATGTTCCCCTCGAAAATAATCAACTTTGGATTCTACACATTTTTTCGTGTGAAGTTTATTTTTCGAGTTATTCTGGATTGTTAACTTAAAATTTACACCCTGTATACGCTGAGAAAATAGAAAAGCGCAGCCGCCGATGAGTGGACAGTGACGCCATCGTAGGCGAATCATAGAGCAATCTTCGTACATCCATATTTAAACTGGATTAAGGTGGGACACAGCTGGTATAATTTTTATTAAAAACCAAATTCCTCCTGCTGTACTTAAGACATTTTTTATTTTATTTTTTTTATTTACTTCGCTACTAGTTTCGGCGTTGCGTCAACGCCATCTTCAGGCCCGCACACTTTGATGAAATTAGTTGTATGTGGCTCATTCTAGAAGTCCACTGTGAGATCAACACGTGCTCCACATGGATCAAAGTGCCAACATGTGGAGCACGTGTTGATCTCACCGCGGACAACTAGACTCAGCCACACAAAACTGATTTCATCAAAGTGTGCGGGCCTGAAGATGGCGTTGACGCAACGCCGAAACTGGTAGCGAAGTAAATAATAAAAAAAATTCTTAAGTACAACTGGAGGAATTTCATTTTTAATAACAAAAATCATAGAGCACGTCTACAAGCAGTGCCGCGCGGACGCCAGTTTCAGTGTGCAGAGTCCGATCCTCCGTCTGAGTTGACTCGGAATCATTCGTCTGTGGCCGAAGACACCTTAGTACCTCCAGTGCTGGTTCTTATGCCATGCTGAGTTGAAATCCCATGTTTCTATTAATCAGGTCGTTACTTATATGATTTCGACTGCCTTTTTAATGATGGACTCCTGCTACGTGTGAGTGGATGAAAGGATTTTTCTGTCTCTGTAATTCATGTTGCGTCCTGTGTGAAGACAGTGTTCAGCCGCAGCTGACTTTTCTGGCTGACTCAGACTGGCGTGACTTCTACGTTCAACTAATCTGTTCTTAACAGTACGACACGTCTGGCCAGAGTAGAGGGTGTTTCAAAAAGGACTTTACAGCTTTTAAAATTCATACAAATTAATTCATAAGTAGCTACAGAGGTGATTGCGATGTGAATCTGGAGGGAAATACATCGAGTTTTGTTTCGCGTAGTTCGCTAGTGCCGAATCGCAACGTAAGGAGCGCTAGCGGCAGTTGCGTTAAAGATGGCTGTCTTCACTGGAGCCGAGAGTTCTAGGTGTGTGTTTTGGTCTGAAGAATCGAAGTCGGCGACAAGAGTTCAGCGTAATTTCCTTACCAAATACGCTAAAGACCATTGCAACATGTTCGTGGTAGCCCTAAAATGAACTTTTTTTGTGCATTGAGCAAGAACAAAGTGTACAGCCCCCTTTCCAGTTAGAGAGACACCAACGGGATAGTGTAACTGGATACGTTACTACAATGTTTGATACTACAGATTGATGAGGATGACCAAGAATGAAGTTTTTACTTCATGCAAGATGGTGCACCACATCACTGCCTGGCTGAAGCCTGGGATTTTCTCAGTGACTGCTTCCAAGTCAATGGCTTGGCTGTGATGCGCCAATTGCATGGCCCCCACGTTCCCCAGACCTGACACCAATCGATTTTTTTTTATGGGGATGTCATCAAGAATATCGTGTTTATACCTCCTGTGCCAGGTTCTCTACCTCAACTTAGAGCAAGAATTAACGCAGCCACTGAGCAAATTACACCTGTAATGCTATAGTAACTTTGGGAAGAAATTGACTTCTGATGGGATGTGTCCAGGATAACCAACAGAAGCCAGCTTAAGATAAAAAAACTTGATGTGTTTCCCTACAAAATAACACTAAGCCCAGCTCTATATCTCCAATCAATAAATTTATATTAATTTTTAAAGTTGTTAAGTCCTTTTTGGAACACCTTGTATGATTTCCCACACTGGCACGAGATTTTGTGTGTCCCTGGTCTCATTAAACATAGGTTGTCTATGGAGGAACTCAGCACAGTTTGCAATCGCACTGGAGAGCAGAAGACAAATAATATATGATGATTCTTGAACAGCCTGCCGATCTTAAAAGACACGCCACTATCATAGAGTAGAAAAACCATCCTCATGGACTTGTCCGTTACTTGTGGCTGTTCAGTTCTTGAGCTTTAGTGCTTGCAGGTTGAAATACATTACGGATCTCTTCATTTGCACAAACACAGACTGAAGATGGCTAAGCTCTGCTGATAAACTCCTTACATCTGAGATAACTTTGGCCCTATGAACGAGAATCTGTAAGACGCCACTGCTTTGAAATGGCGATGGCTCCTCTAAGCTCATAGGCATAGGTCAGTGTCACTTGGTTTACGAAACACAGTGTGCCCCAGGAGCCGTCTTCTTGTCTGCGAGCCAAGACGTCTAACAAAGGAAGGTCTCCACTACTCTCCACGTCCACGGTGAACCAAATGCTCGGATGGAGGGTGTTCAGGTTTTCCCGAAATGCAGGAAGCGTTGCTGCTCCATGTGGGCAAAATTTAAAATCCTGTGCCAGTATAGGAAATCATACATTGACCAGACGTGTCCCACTGTTAAGGACAGGTGCGTTGAACATGGACGTCACACAAGATTACGTCAAATAGGTTCAAATGGTTCAAATGGCTCTGAGCACTATGCGACTTAACTCCTGAGGTCATCAGTCGCCTAGAACTTAGAACTAATTAAACCTAACCAACCTAAGGACATCACACACATCCATGCCCGAGGCAAGATTCGAACCTGCGACCGTACCGGTCGCTCGGCTCCAGACTGTAGCGCCCAGAAAGTCTGCTGGGGCTGAACACTGTCTTGACACGGGACACAGCATGGATTACGGAGAGATAAAGATCCATTCGTCCGATTTTACGTACTGGGTCTCAAACATTAAAGAAGCAACCGAAATATATATAAGTAACGGCCTGATGCCCGCCCGATTGGCCGTGCAGTCTAACACACGGCTTTCTGGGCGGGAAGGAGCGCCGGTCCCCGGCACGAATCCGTCCGGCGGATTAGGGTCGAGGTCCGCTGAGCCGGCCAGTCTGTGGATGGTTTTTAGGCGGTTTTCCATCTACCTCGGCGAATGCAAGCTGGTTCCCCTTATTCCGCCTCAGCTACACTGTGTCGGCGATTGCTGCGCAAACAAGTTCTCCACGTACGCGTACACCACCATTACTCTACCACGCAAACATAGGGGTTACACTCCTCTGGTGTGAGACGTCCCCTGGGTTCGGTGTGGGGCGGCGGAGGGGTGAAGTGGACTGCGGCAGTCGTCGTGGAGTTGTGTGCCACTGCCGCTGCGGGGAGGGGGGGGGGGGGGGGGGGAAGGGGCGGAGCCTCTCCGTCGTTTCTAGGTCCCCAGTTAACATAACTTATCATAACAGCCTGATTAATAGAGACAAACGATCTCAACTCAGCAAGGCATGGGAACCAGCACTCGCGGCGCTAAGGCATCATCGGCAACAGTCGAATAAATCCGAGTCAACACGGACGGGGAATCCGAGTCCGCACACTTAAATCGGGCGCCAATACTCTGCCTGCGAACGCGTCGCTCATGCGTAGTTCAAGGTCGGTTTCTCCGGCAGTGGGCACTGAATGTCGCCGTGGTCTATGATTGGTGTACGATGCGTTATAGCCTCATCCCTTGGCGCCTGCGTTTTTATAACGAGTCAGTGTGTATACTGGCCAGCCACTGCAGCGACAAGTCAATAAGCACCTCAAAATGACGAGCAGCCGACTGGTTGAAATATTGTGGAGCTTTCACATCGTTATTCGACGCAACGTCGGTCAACCAACGAAGCATGGCTTACCATTACCAAGTGAAGCATCAGGACTTCTCTCTGGGTCGTTTATCTGTCCTAAAGAATGCTTTATAATTATATTCTCAGCAAGCTGCTGATGTGGTGCCAAATTGTAACGATAAGGGCATAGTAGAAGCCAGGCAATATTTTCTCGCTTCGCCATGTCTCACACTAACTTTCCTTCTTTATTCACCACAGTTTTGCACAGTATGTGTGTACAAATACCAGAACACCGGTCAGCCTTATTAACCTGGCACAGTGGAATGGTCAGGTGGGCTTTTACGGGAAAACGCCGGCCGCTTCGCCACGCTGCTGGCGCGGACTGCTCGCTCAGAGCTGCGGCTGACGCTGATGTAATTGGTCGCTCGCCGGCTACTTGTTATTAGATCAGCCAACGGACCGCCACTTCCACCGCGCCCATTCTGCCGCCTGCACAGGCCCCAGCACTCTGACAACAAGCGAGCCGGTTCCGTATCAGCAACTGGTCGCGTGCGGTACACCACCCTCTAGCCAAATCTAACATATACATGTTGCTGTTGTTGTGGTCTTCAGTCCTGAGACTGGTTTGATGTAGCTCTCCATGCTACTCTATCCTGTGCAAGCTTTTTCATCTCCCAGTACCTACTGCAACCTACATCCTTCTGAATCTGCTTAGTGTATTCATCTCTTGGTCTCCCCCTACGATTTTTACCCTCCACGCTGCCCTCCAATACTAAATTGGTGATCCCTTGATGCCTCAGAACATGTCCTACCAACCAATCCCTTCTTCTGGTCAAGTTGTGCCACAAACTTCTCTTCTCCCCAATCCTATTCAATACTTCCTCATTAGTTATGTGATCTACCCATCTAATCTTCAGCATTCTTCTGTAGCACCACATTTTGAAAGCTTCTATTCTCTTCTTGTCCAAACTAGTTATCGTCCATGTTTCACCTCCATACATGGCTACACTCCATATGAATACTTTCAGAAATAACTTCCTGACACTTAAATCAATACTGGATGTTAACAAATTTCTCTTCTTCACAAACGCTTTCCTTGCCTTTGTCAGTCTACATTTTATATCCTCTCCGACCATCATCAGTTATTTTGCTCCCCAAATAGCAAAACTCCTTTACTACTTTAAGTGCCTCATTTTCTAATCTAATTCCCTCAGCATCACCCGACTTAATTAGACTACATTCCATTATCCTTGTTTTGCTTTTGTTGATGTTGAAAAAAATGGCTCTGAGCACTATGGGACTCAACTGCTGAGGTCATTAGTCCCCTAGAACTTAGAACTAGTTAAACCTAACTAACCTAAGGACATCACAAACATCCATGCCCGAGGCAGGATTCGAACCTGCGACCGTAGCGGTCTTGCGGTTCCAGACTGCAGCGCCTTTAACCGCGCGGCCACATCGGCCGGCAATGTTGATCTTATATCCTCCTTTCAAGGCACTGTCCATTCCATTCAACTGCTCTTCCAAGTCCTTTGCTGTCTCTGACAGAATTACAATGTCATCGGCGAACCTCAAAGTTTTTATTTCTTCTCCATGAATTTTAATACCTACTCCGAATTTTTCTTTTGTTTTCTTTACTGCTTGCTCAATATACAGATTGAACAACGTCGGGGAGAGGCTACAACCCTGTCTTACTCCCTTCCCAACCACTGCTTCCCTTTCATGTCCCTCGACTCTTATAACTGCCATCTGGTTTCTGTACAAATTGTAAATAGCCTTTCGCTCCCTGTATTTTACCCCTGCCATCTTTAGAATTTGAAAGAGAGTATTCCAGTCAACATTGTCAAAAGCTTTCTCTAAGTCTACAAATGCTAGAAACGTAGGTTTGCCTTTCCTTAATATTTCTTCTAAGATAAGTCGTAAGGTCAGTATTGCCTCACGTGTTCCAGTGTTTCTACGGAATCCAAACTGATAAACTGATCTTCCCCGAGGTTGGCTTCTACTAGTTTTTCCATTCGTCTGTAAAGAATTCGTGTTAGTATTTTGCAGCTGTGACTTATTAAGCTGATAGTTCGGTAATTTTCACATCTGTCAACACCTGCTTTCTTTGGGATTGGAATTATTATATTCTTCTTGAAGTCTGAGGGTATTTCGCCTGTTTCATACATCTTGCTCACCAGATGGTAGAGTTTTGTCAGGACTGGCTCTCCCACGGCCGTCAGTAGTTCCAATGGAATATTGTCTACTCCGGGGGCCTTGTTTCGACTCAGGTCTTTCAGTGCTCTGTCAGACTCTTCACGCAGTATCGTATCTCCCATTTTATCTTCATCTACATCCTCTTCCATTTCCATAATATTGTCCTCAAATACATCGCCCTTGTATAGACCCTCTATATACTCCTTCCACCTTTCTGCTTTCCCTTCTTTGCTTAGAACTGGGTTTCCATCTGAGCTCTTGATATTCATACAAGTCGTTCTCTTATCTCCAAAGGTCTCTTTAATTTTCCTGTAGGCGGTATCTATCTTACCCCTAGTGAGATAGGCCTCTACATCCTTACATTTGTTCTCTAGCCATCCCTGCTTAGCAATTTTGCACTTCCTGTCGATCTCATTTTTGAGACGTTTGTATTCCTTTTTACTGTTTCACTTACTGCATTTTTATATTTTCTCCTTTCATCAATCAACTTCAATATTTCTTCTGTTACCCAAGGATTTCTACTAGCCCTCGTCTTTTTATCTACTTGATCCTCTGCTGCCTTCACTACTTCATCCCTCAAAGCTACCCATTCTTCTTCTACTGTATTTATTTCCCCCATTCCTATCAATTGCTCCCTTATACTCTCCCTGAATCTCTGTACAACCTCTGGTTCTTTTAGTTTATCCAGGCCCCATCTCCTTAAATTCCCACCTTTTTGCAGTTTCTTCAGTTTTAATCTACAGGTCATAACCAATAGATTGTGGTCAGAGTCCACATCTGCCCCTGGAAATGTCTTACAATTTAAAACCTGGTTCCTAAATCTCTGTCTTACCATTATATAATCTATCTGATACCTTTTAGTATCTCCAGGGTTCTTCCATGTATACAACCTTCTTTCATGATTCTTAAACCAAGTGTTAGTTATGATTATGTTGTGCTCTGTGCAAAATTCTACCAGGCGGCTTCCTCTTTCATTTCTGTCCCCCAATCCATATTCACCTACTATGTTTCCTTCTCTCCCGTTTCCTACACTCGAATTCCAGTCACCCATGACTATTAAATTTTCGTCTCCCTTCACAATCTGAATAATTTCTTTTATTTCATCATACATTTCTTCAATTTCTTCGTCATCTGCAGAGCTAGTTGCCATATAAACTTGTACTACTGTAGTAGGTGTGGGCTTTGTATCTATCTTGGCCACAATAATGCGTTCACTATGCTGTTTGTAGTAGCTTACCCGCATTCCTATTTTCCTATTCATTATTAAACCTACTCCTGCATTACCCCTATTTCATTTTGTGTTTATAACCCTGTAGTCACCTGACCAGAAGACTTGTTCCTCCTGCCACCGAACTTCACTAATTCCCACTATATCTAACTTCAACCTATCCATTTCCCTTTTTAAATTTTCTAACCTACCTGCCCGATTAAGGGATCTGACATTCCACGCTCCGATCCGTAGAACGCCAGTTTTCTTTCTCCTGATAACGACATCCTCTTGAGTAGTCCCCGCCCGGAGATCCGAATGGGGGACTATTTTATCTCCGGAATATTTTACCCAAGAGGACGCCATCATCATGTAATCATACAGTAAAGCTGCATGCCCTCGGGAAAAATTACGGCTGTAGTTTCCCCTTGCTTTCAGCCGTTCGCAGTACCAGTACAGCAAGGCCGTTTTGGTTATTGTTACAAGGCCAGATCAGTCAATCATCCAGACTGTTGCCCTTGCAACTACTGAAAAGGCTGCTGCCCCTCTTCAGGAACCACACGTTCGTCTGGCCTCTCAACAGATACCCCTCCGTTGTGGTTGCACCTACGGTACGGCTATCTGTATCGCTGAGGCACGCAAGCCTCCCCACCAACGGCAAGGTCCATGGTTCATGGGGGGGGACATATACATGATGTTCGGAAATTTCCGTTGCATATTTCTAGAACTTGTGGAGGGGAGTGAGTAGATACTATCATATTTTTAATTGGAAACCTTCTCCGGAAACGTACCGTTTCCGTGCTACAACCATCTCAAGATATTTCGGTAACGCAACCACTATTACAAGTAATTAATTAGGCGTGACCCAGTACATCATTTATTTTACAACAGCACGCGTTAATAGTCAAGGAAATTGCTCGTGTACGCGTTCACGTTTTCTCTTGAACGTGATACAGTACAGCCTATTCCAATTCGGGCAGAACCAAACTCACGTTTGCTGACGGTGATGGTACCCTTTCTCGAAGCCGTTGGCGAAAACGGCATACGATGGTGTCGGATGGTTTGGAGAACGATCTTGATAGAGGCAACCAGCAGCACTTCCATTACCATGGACTTCGTCAATCATAAGGATGATGGAGTATTCTGCAAACGTGTACTCAACCATTTTCCTCTTACACTCACAGACACGTGGATAAGGCTCGAACTAGGTCAGAGAGGTAGCACAGACGTCCAATGACATCAGCTGATCCAACGTAACTACCCACCTTATGACTATCCCTGTTGCATAACTATCTAGCAAACGTGTTTTCAAACGTCTGTAGCACGGAAACTGTAAGTTTCAGGACATAGGTTCCTATTCAAAATGTTATGTACTAACTCCCCTCTACAAGTCTACAGGAATTTCCAAATATCCTGTATACAGGGTGAGTCACCTAACATTACCACTGGATATATTTCGTGAACCACATCAAATACTGACGAATCGATTCCACAGACCGAACGTGAGGCGAGGGGCTAGTGTAACTGGTTAATACAAACCATAAAAAAATGAACGGAAGTATGTTTTTTAACACAAACCTACGTTTTTTTAATGGAACCCCGTTAGTTTTGTTATAAAATCTGAAAATATAAACAAATACGTAATCAGTGCCGTTTGTTGCATTGTTAAATGTTAATTACATCCGGAGATATTGTAACCTAAAGTTGACGCTTGAGTACCACACCTCCGCTGTTCGATCGTGTGTATCGAAGAGCACTGAATTACGTAGGGATCCAAAGGGAATGGTGATGTACCTTAGGCACAGAAGAGACTGGAACAGCACATTACGTTCACATGCTAACACCTTTTTATTGATCTTTTTCACTGCCGCACATTTACATTACCATGAGGGGTGAGTTCAAATGGCTCTGAGCACTATGGGACTTAACAGCTATGGTCATCAGTCCCCTAGAACTTAGAACTACTTAAAGCTAACTAACCTAAGGACATCACACAACACCCAGTCATCACGAGGCAGAGAAAATCCCTGACCCCGCCGGGAATCGAACCCGGGGGCGGGAAGCGAGAACGCTACCGCACGACCACGAGCTGCGGACATGAGGGGTGAGGTACACGGACACACGTGGTTTCCGTTTTCAATTACGGAGTGGAATAGAGTGTGTCCCGACATGTCAGGCCAATGCACTCCTGGAAATTGAAATAAGAACACCGTGAATTCATTGTCCCAGGAAGGGGAAACTTTATTGACACATTCCTGGGGTCAGATACATCACATGATCACACTGACAGAACCACAGGCACATAGACACAGGCAACAGAGCATGCACAATGTCGGCACTAGTACAATGTATATCCACCTTTCGCAGCAATGCAGGCTGCTATTCTCCCATGGAGACGATCGTAGAGATGCTGGATGTAGTCCTGTGGAACGGCTTGCCATGCCATTTCCACCTGGCGCCTCAGTTGGACCAGCGTTCGTGCTGGACGTGCAGACCGCGTGAGACGACGCTTCATCCAGTCCCAAACATGCTCAATGGGGGACAGATCCGGAGATCTTGCTGGCCAGGGTAGTTGACTTACACCTTCTAGAGCACGTTGGGTGGCACGGGATACATGCGGACGTGCATTGTCCTGTTGGAACAGCAAGTTCCCTTGCCGGTCTAGGAATGGTAGAACGATGGGTTCGATGACGTTTTGGGTGTACCGTGCACTATTCAGTGTCCCCTCGACGATCACCAGTGGTGTACGGCCAGTGTAGGAGATCGCTCCCCACACCATGATGCCGGGTGTTGGCCCTGTGTGCCTCGGTCGTATGCCGTCCTGATTGTGGCGCTCACCTGCACGGCGCCAAACACGCATACGACCATCATTGGCACCAAGGCAGAAGCGACTCTCATCGCTGAAGACGACACGTCTCCATTCGTCCCTCCATTCACGCCTGTCGCGACACCACTGGAGGCGGGCTGCACGATGTTGGGGCGTGAGCGGAAGACGGCCTAACGGTGTGCGGGACCGTAGCCCAGCTTCATGGAGACGGTTGCGAATGGTCCTCGCCGATACCCCAGGAGCAACAGTGTCCCTAATTTGCTGGGAAGTGGCGGTGCGGTCCCCTACGGCACTGCGTAGGATCCTACGGTCTTGGCGTGCATCCGTGCGTCGCTGCGGTCCGGTCCCAGGTCGATGGGCACGTGCACCTTCCGCCGACCACTGGCGACAACATCGATGTACTGTGGAGACCTCACGCCCCACGTGTTGAGCAATTCGGCGGTACGTCCACCCGGCCTCCCGCATGCCCACTATACGCCCTCGCTCAAAGTCCGTCAACTGCACATACGGTTCACGTCCACGCTGTCGCGGCATGCTACCAGTGTTAAAGACTGCGATGGAGCTCCGTATGCCACGGCAAACTGGCTGACACTGACGGCGGCGGTGCACAAATGCTGCGCAGCTAGCGCCATTCGACGGCCAACACCGCGGTTCCTGGTGTGTCCGCTGTGCCGTGCGTGTGATCATTGCTTGTACAGCCCTCTCGCAGTGTCCGGAGCAAGTATGGTGGGTCTGACACACCGGTGTCAATGTGTTCTTTTTTCCATTTCCAGGAGTGTAGATGTTCAATGTGGTGGCCATCATTTGCTGCTCACAATTGCAGTCTCTGGCGTAATGAATGTCGTACACGCCGCAGTACATCTGGTGTAATGTCGCCGCAGGCTGCCACAATACGTTGTTTCATATCCTCTGGGGTTTTAGGCACATCACGGTACACATTCTCCTTTAACGTACCCCACAGTAAGAAGTCCAGTGGTGTAAGATCAGGAGAACGGGCTGGACAATTTATGCGTCCTCCACGTCCTATGAAACGCCCGTCGAACATCCTGTCAAGGGTCAGCCTAGTGTTAATTGCGGAATGTGCAGGTGCACCATCATGCTGATACCACATACGTCGACGCGTTTTCAGTGGGCACATTTTCGAGCAACGTTGGTAGATCATTCTGTAGAAACGCGATGTATGTTGCAGCTGTTTGGGGCCCTGTTATGAAGTGAGGACCAATGAGGTGGTCGCCAATGATTCCGCACCATACATTTACAGTCCACGGTCGCTGTCGCTCTACCTGTCTGAACCAGCGAGGATTGTCCACGGACCAGTAATGCATGTTCCGTAGATTCACTGCCCCGTGGTTTGTGAAACCCGCATCATCGGTAAACAGGTAGAACTGCAACGCATTCTCTGTTAATGCCCATTGACAGAATTGCACTCGATGGTTAAAGTCATCACCATGTAATTGCTGATGTAGCGACACATGAAACGTGTGAAAGCGGTGACGATGCAGTATGCGCATGACACTACTTTGACTCAGTCCACCGGCTCTCGCAATGTCCCGTGTACTCATGTGTGGGCTCATGGCAACAGCAGCTAACACACTAACTGTGACGGCCGTGTTACGGACCCGTTTGCGTGCTACAACCGTACCTGTTGCATACAGTTGGCGGTAGATGTTTTGCAATGTGCGGCACGTTGGATGCTCTCTGTCCGGGTACCGTTCTGCATACACCCTGCAGGCTTCAGCTGCATTTCGTCGACACTCGCCATAGATGAGTATCATCTCCGCCTTTTCAGAGTTCGAATACACCATGGTCACAGTTCCTACAACACTACACTATCACAGACGTCTGGTAACACGGTGTACTTCAGTTGGTCTGCGTGCGGAGATGAATGCAGAATAACAATAGCAGCAAGCGCTACATGCGGACACTGCGACAGCTTGACCAAACCACAACAGTGCACTACAGCCACACTCGTAAACACGGTCGTCATCGTAAACATGTCCCTGAGGATGCTGCTCGCCGACCGTGGCCCGTGTTTGTTACAACACGCAACTGAACGTCGGAGGTTTCAAGCGTCAAGTTTAGGTTACAATATCTCCGAATGTAATTAACATTTTAAAATGCAACAAACGGCACTGATTACGTATTTGTTTATATGTTCAGATGTGCTAACAAAACTAAGTTGGTTCCATTAAAAAAAAAAAACGTAGGTTTGTGTTGAAAAACATACTTCCGTGCATTTTTGTATGGTTTGTATTAAACAATTACATTAGCCCCTCTCCTCACGTTCGGTCTATGGAATCGGTTCGTCAGTATTTGATGTGGTTTACGAAATATATCCAGCGGTAACGTTATGTGACTCACCCTGTATAGCGCCTGATTTATACATTTTTGGGCTACATAAACTGGAAACAGTAATTTCCTCTCTGAATGAGTTTATACGTTAAAAAGATCCCCTAGTTGCTCCAGTAGCTTAACTGAAGTGGAAAACGTGAATAATAGCCAAATCAGAATTGAATGATAACTCCATAAAAGTACATTACTCACAGAAAAACTCTGGTAACATTGTTAGTTATTCATATTCAATTGTTTCAATGCGAAACGTTTTTATTGTTCATAGATGTTTGTTGTTCATTTATAGTATAAACGCTGTACGTAATTAAGCTCTCTATATTTTCTTCTTGGAGCAATCGTATATCTTTATGTCACTCTGAATGACACGGTAGATGTTGTGAAATAGATTAGTTATTTAATAGCTTGAAACTTAGGGAGCCTAGAGTGATATAAACGACGGAATGAGAAAGTTGGTTGGTTAACAACATAATTCTTTCAACGTGAGGGTCAAGCAATATAGTTTACTTCATAATAGGATTCTTACTCTCAAACCATAAATATGAATGAGAGCATTAAATTGAACGAAATTTATCAACACCAACACTAAACAGATAGACTAATATCCCCGTTGTACTTGGTTAATATAAAACCGCTGTCGGAGGCCGAATTCCGTCATGTATGAGGGCCAATGACGACGTTCCTACTTACACGTCATCAATTTATCTTTCATCCCTTTTACACTAGTCACAGATCTTTCCGAAACCAGGGAGTGCAAAAAATGTTTCAAATGGCTCTGAGCACTATGGGACTTAACTTCTGAGGTCACCAGTCCCCTTGAACTTAGTAATTAACACTAACTAACCAAAGGACATCACACACATCCATGCCCGAGGCAGGATTCGAACCGTAGCGGTCGCGCGGTTCCGGACTGTAGCGCCTAGAACCGCTCGGCCACTCCGGCCAGCCCAGGGAGTGCAGAAAGAAAAATATCCAGTTAGCATCATCAGATGATGATTCCCAGGTTACTCTCATTTCAGTGAACTTTTCATTTCCACCTTCGAGTCTTATCGGCAGTAAAGGAAAAAATGAAAACGAAGCAGCACATCATTAAACACAACAGGCCACAGGTGACGGCAATAGCTTCATGTATGGAGCATAGCTGCTAACCTTGTCACCGACAATCTTCAACATATCTCACGTATTTTCTCGACAACAGGAAAAGGTATCATTCTCCTTGCGCCTTTACAACAACTTCCATATGTTACTCATTAGAGGCGATAAAAAAGTTTCTGTTTGAAGACGTTGCTGTAGCATACATACAACGTAGCATGACTCCGAAGCCGGTATATAAGCACCGACATGTAGACGATTAGTGTGGAATTCATTTCTTTCCGACATGTGTATGTTAAACGTCGAAATGTGAACCACGGCGAAGTTGTTACGAAACATGCCCAAACAGGACCAACATGCTCTTATTCTTTTCCTGGCTGTCGAATGACGAACATCAGTAGAGACCCAGCGCAGAATGACGAGCGTGTAAGGACCAGCATGCCTGTCGATAACTATGGTTATGAATGGTTTGACTAGTTCCATGCTGGCCGTAGTTCGACGCATGGTGCTAGTCGATCTTGGAGGCAAAATTGTAAATTTGTGGTAACATCTTATGGGACCAAACTGCTTAGGTCATCGGTCCCTAATCTAACGTAAACTAAGTTACGCTATGGATAGGTTAGTGTTGTTTAACGTCCCGTCGACAACGAGGTCATTAGAGACGGAGCACAAGCTCGGGTTAGGGAAGGATGGGGAAGGAAATCGGCCGTGCCCTTTCAAAGGAACCATCCGGGCATTTGCCTGAAACGATTTAGGGAAATCACGGAAAACCTAAATCAGGATGGCTGGAGACGGGATTGAACCGTCGTCCTCTCGAATGCGAGTCCAGTGTGCTAACCACTGCGCCACCTCGCTCGGTTACACTATGGACAACACACACATATGCACCAGGGAGGACGCGAACCTCCGACAGGTGGACCCACGCGGACCGTGACAAGACGCCTCAGACAGCGCGGCTACCCCGCGTGGCTCCCTGGAGGCCAGCCCCATCTGTTACTGACAAGCAGGAGACACTCGAATACTTGACCTAGAGTTCTGATCTCTGCTCACGCAATTATCTTGCCCACTGACCCTTAAAAAATGTTCTGAACGTTCGGTGATTCTTGTCGGACGCGGATGTGCAGCAGACAGTTACAGACCTCTTCACGCTGCAGGACACAGTGTTTTATAAAATTGGTGTATTCAATCTGGTTCTTCTGTGGGATGATTGTCTCAAGACTCATGGGTACTTTTCCTCATTGGTGTAGCAATTCTGGACTGTACGGCCTCCAAAAGGAAACATTTTGATCGGCCCTTATATATTTTGTATGCAGCAATGTATAACACAAAAGCCACCAGACATAAAGTAGCCAGTGACTACATTCTTTACAGCAGACTTTTCAAAATATGCCCCTATGTTTATTTATATTTATATACGAAGTGTCACAAAAACAGTGAAAAGACATCCCGTTCTTAATAAATCTGTGAGGAGTGGCTGTAAGATGTGAAAAAAATTATTTTTCTGCTTACGTTCCTTAGAATGCAATGGGAAAGCCTGCTTAGCAGAGAACATAAATGAATATGAAAACCGTGGTTCTCATTTTTTGGCTCCAATAATAAAATATTTACTGAGAAACTAATGTATTTTTGCGTCATGTACATGACACAGTTTTGTCGAGGTACTTCTGATGACTCGAAATATGTATTATACAATTTTACGGAGTAGTCAACATCTGTTATTACGACGGGCGAAACACTAACGATGCGCATCTGTGTCGCAACGTTTCAACGACTTTTTTATGTGCTTCATCAATGTGGGTGTGCTTGTGCATCGCATCACGAGTCACATCACATGTAGTATTGCAGAAAGTGTCGCCTCAACAAACACCGGGTCTTAAACTACGCCACTCGTCTCGTACCTTTGAGAGACCTCACATTTCTTTCCGCCATGCCCACAAAAGACAAGCCATTACTTTTCAACATACGAGACAGACTACACAATAGTGGGATGATCTAAGCTCAGTGCTCCCTTTGCAATGTGGACATTTTGGAGACAAACACAGTGTCCACTCAAAACTGGTTCACACCGTTATTTCACGAAGTTCAGAGCAGAGTTCGCTGACTGTACGCCGTAGTGCGTCTGCCAACAAGCACAACTAACAATAAGCTGGTCGGATCTCTATGGTCGCGTATCCAGAAACATGTTGTACGTAATGTGACCATTACGCAGCGTTGGTAGAAGCCATCTCGAAACTGCACGTCTCACAACGGCGACGCGGTGTTCGCCCGCCCAACATTAAGTAGCCGCCGGTAACATAGTTTTGACTGTATCAGGGTAGTCGGCTGTCTCGTAACGGTAAGTAGATCCAATGGATCCTCTGCGGGACAGCGTCGCAGTGTGCACAATAAGTTAATTGTCCATCCCCATATTCATGGAGGAATGAGCTAGATTCCTAAATTAATCGTCGCATCAACAAACAAAATTCACGACTCACTGAAGACCTGTTTCAAACCCATTTCCTATTAATCAATCGAGTACAAAGAACCAATAAATTTAAGACTACATCTTCACTGTACTTTTAGACGAAATAAGTTATGGGTTACAGTCATGATAATATCCAATCTTGCAAATGCAACATAAAATCTGTGTGTCATTCGAAGGAGAATAACATCAATATCAGACGAATAGGAGAATCCAATTTTAAACCAAATTTTTTTAAGGGTCCTGCTCTCTCACCAAAAGCCTATCTCCTGAAACTTAATCCCTTACGTAAATGCACCATGATTCCAACAAACTAAATGGATACGGTGTTCAAAACAAACAAATTTCACAATCCAGCCAAGAAATAAGCTTTGACAACTGATGACTGTTAGTCAGTTTCCCAACTCTGAAATGCAGGGTGAGACAGTTAAGTCAGTCTCCCCAAAATATATCCAGACTGAATAAATCCATGGAGATGCGGGTTTCGTCAAGTTATAGCTGTCAATACGGCGAATTTTCTTTTGTTCGCAAATAATTTTTGTCGGTTATAGTTGTCGAATTATGACACCGAGTTTGTAATTTTTTTTGGTAATGGAACCATATACTTTGGTCTATGCCATTTGAAGAAGTTTTAAGAGAATTTCAACGACATAAATTGTACGGGATTTGACCAAATACACTGGTATCCAAAATTAGAGCAACAAACCGCTATTTCCCCGGACTGTATCTAATACAAATTGTCAGCCAGATGTCAGTACGATCGTTCTATGCACGGAAGATGGCATTCCAGTCAACGGGCAACCATGTCAATGACCACGTCAGGGTACCCAGCAAACGAGTTGGTGTTTTCCGGGTAGACCCACATCCTCGGTTGCTGTGTACACAGTCACACACGGTGTGGTATGGCACAGAGAAGAGGCCTACCAGATTTTCTGCGGATGAGGGCCATGGGAAGAAAGAAAGCAGGACAGTTGCAAATTGACGTGGCGCTATGGCTTAGGGTGAAACGTTCCGTTGTTTCTCGCATGCGGCGCCAGTTTATAGAGACCGAAACTGTATTCCGAAGACCAGGTCAGGGCCGACCACGTTGGCTTCAGAAGAGAGGTCAGGACAGTACCGCCTCAGTACTTCGCGGTAACTGGCATTTGACCTCGCAGCATCCACTGGACGTATGTATCGAGGCAACGGTGTGGAGAAGGCTTCGGCAGAGTGGCCTTTATTGTTGGAGACCTACTGTATGTCGACCTCTGACAAGTCTTCGCAGACGGGAACGTCTAGAGTGGAGTCATCAACATGTCAACTGGACGGTCGAACTGTGGGCCCATGTTGTTCTCACAGATGAGTCCCGATGTAGTCTTGATAGTGATTCTCTGTGCATTCGCGTCTGGAGGGAACGTGGAACACGATTTAGGGATCCAAACATTGTGGACAGATGTAAACATAGGCTTCCGCGTCCGTTGTCATAGTTAATAAAATTCTTCTCGGTTTGAGGCCGCATTGCAACTATAAAATTCGACGTTTCGGCGATTATTGCAAGACGCTTTCCTCAGAGTGTATTTCTAACTGATGAATATAAGTGCTCATTCAGCAGTTAGCAATACACTCTGAGGAAGGCGCCTTGCAATAGTCGCCGAAACGTCTGAATTTTATAGTTGACATTGCGGCCTCAAACCCAGAAGCATTTTATTGACTGTGATTGTGGGAAGAGATCGATATCGGGGAGGATTCCTAATGAAGTGAGCAGGGATTATGTTTATCACTCGAACTCCTCTTCACGAAATTGTACGGGTGAAGCGGCAAGGTTTAACTGCAGTCATCGTGAGGAGATCTTGGGGCCTCAATTGCGGTTGTTGCGAGGTGTTGTAGGCCCAGGCGTCGTATTGATAGAAGGTAATGCTCGAAGTCATAGAATACGGGTGGCTGATGTTTTCCTAGAAACGGAAGTTGTTGCACGTATGGCGTGACCTGCTCGCTCTCCCGATTTGAATCCCATAGAGCATGTCTGGAATGCAGTAGGGAGACGGCTTGCATCACGTCAGCATCCATCCAAGTCTACGAGCAGCTCTGCTGAAAGAATGAACGTTATTGCCTCAACATGAGACGGATGACGACATTCACAGCATACCCCGTCGTTGTCGGGCTTGTATTGCTGCCAGAGATCGTCACACCCCTTACTGAGCACCTTAATTACTTGTCGGAATGTGTGTGCAAATCCGTTAAATTGAACAAAAAATGAAGAACATATTTGTCTACCGTTATGCATGTTACGGTTCTTTATGTTCTATGTTCTTTAAATTGCTTCTACTTCACTATCAACTGTTTATGCTGTTTTGTGGCAATGTAAGCAAACACATGACTGAAGTATGGATCTTGTATTTACCTGTGCGCTTGAAGCCCGTCAGTCTGTTTTCTGCTGTCGTAAAAACCAGACAACTTGCTTGTAAAGCTATTGAGATATTCACAATTTGGTCGGCCGTTGTGGCCGAGCTGTTCTAGGCGCGTCAGTCTGGAACCGCGCGACCGCCACGGTCGCAAGTTCGAATCCTGCTTCGGGCATGGATGTGTGTGATGTCCTTAGGTTAGTTAGGTTTAAGTAGTTCTAAGTTCTAGGGTACTGATGACCTCAGAAGTTAAGTCCAATAGTGCTCAGAGCCATTTGAACCATTCACAATTTGTACGAGAGACGAAAAAGTGTATATCGTTTATGGCGAACGTCGCCAGACTATTAGAGGTGGGGCTGTAAGCTGAACAGCAAGTTAGAATGTCATTTGCGAAAAGTAAAAGTGATGCGGTGCATCTATGAAAAATTTTGTTTAAAGAAGGAACATCGTTTACGTACCATGGCCAAGTCAATTTTTGTAACATGCACAAACCGTGAGCTGAAAATCCACGCTGGATCACTGAAGTGGATAAAAATTACGTGCTTGGTCTAAGAAAGTTTGGTGCGTGATTTTCAAGACCCTCATAGTTGGTCCAAGTTTTATTGATGAGAATTCTAAATACACTCCTAAGCTACGCTGCATCCGCAGGTGCTGTAAGACATTCCACTGGGTGTAAGGCAGTCATTGTCGTACAAACATGATCGATGTTCCGTCACGCACAAGAGTGACAGACCCTCTTACGAGAACACTTGGAGAACATTGGAACGGTCGTTCAGAAACGAAGAATGATCTGCACATTCACTAAACTTAACAGTTCTGTTCATTTACCTACGCCGAAAGTTAGAACAAGATGTAGATTAAGAAACACCGTCGACTCCCGAATGCATGAAATGCCCTGTAATCCAGGCCTGCGCTGCCGTTAACTACAGATGAAATTAAACGCCCAGTATTGTTTCTCCAGAACCACTTTAGAGCGAGTAGCACTGTTCATTGTCAACATTTTGAGCACTTGGTACGCTAGCTGTGATAATACCATAAACACACAGACTGTAACTGAGTTACGTGTTTACTTACGAGGTGGAATCCAAAATTTTCGGGACTGATGCTGCCATCTGGAAAGTAGGAGTACTAGATCTTTGCACCGCTGGGTGACGAGAGCTCCATATCTGATGACTTAGTGTGCGGAGTGACATTCAGCTGGGAGGACGTGTTGCGTGTCCACAGTGATTTCCGTAATACTCTGTGTTTGGTGTGTGGCGATTTTAAGATGGATCCGCGGAACAAAACAGCACTTGTGTATCAAATTCTGTGCGAATCTCGGGAAAAGTGCTACGAAGACCCTTGCAATGATTGAACAAGTGTTTGGGGGACAGAGCATGAGCCGTACGCGGGTGTTTGAGTGTCATGCTCGGTTCCATGGCCGGCCGTACAGACGTCGAAGATGATGTTCACACTGAAAGGCCTGTTAGCCGCACAACGCCAAACATTGTTGCCAAAGTTAAACAACTGGTTCGTGCGTATCGACACCGAACCATTCAAGACCTTGCGGATGAAGTGGGTATTGGTTATGGGACATGTCAATGTTGACCAATGAATTAGGCACCCATCGTGTCGCCACAAAATTTGTGCTAAGGATCTTGAGTGCTGATCAGAAGGCACAGTGTGCTGAAGTGTGCACGGACCTCTGTCAGACCGTATCTGATTATCCAACCTTCTTGACACGTGTTATCACCGGCAACGAGAGCTGGATTTACGGTTATGACCCAGAGACAAAGCAACAATCGTCCCAGTGGAAGAGCCTGGGCTCTCCAAGACCCAAAAGTGCGAGACAGGCGAAGAGCAAAGTGAAGAGCATGATCATCGTTTCCTGGGATACCAAGGGAATTATGCACAAAGAATTCGTCCCAACCAATTAAACAGTGAACTCCCCATACTACTGTGACGTTTCGCGATGGCTCCCTGAAAACGTGTGGCGACGACGACCCAAACTTTGGTGTCAAGGGAACCGGTTGCTGCATCATTAGAACGCGCTCTGTCACACGTCCTTGTGCACCAGGACTTTTTTGGCTAAAAACAACAAGCGGTTGTACCCCACCCACCCTAGTCGCCAGATTTGGCACTTTGCAACTTCGCGCTATTCTCAGAACTGAAACTCAAGTTGAAAGGCCGTCGGTTCGACACTCTGGAGAGGATTCAAGAAGCATCGCTGGCGGTGATAAACATCCTCAACAGGACTTCCAAAAAACGTTTGACCAGAGGCAGAAGCGTTGGGACTGGTGAACGTGCGGATGGGAACTACTTCGAGGGTGATGGTGACCATTAGTCCATAGGTAAGGTTTTCAACAGATGGCAGCACCAGTCCTGAAAATTTTGCATAGCACCTCGTACATTTGGTATAAAGGGAAGATGTTTGTGGAACATCTCCTGGCGGTGGTTTGCAGCGCTCTTGACAGTATTTGAGCAAGCCCCATAGGTGGTATTAGATTTATATGAATACCGTGAGCTGCTCACGGGCGTTGATATACGTATATCAATGGGGACAGGTGAAAATGTATGCCTCGACTGGGACTCGAAACCGGGATGTCCTGCTTACATGGCAGACGCTCTCTCTATCTGAGCCACCGAGGGCACAGAGGATAGTGCGACTGCAGGGACTATCTCGCGCATGCCTCCAACGAGACTCACATTCTCAGCTTGTATATCCACACACTACGTCCGTAGTGGTCCACCCCAACACAATCATTACTCGTGAAAGACATTCTTTCCAAGTCCCGTAATAGTTCGGGGAATATGTGAGCATCCGCACAGAAGAAGAAAGTCATGGCCGGTATTGCCAGAACTATATATTTATATGGATATGGTGTCTCTTCTTTCGGAGATGTCCGAAAGAACTGACACCATATCCATATATCCATATGTGACATGTCGTTGAAATCTCTTAGAAGCTTCTTTCAAATGCCACAGAGGAAAAGTACGTATTTCTATTAGAAAAAATTATATTCGGTGTCGTAATACGGCGACTATAACCGAGAAAGTTACTTGCGAACGGCAGGAAATTCGCTACATTGTCCGCTGTAACTTGGCGAAAACCGTAACTCTATTACTTATTCATTAATTCATATACAGGGTGGCGCACGAAATGTGTTACCAATTGCTTCTTTCACAATTTACGACGCACATTAGATATCCCGCTGGGATCTCTACAGCAGACCCAGCAGATCTTGGAAAAACAGATGAGTTACGAAATGACGTGAAATTCGCGATACTGCCGCTAGGAGACTAGTAAGCAGCAATGGCTGACAATGGAAGACTGACGACACCGCAACGTTCGGCGATTGTGTTACTTACTTTTTCTTGAAACGAAAAGCCTTGTTGTGACTCAGAGGCGTTTTCGCCAACAGAATAACACACTATTAGTCCCTTGCAAGAAGACCATCCACAGGTTGTACGATAAATTTGTACAGGAAGGAACAGTATTGGAAGCGAAGCGACCTCGGCCTAAGCCTGTTTGTTCGCCGGAGAATATTGAAGCGGTACGAGTTGCTGTACAGAGAAGTCCCGGGAAATCGTGTAGAAAGGCAGCAGTCCAACTGGGAATATCCAGACGTTGCTTTCAACGGATTCTTAAAAGTAACCTCCATATGTACTCATACAAGATGACCTGTGCACAGAAGCTCACTGAAGAACACAAGCAGTAGAGACTACTATTGCTCAGTGGGCGGAGGATAGGGAAGAAACTCTCAACAACGTTTGGTTTTCAGTCGAGGCGCATTTTCATTTAGACGGTGTGGTTAACAAACAAAATGTACGCTTTTGCGCCACTGAAAACCCACAAGTGCTTCATGAACGACAACATTATGTCTGAGGATTACAGCGTGGGCAGAAATTTCCAGTCACGGACTTATTGGATCCTTTTTCTTTGAAGAAACTGTGAACAGCGAACGTTATTTGAGCATGTTTCGCAATAGCTTCATTCCACAGCTTCTTGCTACTGCCTTCCCCTTCAACACGCAGTGGTTCATGCAAGATGGAGCAAGGCCACATACTGCAAACACTGTGTTGGAGTTTTTATACGAGCATTTCGACATGCGGATCATTTCACTCAGGTTTCCAGGTCGCTTCAATGACGGACAAAATTGCCCCCCACCCTCCCACCCCCCCAATAGTCCAGACCTTAATCCATGTGACTTTTTCTTTGGGGGTACCTAAAGAAAAAATTTTTCCCGAAAGGTCCACGTGATTTAAAGGAGCTCAGAAGACTTATTCTTCAAGCTTGCAGTGAAAGACATGTACTATAGGATATTCACTAACTTTAGTGTTCGTGTGAAGGATGTTAGGAAACGAAATGGTAGACGTATTGAGCATGTGCTGAGTTAGAACAAATCTCCTTGGACGGCTCTTCATTGCAGTATACGTTCCTTTCAGATTGCACTGACAATAAAGTTCATATTCAAAAACAAAATGGTAACACATTTCGTGCGCCACCCATTTGAGGTGGCGTGTCTTAAGTGCCTTACCCTGTACATTAGGTCAAGTTACTTCTTCAACATTTGTAGCTATAAAAAGTTTCCTGGTGAGCTATGACTAGTAAGTTCAAATACTTCATTTGAGGCTGTACGTCCTGAACGCAGGTCACAGGCGTCACGATGCTGCAGGCGTGTACCGCTTCGCGGCACGTTCTTGTAACAGACTCTGCAATCCAGGAGATCCTCGTACCGTTCATCTGTGTTACGTTAATGCAACACAATCGTAAAGCAAATTACAGCCTCCGACGCAGTTCCCGCTAACGTGGACGGATTGCGCTTTCCGCATCTCGTCCTCTTCTCATCAACAATGGCAACGCCTGCCCCGTTCTGGTTTCCCTTCCCCTTTATTACTCTCCGTCTGTGCTGTGTGCGTGCCGTTTTGAGTATGTGTGTGTGTGTGTGTGTGTTTGTGTGTGTGTGTTGGTGAGACAGAGAGGTTTTTGTGAATTAGGCGGGAAATGGGCGAATGTTCGCGTACGTCGCTACGCTATAGCCAAACTATGTCACATTTCTGAATTTTGATGAAGTGTGGAATCACAATGGGGAAAACAGAGTACTTGTACTCCTTAACTGAGATAACAGAGTAATATATTCCTAATGTAACTTCAGTCCGTGTGATATGAAATGACTGAATTTAGGCATGTGTTCTTCACTAATTATTGGAGTTTTTGGACCTCCAAGTGACCGTAAAAAAGGGAAATATAGGCTTCGATATTTACTGAAAGTCAATCACGACAGACATTTTCATAAACAGACAGTCACGTCACCCCTTGAAATATAAATCCGCAGCATTCCGAGCCATGTTAAACCGTGTGAATAAAGTTCCCCTTATCAGAGAAGCTCAAGTGGTTGAATATGAGGTTATACAGTATAAAGCGTATCAAAACGGCCACGATCCATAATTTGCTAACGCAATTAATAGACGTGTATTGAAAAAGAAAAATCCTCCTTCCCATAGCGAATTAGAGGCATATTTTATAACGCTTAGACCAGCCGAGCAGATAAAGGAACGCTCTATTTTCTGTAGAATTCCGTATCTTGGTGCAATGTCCGAAAAAATTGGCAGGAGTTTGAGATCCAAAAACATTATCTCTGCGTATTTTAAATTTTCAGATCCAGGCGGAAAACTCAAATGGTTCAAATGGCTCTGAGCACTATGGGACTTAACTACTGAGGTCATCAGTCCCCTAGAACTTACAACCACTTAAACCTAGCTAACCTAAGGACATCTCACACATCCATGCCCGAGGCAGGATTCGAACCTGCGACCGTAGCGGTCACGCTGTTCCAGACTGTAGTGCCTAGAACCGCTCGATCACAACGACCGGACGGAAAACTCAGGCACAATAAAAATGCTGTAATGGATAAATATAATGAATCTGGTGTATACGGCATTACACACAATAAATATATAGTACAAATCGGTAGGTCATTTTGATTAAGATGTCAGGAACACCTTAACTTAAATAACCCGCTATCTGCATTAACAGCGTACTTACGCGATGAGAGCCACAGCTTCACAAGCCCTTCAGAAAATGTAAAAATACTTCACAAAATGGAAGAAAGCCATATTTTGAATATATTAGAGGTAGTGGAAATTTTTGAACATAAAAAAGAAAACGCAAAATTCACGTTGAATAACCAACTGGAATTAAAGCACCATAGCATTCTTGCTAATTTTAATTGTTTGTATGTTTCGTGCTAGTATGTAATAAAATTCTGTACTATTCTTGCTTATAGAGGTAGCGACCCAGCGCTCCTTGACATATGTACTTGTATATGACGTCACACTGTCCACATGGATAGCTTCCGTTCCGCCAGCTAGCTAGTTCTCTGACGTTCGTGCGGACCCCTTTTGCCTTGCCCTACACCGAGCTGCCCTGCTGTCACACTTGTAGGACTCTGCCACCTTATTCTTTCCACTTAATAATTTGCGCGTGCCTTGACTAATCATATTAGCAGTGACAATCCTTTACCACCAGTTCGGCCTCTTTCTTAAACAATTTTTGCTTCCGCTCAATATAAAAGATTTTTTTTTCTTTTTACACCCAGGCAAATTTTAAAGGATGGGGCACGTATTCTTTACCTTTCGCTCGCCATATCATTGGCGATATTCTCTGAATAGTAAATTATGACTAGGACGTATGGGTATGATTATATCCTTTCAACGTTGTGAGTATATTTTAGGCATTCCTTCATTAATTTTAATATCCACCATACGTGGTGACACTGCACTTCGGTTTTTACCATGTAGCTTCACCTGATGATGCCGCTTGAAGTCGCGAAACCGGTTGTGGTTTAATAAACAGCAGTTTTGCCAGCTGCAGCGGAGTTCTTCCTAACATCATGCCTTTCAACAGCTGCTGTTACCCAGAACATAAAATAGTTTCTGTAAAAAGACGTCATCAGACAGATCAGATTGTAAAATCAGTAACTTTGCGTAGGTTATCGGGTGAGTTTTGTTTTCGTTTTGTGTGTTGTCGACTTTATCATTTCAGCCTGACATTCGGCTGCGTAAGTGTATCTGCCGGAGCTACTCATTACAGTAAACTTTTTCCCAAGCCACATATCCATTCACATATCACGTCCCACACTGAAAAGGCTCTTCCACATTCCCTTCTCACCTATTCTCTTTAGGAGTTCTTCATTTCATACTTTAACTTCCCAATTAAATTTTAACGTTCTTCGATTACACCAAATATCAGATGCTTTCAGTTCCTTCTCCCGGTTTCCAGTAGTCCATGTTTCACTTTCACAGAAAGAAATGCTCCTACATCTACATCGGGGAAGGATAGTGAAAATTAAGGACACTGCTAACATAAGAAAACAGGACGTTCGCTGCAAAATCTGTGGGGGGGAATATATGGAAAACACTAACTAGAAAAGGCACAGGCACAGGACAATGGGGCGTGTGACAATAACGTTCATGGTAACCAAGTGTGCTGTGCAGGGCAAAGATTGCGGGAGATAAAAGTTATTATATCGAAAAAAAAATTGAGACGTCGAGATTAAGAGATTATCATAGGACAGGAATTGTGGAAAACTGCAAGGTGCCAGAAATCTGGTGATCCCACAACACTTCCGAAGAACAAAAGATAGTAAATTGCTACTACAATAAGTGAAGAACGGAATTATGTTTATTATGCGCAAACAATATAATAGGAAGAATATGTAATTAAATTTGTAGATGTTTTGGGAATTAACAGGATGTAAAATTAAGTGCACCAAACCGATATTACTGGCAACAAAAACAGCTATAACTCACTTGGGCAACGAGTTGAATTGATCTTGGAAGGTAGATACAGGAACATCATTTCATGCTGATTCAACTACAGGACACAGTTCATCAATCATACTAGCGCCGCTTTCTCAAAAACCTATGGGATAGCTATTAGGCGCTTCACTCCGGAACCGCGCTGCAGCTATGGTCACAGGTTCGAATCCTGCCTCGGGCATAGATGTGTGTGATTTGCTTTAGTTAGGTTTAAGTAGTTCTAAGTATAGAGGACTGATGATCTCAGATGTTAAGTCCCATAGTGCGTAGAGCCATTTGAAACATAGCTATTAGAAAACATAGTACCACAATAGAATACCCTCTGTATCGGTCTAAGTCAGGAAAGCAGGGGCAACATGCGGTTTTGGACTACTTTCTTGAAAGATAACCTCGAAGATAGGGCACAAATACGACTAGCACTAACACAACAGGAACGTGACGCCCACTAACCAAATTACTGCTACACCGAATGAGGTGATTTCGTTGTGTACCCAGTAGCACGTCATACATTCACGCCAGTTACTGTGCCTGTAAGACGAATGAAATATGTGAACATTTGTTCTCCCTGCGGCCTCCACAAACGGATATGCCCACCGTGGTGCCTTGTTCGCAGAGCGTTGCTTCCATGTGTCCTATGTTGTCGTCAATGGTATGTGATGTGGCCGTCTATTCTCTCTAGCGCTAGTCGAGTGGGGGCCACTAACTGCTATAGTCTTTGAGTGGTGCCCATCTGAACGCATCGAATCTATATTTGCATGACAGTCGAAGGACTTCAACGGATGTGATCAGTGATGGTGTCAGGGAACAACACTCTTCAGTTCGATGGGCCACGACCTTCCACCGTCGAATTCTGACGCGCAGAGTAGACGATTCAGCCTTCTAGACGAGACATAACACTACTAACTCGCACAAAAAAGAAGGGAGACGTACTGCACAATTTTTCTTTATTTGCGGAATGTACATGACTGTATTCCTGTCTACTTTCTGCGCTTGTTCTGAAATACTAATTATTTGCATATCTGAACTTATAGTATGGTTCATGTCTTCATGACGTTCGCTGGTCTTAAAGATCTTGCAGTTTCAATAGGCAGAAGCACATCTACGTAACACAACTGTTTGGAGATCCGCAATACGCGTCCGTGTGACCAGAGACAGTTATCTGCGGGAGTGGTAGGGGCTGTGCTGGAGCAGAAGACTCGCTGGGGTGTGAAGCGGCGGGGCGGTCGCGACCGGCGCGTATACTGTGGGGCCGAGCAGCGCCCGTGGGGAAATCCATACCGGCCGACACCCCGGCCAGGACCGGCGAGGCTCCGCCCGTCTCGTGCGGCCCAAGGGACGGGCGGGCCAGCCTGCCACCAGCGCCGTCCAGCCAGCTCACTTCAAAACTAGCAATATGGCGTCTGAATGATACTTCCGCCTTTTGACCGTAAAAAAATTCTTCTTTTTGAATTAATATCACGATTTGGGCCTTAATCGATTGCCACGTACAGCAATGAAAAAAATTTTGGACGTAGAAAGTGAGAAGGACCATAATTTAACACCAGTTTGCCGTTCTAACGTCAGATTAAAAATTATCGAAATAGCATTGTTTACACGTTGGGTACAATTGGACTTCATTAAGTGAAACAATCGTCAAAATCATTGAACATTGTGTCCCAGTGTGCAGTACAAAATCAAAGGAATGTATGGCTAAGAGGCGACGAATACGTTTTCTAAGCATAGATCAAATGAGTAACAGAATAAACGTCAATGCATGTAAGTGAAGAGGATCTGAAAATATGATGTGCAAGTTACTGGTTAAATGGTGTTGAAAGACAAACAGCTTAGGTTGTAAGTCATTGTTGCATAATCCATGAGTGCGGACGGATCATAGTAGTTGTGCTCTTCAGTCCAGAGACTGGTTTGATGCAGCTGTCCATCCTATTCAATCCTATGCGAGCGTCATCATCTTCGAATCTCTACTGCAAACTACATACTTCCGAATCTCAAAAATTGTTCAAATGGCTCTGAGCACTAAACGACTTAACATCTGAGGTCATCAGTCCCCTAGAACTTCGAACTACTTAAACTAACCTAAGGACATCACACACATCCATGCCCGAGGCAGGATCCGCACCTGCGACCGTAGCAGTCACGCGGTTCCAGACTGACGCGCCTAGAACCGCTCGGCCACCGCGGCCGGTTTCCGAATCTGCTTGCTGTATTCATCTCTTGCCCTCTCTCTACGATTGTCGCCCCCTATACTTCCCTCCAACACTAAATTCGTGACCTATAATGTCTCAGACTCTGTCCTACGAACCGATTCCTTCTTCTAGCCGGGTTGCACCACAAATTCCTCTTCTCCCCAATTCTGTTCAGTACCTCACCATTAGTTACGTGATCTACCCATATAACATTCAGCGTTCTTCTGTAGCACCACATTTCGAAAGCTTCTATTCTCTTCTTGTCTAATCTATTTATCGTCCATCTTTCACTTCCATACATGGCTACACTCCATACAAATGCTTTCAGAAAAGGCTTCCTGATACTTAAATTTATATTCGATGTTATCAAATCAAACTAACCTAAGGACATCACACACATCCATGCCCGAGGCAGGATCCGAACCTGCGACCGTAGCAGTCACGCGGTTCCAGACTGACGCGCCTAGAACCGCTCGGCCACCGCGGCCGGTTTCCGAATCTGCTTGCTGTATTCATCTCTTGCCCTCTCTCTACGATTGTCGCCCCCTATACTTCCCTCCAACACTAAATTCGTGACCTATAATGTCTCAGACTCTGTCCTACGAACCGATTCCTTCTTCTAGCCGGGTTGCACCACAAATTCCTCTTCTCCCCAGTTCTGTTCAGTACCTCACCATTAGTTACGTGATCTACCCATATAACATTCAGCGTTCTTCTGTAGCACCACATTTCGAAAGCTTCTATTCTCTTCTTGTCTAATCTATTTATCGTCCATCTTTCACTTCCATACATGGCTACACTCCATACAAATGCTTTCAGAAAAGGCTTCCTGATACTTAAATTTATATTCGATGTTATCAAATTTTTCTTCTTCGGAAACGCTTTGCTTGTCTTTGCCGGTCAACATTTCATATCCTCTCTACTTTGGCCATTGACTGTTATTTTGCTGCCCAGATAACAAAACTCATCCATTACTTTACGTGTCTCGTATTCTAATGTACTTCCCGTAGAATTACCTGATTTAATTCGACTACATCCGATTATCCCTGTTTCGGTTTTGTTGATATTAATCTCATATCCTCCTTTCAAGACACTTTCCATTCCGTTCAACTGCTCTTCCAAGTCCTTTTCTAGCGGAATTACAATGTAATACGTAAAGATTAATATTTTTTATTTCTTAAAACTGAACTTTGTTTTCCACTCCCAAGTTTTCTTTGGTTTCAGTTACTGCTTGTTCAGTGTACAGATTGAATAACATCTGGGATAGGCTACAATTCTGTCTCACTCCCTTCTCAATCACTGCTTCCCTTTCAAGACGCTCGACTCGTATAACTGTCGCCTGGTTTCTGTACAAATTTCACACAGCGTTTCGCTCTCTATATATTGTCCCTACTACCCTCAGAATTCAAAGAGAGAATTAAAATCAACTTTGTCAAATCATTCTCTAAGTTCACAAATGCTACAAACATAGGTCTTTCTTTTCTTAATCTGTCTTCTAAGATAAGTCATTGGGTCAGTACTGTCTCGTGTGCTCTTACATTTCCTCGGAATCCAACCTGATTCTGCCCGACGTCTGGTTCTACCAGTTTTTCCACTCATCTGTAAAGGATTTCTGTCAGTATTTTGAACCATTACCGCTAAACTCATAGTTCGGCAGTTTTCACATCTGCCAGCAACTGCTTCCTTTGCAATTGGAATTACCACATTCTTCTTGAAGTCTGAGGGTAAGTCACCTGTCTCATACATCTTGTACACCAGATGGAAGAGTTGTGCCACGGTTGGCTCTCTCAAGGCTATCAGTAGCTCTGACTGAACGTCGTCTACTCTCGGGGCCCTATTTCGACTTATGTATTTCAGAGATTTGTGAAATTCTTCTCGCAGTGTCATATCTCCCATCTCATCCTCATCTATGTCCATTTACCTTTCTGCAATATTGCTTTCAAGTTATCTCCCTTGAACAGACCCTCTACACTCTCCTTCAAGTTATCAGCTTCCGTTCTTCGCTAAGGATTGGCTTAACATCTGAGCCCTTGATATTCATTCAGCTCCTTCTCATTTCCCCAAAGGCCTCTTTAATTTTCCTATAGGTGATATCTATCTTTACCATGGTGAAATACGCTTCTAAATGCTTACATTTCTCCTCTAGCCATTCCTGTTTCACAATTTTGCATTTTCTGTCAATTTCATTATTTTAAAAGTTTGTATGCTCTTTCACCTGCTTTATTTAATGCATCAACTGAATTCAATATCTCTTGCGTCATCAAAGGATTTCTACTAGGCGTTGTCCTTTTATCTATTTGATCTTCCACTGCCTTCACTATTTCACCTCTTAAAACTTACTGTATTTCTTTCTCCTGTTGTAGTCTATTGTTGCCTAATGGTCTCTCTGAAGCTCTTAACAACATCTAGTCCTTTCAACGTATCCAGGACCCATCTCTTTAATTCTTTAATTTCCTACCTTTTTCCTATTTCTTCACTTTTCATCTACAGTTCATAACGAATTAATTGCGGTCGGTGTCCACATCTTCTCTTGGAAAGTCCTCCAAATTTAAAATCTCGTTCCTAAATTTGTCTAACAATTAGATAATTAATCTGAAACCTTCCGGTGTCTCCAGGTTTCTTCCACGTATACAACCTTATTCTATAATTCTTAAACCATGAGTTGGCGATGATTAAATTAAGCTCTGTGCAAACTTCTGCTAGACGGCTTCATCTTTCATTCCTTTCCACCGGTCCATACTCATCTACCATTTTTACTTGTCTTACTTTTCGCACTATCGAATTCCAATCCCCATCACAATTAAACTTTCGCCTCATTTTACTTTTTGAATAATTTCTTTTCTCTCATCAAGCATTTCTTCAATCTCTTCGTCATATGCGAAGCTAGTTGGCATATGAACTTGTACTACTGTGGTACGCTTGGGGTTAATGTCTATCTTGACTACTATAATTCATTCATTATGCTGTTCATAGTAACTTACCCGTGTTCCTATTTGTTACTCGTTATTAAACCCGCTCCAGCATTACAACTATTTGACTTTGTATTATGACCTGACCTCCTGCAACCGAACTTCACTAATACCCACTAGATATAACTTCAACCTATCCGTTTCCTTTTTTAAATTTTCGAACCTACCTGGCCGATTAAGGGCTCTAACGTTCCACTCTCCGATACGTAGAATGCCAGTATTGTTTCGTCTGATGACAACATCCTCCTGAGTACTATCCTTCTGGAGATCCGAATGGGGGACTATTTTACCTCCGGAATATTTTACCTAAGAGGACACAATCATCACTTAACCACACAGTTAATCTGCATACCTTCGCCGGCAGGAGTGGCCGAGCGGTTCAAGGCGCTGCAGTCTGGAACCGCGCAACCGCTATGGTCGCAGGTTCGAATCCTGCCTCGGGCATGGATGTGTGTGATGTCCTTGGGTTAGTTAGGTTTAAGTAGTTCTAAGTTCTAGGGGACTGATGACCTCAGCCGTTAAGTCCCATAGTGCTCAGAGCCATTTGAACCAATTTTTGCATACCTTCAGGATAAACTACAGCTGTAGTTCCTCTTGCTTTCAGCTATTCGCAGTACCAGCACAATAAGGCCGTTTTGACTGATGTTACAAGGTCAGATTAGTAATCATCCAGACTATTGCCCCTGCAACTACTTGATAGGTTGCTGCCTCTCTTCAGAAACCACATGTTCGTCTGTCCTCTCAACAAATACCTCTCCTTTGTGGTTGCACCATCTACTGCGTAGCTGAGGAACGCAAGCCACACCACCGATGGCAACTTTATGGTTCATGAGGAAGGGGGGGGGGGGATAGGTCATAGTTACATGAAACTGAAACTTATTCGTACATCCTTGGAAGAACTCTGTTGTCCGTGGATTCATCTGTAAATACGTCTTCGGCAGAACTGTGTTATCCTTAGACACAAGGTATAAACAATATACCGATGAGCCGCAACATTATGACCACCTGTTCAGTAGCGTGTTGTTCCACTTTTCAAACGCAGTACAACAGAGATTCTGCCTGCCATGGATTCTACAAGTCCTTGAGAGGATTAAAGAGGTGTATGATACCAGATGTCTACGCAAATTACGGGATGATGGTTCATGAGCACGCAGCTGGCAACGGGTAGAGATCAGGCACATTTGCCAGCCAAGACATTAATGTGAGTGAACCGTGGTAAAAATTGCTGTTTTGAAGAGCGCGCCGCAGCGCGTAGTGTGAAGCAGTCTCCCTCCGTTTCTGGCGGTGGCGTCGCTGTGGCAACCGCAGCTTTAGTGTCTCCCTCTGATGGGAAAGGGGAAAGGTTGCCTGTTCACGTGCATTTAAGGGACGCTATGAGCTCGCCAGTTGGTCAGTCTGGGATCAGTCTCTCGTCCCCACCTTGCTAGTTTGTCTCTCATCCGAATTTGTGAGGCAGTTAGTGTCTGTCTGTCGTCCGGTGTGTTAGTATGTCTTTCGTTCGGATCAATCTTTAAAGCCGGATAAATGAGAGTCTTTCCACTCCGCCATTAAGAGAACTCAGCGATTGGTCGCCCGGTCTAGGCTTAGTTCCTGCATCTGAGTCTGCGCGTTAGGCCGCCGTCTGCTGAAGTTGCTCAGGCAATGGTCATTGGCGGTTGGATCGATTGGTTGGTCGGTCGCGCACTGAGGCACAAGATGACTTGTCCGCCTTGAGCACCGGCGCATGTGAAGTCGCCACGTGAGTCCAGTGGGCCGCGCCGTATAGCGAGGGGTAGTGACTTCGCGGTCTACACGAGAGCAACAGGAGTCAACCCACGACATCAGTCTGGCCGGTGCGAGCTGTGACGGCGTGGGACGGGAGATCGGCGCGCCTTCCTGCGTCCGTTGAAGCGGCTGGCAGCGGACGGTTCGGGAGAGCGATTTGGGGGTGCTGCACCAGACGTTCTCCAGAAATCGCAGTTTATTAGAAGTTAAGTGAATGGTGGTATGTTTTATTATTTACTTGTTAAATTCTACTTATTTTCGTTGTGAGGTCACCAGCCGCTTTATTTTGGGGTCGTCCCACCATTCTTCTCCGTTTGCCCACCCGCGGGAACGTGGTTATTTATGAATTGAGTGGTCCGTTTTTCCGTTGTGGAGTAGAGGCGGGTTAGAGCAACCTGCGGTTCGGGTTTTTCGGTAATCTCCCTATCAATCTGCCGTACGTTAGTAGCTGCCTCTGTCATGTTTGTCGGATTCGGCGTGTTACGAATTTAATGCTTGCAGTGTAACGGCCTAATTTCTGAAATATGTTTTGATCTCGCCTATCATCTTGAGAGGCAGTAGATGTGTACTGTAGAGCATGTTAACTCGTTTGGCCAACCTTGTATAATTTTATATAAGATTGCACTTCATGGGCTTTTACTTAAATGGTCATTTTAGTATATAAAGTTGCCACCCTACCACCGTAAGACTTTTCTTAGAAGTTAAAATCAAGTTGCATCTTCGGGGGCAAATTAATATTTTAATTTTAGTGTTCTGTACCATTTCTATCCCTCCTACGGGGTGCATAGTTTATGTGCTGGTGTGAATTGTTAAAACTTTTAGTTTAAAGTAATGTGGTGTGTTGCAGATTTTCACCCGTGTAGTCTTTCAGAGGTTGTTGTGAGCGGTCGTGACTACGGCCGTGTCAAAAGGGAGCGGCAAGGTTCTCACCCCGAAAGCTCATACACTCAAAAATTTGTTTCTTTCTGCATATGAATAAATTGTAACTTGATATTTAGAGGGTGCTTTCTGATTATAATTTTAAATCTGTTACTTAAAAAAAACGCTTTTAGGAATAAAATTCCCATTTGTTAAAAGCAATTTGATAATGATTTCATCAGTTATTCCCTGGCAGCTACTTCCACGCTCACATAGTGTGATTAAATGTGTTAATGTTCTTGATGAATCGCTAGTAAATAAAATATATTCTTAATAATATCCTTTGAAAAAAATAAATCATGGTTCGGTGAGTTCACTATAATGCTCCTCAAACCATTGTCCACGATACTGACCTTGTAACGCGGACAGTTACCCTTGTGGAACATGTCATTGCCGCAAGAAACGATGCAGGTGATACGCAATAATGTTCACGTATTTCACCGCTGTCATGATTCTTTCGATTACCGCCACAGATCCCATGGAAGCTCAGCTCATTGTATCCCACAGCATAATTTTGCCCTCACCGGCATGCGTGTTTCGTGCAGCCATTCTCCTGGATGACGGCGTTTAAGGACCCAACCATCGACCTGGTGCAATAAGAAATCGATTCAT
The DNA here is from genome assembly GCF_021461385.2 of Schistocerca piceifrons. Classification (NCBI taxonomy): domain Eukaryota; kingdom Metazoa; phylum Arthropoda; class Insecta; order Orthoptera; family Acrididae; genus Schistocerca; species Schistocerca piceifrons. Next base: position 872,111,702 of record NC_060138.1, on the reverse strand, counting down.
CTGACAGGTGACAAGTTTCTGTTGATCCGCGGTGAAAACTCAGTGATGCTGCGCCCACGCCTATCATAGCTGACGAAGTCGTTGGGTCAACATTGGAACACGCAGGGGTCGTTTGAAGTGGAATTCCGTGGCAAACAATGGCGTGCTCCGAAACACTTGTGCCTGCACGAACATTGTACTCTGTCGTAAGATCTTCCACAGATCGCAGCCTATCCTGGATTACAGTGGAGGATCGTCCGACCTCTATGTAATGTGATGAGACGTGGTCGTCCAAAACCGTACGACCTACTCGTTATTTCACCATCCTTCAACCACTTTCCATAGGTGCTGACGACAATTAGTGCGCCAACAGGGGACTAGCTTCGCCGTTTCAGAGATTCTCGTTTCCAGCAGCAGTTCCACGGTAGTGTACCCTTTTGTAAAAACAGCTTATATCAGTGGATTTCCGCATTTTCGGCCCATGTCTTCGCTGTAATGTCTGCCCATTTGTCTTTCTGCTAACATTCTTTCCTTGCTGGCTCATATGCCCGCGACATCGCCAGGAGGCGTTCAAACTCGCGGTGGCAGCGATCATAATGTTTACACCCGGTTCTTTCAAAGATGTATTTACACCCCCCCCCCCCCCCCCCCATGAACCATGGACCTTGCCGTTGGTGGGGAGGCTTGCGTGCCTCAGCGATACAGATAGCCGTACCGTAGGTGCAACCACAACGGAGGGGTATCTGTTGAGAGGCCAGACAAAAGTGTGGTTCCTGAAGAGGGGCAGCAGCCTTTTCAGTAGTTGCAAGGGCAACAGTCTGGATGATTGACTGATCTGGCCTTGTAACAATAACCAAAACGGCCTTGCTGTGCTGGTACTGCGAACGGCTGAAAGCAAGGGGAAACTACAGCCGTAATTTTTCCCGAGGGCATGCAGCTTTACTGTATGATTACATGATGATGGCGTCCTCTTGGGTAAAATATTCCGGAGGTAAAATAGTCCCCCATTCGGATCTCCGGGCGGGGACTACTCAAGAGGATGTTGTTATCAGGAGAAAGAAAACTGGCGTTCTACGGATCGGAGCGTGGAATGTCAGATCCCTTAATCGGGCAGGTAGGTTAGAAAATTTAAAAAGGGAAATGGATAGGTTGAAGTTAGATATAGTGGGAATTAGTGAAGTTCGGTGGCAGGAGGAACAAGACTTATGGTCAGGTGACTACAGGGTTATAAACACAAAATCAAATAGGGGTAATGCAGGAGTAGGTTTAATAATGAATAGGAAAATAGGAATGCGGGTAAGCTAGTACAAACAGCATAGTGAACGCATTATTGTGGCCAAGATAGATACGAAGCCCACACCTACTACAGTAGTACAAGTTTATATGCCAACTAGCTCTGCAGATGACGAAGAAATTGAAGAAATGTATGATGAAATAAAAGATATTATTCAGATTGTGAAGGGAGACGAAAATTTAATAGTGTTGGGTGACTGGAATTCGAGTGTAGGAAAAGGGAGAGAAGGAAACATAGTCGGTGAATATGGATTGGGGGACAGAAATGAAAGAGGAAGCCGCCTGGTAGAATTTTGCACAGAGCACAACATAATCATAACTAACACTTGGTTTAAGAATCATGAAAGAAGGTTGTATACATGGAAGAACCCTGGAGATACTAAAAGGTATCAGATAGATTATATAATGGTAAGACAGAGATTTAGGAACCAAGTTTTAAATTGTAAGACATTTCCAGGGGCAGATGTGGACTCTGACCACAATCTATTGGTTATGACCTGTAGATTAAAACTGAAGAAACTGCAAAAAGGTGGGAATTTAAGGAGATGGGACCTGGATACACTAAAAGAACCAGAGATTGTACAGAGATTCAGGGAGAGCATAAGGGAGCAATTGACAGGAATGGGGGAAATAAATACAGTAGAAGAAGAATGGGTAGCCCTGAGGGATGAAGTAGTGAAGGCAGCAGAGGATCAAGTAGGTAAAAAGACGAGGGCTAGTAGAAATCCTTGGGTAACAGAAGAAATATTGAATTTAATTGATGAAAGGAGAAAATATAAAAATGCAGTAAGTGAAACAGGCAAAAAGGAATACAAACGTCTCAAAAATGAGATCGACAGGAAGTGCAAAATGGCTAAGCAGGGATGGCTAGAGGACAAATGTAAGGATGTAGAGGCCTATCTCACTAGGGGCAAGATAGATACCGCCTACAGGAAAATTAAAGAGACCTTTGGAGATAAGAGAACGACTTGTATGAATATCAAGAGCGCAGATGGAAACCCAGTTCTAAGCAAAGAAGGGAAAGCAGAAAGGTGGAAGGAGTATATAGAGGGTCTATACAAGGGCGATGTACTTGAGGACAATATTATGGAAATGGAAGAGGATGTAGATGAAGATGAAATGGGAGATACGATACTGCGTGAAGAGTTTGACAGAGCACTGAAAGACCTGAGTCGAAACAAGGCAGCCGGAGTAGACAATATTCCATTGGAACTACTGACGGCCGTGGGAGAGCCAGTCCTGACAAAACTCTACCATCTGGTGAGCAAGATGTATGAAACAGGCGAAATACCCTCAGATTTCAAGAAGAATATAATAATTCCAACACCAAAGAAAGCAGGTGTTGACAGATGTGAAAATTACCGAACTATCAGCTTAATAAGTCACAGCTGCAAAATACTAACACGAATTCTTTACAGACGAATGGAAAAACTAGTAGAAGCCAACCTCGGGGAAGATCAGTTTGGATTCCGTAGAAACACTGGAACACGTGAGGCAATACTGACCTTACGACTTATCTTAGAAGAAAGATTAAGGAAAGGCAAACCTACGTTTCTAGCATTTGTAGACTTAGAGAAAGCTTTTGACAATGTTGACTGGAATACTCTCTTTCAAATTCTAAAGGTGGCAGGGGTAAAATACAGGGAGCGAAAGGCTATTTACAATTTGTACAGAAACCAGATGGCAGTTATAAGAGTCGAGGGACATGAAAGGGAAGCAGTGGTTGGGAAGGGAGTAAGACAGGGTTGTAGCCTGTCCCCGATGTTGTTCAATCTGTATATTGAGCAAGCAGTAAAGGAAACAAAAGAAAAATTCGGAGTAGGTATTAAAATTCATGGAGAAGAAATAAAAACTTTGAGGTTCGCCGATGACATTGTAATTCTGTCAGAGACAGCAAAGGACTTGGAAGAGCAGTTGAATGGAATGGACAGTGTCTTGAAAGGAGGATATAAGATGAACATCAACAAAAGCAAAACGAGGATAATGGAATGTAGTCGAATTAAGTCGGGTGATGCAGAGGGAATTAGATTAGGAAATGAGGCACTTAAAGTAGTAAAGGAGTTTTGCTATTTGGGGAGCAAAATAACTGATGATGGTCGAAGTAGGGAGGATATAAAATGTAGGCTGGCAATGGCAAGGAAAGCGTTTCTGAAGAAGAGAAATTTGTTAACATCCAGTATTGATTTAAGTGTCAGGAAGTCATTTCTAAAAGTATTCGTATGGAGTGTAGCCATGTATGGAAGTGAAACATGGACGATAAATAGTTTGGACAAGAAGAGAATAGAAGCTTTCGAAATGTGGTGCTACAGAAGAATGCTGAAGATTAGATGGGTAGATCACATAACTAATGAGGAAGTATTGAATAGGATTGGGGAGAAGAGAAGTTTGTGGCACAACTTGACCAGAAGAAGGGATCGGTTGGTAGGACATGTTCTGAGGCATCAAGGGATCACCAATTTAGTATTGGAGGGCAGCGTGGAGGGTAAAAATCGTAGGGGGAGACCAAGAGATGAATACACTAAGCAGATTCAGAAGGATGTAGGTTGCAGTAGGTACTGGGAGATGAAAAAGCTTGCACAGGATAGAGTAGCATGGAGAGCTGCATCAAACCAGTCTCAGGACTGAAGACCACAACAACAACAACATTCATAGACAACACAGTTATTCCAAGATTTACGAATATCTACATCTACATCTACATTTACATGGATGTTCTGCAAATCACATTTAAGTGCCTGGCAGAGGGTTCATCGAACCACCTTCACAATTCTCTATTATTCCAATCTGGTATAGCGCGCGGAAAGAATGAACACCTATATCTTTCCGTACGAGCTCTGATATCCCTTATTTTATCGTGGTGATCCTCCCTCCCTATCTAGGTCGGTGTCAACAAAATATTTTCACATTCGAAGGAGAAAGTTCGTGATTGGAATTTCGTGAGGAGATTCCGTCGCAACGAAAAACGCCATTTTTTTAATGATGTCCAGCCCAAATCCTGTTTCATTTCTGTGGCACTCTCTCCCATATTTTTCGATAATACAAAACGTGCTGCCTTTCTTTGAATTTTTCCGATCTACTCCGTCAGTCCTATCTGGTAAGGATCCAATACCGGACAGCAATATTCTAAAAGAGGGCGGACAAGCGTAGTGTAGGCAGTCTCCGCAGTAGGTCTGTTACATTTTCTAAGTGTCCTGCCAATAAAACGCAGTCTTTGGCTAGCCTTCCCGACAACATTTTCTATGTGTTCTTTCCAATTTAAGTTGTTCGTAATTGTAATGCCTAGGTATTTGGTTGAATTTACGGCATCTAGATTAGACTGATTTATCGTGTAACCGAAGTTTACCGAGTTCTTTTTAGCACTCATGTGGATGACGTCACACTTTTCGTTATTTAGGGTTAACTGCAAATTTTCGCACCATTCAGATATCTTTTCTAATCGTTATCCAGTTTGTTTTGATCTTTTGATGACTTTATTTGTCGATTAACCACAGCGTCATCTGAAAAAAACCTAAGACGGCTGCTCAGATTGTCTCCCAAATTGTTTAATAGATGAGGAAAAGCAAAGGGCCTATAACACTACCTTGGGGAACGCCAGAAATCAGTTTTGTTTTACTCGATGACTTTCCGTCACTTACTACTACCTGTGACGTCTCTGACAGGACGTCACAATTCCAGTCACATAACCGAGACGATGTTACGTAAGTATGCAATTTCACTATAAGCCGCTTGTGTGATACAGTGTCAAAAGCCTTATGGAAATCCAGAAATATGGAATCAATCTGAAATCCTTTATCAATAGCACTCAGAACTTCAAGCGAATAAAGAGCAAGTTGTGTTTCACAAGAACGATGTTTTTTAAACACATGTTGATTGTGTGTCAGTAGACTGTTTCCTTCGAGGTAATACGTTTCAATTTTATGTAGCTTTGATCTAGCTCTCATCAAGACTAACAAAATATGCTGTTCATCTTCGGACACCATTAGCCAATATCTTCCACACTATATTTTCAGACGATGTTCACTGCAGATACACCTACTGTATACACGTTCTTTCTGGGTCTCCGTTGTTCTATGGCTGGAAAACATGTTTGCTACGTGTCTGTCGTACATTTCGATGATTTTGTACTTATCTACACGCCAGGATCTTAACGATGGTTTTTCTTAATGAAATCTTTCTACACCCAACATGTAAGTTTTGTTATTTCGATAACTTTAATCTGACGTTGGAATGGCATACTGACGTTAAATTTTCGACCTTCTTACACGCCAGGAACTTAACGATGGTTTTTCTTAATGAAATCTTTCTACACCCAACATGTAAGTTTTGTTATTTCGATAACTTTAATCTGACGTTGGAATGGCATACTGACGTTAAATTTTCGACTTTCTTACTTTCTATGCATTAGTACAATTTTTGTGTGAGTGTGTGTGTGTGTGTGTGTGTGTGTGTGTTGTACTTAATAATCGCTTACGGTCGAAATCACGATATTAATATAAAAGAAAGAAAATTGTACAGTAAAAATGAATGAAATATTACTCAAACATTATTACACTGCTGCGGCCAAAAATATGAAAATATTGTTAACAGTAAGATGTTTTCTGTCTGTGCCCCCAGACAACTGCAATTGTTCGGCATGGAATGCATTTCTGAGGTATAATTACGCACAATAAGGAATATAGTTGCCATTCCTGACCAAATTTAACCTTTCACATCGAACCTGAAACTTCCCTCTTGCTTCCATCCTCCCGTCTTATTCCTCTCCTGCTTCCCCCTTTCCAATTCACAACTCTCTCCATCTCCTCTTCTCCGGCCATCCCTCCATCCTTCCCATCCATCACTTAGCTCCTCCCCTTCTTTCTCAATGATGTTCTGCCTCATCGATGGATCAGCTGAAAGAGGTGTATGTCTATGTACCTTCCCTTTCAACAGCTCTGGGTGAACTGTCACATCTCACACTAACAATAGTAAATGCAGTGACAGCTGGGAGCTCGCAAAGATGTAGGATAGGTTTAGCTGTCGTCTTGATGCCTACATCATATAGTTAATGGAGTATCTCCACAGTTCTCTCTTTTCTTCCTGTCAGGTATAATTTCGATTTTCGGGTGGTGATATGTGATATGCTAGTCTAGGTTTGCAGTCAAATGGGCACCGCATTTAAAAGTCTTTTGCTTATATCAATCGGAGGAGTTTATCAGTCACAGTGAATCGAAGCCTTCTGTTTTAATGACACTGTACTCAGTGTTATACAGATAACATGTCTATAAAAGATTTATCCAGACATATAATATTGCACAAGCAGATACACCAAATTTCTAAACTGGTGATGTGACAAGATGAGTCATATCGTCAGGCACACCGCTGCCGAACAGAGAAAGGCACTGCTGAAGTACTCACACACAAGAAACAGCCTTCTCTCCACTTTGTATAAAAAATAATGTACGGAGCTGCCTTTAAAAGAAACTTTTACATTTGCAAAATGCACCCTTTCTCCAAAATGTGTACATAATGTCTTTGGATCATGAAGAGCGTAACTTTAAAGCAGTTAAATAAAGTGTCACCTCCTCCCCCTCCCTGCTGTATGCCAAACTCAACAAGACCTCAGCCACACATCGTCTGCCAAAACGAATCGTTCTCCCCACACGGAACTGAAAAAAGGGGGGGGACACTAAAACAAACACGTTATCATTCCTAACACGGTGTAGGAAACCGTTGGTATTCAAAATAGCTTCCAGTCGTCTCGGAATGGATAAACATAGGTGTCGTATGGTTTTCAAGGGGTATCTTATACCATTAATCTTGCAAAATAGAGGCAAGCTCAGGCAAAGATTAAACCAGCCCTGGACAATGCGAGCTGTGTGAACCGGGGCTCTGTCGTCCTAGGGTACAGTGTCGCCACGGTGCAACAATCACTGTATCGTGGGATGTACCTGATCATCCAGAACGGTCACATAACGTTTGGCAGTAGTGCGACATTGAAGAATAACCATGGGGCACATGGAGTACCGCGATATGGCAGCCGATATCCTCACCGGGTGCCCATCTGGCTTCAAGCTTTAGACATAAACTCGGCAAGACGTTGGAAACAGTGTGAACAAGATTCAACCAATCCAGCAACTTTCTGCCATTGTCCCAAAGTCCAGGTTTTATGGATTCGGCACCGCATTCTTCCGTTATGTGCTTTGCATCGCTGATGAGTGGTCATGGAATTCCAGCTCGCCCTCCAACTAAAAGCTTTTATAGCTGCCTTCGTGCTGTTTTCGTGTCAACAGCGTTCGAGAATACGACATTCAGTTCACCGTCACTCAACATACACTTTCGTCCGCGCTGTGACTTAGCGGATGACGGTTTTCCGCTTTCCCTGTATGCTGTATATACGAGGGTTATTCCAAAAGTAAGGTCCGATTGATTGCCAAATTGAAACCACAGTGAACATCAGAAATGTTTTACTTGTAACAATTAGCTACACCTTTCAGCTACTTCTCTACGTAGTCGCCGTTCTGACTTAGACTTTTGTCATAGCGTTGTACCAACTTTTCAATAGCCTCATCATAGAAGGCAGCCGCCAGTGCTTTCCGCCAATTCTCCACGCTGGCCTACACCTCGTTGTCTGTGTCAAAATGTTGTCTTCAAAGACAGCGGTTCATGTGACCAGAGATGAAACTCAGGGGGAGACAATTGCGGACTGTATTGTGGGTAATCTAACATTTCCATTTGAAAACGATGCAGGAGCATCTTCATTGCCCCTGCAGAATGCGGCTGAGAATTGTCGTGAAGACGAAACAGCACGACAGTTATGTAATGTTGGCTGCATAGCTTCAGGCGAAATTTCTCACCAGGCCCTCGTACTTGGCGGCAGACACTATTTTCTAGACATCTTTACGCACTCACTGCGAGCTCAGAAATGAGAAGAGCGACGTGATGCTAACTGGGGTTATACTAGAGACACTACCCAACACATCTGTGCAAAGCTTTATCGGATTTTCATAGTCGTTTCCATTTCGCGACCGATCGGACCTTACTTTTGGAATAACCCTCGTATATCTTCGTTAAGGTGCCTCCTGAGACATCAAACACCAGTTCCCTTGATTACCGAAGCACCCACCATAAAAGCATCCACAATTTCCCCAAGTTCCGACTCACTTAACTCCGACATAATGGATTCACGACTACACAAGACACCGTCCTGACCGCTACTGACACTTGCTAGGTATTAAGGACATCGTTCAAGCGCCGTTTGTGGTCAAATACAACAGCCCACGTGCCTGACTTTCCGTTATCTGCATTTATGTACAAGCATGCATGTCTCGCGATGTTTCCATCTTTTAGTCCAACCCCTGTACATAGGTACCACATGCTCTAGCCGCCCCACTCCCACTTGACTCAAAACTGAAATAAATAAGCCTTATTATGCTCGACTATTATCGCGGATAGTTCCCTTAATTATGCGACGACTATTTTCTGCGTGTACTTCATCACACGATGCAGTTCTCAGCAGTGCACAAATCCCTGTAGCTTCCCAGGTCGTACCTTAGTATCAACAGGAGCAGTAAGAGAAGAACCGACTGACGAGGAGCATAAGTTCCTGTTTCTCTCCCCAGTCAACAAAAGCTTAAGAAAGCTGTAAAATGCTGGAAGAACAAGGAGCAACTATAGCAGACAGAAGGCAAGCCATCAACAATTCTCTAAGTTCTGCAATCCATAGCACACAAAACATTGCCATCAAATTGACCACAACTCTCCTCGGACGTACAACATAAAATCTTGCAGACATGATTGTGTACTGCATATAGACATCTTCGACACGACAGCGGTAGTCTGGGTATTTTATTTTTAAACCGTTTCCCAGACTACTTATCATAGCCATATGCTGCCGTTTACGGTGGAGAAGCCAAACATTTTATGAGTATTGTAATTACGGGAAATCTGAATGCTATAAATTATACATCGTCCTAAGATGTTTCTCTGTGAAGCTCACTTTGTGCGTTGGGTTGTATAGATAATTTTCGACAAATGGAGTCCATCAACAATTTGTCCTGAAACGCCTATTATACATGCACGTATGAGAAGTAACACAACTTTATAAGAATTTCTAAGGTATTAAAAACTAACACTGCTGTGTAAAACTTAAGGACAGAAGTAACTTTCGGATGACGTGTCATTGCGAAGTAACATATCACAATGAAACTTGTACCATATGTAGAAAGGACTGCTACAGTATAGTACTCCTACAAATGTAACTGCACAAAATACTCAGTGACACAAACAGAAATAACACTTTTATTCAACACTGAAGACACTGACGTTCATGACGGTCGCCTGGACATTAAAGGGGCGGGAAATGGTTGTTAATAGGCTGTGTGGTCGCAAGGACGGCAATGCTTTCTCTGCAGCGTGCTGCCACGTTGCCTACAAGGCTGGTAATGAGTTGTCGTGGTAGGGCTTTCCACTCCTCCACTAGTGCAGCGGACAATTGTTAGACAGTTGTTGGTGCACGTGAACTTGCTGCAGTTCGTCTCCGCAAAACATCCCACACGTGTTCGATGGGGTCGGGCCAGCCCATTCGCCGGATATCCTCTGATTCCAAGAGCTCCTCCACCCGGGCTGTTCGATGCGATCACTCATTGTCATCCATAAAAATGAAGTCAGCACCTAGCGCAACCCTGAAAACACAGGAACTGGGAAGGAGCACAGTGTCACAATAACGCTGACCGATGAGATTACCGTGTTCAGAGGTTTGGAGGTGAGTTCTCCCATACAAACGTATGTCTCCCCGTACCATGACAACAGCACAAAACTGTAATGTTCGACGATGCTGGACGAACCCTCATGTGGATGGGAACAAGTACTGCACACAGGAACATTGTCCAACTGGATCGTCTTGGTGGTCCATGCTTTATGGTGGGGAGAGGCATAATTTACATATTGAACTCCAAATCTTTGCACACGGTACAGTCACCGGTCAGCGTAGTTGCGCATTGCGCTCCTTCCCTGTATGAGAATTTTCAGGGGCGCATTCGGCCCTGATTTCATTCTTATGAAAGATAATGCGCGAGCGCATCTTTCAGCGCAGGTGGAATAGCTCTCGGAAAGAGTGAACAGTCGGCGAATGGACTGGCCTGTCCGTTCCGCTGACTTAGATCCCATCGAGGACGAGTGGGTTGCGTTGGGAGCCCACATGCACCAACGACCATCCAGCAGTTGTCAACACAGCCGGTGGAGAAATGGAACGCCCTACCGTAAGACGTTATTAGTGACATTGTGGTCAACATGGCAGCACGTTTCAGAGGAGGCAATACCGTCCGTGGTGATCACGTACGCTATTAAGCACCTTGCCCAACCTATCAAGCGGTTCAACAAAAATCGCGATGACTTCAGTATTATTATTGTCTTTGAATAAAACCGTCATTTACCTTCGTCTCAATGCGTATTTCTTTCAGTTGGCTTTTCTGCTATACTGTAGCAGTATTTTCTATGCATTAATCGAGCTATGTCACTTGGCAGTGACACATCATGTGAAAGTTACCGTCGTCCTTAAGTTTTGAACACCAGTATTTCATGCATTAAGCTTTGTCAGAAAACTAATTTACCACTAGAGTCGTAGAAATCTTAAGAGTCTTGGCTATTGGAGCAGAATTAAGTTCGAAGTCCAGCTGCTGCTGCTGCTGACGAATTATTGCATTTACCGTTTTCCTAGCAGTGAAGTTCTTATCCTCAGTCTCCGTATAAAGCGCCCATATTTTGTTCATTCCTCGTCTCGCTGGTGCAGAATCGATAGACATCACTGCAGTTGGAGTTGCTGATCTTTTAATTTCTATCGTTGCCTACTTTCGATAACGAACAACGTTGTTCGAAATTTGCCTGGCACAATACTTGTATGTTTTATTTCTGTGATATATAGTTTATGCCAGTGGGCACCAGTTTCAGGTAGTTGCGTCGGCGGTGATTTCACTATACACGACTGATATATCGCTGGTAGCAGTGTCGTCTGCAGTTGATTGCTCTTATCGATTCCAACACAGGCGAGTGGCTTACAAAGCACTTACAGCCAATATTTCTAAACCTACTTCAGATTAATGATCAATTTTTGAGCTACGTTGACTAGCACCATAATTTGCTGGAGCAACCGGAGCAATACCCTATCCCCGAGAACAAAGAAAAAAGAAATGGGGAATGAAAAGTGGATAAAATCACAAAACTGATCAGTCACTTGAAGTATTTTTCTGTATTATAAATCGTTCAGATTTATCTTCTTTACCCAGATAAAACATTTATTTCCGTTAGGACTCGAAAAACAATTAATTGAGCACAGATCACTAGTCGGTGTATAGGTGCTGCGGTGTCTCAGTATTATTTAGTGCCTGCAATATAACAAGGTTCTCGTTATTACGTAATATTTTAAAGATGTAGTTCTCTAGGATGTGTGGAGCAGACATTTAATTTACTCTCTAGATGTTAATTTTTCTCCTTTTACCACAGACGAAGACGACACTAAGAAGAACATTCCACGTCTATAAAGCTCCTTTCTCGTTATTAAGTCTCTTTCCTGTTTAATTTTGAGGCTATCGGACTTCTGGAGTCAAGTAAGGGAACTTTACACAGAGAGTACGCTCACTTAAGAAATAGTTTTTACCATTTGCCGCACACGATTAAGTGTGTATCTTTTACTTTTCGAATATTACAGTTACTCTGCTAAAGAAAGAGAAATGTCGCTTTCAAATAATAACCTACAAGTCAGATTAATTTCTTCTATTGCCTTTTTTGCACGTAACACACTTCACTAACAACGCCTACGATCATTCAGTTTCGTTTAACAGTTATGTTTGTTTCTGATTCACACTGACGTAACCATTGCTACATTGTGTTACCACTTAAAGTAAACAGGTAATCAGTGATGGCGGAAGCCTTTTAATTTAGTCTACTCTGAAAATGTTTTTCCACAATTACTGATTCTCAAACGTGACACTATATCGACCAAGAATCTCTTAATTCAATCCCACACTCCTTTCCGCGAAATTCTCAGTTACTAAAACACTTTCCTTTTACACACCGACGTAACACTTTAAACTGTCAATTCAACTTCCTACCAAATTCTTCTCGACTTACCCTGCGCTCGACCAATCCGCGCGGGATCCATACACCGAATCTTCCGCACACGCCGAGGCGGCATATTGTCACTACCACTTGGACATTATTGTCCTCATACAGTAAGACAGCGCTCCCTCAAAGGAAAGGCGCGCTCGGCTCCGAAAGTTCCAGAAACTGGCCATAAGTAAGGAGCTATATCGATGCGTTATAACATCAACGTTAACACTACTCATTACATGTTCATCACCTGAAAGTATGCAGCGTTAGTAACGGTTTCCGCCATTTATGAATAGCTGCCATTGCGGAAGGCATGAGCAGTTTAATACCATTTGGTGTAAATTGATCACTGTGAAGAGTCGTTTTCCTTTCATAACCGAGACTAACAAGTAAACGAAGTCGAAGACGATATTGCTTCTAATAAAAGCCTCAAGCACCCGCTGTTTTGTGTCTTTTATAATTTCTTATTTTTTTAAAGCCAATTTCCCACACAACTAGCAACAATAGTGAGACATCTGGCAACAGTTAACGCTGTGTATGTTGTCATAAGGTTGAAATCAATTCCTTCTCTCTTATCATTATGAGCGTCCACCTCTTTTTTAGTAAACCTCATGTTCTTGCTTCCTTCTACCATAATATATAAATTTATTAGTAATTAGCTCTTTCATTCTTAAAGCATTAGTTTTATTGGCATACATGACCTTTTTAAGTAACATGCAAATGGCAGTGCGATGCCTACCGATCTCTCGTGTACTCGAATGTACTCCATTAGGTACGTGCGGTTTAGCTTTTCACTGTCATTAAGATCGATAAGTGAGGGGGAGGTTACACGTGGCGACCTGGTGACAGGACAATCTTCGGATTTGAGGTTGTTCTGGACACGAATTTTGCATTGTGTTTTTTTATGGCATGTAATTACCACTGCTGGTATTACGAAAGACCCAGAGAAACTAGAGGCAATAAGGAATTGTCCTCCACCCAAGTCTAGGAAACAGTTAAAAGTTTTCTAGTGCTCACAGGATTTTACCGTAAATTTGTAAAAGGACAAGTGTTTAATGATGAAAATTTGAATAACCTCTTACGCAAAAATGTTCCATTTGTGTGGACTGACGGATGTCAGTTCGCTTTCGAGAGATTAAAAGACGAGTTGTTAAGATATAACATACTATTTCATCCTGATTTATCGCTACCCTTCCATCTGGGGACGGATTCGTCTAATTACGGGTTGGGGGTAGAACTGTTCCCAGAAGTTGGTGAAGGAGAGGATAAGGAACACCGGAGTCGAACTTTATCAAAAAGTGAGCGAAACTACACGATTTCTGAGAAGGAGTGTCTCGCTATCGTGTGGGGATTCAAGAAGTTCAAGGGTTACCCATGGGACCGTAAGGCGCTCACTTATCTGAAGGATTGTAAGCTACTTCACGAAAGACTGACTAGGTGGCCGCTGTATTTACAGCAATTCAACTATGACATCTGTTACGTAAAAGGGACCGACAATTGCGTAGCCCCAGTCTAATCAAGATGTATTGCAAGATGAGTCAGATGGAGTGGTCAAATTATACTATTTTAAAGAAGTTGAGGGACATAAATTAGTAGTGAACATCTGTAAGAATCTACGTCGTCATCAGAACGAGGACGGTTGTTTAAATATGGTGAAAACCCGAAATGACGAAAGGAGTCCAGAAGGAGAGAAATTAAGAACGTATTACAAGATATACGATCATATCTTGTACATACGTAAGGGTGAAGATAGTAATATTTGGCGGATATACTGGCCCACCAAATACGTCACGGAAATAATAGACTACTACTATTTGGCGTGTGGTCACTGTGGACCAAAGAAATGTACAGAAAAGCTGAGTGAAGTAGTGCATTTTAACAACACGTTAAAGCGCGTTACTGACAGACTGAAAACTTGCAATTTATGTAAGAAGGTGAAGGTTACCAACTGTACAAGTCGTGGTCCTATGCAAAGTATAAGGCCTAACGACACCTTTGAATTACTGTGCGTGGACTTGCACGGACCTTTGCCCAAATCATCAGGAAACTTTGCCTACATTTTAGTAGTGCTGGAAGCTTTTTCCAAGTTCATCAAACTATACCCGATTAGGAAAGCTACAGCCAAAGCGGTTTATAGCAAGCTTGTGAACGATTATTTTGTTCATATTGGTAAGCCCAAGGCGATTCTATCAGACAATATGGCACAATTTACTTCTAAGTTGTGGAATGAAGGCATGGCAAGTAATGGGGTCGAAGTGATCCGTATTTCAGCTTACTGTCCCGCTGGAAATCCCGCTGAGAGATATACGCGCGAGCTAGGCCGACTTTGCCGTACCTATTGCCACTACAACCATCGGGCATGGGGCAAATATGTAGCAGAATTTGAGAGAATTATGAATACCTTGAGACATGAGTCTATGGGATTTTCTTCAGAGAAAATCCTGTTAGATGACAGAAGTAAAAGTTCGTGGAAGAGATAATCAAATTCCCTCCACGGATTGACATTAGTATTGGTGTGAAGAAAGATCGTTTGCGAGAAATAATTAAGCTAAAAGCTGATGCTTGCATACGTCGTCATGACGCTAAAGCGCGTTTTGCTAAGTTTGCAATCGGAGACTTAATACTTGTAAAAGCTCATGAGAAATCGAGCGAGATAGACAATGAAATCTCTAAATTTAAGTTTGTTTATAATGGACCATATAAAGTCATAGGTATACCTCACACAAATGCTTATTGCTTAGAGTATCCAAGCTCTGAAAAGCTATTAGGTATACGGAACATTGTAAACCTGAAATTGTACCAACCAAGGATTGATTAATACCACAGAAAGGGTAATTTGTACAGTATGTAAATATAGAGTGTAAGATTTAAGGATGTGCCATGTTGCGATGCTTTTGCCTGACCTAGAGGTCGTTAAAGAAGTTGTCATTAATTAGTAATTAATTTTGATTAAATGATTTAAGAGTAACTGATTAGTAACCAATGGAAAAATCCAAGCTGGTGGTTTAAGTTTTCAGTTGAGTAACAGTAGATTAAGGAATGTAAATATGATTTAGTAACCAGCTGTAAGATTTCATAAACATGTGATTTACTAGTCGTTGCCGATGTACTTGGACGCTGTTTTAAGTTTCAGGCTAGTACATGCGTGTGATGATGGACAGTGTCGAGTTATCCACTGTGACAGTGTTAATGGACTCCTTGAGATTACTCGGGAGTGAGTTTTTCCGAAAGAATTCAGTGAAACGGACGTTCTGGAAATGCCGTTACAAGGCCGAGTGAGATCAAGCGTGCCGCACAGGCGAGCGCAACAATACCGGCGAGGCGGCGTCGCTGTCGGCTCTTGTGCCGCTGTCGGCTCTTGTGCCACTGTCGGCATTCTTTGTACTTGCGGGTACGGAAGGCGGAGTTGTTTTTCTTCCCGGACAACCTATGTGAAAGAATTCTGTTGTCAATATTTATGTTTTTGTCGATCTGCTGTATATTATTTTCTTGTTTAGCGTTAAGTGGACTCTCATGACGAGAATATTAATTATGAAAAGGTTACATAAAATGTGTATTCTATGTAATTAATTATTAATTTGTGTATTTTGATATACCTGTTTTTTATGACCCTGTACTATGGTTAATTTTGTAAATAGAATTCAATTTCTTGATACTGTTAGGAATTTTGATGATTTTAGAATAGCTAAACCGTTTTCTATGTTTTCTATGAATTTTAATATGTTGTCAACCTGTTTTCTTTTGTGTAAGATGACAGAGTGGAAAGAGATTAGGAGTGTCTCCACTCAATTATTATGGTCTAAAAATTGGTTCATGGTTAATCAGCCTAATGCTAAAATTTCTTGATGTTTTGAGCATATGCATTCCCGCTGTTTTTTCTTTTCTTTTGGAGACATTTTCTGAGTCTTTTTAGGTTACACGAACATCCTCAGACAATGGGGGACACGTGTAACGCCGGAAATGCATATCCTCCTATTTCCATCTATTGTACTATAATATTATTTCCTTATTTTGTTACCTGAATGTATGACGTTTCTGTGTCTTTGTATATTGTAATTGTTTTACTATTTGTGTATAATTATGCATTTATGTCGATGTATAATTGGATTGTTTTGTAAATATTATTTGTATTTTTACGCTGGGTCTTCCCTAGGGAAAGCTATGCTATCGAACGAATACATCAATAGGTCGTGTGGAGAACCAAAATGTTTAGGATCTTTGGTAGTGTTAACTCTGCCGCGTGGAGCGCGGGCAGAGCAGAGAGAGTGTGGATGCAAGAGGGCAGTGGAGCAGGGTGTTGTGTGACGCTCCCGCAAGTTGCCGCGCTTTCGGGGTTTGGCAGCATGTAATTACACTCGACTTTATGTTAGTTTCTGACATGGTGTCGTGGACGGGAAGCGTTAGCCGGCACACATCAAGAGCCCGTTTCGGCTGGAGACCGTGTCGAGAAGAAGGTGCGTCAAGATCCAGCTTCTGCAACAGCGACGGCCGACAGTGAGTGACTGTCGCCACCTCCACGATCGACGACTTCAAACCTTCAATCAACCAACAAGGAAGACTGGTAGCACGTAAAGTTTTAGAACTGTATGGCAGACCTCAGCTTTTCAAACTGTTAAATTTTTCTCACTAAATGACAGCAACGTAGCATGAACCTTTGTTGCTCATTGTCGCAATTGCATTACCAAACAGGGTCCCTTCCTTTTCCGGAATGAACCCGAGTGTCGTTGAAATTCAAACGCCAGAATTAAAGTAATAACATTCGATTTCACTGCTTTAATTTCAAAGTTCAGTTAAGGTATTCATAGCTGGCTACAATATTTATATTACACAAGCACAAATTAAGAGTGCGAGTTTTGTTACCATATTTTAGCTTACGTGTGACTCCAGCTCAGCTTGGTACATACTAAATTTTACTATTGTTAATTGTTCAGAATCATTTAATTCGAGTTCAAAGTTAAATCTCTTATTTCTAAATTGCGTAGATTCAAGTAGCTTTTGAAATGATTGTTGAGGTAGCCCAAGACTAACCGTATTTTACTGACTTTTGATGTGCTTCAGAAACAAAACTCACTATTAATTTCAGTCACTAAATTAACTTTCGATTTTCCGGTTTTATTAAATTTTTGCTAAATTAAGTCAGAGTGTAGCGAAATTTATTACTTCTGAAAAACTTTAAGTTTTCACACTACACGTGTCAACCTTTGTGGCCACGCTTCTAGTGCTAATTATATGTGTAATAACCTTTCTTTTTCAGTTACTGTAGTAATTTTCCATAGGACTGGCGACTGTAATTCCCCCAAATCTCAAATATCTAATTACCGCTAGTTAATTGTTAACGCAACGGCCGCACATTTACTTTCTTTATTAACTTTACCCCTTTTCAAAATTAATTTCCAGCAGTATCATTTGCATTTTTCCTTCCATTTAGATGTAACCCTTTCCTCCCTCTTTACCGACAGATTAACTTCGGTGACGATTGCTTTTCCCAAATTTCCATTACGTACACGCGGTTTAACTTTTCACTGTCATTAAGGTCGATAAGTGAGGGGGAGGTTACAAGGTAGAACCATAAAGCAGGATGGGGCTACTCCCACAACGCATCTGTTGTGTATGGCAACCTACACATTAGGGGTTAGCAAACTTTTTTGCCCCCGACATGTGGAATGCCCTATAAACTAGGTTGATAAGGCAGGCTCATATTACTTCATCTCAGAACCCCTGTCGCGTCTGACGTGTAGGATTCCTTGTATATCAGGGCTGTAAGGCAAGCTTATACTATTTTCACACAATCCTCCCACTGTGCAAGTCAGCTTATACGTCTCGTGCTGTAAAAAATACTTTTATGCCTGTATCTCTGCTCATATTGGAGCTGTTTCTGCCACAGACATGAAAGAAGTCAGTCGGGGTTGTGGAGGCAATAACGGTCGTATACACATACACTCTGCTTTATCTTTATAAAAGATACATACATTCAAACAACAAATCAAACAAACTGTAGGTGAAATGTCATAACTGTAGTCACTTAACCAGAATGTGGAGGTCTTGTTATTCAGATATATTAAAGTGTATGAAGCAACAATTAATAAGGTTCTAGAAGGACAGTAAGTAAGAATAAATTACAATATATCAAGATGAGTGTTGGCAATGCCGAAAGTACTATGTATTCAGAAACAAAAGTATCAATATGAGGTAGGTAACGATGAGAAACGGCATTTTAGTCGAAAAGCAGGGATCGGATGTACCTGTAATCAATCTGATGAGTTACTTCCTTCTTGAAGACTTCTAAGACATTTCATGAAACAATGCTGTTGCTTTAGTGCCCTATTATGCTCGTTTTCTGTTTACAATTACATGCAACCTGACCTTTCTCTTCTATACACGACTTTCATCTTCGCGTTGTTTGATGTGTGATGAAATTTACAGAAGATAAATGCTCGAAGAGTGGCAAATTTGTTGTTGTGAGAGGTGAGTATCTATGGACTGTTGACTGCATTTGAGATGTAGGTTGGCCTTTATTTCGTATATGCCCGTATTATCATTATCTTATACTATAACTCGATTGCTTGTACCATGGCATCAACACATTTCAGCCACGTGGAAAGACTTTGTTAGCAGGAAACTACTGCAAATTTAGGGCGACATGAAAGAAACTTTTTAGTTTTGCTCATTAAACCATCAGTATGATGTCAAACGAGACGCTTTATAAGAATTACCGGCATTTTAAATAAGATAGTAAACAAAGTTACTGTTTGTAAAGCGTATTCTTTTTAATGTGTTATTCGACTTTGTGGTTCTACATGTATTGGCAGAAAATATATTTCTTTCATTGTAACAGAGTAAAGTGATTTCTGAATAGTAAGTAAAAATATTTCAAGTTATTATCTCATAAAAAGATAATAAAATATGGGCATAAGAAAATATCTCCTCTCTAAAATGCAGCGGAAGTTGTAGCTTTACTTGTGTTGAAACAAGCAAGAGTCTATTTAACAAGATACAACGTTGTTCGAGCTAGTGATACATATCAAAATCTGTCTCGGGCAGTATCGCTGAGGATTCACATGAAAAACAAAAATGGTTTTTGGAAACTCAAGGTCTGCAAAAAATGGTTCAAATGGCTCTGAGCACTAAGCGACTTAACGTCTGAGGTCATCAGTCGCCTAGAACTTAGAACTAATTGAACCTAACTAACCTAAGGACATCACACACATCCATGCCCAAGGCAGGTTTCAAACTTGCAACCGCAGCGGTCGCTCGGCTCCAGACTGTAGCGCCCAGAACTGCACGGCCACTCCGGCCGGCTTCAAGGTTTGCACACAGCAGTATTGTCACTTCATTAAACAATCAGTTTTGGGGAGAAACGGACTACCATCAGATATAATGCGACTTCACAAATCAAATGCATAACAAATCATGACTATTCGAAGGGATCATGTCATAAATCAACATCTTAAATCCAACTACAATGCTGAATTACAAACAGCATGCAGAAAGTAATGCGTGAATTAATGCGTGAATTTTAATTTACTTTTAGGTATTGTGCCGAAGCAAGCCATGTGCTTTGCTGAATCACATACTCTGTGCTGTATGTCCGCCAGTTTTGTTAGTATATGTTACAATTATTCAAATCAAATTAGACACACATGTTCAAACAAGTCGGTAAACAGGTACAGAAAGCAACCAACCTGCATGAAATCGACACGCCAGTATTACAGAATTTTATGCAGACGGGGAGCGTTGATGTGAAGCTTCATACTGGACGACCTGGAACAAATGAACGTAACATAGAAAGGGTATGGTTGGCTTTTCAACGTCCACTGCGGAAGTCTGTTCAAGGTGCGTGGCAGTAGCGGCAAATCTCCCTAGGGCGACCCTGAAAGAGTGCTTCGAAAATATTACCAGATGTACCCATACCAGTTACAACCGCTGCATACACTGAAACCAGGCGACATGCCACAATGTATGCAGTTTGCTGTGGAATTTCTTCACCATTTAGAAAAGGAGGAAATTTTTTAAGCAACTTAAGTTGGGTGTTTATAAAGGGCATAGTCTAACGCGCACCTATCAACCACATCAACGATTTAAAGAACAGAATCGATGCAGCCCTTTTAATAGTTCATGTGGCTATGTTGGGCCGGCTGTGGATAGAGCTTAAATACAGACTGGAAGTAGCGTGTGTCACCAAAGGTGGATATGTTGAAATTTCTTGAATGACACAAAACTTTGTGAGGTAGTGTGTCACATGTCTTAATTAGTCTGGCTGCCATAACACACTGAACTTATAGCCTACCTTTAGAGATAACCTGTACATACAATATTCACTCACTCTAACCTACAATGTCAAATGGATAATTCGTGGAGAAAACGAACCACAAATCTCTAAGTCTGTGAAAAGTAGATCACGAACGTACCTAGTAGTCTCACCTGTGTATCTGTATATCCGTATCTAATTTGACTCGTCCTAGTGTTATAGATTGCGACCGAACCGCCGAATCTTTCCATCAGTAAATGGGGTATGTTCTCAACTGACTCGGTTGTTTTAACCCCCTCCACTGACAGAATGACCCGCTTCCTACTTCCGTATGTATAAAGCCGATACGGACTTGTAGCTGTCACGCCTTTGCGCTTACTGCTACGTATTTTAACCGTAAATAGCTCAGCCCTAATGGTAAGAGGTAGTAGTGAATTCACGTTATTAATCTTTGAAGGCAGCACAGCTGCCACAAGCTCAGCTCACTTTTACTCCACTCCTACCCTCGCCATTGCACCACATTAACTAGGTGCTACATGGACCTTGCTAAATTCACTTGCGTATGCATTTTTGACCGTTACTCGCCAGTATTTACCTAATGATTAGTACACTCCTAACCGGACTATTTCCCAAAGAGCTGTGGTGATTGAACGGGTTCGATCCACGGCCTACAGTGCCCTACAGTTCACACGGTAACACTGCCTATCTGACCCACTTAACTTGGTAGTGAGCTTATGTATCCAATCACCACTGCTAGCAGCAGTGGATAACCCTATCAGCACGACGAGAGCAGCAGACGTACCGTCGAATCCTCCTGAAAATACTTATAACTACGGTCGCCAGCTCTGAAGGAGCAAAAGAATAAATCAGTTTTTTGGCTCGTTTCAAAGTGAAACGGCTTGAGTTGAATTTAAACTTAATTCTGAATATTACTATTTATGATCATTCTAGGTGATTCTACAAAGCAAATACTCTCTCAATTTCTGTGAGTTGGCTTGGTAATTACCACCAAGACAACTTATGCAACTCAGGTTAACAAAATTCTAGCCTTCAACTTATTTAATGATTTTGGATATTACTCTTTGGACAATTGATATAGAATTAGTTAAGTGACTTTACTTGAAAGGTTACTCAGAAAAATTTAAGTAACTATAAATAGGCGACTCATTCTGGTGTGACCATTGCACTTTTCAACATTCTTAGACGCTAAAGTATTCTACAACTAAAAGAATTGTAAATGAAAGAGGCGATGGTGGCCTCAGTCTCATTTCACTACACTATATTTGAGGTTACTACACTTTACAATGAACAACATGCGTCGTAATTTTACTCATTACTATATTCTGTCCTCTGCACTTGCATAAAAGAAAACTGGTATTCTCCTTTTACATGTATACAAAGTTCGACTTAACAATTGCAAGCAGTCTTGCCTTGGGTAGACGTGTCGGTGCTGGTGGTGAGATGCATGTGGCTAACGCAGCTCTTCACGCCTCATGCCCTCAATGGCGGCTGGAACTACGAGCTGTAGCACTCGTATAAGCTACTGCACGTCCGCCATAAAATCTGGGCGCAGGAACTCTTACAATCAGCCCCAGTGGCATAGAGACGGCTTCGACAACCATTCGTCGCGTTCTACTCCACAAACGGCGACGATATTCGCCTCTTCGCTGTTGCACCATCACTTTTGCGTGAGCACAGTTACGCACGTCCGGTCACGTCAACACTCCCCAGGCCATTCCATTGTTCAGTCCCTGTGTCTCCAGCTACCTCTAGCTACGCTCGTATCACCAAGAGTGGGGGTGTTCCCCTACCACCTTTCCACCGAAATCATTTAGTATTTGAGAATATTTATATTTATTACCCTGGAGTTCATACCAGTCATAATAATTTACTACTAGCGCTTTATAACATTAAATCATACAGTAATAACTTATAATTACCAAGAAAAAGAATACATTTGACTCCGAGAGCTTAGTGCATTGTCTGACAGGCAGCGCTAATTCCCAGTTTCGCCAATAGATGGCATCAGGGTGCACTCCCTGGCAGTCTCACACCAGCGCGCCCGTTTCCGACGCGCGGGCTCCAAATTACTGTCAGCCCACCATCATTTCAGTTCCATTACAAGATTTTCCTTAGTAGCTCAGAAACGAATGTATTGCATTGCTTTTAAGGATAAGTCAAAGCACAGCAGATTTCAACAACAAACTCGATGGAATGAAATTTGCAATAAAAGGAGACCTGGTTGTTTAAAGAAGCTATTGACACTATCCGTTAATGAACATTATGTTCGAGACGATAACTATTATCCTAGAAAGAACAAATACAATTTTTGTTACAAATTAACAACTCACAATTTTATCTCGTCAGTGTTGCCTTACTAGGACATTGCTAACAATGAATATAGTCGTATCTAGAGCTTAACTTTGCTGTTATTTGCTCCTTTACATGACTATAATACACATGAGCCTTACGGCCCACAAGTAACGAAACACTGCCCCCTCAAGGCTTTGAGTCCCAAAAATATAAAGAAAATTTCAAAATTTTTCACGAAGTTGAACATTATCATCACTGTAAGCAACAAATAGAAGAAAAATTTAGCAAGAAACATGCAATTAATTATTTTAAAGAGGTAGTTTCACTTTGGAATATAGTTTTAAAGTCCTACACAAAATTAACATGCGTTAACGTAATAAACAAAGAATACAAAAAGAAACTGGCAAAAAATTAACAGTTATCTGCTTTAATGTTACTATTTCACTTTGGGACCACTGATCCATACAGTTTTCAATCACACATCCTTTCAGAACATATCTTTGAGAGAAATTTCACGTTTTTCCTAGACATAATGCCACATCTCGGAACTTCCGTGAACTCATAAGGCCTGAAACAAATTATAGTCCAAAATCAGAAGAAAAAATCGGCCTAAAGTTTAATAAATTTCATTGGAAAGTAAATTCTGCTCAAGAAGTTTCATTTCGAAACTACTCATAAAAGCAATAGTACAAAACCAAATTCTACTATGAGCCGCAGAAGTACCTCACTGTACCAATAGATGTGTCTGCTTTGCAGAAGCATGGTGGCTTCATATGAGAGGCACTGGTACTTTAAAAAGGAAGTAATAAAATGGTTGTTTCAGACAGAATGTAGTTGCACTAAGAGGCTTATAAAGCGAGCCTTGTGAGAGGTGTGTCAGAAGCTTCTCGCTGTACAGAGCGGAAAGGCTCGGAGCCTGCTGGGTCACGCCTTCCGGTCGGCCATGACTCGTGGCCCCCTGGGAGGTGGCTGGGGGCTGGCGGCCTACGGCCACAGGCTGGCCACCGTTACCTCCGTATCTGTGTCACAAATTCCAGCCGCAATCCTCCTCTCCTCTCCTATCACACCTACTATACGGCACCGAAGTCTCTCCACAAATCTACCCACTGCCCCAGCCTCATCGTCAAAGTAATGTTCAATAGTACTCACATTTACAGCACATAACTTATTCTTCAAATACATCAGTATACATAAATATCACTCGGACCAGACATGGTACAATGATTTGAGTGACAGAAATAACACTTCTTTAAAAATAAAAGCATTGTGTAACCTCCTGAGGATGCATTTTAGTACTGAATACTTCAGTACTTTATTTGAATTTACCTGAACAAAATTACAAATATAGCTATTAAATATGACTCAAATATATGTGGAAACAGCTTATTGTGTGACACTGCTTATTTCGCATGTGCTGACGGCCTAGTTCAATAAAATTCGTGATATTTATAGCACTTTGGTTAAAAACCCCTAATTCATGATTACGGTTTATGCAGGTCAAACAATGTACCTTTCTGTGAACTCAGAAGAGTCACACTGACAGGAAAAACACCGAGGAGAGCTGTCAAATTACGTGCCATTCAGCATTTAAACTCAGTCAGTTGCATGTTGTAAACTATTTTAGTTTTTATGTATTACATACCAAAGTGTTCTAATTATGTTCAAAAATGTCCATACCATCTGTGTACCAACTGCCTTTATAACTTCTTTTTAAAAAGTAATATGAATGCAGCATGTATAGATCAGTACTATTCAGAACAGGCAAAGGATATTAACTTCACTATAATACTTTTTTTTAAGTTATGGCATAGATGATAAACTGTGAATACATATTTAGGGTCTGTATTCACCATGTAATTTCATATTTTATTTGGATCCACTTGATCCAAGTTAAATAACACAGTTATAAATAATGATTTAAATTAATAGGGAACAGGCTTACTTTGAGACACTGTCTAAATAATGGCACTGTTCTCATATAATAGTGAGAAATGCTAATAACACAACATTTCTCGTGTTTTTTAAATTACTCTGTTTCTCAAAAACATTGTGGTACTGACAAAGAAATTATATCACTAATATTGATCATACAGAATCGTTGGAGAATTGTGTTGCTGATTTACAGATGGAATTAAAGTAAAAATATTTGGTGTGATAACTGCCGTTGATGTCAAGCTCCTTCCTACTCCGTTCACAGTTTTATAAATGCCGACATAATGTCCAAACGACGGGCCGTACTTTTTACAAATTTTTCATACTATTAATTTGTCTGGCACAATGAGTTAACCACTCCACAGCGCTGAATGATACTGCATCGCTTATATGTGTGTAAGATGTTTTAGAATGCTTTTTTAACTACTATAGTCTGAACATGACCAAAGATTAATCGAAATTAGTAAGTCATGAAACTGCAAAATAACTGTATCCGTCAGATTAACTCTATTAGAAATTTCCTAAAGATACTTCTGGATTTCCGTGCAATGAAGACAGAATTAAACTTGATGAGAAGTACATGTTCATTGTGACAGTCATTCGTGAACACTTATAAAGCCATTCAGATGTTTGTTGTAAAAATGAGACACTTTCAGTGCAGTCTGAGTAGGCCACGCTTGTGAATGAACCAGAGTCGCTAAATATAAGTACGGCAACTGTGACAGTTTGTTAATAAATGCTTCATGAAATGTTGAAGAGGTTACTGTTCCTGAGCCAACAAAATACTGAAATAAAAGAAAGTGCTGTTATTTAGATAGTGCCTCCCAGTTTGAGCGATAGTTAACTCTTGTACTGTTCGCTTGTGATCAAGGAGGTGCAAGCAGAATACTAAATTATATGGCAAACGTAGAGTAAAAATTTGTTTTGGTATGTTATACAGTTCTATAATTTTTTTAAAATTATTTGTGACAAACAAGTTAACATCCTTTACCTGTTCTGAACAATAATAATGTATATGTCCTACATTTGTGTGACATTAAAAAATAACTTGAAATTTGTGCTGGCGTCTTTGAGAGCTAGTATAGAAGTGTGTCCCCCATGAGACTTGTATACCTCAGCGATACAGATAGCCATACCGTAGGTGCAACCACAACGGAGGACTATCTGTTGAGAGGCCAGATAGACGTCTGGTTCCTGAAGATGGGCAGCAGCCTTTTCAGTAGTTTCAAGGGAAACAGTCTTTGATTGTCTGATCTGGCCTTGTAACATCAACAAAAATGGACTTATTCTGCTGCTACTGCGAACGGCTGAAAGCAAGAGGAAAATACAGCCGTAATTTTTCCCGAGGGCATACAGCTCTACTGTTTGGTTAAATGATGATGGCATCCTCTTGGGTAAAATATTCCTGAGGTAAAGTCTCCAGGTGGAGACTACTCAGGATGACGTCGTTATCAGGGAAAACAAAACTTGCGTTCTAAGAATTGGAGTGAGAGATGTCAGATCCCTTAATCAGGCAAGAAGGTTACAAAATTTTAAAAGGGAAACGGATAGGTTAAAGTTAGGCATAATGGGAATTGGTGAAGTTCGGTGGCACTAGGAACAGGATCTCTGGTCAGGTGATTACATGGATGTAAATGCGAAATCAAACAGGTGTAATGCAGGAGTCGGTTTAATAATGAATTACAAAATAGGAACGCGTATAAGCTACTCTGTACAGTGTAGAGAACGCATTATTGTGGCCAAGATAGACACGAAGCCCATACCCACCGTAGTAGTAGAAGTTCATATGCCAACTAGTTCTGCAGATGAGGAGGAGATTGAAGAAATGTATGACAAAGTAAAAGGAAATTATTCTGATAGTTAAGGGAGGCGAAAATTCATACTACGGTAAGACAGAAATTTTGGAAGTAGGTTTTAAATTGTATTTCTAAGGACAGATGTGGACTCTGACTACGATTTATTGGTTATGAACTTCAGATTAAAAATGAATAAACTTCAAAAAAGGCAGGAATTTAAGGAGATGGAACCTGGGTAAACCGAAAGAATCAGAGGCTGTAGAAAGATTCAGAGGGAGCATTAGGGAACGATTAAGAAGTACAGGGGAAATGAATAATGTAGAAGAAGAATGGATAGCTTTGAGAGATGAAATAGTGAAGGAAGCAGAGGATCAAGTAGGTAAAATGAAGAGGGCTAGTAGAAATCCTTGGGAAACAGAACGGATATTGAATTTAACCGATGGCAGGAGAAAATACAAAATCCGATAAATGAAGCAGGCGGAAAGGAATGCAAAACGAGATCGACAGCAAGTGGAAAATGGCTAAGCAAAAATAGCCAGAGGACAGATGTAAGGATGTATAATCATATATCACTAGGCATAAGATACTTGATGCGTACAGAAAAATTAGAGACCTTTGGGGGAAAGAGAACCACCTGTGTGAATATCAAGAGCTTAGACAGAAAACCAGTCCTAAGTAAAAATGGGAAGCAAAAAGTCGGAAGGAGTATATAGAGGGTCTATACAATGGATATGCACTTGAGGGCAATATTACGGAAATGGAAGTGGGTATAGATGATGACAAGGGAGGTACGATACTGCGTGAAGAACTTGACAAAGCACAAAAAGACGTAAGTCGAGACAAGGCCCCGGGAGTAGACAACATTCCGTTAGAGCTGCTCTTAGCGTTGGGAGAGCCAGCTGCGACAAGACTTTTCCATATTGTGAGAAAGATGTACGACACAGTCGAAATGTTCTGAGACTTAAAGAAGAATATAATAATTCCAATTCCAAAGTAATCAGGTGCCGGTAGGTGTGAAAATTACCGAACTATCAGTTTAATAAGTCATGGCTGTAAAATAATAACATGAATCCTTTAAAGAAGAATGGATGATTGGTAGAAGCCGACCTTTTGGAAGAGGGGAATGAAAGGGAAGCAATGGTTGAGAGGGAGTGAGACAGTGTTGTATCCTATTTCCGATGTTATTCAATCTGTATATTGAGAAAGCAGTAAAGGAAACAAAAGAAAAATTTAGAGTAGGAATTAAAATCTAAGAAGAACAAATAAGAACTCTGAGGTTTGCCGATGACATTGTAGTTCTATCAGAGACAGCAAAGGACCTAGAAGAGCAGTTAAACGTGTCCAAAGGGTTATTCTACTGTATACAGCACACAACGCTGCAAAATTTTTTCATATCCTTCAGCATTTAGCGTTTTCTTAGGTGTAGTAAAGGGATCACACCCTAACTACTCAACGAAAAACACCCCTTGTATCGAAATACCACCTCCTGCCTACTTTAATGTTGACATTGCAAGTAATCGCTGGTATCATTCTCCAAGCATTCGACACAACCAAGGAGTATATTGTCATTCATCACCAGTCATCCACGGTTCACCGGTGTTGCTTTATAGGTCACCTCTAGCGTCGCTTAGCACTGATTCCACTAACGTATGAGCTGACGCCAGACCATTGTACCCCATTCTCTTTAACTCCCTAGGTACAGTAATTATACTAGTTGCACTGCTGACAGCACATTGGAATTAGCGTGTGATTCCTTCTGCTGACGTCATGCGACTCATTACATCCCCCCTCCGCAAAACTTCTGTCCGTCGATACATAAGATCTGCCTTGTTCTGGTTGACCTGTGGTTAGTACTTCGCGTTTCCACTTCACAGCCACATGCAACAGTTGACTTCGGCAGCTTTAGAATCGACAATTTTATTCTAGGTCTGTTACTTTGGTGACATCCAATGACTAGTTCACGTTCGCAGTCGCTGCGTTTTCCTGACCCACACATTCTGGTGTTACTACCTCTCTACTGGCAACACAGTACTCCCCCACCTCTTTTTATACTGGCGGATCCGCCCCTCGTGACATCTAGGGGTCAATTTCTCATTACATATGAGTTGGTTGGTTGGTTTTTGGGATTGAAGGGACCAGACTGCTACGGTCATCGGTCCATTACACTGGAGTGTTCGCATACTTTCGATCAGATAATGTATACTGCCACGTCTCAGAACTAATGCAGAGGTGCTGTGGACTTCCATGTTGTTTGCTGTAAGTGATACACTTTGGTGTATAATAATAAAACCTGAATTAGGTTGTGACATGCAAGTAACAACATTTAGATATTGAATCATACATAACTAGACAAATTTTTCCATCTGGGTCTACAGAAAGACGACATTCTTTCGCTAGGAGGAACAGTGATTTTGTGTTATGGTTTTCTACATGAAGCAATGTTCAATGACGTGTTTTATTGCACCAGGAAGTGATCAGTTTTAAAATATGCAGCTTTCAAGATGCCTGCCAGTTGATGGTAGTGGTAGCAAATGTCCTGTGTCAATTTTAGATCTGACAACGGTTCGATCCAGCCGAAACCTGTCATGACAGCAGAATACACAATACAGTCTTGTGATGTCTAGAAATCTTTCTCGTTTTCTTCTTTTTTATTTTGTTCCACGGAGTGTTAGTAATATTGTGTAAAACAGGAATTGTTGTATTCGGCAGTGTGACTGATCTGACTGACAATTGTCGATTTGCAAGAGTATGTGAATAACGTTTGGTGTAACTCGGTTTACAAAAATACGGCCGTCTTGTTATCAGAATCAAATTAAAATGAAATGATGGAAGTCAAACAAATTGTCTTATTCGGAAGTAAATAAAAATAAAAACAATTAAGACATGGTGAGCGTATGTCGGCCGAGGTTTAGCTCTCTTCCCGTGTCTGTTTTTTCAAACTCTTAGAGTCCTGGGAAGGTACCACAGCAAAAGTATGTAAGTCTCAATCCCTGCTGCAAGGTTCGACGTTCGCGATCGTCGGCATTCCATGTCGGTTGAAAGAATGTTGGGAATATTGGAGTGAGGGAATTCAGGCAATGGCTACTTGGAAACCTGCATCATTTTCCACGGCGTTAGGCTAACTTTGGACAATAAATTGCACAACTTCAGTATTCGAATATAGGATACTGTAATTGAAATAAGAGTTAGTAAAGGTCAAATGCGATGTTCTTGAGCTGTAATAAACGCAGCGTAAAATCGGTGACCAAACAGAATTAAAGTGAGAACATGTGGTGTATCATAAGCGAACGAGGCAGATACGAAATTCAGTTATAAGCCTTGTTGTGAAGAAGAATTATAAAACCCACTTTCCACATTGAAACATTTTCTGAGAGAATCGTAAGACTCGTTTCAAAAACAAATAAATAAATAATATTCATAGAAATCATTGAATTATATACACAGAGGTCTCACTTTTTGATTGGGAGTCACAATTACGAAGAGTGTTTATCTAAATGTGTGGTGCCTACGTATGCTGAGTAGTGTAGTGATTCTACCAACGAACAAGAAAGGAAATTTTTCAGTTTTACTGACACTTGAATAACATTGAAAAGCTTATGACTGGCGTAAATAAAAGAAGGAAAAGACTTCAAATTAACACCCTTATTTTAGGGAACAAATTTCAGTGGAAAACATATAGGCTTGGCGTTGACACGCGAAATACTATGCAACAGACTGAACATAGAACTTTTTATTTGATCTGATATATTCATAACTTTAGATTTGTTGCTATACAGCAAACCGACAACGTTTACTAATTATTAATCATTCTGTTACAGAGACGTGGAAACATAATCTGTGTTATCATCAAGCATCATTTTAAATACCTAAAAATCTAACTAGATGTGACCTAACTGGCACAAATAATTCACTTTTTCAACTGCTTTCGACTGTATTTACGTACATTCGTGCCTCAGCAACGATTATCGATATTCAACTGTTTCTGCCAACATAATGACTCCAAACACAGTGTAGTAAGATACGGCCAGACTGTGTGTTGTCTGACGGCAACATCATGCATATACGAGTGGTTTCCTTAACATTATACGTAAATCTAAGGTTTGTTGCCAAATGACAACACCATGCAGTGGAGGTTTAACTATTTGCTGATTAGTCGACGCTCCTGTCAAACTTATTAGTGAGCCGTGTATGTTGGAAAATATTGGTCACACTTTAAGTTTCGCTTATTTGAGAAGTCTCTGAATGAGGATTCTGGGAAATTGGGAAGAGTGAAAACTTAATTTCTTTGAAGTGGTTAACTTTTAACAATCCATAGAAATAGATTCAGTTAATTCCTTGAAATAGAATTCGTTTTGACTAAAAATCGAAACATTTCCTTACGTGAACTTTGCCTCAAGTAACGGATTGTGTGGCGCTATCTCAACAAAAGTTTCAGATTGGATATGGGTTCGACGTTTTAAGTGAGTAAAATAAGCTTAAAAAATAAAAGATCTCTAATTTACACTGGAAGTGATAATTTAAATTTTATTAGAAGACCGTTTGAAGTGATATATTTAAATACTACGCGACAAAGCGCTCACATAGTCCATGTGGCTGATCAAATTCAACGACGCGACGTGTCATTGTTTTGTGAAACAGCTAAAGCAACACTCGAATAACGACGACGATTTATACGAAATTTTAGAGGCTGCCCTTCTCTGAGAGTCAGTCTAAGTGATCCTGTAGTATATAAGAAGAGATAGGATTCTAGTTTCCATTTTGAAGAATGTCACCGAATTTCTAATACATCGGAAGGAAGAATGCAGCACAGTATTACATCCAGAAGAAACTGGCTGAAATCCCTGAGGTAGTGAAGGTAGGAAAGCATTCAGTTATCCATATAACACGAAATGTGAGTATGCAGCCAGTGGAGTACATCATCGTGACTCGTAGCGAGATGGTCACCTCACCTAGAAAACTGCGTCGTCAGTATACCCGTAGTATGGATGTCAAACGAGTATAGCCTACATACATAAGCTAAAGCGCCAAAGAAACTGGTATAGACATGCGTATTCAATTAGAGAGACAATTATACGCGAAGAAAACGTCGCTGCGGTCGGGAACGCCTATATAAAACAGAAAGTATCTGGTGCAGTTCTGAGGTTGCTTACTGCTGCTGCGATGGCATGTTATCAAGATTTAAGTGAACATGAACGTTGTGCTATAGTCGCCGCACGAACATTGGGACATGCCATCTACGAGGTAGCGATGAAGTGAGTGTATCGTGAATATCATGAATCCGGTAACGCATCAAATCTCCGACATCGTTGCGGCCGGAAAAAGATCCTGTAAGAACGGGACCAACGACGGCTGAAGAGAATAGTTAAGCGTGACAGAAGTGCAACCGTTCCGCAGATTGCTGCAGATTTCAATGGTGGGCCATCAACACGTGTTAGCGTGCGAACCATCGATATGGGCTTTCGGAGCCGAAGGCCAACGCGTGTATCCTTGATGACTGCACCATACAGAGTTTTACATCTCGCCTGGGCCCGTCGACACCGACATTGGACTGTTGATGACTTGAAACATGTTGCCTAGTCGGACGAGTCTCGTTTCAAACTGTATCGAGCGGATGGACGTGTACTGGCATGAAGACAACCTCATGCATCTATGGATCCTGCATGCCAGCAGGGGACTGTTCAAGCTGATGGAGACTGTGTAATGGTGTAGGGCGTGTACATTTGGAATGATATAAGACCCTGATACGTCTAGATACGAGTCTGACAGGTGACACGTACGTAAGCATCCTGTATGGCCACCTGTACCCATTCATGTCCATTGTGCATTACGAAGGACTTGAAAAGTTACAACAGGACAATTAGACTCCCATACGTCTAGAACTGCTACAGAGTGGCTCCAAGAACACTCTTCTGAGTTTAAACACTTCCACTGGCCACCAATCACCCAAGATATGAACATTATTGAGCATATCTGGGATGCCCTGTAACGTGCTGTTCAGAGATGACCTCCATCCTCTCGTACTTTTACCGATTTATGGGCAGCCCTGCAGGATTCATGGTGTCAATTACCTCCAGCACTACTTTACACATTATTCGAGTCTATTGGCCGTGTTGCGACACTTGTGCATCCTCGCGGGGCCCGTACACGGTATTAGGCAGGTGTACCAGTTTCTTTGTCTCTTTGCTGTAAATGAGGCGTGTGTTCCTTCTGACATGTGCGAAAGAACAAACACCATTTTCATCCTGTTCCTTCGCACGTGTACTGACGAACAGACACCATTTCGATCCAGCAACCATTATGAATTAAGACACAAAGGACTTAGACATTGGCTGGGAGCCTTCATTAACTGAAATCAATGGAGACAGCTGAAAGTTTGTACCGGACCGACGTTCGAACCGGCTCTCCTATTTACTAGGCAGATAATCTGAGCACTGAGCCGTCCAGACGCAGTGGTCATTGCTACTGCACGGACTGCTCTAGCACGCTTCCCGTCAGATCAAAATTCCCAACTTATCCACACACAACGAATGTAGTGTCCTTTGCCCATTATCCTCATTATTTGCGTCCTTTCCTCGTATGTGTTCTGACCTGTTGCGGTGACTGTTCTTTCGGACAAGCAATCGGCGAAATACCACAACTAATGAGGATAATGGTAAAAGGACACTACATTCGTAGTGTGTGGATTGGTTGGGAATTTGAGTCTGACGGAAAGCATGCTAGGGTAGTCCGTGCAGGTACAATAATCACTGTGTCTGGATAGCTGAGTGGAGAGAGCATCTGCCTAGCAAGCTGGAGGACCTGATCCGAATCCTGGTTCAAAAAATGGCTCTGAGCACTATGGGACTTAACTTCTGAGGTCATCAGTCCCCTAGAACTAAGAAGTACTTAAACCTAACTAACCTAAGGACATCACACACATCCATGCCCCAGGCAGGATTCGAACCTGCGACCGTAGCGGTCGCTCAGTTCCAGAATGTAGCACCTAGAACCGCTCGGCCACTCCGATCGGCAAATCCTGGTCCGGCACAAATTTTCAACTTTCCCCATTTATTTCAGTCAAAGATCGCTCGCAGCCAGTGTTTGTAATTCCTTTGTCTCTTAGTACTGCTTAACCTGTAATTCGTTTTATAGCGAAAATATTCTAGGAGAAATGATTGTTCCTATTGACGGAGCCGCATCAAGGAAGGCGAGACAGCAGAGAAAGAACGACAGAGCGTGCTAGTATCGAGTGACTCTTCATCCTCGGAATTCCCAGGCCCAGCAACTAGTAGCGTAAACGGATACTGGGAATGGGAACACAGACGAGACGCGTTCACAAGGGACTGCTCTGAACGACATGAATATTGAATAGCGACGGTGAAGTTGGGCTCCTCTCAAAGTAAGGCCGGTAAGAGGATTAGGGATTCGGCGGCGGCCTGCGGAATGGAACAGAAGTCGGTTTTCTGGCGCGGCCCTCGGCTAGCGGGCAGTGGGCAGCGCTGCGATCGCAGCAGAGTGCGTGGCGTGGCGTGGCGGGGCGTGCCTTATCTGGCGCGCGCAGCCGCCGCCGAGCCGCCCACGCCCCCGCGCAGAGCTGCGGCCGTCTGGCTGCCGCTGCTGTGGGGCTAGCAGGCCTGTCCCACAGTGAGAGGCACAGCACAGTAAAAATGGTTTTGTCTAACTGTACGCCCTATTATAAAACAACACAGCATTTTCGATGGATACAACAGACCAAAAATTTAAATATGACTGATATCTTCTGTATTGCAAAACATGCAAGGTTCTAAACAAATATCATTATTTGTCGATAGCACTCTCCAGAAAGTCTTTTAGGGATTGCATATCATGGAAATAATCATTGAATCAATTTATTAGCTTCGCAAGTCGCATTTGGTATACTTTCGAAAAACAGAAACAAACTGGATATTGCTCTTAAGTGGTAAGTATATTCTTCTTCTTTCATTTCACCCTCTTTGGGGTACGCTGGATCAATCATTTCTTTGCCCGTTGTTCTTTCCTTAGGACCCAGTATTTCTTCATTCTTCCTGATCTTCTTTTCGTCTCTTCTTCCGACATGAAGGGTCTGGACTTTTGTGTAGATTTGTCTTGGAACCTTTAGTAATTAATTTAGCTGTTCGATCAATAAGTGAATTTTCTGAAATCTTTAATTCTGCTAGATCTTTCTCAGTTTGTTTAAATCAGTTGGATTTCATTTTCCGGTTACGGAAAAAGTCAAAGGTTTGTTTAGTTAATCTGTTGCAATTCATTCTGAGAAGAGGACCATAAAAATTTATTCTCCTTTTTCGCATAGTACCTGTACGTTTTTCGGTTTTCTTGTAGAGAGTTTCAGTTTTGATGTATGTAATCCCATTGTCTTGAAATTTTGGTCCTATGATTTTTCTTAATTTTTTTTTCCCTTTAGCTCAAGTTTCTCCAGTTGGCCTTTGAAATTCATGTTTAGTGTTTCTGCTGCATACAGTGCTTCTGGTTTAATCACTGTCTTGTAATGTGTAATTTTGGACCCCCATGAAATGGATTTTTTGTTGTATGTATTTATTGTTAGTTGGAAGGCCAATTCTAGTTTATTTTTTCTGTATTCCATTGCTTTGCTTTCCCCAGGATTCCAACTTATCCATTCTTCGGGATATTTGAATTCTTTTACTATTTCAATCTTTTGTTCTTGAACTTTGAGGTATTTACATGAGTGCTTGATGTTCGTCAATATCTTAGTTTTTCAAAGGAGATGTGATGACCCAATATAGCTGCTTCTTTCTTTAGTTCAAGGATTCCATTGTTTCAGCAAACAGGGCCATATCATTTGAAAAAGCAATGCAATTTACTTTATGATTCTTCTTTTCCCTACCCAGTTTTATACTAATCTTAATATTTTTGTTCCATTCTCTGACTACTTTCTCAAGCGCACAATTGAACAGCAACGGTGAGAGTCTATCTCCCTGTCGCACTTCCGTTTTTATTCCAAAGGGTTCCGATAGTTCGCCCACAAATTTAACTTTCGAAAATGTATTTGTAAGCGTCGCTTTTATAATATTAGTTGTTTTCTTATCCGAACCCTTTCTTCCGGGACTGATAATAGAGATTCTGTATCAATCGAATCATATGCTTCTTTGAAATCAATGAAGCAGATTACGTATGTATTTGTCCTTGAGTTTTGGTATGCCATGATGTTTCTGACGTTTTTGTTCCGAACATGATCTACCCTTTCTGAAACCTCCCTGGTATTCCCCGATCTGCGGGTCCAATTGCTACTCTATATTATTGATGACTTATCTACATAAAATCTGAACTGTATTAGTAGGTCTGACCTTACGGACGCTACAATAAAATAAAAACTTTGAGCAGAAGCGGCAGAATTAGAGACAGCTACTTCGAGGAAAAGAAGAGGACAAGAAGAAGAAACTTTCTGCGATTTTGTTTTATTGGACGTAGATAATGAATTTACTTACACATTCGAAATCCAGAAGACACGTTACAAAAATGGTTCAAATGGCTCTGAGCACTATGGGACTCAACTGCTGAGGTCATTAGTCCCCTAGAACTAGTTAAACCTAAGGACAACACAAACATCCATGCCCGAGGCAGGATTCGAACCTGCGACCGTAGCGGTCTTGCGGTTCCAGACTGCAGCGCCTTTAACCGCACGGCCACTTCGGCCGGCTAGACACGTTACACTGAAGCGACGGAAGTCGTGGGTTGGCGACATAGACATATACAGATGGTGGTAGTATGACGTACGCAAGGTATAAAAGGTCAGTACACTGGCCGAGCTGTCTTTTGTACCCAGCTAATTCATGTGAAAAGATTTCAAACATGATTATGGCCGCACGACGGTATTAGCAGACTATGAAAATGGAAGCTGGAGCTAGACGCATCGGAAATTCCATTTCAAAAATCGTTTAACAATTCAATATTCCGAGACCCACAGCGTCAAGATGTGCCGAAAATACCAAATTTCAGGCATTACCTCTCACCACGGATAAGCAGTGGGCACCGGCCAGTAATTAACGACCTAGAGCGGAGTTTGCGTTAGAGTTGTCAGTGCTAATAGACAAGCAACACTCCGTCAAATAACCTCAGAAACCAAAGGGAGATGTACAGTGGAGATATCCCTGCCGCCGTTGGATAAGCAGCTGCAGCAGCAAGTCGTATACTCCTAGCTCACTCATTTGTTACATAGTTTAATTCTTAATTTCTTTGCGTGTTTTTGGTACTTGCATTGTTTAATTCATAAATTTCGGGCGTATTATAGTATTTGAGAGTTGTAGCATCGCGTTTTAGTACCTGAATAGTGTAAATTCGCGTAGTCGTTTGTCTTCTGTTTTTGTTTTGAACGGCCAGTGTCGGTTGGTCACAGTCAGTGTGCTCCCTGCCGCCGCTGGATGAGCAGCTGCAGCAGCAAGTCGTATACTCCTAGCTCACTCATTTGTTACATAGTTTAATTCTTAATTTCTTTGCGTGTTTTTGGTACTTGCATTGTTTAATTCATAAATTTCAGGCGTATTATAGTATTTGAGAGCGTAGCATCGCGTTTTAGTACCTGAATAGTGTAAATTCGCGTAGTCTCCTTCCGCCGCCGAGCAGTGTCAGCAGTGCGCAAGTAGCAGCATTACTGCATTTACTAAGCAATCTTGTATTTGGTACTTGCATTGTTTAATTCATAAATTTCAGGCGTATTATAGTATTTGAGAGTGTAGCATCGCGTTTTAGTACCTGAATAGTGTAAATTCGCGTAGTCTCCTTCCGCCGCCGAGCAGTGTCAGCAGTGCGCAAGTAGCAGCATTACTGCATTTACTAAGCAATCTTGTATTTTAATAACCGTTTAAATTTTGTGTCGATTTGTTTGCGCTCTCTGTAGATTAGTTCAGACGTTCTTTGCAAAACAGTTTTTAGCATGGATAGGGACTGCAACTGCTGTGTTCGGATGCAGGCTGAGTTGGCATCCCTTCGCTCCCAGCTTCAGGCAGTGTTGGCTTCGGTCACACAGCTTGAGGCTGTTGCCAATGGGCATCACTGTGGGGGTCCAGATGGGGGTTTGTCGGGGACGGCCAGCTCGTCCCACGCATCCCCTGATCGGACTACGACTGTGGTTGCCCGGGATACTGCCCGCATTGAGGCTGATCCCTCACATGTGGTAGAGTGGGAGGTCGTCTCAAGGTGTGGCAGGGGGCGAAAGACATTCCGGAGGGCTGAACGGAAAGCCTCTCCAGTTTGTCTGACGAACCGGTTTCAGGCTCTGTCTTAGGCTGATACTGATCTTTGGCCTGACATGGCTGCTTGTCCTGTTCCAGTGGTTGCCCCTCAGTCTGCAAGATCCGGGCAGTCGCAGAGGGTGGGCTTACTGGTAGTTGGGAGCTCCAACGTCAGGCGCGTAATGGGGCCCCTTAGGGAAATGGCAGCAATAGAGGGGAAGAAAACCAATGTGCACTCCGTGTGCATACCGGGGGGAGTCATTCCAGATGTGGAAAGGGTCCTTCCGGATGCGATGAAGGGTACAGGGTGCACCCATCTGCAGGTGGTTGCTCATGTCGGCACCAATGATGTGTGTCGCTATGGATCGGAGGAAATCCTCTCTGGCTTCCGGCGGCTATCTGATTTGGTGAAGACTGCCAGTCTCGCTAGCGGGATGAAAGCAGAGCTCACTATCTGCAGCATCGTCGACAGGACTGACTGCGGACCTTTGGTACAGAGCCGAGTGGAGGGTCTCAATCAGAGGCTGAGACGGTTCTGCGACCGTGTGGGCTGCAGATTCCTCGACTTGCGCCATAGGGTGGTGGGGTTTCGGGTTCCGCTGGATAGGTCAGGAGTCCACTACACGCAACAAGCGGCTACACGGGTAGCAGGGGTTGTGTGGCGTGGGCTGGGCGGTTTTTTAGGTTAGATGGCCTTGGACAGGTACAGAAAGGGCAACAGCCTCAACGGGTGCGGGGCAAAGTCAGGACATGCGGGGACCAAGCAGCAATCGGTATTGTAATTGTCAACTGTCGAAGCTGCATTGGTAAAGTACCAGAACTTCAAGCGCTGATAGAAAGCACCGAAGCTGAAATCGTTATAGGTACAGAAAGCTGGCTTAAGCCAGAGATAAATTCTGCCGAAATGTTTACAAAGGTACAGACGGTGTTTAGAAAGGATAGATTGCATGCAACCGGTGGTGGAGTGTTCGTCGCTGTTAGTAGTAGTTTATCCTGTAGTGAAGTAGAAGTGGATAGTTCCTGTGAATTATTATGGGTGGAGGTCACACTCAACAACCGAACTAGGTTAATAATTGGCTCCTTTTACCGACCTCCCGACTCAGCAGCATTAGTGGCAGTACAACTGAGAGAAAATTTGGAATACATTTCACATAAATTTTCTCAGCATGTCATAGTCTTAGGTGGAGATTTCAATTTACCAGATATAGACTGGGACACTCAGATGTTTAGGACGGGTGGTAGGGACAGAGCATCGAGTGACATTATACTGAGTGCACTATCCGAAAATTACCTCGAGCAATTAAACAGAGAACCGACTCGTGGAGATAACATCTTGGACCTACTGATAACAAACAAACCCGAACTTTTCGACTCTGTATGTACAGAACAGGGAATCAGTGATCATAAGGCCGTTGCAGCATCCCTGAATATGGAAGTTAATAGGAATATAAAAAAAGGGAGGAAGGTATATCTGTTTAGCAAGAGTAATAGAAGGCAGATTTCAGACTACCTAACAGATCAAAACGAAAATTTCTGTTCCGACACTGACAATGTTGAGTGTTTATAGAAAAAGTTCAAGGCAATCGTACAATGCGTTTTAGACAGGTACGTGCCGAGTGAGTAAAACTGTGAGGGACGGGAAAAACCCACCGTGTTACAACAACAAAGTTAGGAAACTACTGCGAAAGCAAAGAGAGCTCCACTCCAAGTTTAAACGCAGCCAAAACCTCTCAGACAAACAGAAGCTAAACGATGTCAAAGTTAGCGTAAGGAGGGCTATGCGTGAAGCGTTCAGTGAATTCGAAAGTAAAATTCTATGCACCGACTTGACAGAAAATCCTAGGAAGTTCTGGTCTTACGTTAAATCAGTAAGTGGCTCGAAACAGCATATCCAGACACTACGGGATGATGATGGCATTGAAACAGAGGATGACACGCGTAAAGCTGAAATACTAAACACCTTTTTCCAAAGCTGTTTCACAGAGGAAGACCGCACTGTAGTTCCTTCTCTAAATCCTCGCACAAACGAAAAAATGGCTGACATCGAAATAAGTGTCCAAGGAATAGAAAAGCAACTGGAATCACTCAATAGAGAAAAGTCCACTGGACCTGACAGGATACCAATTCGATTCTACACAGAGTACGCGAAAGAACTTGC
Organism: Schistocerca piceifrons; assembly: GCF_021461385.2. Classification (NCBI taxonomy): domain Eukaryota; kingdom Metazoa; phylum Arthropoda; class Insecta; order Orthoptera; family Acrididae; genus Schistocerca; species Schistocerca piceifrons. The sequence continues at coordinate 872,071,715 of NC_060138.1, read as the reverse complement.
CCCCCTTCTAACAGCCGTGTACCGCAAGTCTCTAGAGGAACGGAGGGTTCCAAATGATTGGAAAAGAGCACAGATAGTCCCAGTCTTCAAGAAGGGTCGTCGAGCAGATGCGCAAAACTATAGACCTATATCTCTGACGTCGATCTGTTGTAGAATTTTAGAACATGTTTTTTGCTCGAGTATCATGTCGTTTTTGGAAACCCAGAATCTACTATGTAGGAATCAACATGGATTCCGGAAACAGCGATCGTTTGAGACCCAACTCGCTTTATTTGTTCATGAGACCCAGAAAATATTAGATACAGGCTCCCAGGTAGATGCTATTTTTCTTGACTTCCGGAAGGCGTTCGATACAGTTCCGCACTGTCGCCTGATAAACAAAGTAAGAGCCTACGGAATATCAGGCCAGCTGTGTGGCTGGATTGAAGAGTTTTTAGCAAACAGAACACAGCATGTTGTTATCAATGGAGAGACGTCTACAGACGTTAAAGTAACCTCTGGCGTGCCACAGGGGAGTGTTATGGGACCATTGCTTTTCACAATATATATAAATGACCTAGTAGATAGTGTCGGAAGTTCCATGCGGCTTTTCGCGGATGATGCTGTAGTATACAGAGAAGTTGCAGCATTAGAAAATTGTAGCGAAATGCAGGAAGATTTGCAGCGGATAGGCACTTGGTGCAGGGAGTGGCAACTGACCCTTAACATAGACAAATGTAATGTATTGCGAATACATAGAAAGAAGGATCCTTTATTGTATGATTATATGATAGCGGAACAAACACTGGTAGCAGTTACTTCTGTAAAATATCTGGGAGTATGCGTGCGGAACGATTTGAAGTGGAATGATCATATAAAATTAATTGTTGCTAAGGCAGATGCCAGATTGAGATTCATTGGGAGAGTCCTTAGAAAATGTAGTCCATCAACAAATGAGGTAGCTTACAAAACACGCGTTCCACTTATTTTTGAGTATTGCTCATCAGTGTGGGATCCGTACCAGGTCGGGTTGACAGAGGAGATGGAGAAGATCCAAAGAAAAGCGGCGCATTTCGTCACTAGGTTATTTGTCAAGCGTGATAACGTTACGGAGATGTTTAGCAAATTCAAGTGGCAGACTCTGCAAGAGAGACGCTCTGCATCGCGGTGTAGCTTGCTCGCCAGGTTTCGAGAGGGTGCGTTTCTGGATGAGGTATCGAATATATTGCTTTCCCCTACTACCTCCCGAGGAGATCACAAATGTAAAATTATAGAGATTAGAGCGCGCACGGAGGCTTTCAGACAGCCGTTCTTCCCGCGAACCATACGCGACTGGAACAGGAAAGGGAGGTAATGACAGTGGCACGTAAAGTGCCCTCCGCCACACACCGTTGGGTGGCTAACGGAGTATAAATGTAGATGTAGATGTAGACATTGCGGGAAAATTTGGCGGTAATGGTTTTATGGCAGCAGACAACTGGCGCGAGTGCATTTACTACAAGCACTACATCGCCCACAGCGTCTCGCCCTAGCTCGTAGCTATATTGTTGGACCTAGACGACTGGAAAAACGTGGCCTGGTCAGATGAGTTCAGATACCAGTTGTTAAGAGCTGATGGTACAGTACCAGTGTAACACAGATCCCACGAAGCCATGGATCCAAGTTCTCAACAAGACACTGTCCAAGAGGGTGGTGACTCCATAATTGCGTGGGTTGCGTTTACATTGAATGGACTGGGTACTCTGGTGCAAGTGACTGGAAATTGTTATATAATTTTCAGTGCGATAGAGTCCGCATCTGCGACGAATTTTTTGAAAGAATTCCTGATGCCTTCAGCTGCCATCGTCTTCGTTTCATGTACGATTGTACAATTTCGGCCTTAGGCTACAGGGAGACTACCTGCAGCCATTGATTTTATGGCTGACAATACGCTATGTCAACGGGCCACAGCTGTTCACAATTGGTTTAAAGAACATTCTGGATAATTCGGGCGAATTATTTGGCCACCCAGATGGTCCAGTATAAATCCCATCTAACATTTATGAGACATAACCGAGAGGTCAGTTCGTGAGCACAAAATTCTGCACCGGAATACTTCTGCAGTTACGGACGGTTATGGAGGCAGCATGGCTCAATATTTTTGCACAGGACTTTCAGTGATCTGTTGAGTCCATGCCACGTCGAGTTGCTCCACTACGCTTTCCAAAAGGAGGTCCGACACGAGGTGTTTCATGACTTGTTACTACAATATCCCCTTAACTTTACTACGAATATTCTAATTTATAATTCAACACTGCGCTATGGCATGACTGAAAGTTACTGATAAACTGTGTATGTCTCGTCAGCTTTACAGTTACTCTTTCTTTGTCGGGTTGTTACACCCTGACTTCTAAGCAAATTCATTAAAATCTACGTGCCTAATCTGCAATACACAGTCAATTGCTTGATTGAGGATTCGTTAAAGCAAGTTTACACTGTTTCTCTACCTTTCCGCTCTTGAACAGCGCACGCGAAAGACGAACACTTAAATCTTCCCGTCCGACCTATGATATCTCTTATTTTAATATGATGATCATTTCACCCTATGTAATATTGGGCGTCAAGAAAATATTTTCGCTTTCTGGAGGGGAAGTTGCTGATTGAAATTTCGTGAAGATATTTCGACACAACGAGAAACTGTTTTAATGATTACTGCTCGTACTGGGGGTATCATACACGTGACTCTCTCTCCCCGATAATACCTAACGAGCTGCCCTTCTTTGTAGATATTCAGTGTCCTCTCGAAATTCTATCTCATCCAAATTCCATGCAACGCAGCAATACTCTAGCGGAGGACGGACAAGGTTTGTGTAGGTACTCGCTTTAGTAGACCTGTTGCATCTTCTGAATGTTCTGCCAATAAATCACAGTCTTTGGTTAGCTTTCCTCACTTTATGTATGTGATCGTTCGATTTTAAAATGTTCAAAATCGTAATCCCTAGGACTTTAGTTGAACTTATATCCTTCACATTTGTTCAGTTTGTTCGGTAACGGAAATTTGACGGATTTCTCTTACCACTCATATCGATGTCCTCATACCCTTCATTACTTAAGGTCAGTTGCTACTTTTCCGAAAATGCAGATAACTTGTCTAAATTACTTTTCAGGTGGCTTTAATCTTCTGATGACTTTATTAGGCTATAAATGACAGAATTATCTGCAAAAAGTATAAGACGGCTCCTCATATTGCTTCCGAAATCATTCATACAGATTAAGAACAGCGGGAGACCTATAACTCTTCTGTGGGGAACGTCAGATACCACTTCTGTTTTACTCAATGACTTCCCGTCCGTTACTATTAATTGTGACGTTCCTGACAAGAAATTAAAAATCCAGTCCCACAACTAAGACTATACTCCACAGGCGCTGAATTCGATTAGAAGCTGCATCTGAGGCGCGGTAGCCGGCCGCGGTGGCCGTGCGGTTCTAAGCGCTTCAGTCCGGAACCGCGGGACTGCTACGGTCGCAGGTTCGAATCCTGCCTCGGGCATGGATGTGTGTGATGTCATTAGGTTAGTTAGGTTTAAGTAGTTCTAAGTTCTAGGGAACTGATGACCTAAGATGTTAAGTCCCATAGTGCTCAGAGCCATTTGAACCATTTTTGAGGCGCGGTGTCAAAAGTCATCTGGAAATCCAAAGGGAAGGAGTAAATTTGAGAGCCCCGGTCGAAACCATTCATTACTTCATCAGAATAAAGCACTAGTTCTGTTGCACACGAGCCCTATTTTCTGAATCCGTGGTGACTATGTGTTAATAATTCACTTTCTTCGAGGTAATTCATAACATTCGAACACAGTAAATGTTCCAAAATCCTATTGCAAATCGACGTCAGTGGTAAGACTATGTAATCCAGCGGATTACTCCCTCCTATTTCCTTTCTTTTGTATTCGTATGAGCTGTACAACTGTGATGGGTATTTTGTCGAGCGTAAGATTGTGTATCTAAGTACAGACCGGTTATGTCAGCATATTCTGAAAGGAACCTAACTGATATACGATCTGGACTGGAAGATTTACCTTTCTTAAGTTACTTGAATTGCTTCGCTACAGTGAGAATATCTTATTCCAGGTTTCTCATGTTGGCAACAGTTCTTGATTCGTATTCAGGAATATTTACTTCGTCTTCTTTGGTTGGTGAAGGAATTTCGGAAAATCGTATGTCGTAGCTTGGTTAGTGACACTGTCTTCGGTATCGTTGCAATCGCTGTCGTGAAGTGAACGTACTGATAGTGTCTTGCTGCTTGTGTACTTAACCTACTTTCATATAAGTTTTAACCTTTACTCTGAAATAAACATACTTCATCACAAATCACAGGGAAAATGTTGCCTTTGATTTGACACCTTTGTTGTCTTTATTCTTACGCTATTGTTCACAATGGAAATCGGATAGTTCTCAGGAAGTCATTTATCGACCTCCGTGAGGGTTATGACCTCGCTACTTCCATCAATTCTTTGTTTCAAGATGGTATTCTATATCTTAGAATATTCAGCTTCGATCATGTGTATCTCTGTTGACAAAGAAACTCTTGTCCTGCTCTTTGACACCTTGATTTGATGCACTCTTCCGGAAGATGTAGTCTGGAATAGTGGTTTCTCAGTACTCACGTGTGTGTGTGGTGTGTTGCCGACTTCTTCGTAAAAACTGATGCAGCTTTAGTAAAGTGGGAGGATATGACAGGGAGAAAACAATAATTCTTTGAATTTTCCTTTACGTTAAAGAGGCATTGGTATGTTGACTACAGTTGTATGATTTCCCGCTAACAGACTCAGAGTTCAAGTTTCCGCCACTAGTCTGCACTGCAGTCACCGAAAAATCCAGTACGGCGGCGGCGGGAAATTTAAAAATCGAAGATAACAAATGCAGGAAATTTAAATATTAAAGATGACGATGGCGGAAAATCTGAAGAAAATACTTGACGGCGCTGCAGAAAATTTTAAAATGCAACATGACCAGGGTGGGTAAGTTAAAAGTACAAGATGACGGTGGTGAAAAATTTAAAAATTTATAATTGCACTGGGAGGAAACTTTAAAACATTTTTAGTATTCACTAGAAATGAGACAGGCAGTTACAGGTACTTATTATCTGAAATGAATTAGGCAATTAGTATGCAACCAGCTATATTCAAAAGTATTATGTTCGCTAACAGTGTTTCCAACATAAAAATATATTTATAAACATCTAAAATTCTAGTTATTTAGTAAACGTCATCTCACTCTCTCCCTTCCTCCCTCTCTCTCTCTCTCTCTCTTTGTTTTCTGCATCATTGAGAAAATGTTTATTTCTAAACTTGTACATATCATCTCACATTTCCTCTCGCATACATCTGTGTTATTTACGAAAAATACATCAGCACCTAATATTCTGCCCAGCAGTACATTTCTGTTCTATGCCCGTTAAAATGTTGATTTCAAATACATTACAGCTTCATCTCTCATTCATTTCTACACTCTACTAATGTTTAAAACATCGGTCCCTAGACTTACAAGCTATTGAAACTAACTTATGCTAAGAACAACACAGACAACCATGCCCGAGCGGCCACTCCGCGCGGCCGTTATTTGATATCTTACCCAGTCCCCTAGTGGATACATATGCTTTTTATACACACCCTTATTCATCTTCTAAACAATGGTCAATACTATATACTGCAATCAGTAGATTCGTAAAGGAACACACCTGCATCTGTTGTTCTCTCACCTACTGTGATGGGCAGCATGTCATATTGCTACTATAATTCTGCCCACATCTTCAATCCTACTTTGAAATCGAACACAGTCTCTCACCATCCGTTCCCAAGGTACAAAGCTTTCTATTTAGTATGCAACAGTCAATGCAATAATTACATGAACTGTTTCCACATGTTTCGAGTTTGTGAAATGCACTCTCAGTAAATGTCTTCCAACTGAGAGAATATTTTCGTACATAGCTTCTCACCTGGCAATTGTGTAACTCAGTCTTTCACTTTAAGCAATAATCAGTCCTTCTCAACGTTTCTCTTCAGTAATCATTATTTCATTGCCATGTGAGTTACTGCCTACCACAATAAAAGCTAACAAGAAAACTAATTGCTCTACCGATTCATGATATTCCAGTAGAAATAATTAACGTGATTTGTTCAACACTGTCTTCCAGTCATGAAAATCAATTTCAGTGTTGCTCCCTCCATACCTGAACACTCCCATATAGCCCCTGTTGGAATTTATTAGTCTGTAGAAGACACTCTTTTCTTCATGGCCATTGGCAGCCATGAGAATTTTAGCATAATTTTGATGATCTTGTATAATTCTTAATATTGGATTGTTTGATTGTCATTTATCTTACATTGCGATTTACTGAATCACCCCCTTTAATATCTACCAGTGACTCATTAATAATCCACACACTGATATCAGATCAAATTTGATTCTGTATACTGTACCACTCATTTTGTCTATTGGATTACTAAAAATGATGGTGCAGTCTTCCTCCAATCTCCACAGAAATTAACACTGTCTTATCATCTTCAACATTATCATTTTACCCATCACAATCATTCGCGTCTTCGTCTTCTTCTACCCCAATATCGCCACCTACTGCTTTTATAAATCCATTGTTTTCTTTGGGTTGAATATCTTTGTTTTCTACTGCCTTCTTCTTCTCACTCTCCTTTCATAATCACTGCTTTTCTTGAAGCAATCCACTGTAGTGATTCTGAACGTATGTAATAGGAAGTTTACGTTCGTGGTATGGCAAATCGTTGTTCAATCTGTGTTGGCGACAAGATTGTATCTCAGAGCATGAACTTTATTTCAATTTATCAATTATTTGTGAAAATTTTGATGTCCATTTGTTATAAATAAAAGAATTTATAGTCTTCCATCTTCATGTTCGAGCCTTGCTACAAAGTGGTTGTATCAGTCATTGTATGATGAATCTCATTGTGATATCATTTACAACTTTATTTGAATAGTTGAATGCATAGAACTATCCATGCCGCAAGTGTGCTATGGTGTTCATATTTCAACATTCGCAAGTCGAATGTGCAATCTATGTTTTCAACGGAGCCTGACTGTAGCTATCATTACTGTGTAAACTATTTCTTTGGATTTAACAATATATTAACAGTAAAATTGTTTTGTGTAGCTAAGTTCACTATTTTCCAGCAATACCTCCTGAGCCATTAGCAAAACTCATGCGAGTAATAAAACATTCTCTGCAGATTGATTTTATGCTGCAAGAACGATCTAAGGTTCAATACCTTCCTCAAATTTTCACAAAAATGTTTTCTCTTCTTGCTGGCAATGTGATGTAGCCCTCCTTTGACACTATTTTACTTTCTTATTTAAAATTAAAATGATGAAAATTAACATCCAGGAAGGAGGACAACATTACAGTGTTGACTGTCTCACAGGAAGATCTGACAGTTATTCTGTGTATGGAATGTTACTGTTGTTGCATTATTATCAATTACGTTTTCTGCTTCATGTACTGAATGAAAATCGCTAATGTACTGACAAAAAACTCAAGCTGCAGAAAAGTATGTTTTGAAGGACACAACGTCAAATAACGTCAAATGAAGGATTTATGAGAAATTGGTGAAGAAATAACTAAGATTATTTTTAGAGATTAATGATAATGATCTTCCTTATGACACAATGTTTAAGGAAAGGACCACATTACTCGTTTTCCTTTACCTCCACATATCATAATTCTCGTTAATCGAATTAGCTGTTCATGAACCATCTTATTAAAAATCTGGTTAAGTTTTTGGTTAGTATCTTTAATAATTATGAAGTGTAGTCGCACAAGATGGCTGACTTTGCACCAAGTGTGCAGCATGCTGCAGTGGTGTTACGTTGTTTCAACAAATTGGTACCGTCCTGGAAAGTTCACATTCAGCAGTATTGTTATTACTTCTGGTTCATAAGCCAAATAAGAAAGTGACAATTTTAATCCTGAACAAGGGTTTTTGACGCACAGAGGGAGAGCTTCTCATAGGATTTTTCAAAGCAGATTTCTCATTAGGGTACCCAGATCAACGAAAAATTATATTCAGGATTACCACTTGTTACACAAGCTCGGTACTGAATTGTTGCCTCAGAGACGTTCTTCAGAAGAACCAGTTAAAACGGAATTAAACGAAAACAAAACTACTTTAAGTAAAAGTTGCCTGAAAGGCGTCATACTGTCACATCTCAGATTAGTAAAATGCAGCAAGATTTGTCGGCTGTCAAGCCAGTAGTACATGACACGTTACCTTCTGTTACTTAGCGAAGTGGTGCCAAAATAGTCCTGCACCATGTGGCAGAATGTATAGAGATGAAAGAGACTATGTTGGTCTGCGACTTAACTGAATACTGTATGGAGTGAGGGCAACTGCCTTTTTTCATCCGTTGTCATAGAAGAAAGTCTGTTGTTACACTGACAGTTACGTATGTCCATACCTGGTACAAAAGTTTTCATCTTGTTGAGTTCGTAAAATCCTTTATGGGCTGTTACATAGATTTTGGCCAAACCCACATAATATAAATTTCACTATCGGTTTTATCCAAGGTGAAACTGCCCTTTGGGTAACTGAAATGACTGAAATCTATCAAATGTTTGAACAATAAGGGAAAGCATTCCTGTCGAAGTGTTGGTCTTATTGTATACAGTAAAGAAGACAACCCTCGAAAAAATTTCGAAAAGTATTTAGAAAAATTAAATATTGGGATGAACCTGTTTTGCATAAAGATGTGTTATGGATATAAAAATCGAAATTGCCTCGGGAATTAAGAGAAAAGTTAGTCCATGTTCCGAACTTAAGAGTATTTCATGTCATCTCGGATTGTATTGAGTTAATCGCGAGGTTCCTAAGCGAAGTAATAACAATAATAGTGGTGATGTGGGCCAGTCCACTATGCTGCGCACCCTGTTTCACGAAGGCAGATCAAAAGACAGTTGTGTTCACTTTGTGATGTAGATAGCAGCACTTGTTTTGCATAATATTCAGCCTATGGATCGACGTCCGCCAAATTCTAATAAAAGAAGAAGAGCCAGTCCTAAATTCTATAGCAGCAGAGTAGATCAATGGCAATACAGCAGCAATATCAATGTGTTCGGTTCCAACACAGGAGACAACAGTTAGCGAAATATAAACGGTACTCAAGAGCAAAGTGGTCCAGTGTACAATCATTCTGTGAATGTTATTTAGGTGAAAAAGCAATCCTGTCCAACTATCCTATTCAAGAAAGTAGATACAGCCACATTATGCCTTCTAATGACGACTGGGGGATGGAGTGGAGGCAAAAACATTACTGAGGTGTAATGATGACACGAAGATTTGAGATGAGCTAATTAGTTGCGTACTAACCATTATAAATGTGATCAGAGTAAAGATATAGTTCAGGCCACTGTTACTGTTATTCTGGGAACAGTTCTGACTACATCTGTTATAGATACAGGAGCTACTGTGAATATGATGTCAGCGAGTTTGTTTAGAAAGTTTAGTGAGCTTACCGTGGTACCTACGTACCAAGTACAAAACTGCAAGACTGCTGGAGCAGTCCGTGTCAGGTTGCGACATGTCAAAGTGGAGATGCAGGTTGACGAGTTATAGGAAATGAAGCTATAGTCTGCCTTTTCATTGTTGTAAGTGTGTTAATAGTCAGATACATTCCTGGCACGGAATTTCTGAGGGAGATGGATGCAAAAATAGACTTCTCCTCAGGCAAGTGCTATCTGAGTATCAATGTTGAAAATTATTTTGTAGATTCGACAAAAACAAAAGCCAACGTAATAAATACTGCCAACGCATAAGGGTGCAGGTTTGTTAAGACAAAAGTTGCCCATATCAGTAGTCAGTCTCCTCTAGTAGTTCACTGAAGTATCATAAAGGTCACATAAAGAAGGTAGCAGATTCTTCAACTATTAATTTCCAACAGCAGACTGAACGAAAGTATCTGTTACTGTAGTCTTCAATACGAAGAAATTTATCACATGCACTTCTCAGAATCACACAGAAGTACTTTTGCACAAAGTTCACTGCCAAAACTCATACTCCATCCAATGGATAAAACGAGAGGCAGTTTTCAAAGAAATATAACAGATGTCTGAGTGGAAAATTATAGAAACATCACTCTCACCTTACAGCAGGCGTTATTAGCAGTAGTTGAACTCAGTGTTAATGTCTGAGGTTTACTAGATGCAAGGGGTTTACTTAAATCATTGTTCCATTTGGTCCAAGACTGTAAAATTTTGATGAATACCTACAATAATTTGATGGAGTTCCTTACAGGCTCTGGTCTGAGAGTTTTGTATTGGCAGGTAACCCTCTCATAACTATCTACAATGTGTACAGCATTCATATTGGGAGGAAGAAGCTATCAGTTTCGTGTGTTACCTTGTGGATTGAATGCAGGTTCTTGTGTCTTTTTCACTGCATTAGACACTTTATTAGGGCCCGATCTGTTAGAAAACGTAAGCTCGTATGTAGGTGGCATATTATCAGCTGAACCTACTTGGGAAAAAAGTGCTGATTTGTTAGACGGCACATCGCAGAAGGCTTTAAGGACAGGAATCACTTCAAATCTCTAGAAATCAGGTCTGGGAGAGATAAAGCTAAATTCCTGAAGCATGTGATTTCATCTAAAGATATAACACTGGATCCAGATAAGATTAGTGGAACAAAGAATAAGAGGTAACCTGGTAATTTAAAAAGTGTAATTTCTGAATTTTTGGGAAACATATTAAAGTTTCCTGTGGTGCTCCAGTTTTACCTGGCCTGCTGATAATTCTCAGAACTTATTGAACAAACATCAGATTACAAAGTGTTATTCAAGAAAGACAGCTATTACAGATATTTTTTGATCATGTGAAAGAATACAGCAGTTTGAAATTAAATTACTTATATCACAAAATCCCACTAGGAAACTAACCGTCAATTATTAAATACGTAATGATGTACTGTTGTATAGGCGGAATGTGGAGTCTGACACTTGGTGTGTCTGTATTCCCATTGCATATCAAGATGCTTTGATTTGGTATAAACTTCAGCCATGGCGGATTATAGTGCAGCAAAGTGTTCAAGGAAGATCAATCTTTATTGTTATTCACCGACATGTAGAGGCTTGTGCAACAGCTAGTAAAACCGGTCTGGCATGACAGAAAGCAAAGCCATCAAACAAATGCTATCACGCTGAACAAAAGCCTTTTCTATCAATAAAACCATTACATATCGTATCTGCAGATATCGCTGAACCTCTGTCTTCAACTAGGAGTAGAGTCAAATATCTACTAGTACTTTATGATAATTGTTCAAAATATGTACCATTGTATGCCATAGAATCTATCATAGCTGCTCTGATTACCAAAATAATTCCAAACGACTACGTACCAACAACAATTGACAAGCGTGCTGTATTAGTCTCTGACAATGCATCAAATTTCATAAGTAGAAACGATAACATTTATACATGAATACAAAATTAAGCAAATTTTAATATCGGAATTAAATAAACAAATAATATTGTTCTGACAAACATGAATGGTAAGATACAAAGGGACATCAACATTTAATTTCTCAAACCAGAATCGTAAGAAACGGTGTCATGGTATGGAATCTATTGCTTATTGTGAATTATGAGTATCCTTTCCACTGAAATATGTGTGTATTTATCGTGTTAATACTTTGCCTGTGTTCTGTTTCACTAAACAATTGAGACAGATGTGGGTGACAGTAATATACATCTGTATGAAGTATGTACTGAAAGGCTATGGTACAGTGAATCAGTTTTAAAAATGTTTTTGCATTTGTGAATGCGTGGTGAAACTATAAGACACTGTTGAACAAGTATGGTGCTAGTTCGGGTTAAAATGTCAAGTTTCGGTTATTAAACTCACTGCCTAGATCCTAGGTTGGTTGGTTGATTCGGGGGAGGGACCAAACAGCGAGGTCATCGGTCCCTGGATCCTAGCAATCATGATGGGTCACCTACATTCTGTTTTTGGATCCATCCCGCCTCGTCTCTGTCAGGTGAACCATCTGACCACACCATAATCCAGTATCTACAGCCCTTGATTTCCATTGTCATAAAGTAAGGACTAAGATGACTTTCCAGTTGTCCTTATGTCACATGTTATACATCTGAAGCCATACAAGTGTACCGGTTTCGTAAAATGAAGAATATTTAAAGAAATGTAAACCACTCAGGCAAACACGCTTAAAACGTATGCTAAATGCCACTTTCCTGAGCAATATGTTCCGTTAAATTGTCTTAATCACAGGAGCAAAACGCAAATGAATCAATCTTTGAACTGCAATTCGTACAGAATTTTGAACCTGTAACCTCCCCCCTCCCTTATCGACCTTAATGACAGTGAAAAATTAAACCGCGTGTACCTAATGGAAATTTGGGAAAAGCAATCGTCACCGAAGTTAATCTATCGGTAAAGAGGGAGGAAAGGGTTACATCTAAATGAAAGGAAAAATGCAAATGAAACTGGTGGAAATTAATTTTGAAAAGGGGTAAAGTTAATAAAGAAAGTAAATGTGCGGCCGTTACGTTAACGATTAACTAGCGGTAATTAGATATTTGAGATTTGGGGGAAATCACGGTCGCCAGTCCTAAGGACAATTACTATAGTAACTGAAAAAGAAAGGTTATGACACATATAATTAACACTAGAAGCGTGGCAACTGAAGGTTGACACGTGTAGTGTGAAAACTGAAAGTTTGTCAGAAGTAATAAATTTCGCTACACTCTGACTTAATTTAGCAAAAGAATTAATAAAACCGGAAAATCGAAAGTTAATTTAGTGACTAAAGTTAATAGTGAACTTTCTTTCTGAAGCACATCGAAATCCAGTAAAATACGGTTAGTCTTGGACTACCTCAACAATCATTTCAAAAGCAACTTGACTCTACGCAATTTAGAAACAAGAGATTTTACTTTGAACTTGAATTAAATGATTCTGAACTATTAACAATAGTAAAATTTAGTACGTACCAAGCTGAACTGCAGTCACAGGTAACTAAAATACGGTAACAAAACTCGCACTCTTAATTTGTGCTTGTGCAATCTAAATATTGTAGCCAGCTACTGAACTTTGAAATTAAAGCAGTGAAATCTAATTATATTATTTTAATGCTGGCGTTTGAATTTCAACGACACTCGGGTTCATTTCGGAAAAGGAAGGGACCCTGCTTGGCAATGCAATTGGGACAATGAGCAACAAAGGTTCATGCTAAGTTGCTGTAATTTTGCAAGGCAAATGGAACAATTTGAAAAGCTGAGGTCTGCCATACAGTTCTGAAACTTTACGTGCTTTTAGTCTTCCTTGTTGGTTGATTGAAGGTTTGAAGCCGTCGATCGAGGAGGTGGCGACAGTCACTCATTGTCGGCCGTCGCTGTTGCAGAAGCTGGATGTTGGCGCGCCTTCTTCTCGACACGGTCACCAGGCGAAACGGGCTCTTGATGTGCGCCAGCTAATGCTTCCCGTCCGCGATACCATGTCAGAAACTATCATCGCGAGTCGAGCGCAATTACATGCTGCCAAACCCCGAAAGCGCGGCAACTCGCGGGAGCGTCACACGACACCTGCTCCACTCGCTACTCCCGCCAGACTCTCGCTGTTCTGCCCGCGCTCCACGCGGCAGAGTTAACACTACCAAAGATCCTACACACTTTGATTCGTCACACGACCTATCGACGTAATCGTTCGATAGCAGTTTTCCCTAGGCAAGACCCAGCGTAAAAATACAAATAATATTTACGAAACAAACCAATTATACATCGACATGAGTGCATAAATATATATATATACAAACAGTAAAACAATTACAATATATAAAGAGACAGAAATGTCATATCTTGAGGTAACAAAACAAGGAAAAAAATAATAGTACAATAGATGGAAATAGGAGTATATGCATTTCCGGCGTTACACGTGCCCCACATTGTCTGAGGATGTTCGTGTAACGTAAACAGACTCAGAAAATGTCCCAAAAAAGAAACAGCGGAAATGCATATGCTCAAAACATCAACAAAATTTAGCATTCGTCTAATTAATCATAAATCAATTTTTAGACCATAATAATTGAGTGGGGACACTCCTAATCTTATTCCACTCTGTCATCTTGCACAAAATAAAACAGGTTGACAACATATTAAAATTCATAGAAGATATAGAAAATGGTTTAGCTATTCCAAAATCATTAAAATTCGTAACACTATGAGAAATGGAATACTATTTGCAAAATTAATCAGAGTACATGGTCATAAAAACAGGTAGATCAAAATACGCAAATTAATAATTAATTACATAGAATACACATTTTTACATAACCTTTTCATAATTAATATCTCGTCATGAGATTCCACTTAACGCTAAACAAGAAAATAATATTCAGTAGATCGAAAAAAACATAAATATTGACAGCAGAATTCTTTCACATCAGCTGTCCGGGAAGAAAAACTATTCCGCCTTTCGTACTCGCAAGTACAAAGAATGCCGACAGCGGCACAAGAGCCGACAGCGGCTCGCCTCGCCAGTATTGTTGCGCCCGCGTGTGCGGCACGCTTGATCTCACTCGCCCTTGTGACGGCGTTTCCAGAACGTCCGTTTCACTGAATTCTTTAGGAAAAACTCACTCCCGAGTAATCTCAAGGAGTCCCTTAATACTATCACAGTGGATAACTCAACACTGTCCATCATCACACGCACGTACTAGCCTGAAACTTAAAACAGCGTCTAAGTACATCGGCAATGACTAGTAAAACACATATTCATGAAATCTTACAGCTAGTTACAAAATCATATTTACGTTGCTTAATCTACTGTGACTCAGCTGAAAACTTAAACTAGCAGCTTGGATTTTTCAGTTGATTAGATCATGATTAAATTGATTAAAATTAAATTGATTAATCAAAATTAATTACTTATTAATTACAACTTCTTTAATGACCTTGGTCAGTCAAAAGCATGTGCAATCTAGCAAAGCGTTAAATCTTACACTCTATTTTACATACTGTATAAATTACCCATTGTGTGGTATTAATCGATCCTAGGTTGGTACAATTTCAAGTCTACAATATTCCGTAAGCATTTGTGTGAGGCATACCAATGACTTTATATGGTCCATTATAAACAAACTTAAATTTAGAGTTTTCATGGTCTATCTCGCTCGATTTCTCATGAGGCTTTACAAGTACTAAGTCTCCGATTGCAAACTTAGCAAAACGCGCTTTAGCGTCATGACGACGTATGCGAGCATCGGCTTTTAGCTTCATTACTTCTCGCAAACGATCTTTTTTCACACCAATACTAATGTTAATCCGTGGAGGGAATTTGATTATCTCTTCCACTAAACTTTCTACACTTTTGTCAATGCCGAGATTCCTCACTTTACGACAGTTCAAATTCATACCTACATCAATACCATCCGGCCAGTTAACAATGTGTATAGGCTGGTATTGCCTATGCACACCGTCTCCTGCCTCGTCAAAACTAACTACTATTGTTTTATCTTGGGACGTACATGTCAAAGTTTTGCTTTCGCAATTAATCACTGCACGGTACTTTAATAGCCAATCTAACCCGATAATTACTTCCGCAGTTAAGTCTGGCACGACGACAAACTCTTGTTCAAATCGTGCCCCACATATCTCGAAGTTGACAAAAATCTGTTTTGTGACCGGTTTACTGGCCTTCCCAGTAGCACCGATAATTTTCACTCCTGTTACTGGCATAACTACGATGCCAGGTCTGTCTTTCAGTAACTCAAATATTTTCCCAGGTACAGCACTCAATTCTGCACCGGTGTCAATCAACACGTTTAGTTGTAGGCCGTGCATATTAGCAGACACTACTATCTGTCTACACTTGTCCTCGACTGTTTCTTTATTTTCCCACAGTAAATCCTTGTCTATATCCAGGTCATTCCAGAAAAAACCATCCGGCTTTGATCCTAAATCCGATTTATCTGGCGGCTTTTTCAGCCTCTGTTTACATACAGTTTTAATTTTAACACGTTTGTCCTGAGGCTTAGTCTGTAGCTTCGCCTCCAATACCGAAACCTTTTCCTGTAACTCGTCAACTAGTGAGTGCTGCTTTGCTATCACTTCACTAATTGTCACCTTCGTTGATTCCACTTTGGTCAGATTGATCTCATCTGCCAATCTACCTGGAGGAATGTGCCCAGTAGCATCTGAAATTACTTCCTCTGGATCTGCGCAACCCACACTGCTATCGTCTGACTGTATAATGTCAGCTCTAACCTCATACACGCTGTAATCTATGTGCTTTTCTACCAATTGTGTCCGGCTATCACTAAAATTTTCGTAATCTTTCCCCTTAATACTCTCGCAATGTTTAAACTGGAGGTTTGCGTCGGATGGGTCGGCTACTTCTACCACTATAACTTTCGGTAAAGTCTGCCGGTTAGGGCCAGAACTTTCCGTTACTCCTTCAACATCTAACTCCTGCGGGACGAAACACGACGAATCTTGCTCGTGCTGCCCATTAACATCAACTATTTCTGGTAAAGTCTGCCGGTTAGGGCCAGAACTTTCAATCACTTCACAAATACTATCTTCCTGTGGGACGAGACGCGGCAAATACTGCACGCGCTCCCCATAAACACTTCTCCCATACAGACCCCTATAATCTCTTAGTTCGTCGTATAAGCGACCGAACTGCCTTAACCAGACCTCATCCCTCTCTGCATCCCCTCGCTCGATGACGGACGTTTTATCCGACATCTGATCTTCTCTCAACAATTGCGAATCATTCTTAAACTCAATTTCCAGTTCCGCTGTGGGTATTACAGCTGGCACCTTATAATCGATTTCCGGAACACTACTTAAATTGTTCTCACTGACAGTGAATGTACCTTCTACTGCCGTGTATACAGCTGATCTACTACTTGTGGGCGCACTCCTTTCTCTTAACACTGGCACACTCTCCCGCCGTTGATTATTCCACACGGAATTTTCATAACGACGACACCTGGGTTTTCTCCTGTTATTGGGCCGCCAAAATTTCTCCACGCCTGGTCGGCCCCTCACCGGCGCGGCTAATGGTTTCCCTGTCTCGTCCCAGCAGATACGCTCCCCGGATGCTGCTGAGGCGGCTGATCACACCCTCTGACGTTATTACTATTCTGTGAAGCCCGTATCACGTTAGTATGATACTGGTTTCCGTCATTCCTGTTATTATTTGCATTGTACCGATTGTTATTACGGTCCGAACCATTATTGTTATTGCTGCCATGGTTGCGGTATGCATTATTCCCGTGGTTATCGTTGTTGTGGTTGCTGTGGTACCCGTTGTTGTTACCACGGCCTCTGCCACTGTCGCGATTATTGCGCCAATAGTCCTCGTCCTCAACTCTTCCCAGGAAATCATTGATTGTCCTGTGATTGCTCCCTACGTAGCGTTTTGTATCATCTGGAAGCTTTTTGTAGAGTTCCCAGACTATTTCGGATTCCGAGCGGCGGTCACGCAAATATTCCAACTTGCGGATCCAGCCCTCACAAAACTCCATCATCGAACCGCGCGAATTCGCATCGAAAGGCCTCGATACGACAAATTCGCGCCAGACACTTTGCTGTTTTCGCTCTGACCAGTATTCAGCCAGAAACAAATTTTTAAATTCGTCATAAGTCAGGTCCGTAATGTTGAGGTTTAGGCCCCAACGCTTGGCATCACCAGCCAACACATCAATAATCGCATTAATTTTTCTCTCATTAGTCCATGATCTGGGTAAAACTCTTTCACAATTTTTAATGAAATCCATCGGGTGTATACCGCCTTTTTTCAAGGGGTCGAACCGCTCCTCTTTCGTCAACAACTCCGAACTATGTGCACAGATTGGCACATAGCTCCGTTTTTCGTCAAGTTTCCTTTCTAATTCCGACACCCTCGTAATCACTTGGCAAGTGGTTGTCGCAAGCGTTTCCACTTCCCTCTTTTTCTCTTCGCAGGTGTTAGCCTGCTTCGTCACTTTGGTATCTACTTCGGATACTAAAGCCTTTAAAGTTTCCACCTTCTGTTGATCCTCTTTTCTCGCTAATTGAATTTGTTCCGTCACCTTATTCTCGATGATCGGAGCAACTGCGTCTCCTACACTTTTCTCGATTCTGCTAATTTCGGAATCAAAACGAGTATTTATGCTCGCAATTTCCGCCTGAACGCCTATCATTTCCTGTTTAAGGTTACCGATTTCGGTATTAATCACGACAATATCGTCTTTGATTTTATCAACTTTTGTGTTAACAACTTCAACATTGTTGTTAATAACATTAATAGCTTTGTTCTGATTGTCTAGCATTCGTTCAATTTTTTCAGACAGAGCTACTTGCTTGGCAGCCTGAGCTGCTTGCTCGGCAGCCTGAGCTTCTTGCTTGGCAGCCTGATCTTTAATTTCTGCCGATTGACTCTTGATTTCGTTAATCAAAACATTCAATAAATCAGTTAAATTCCCGGAAACCACCGGTTTTACTTCCGTAGCGGCTTCCTCTTTCATTGTCCCCCCGTATTCGTCATCAAGGGATTCAGATTTGATTTTCACTTCCGATTCCGAAACATTTTCTAAAGTCTGGAATTCCATTTCTGCTCTTTGTTGCGTTTCGGCGGTCGCATCTTTCATGCTAGCCGCCTGCCCCGGAACAATGGGTACCGCTGTGCGCGTTTCCCACTGTTCGACCGATTGTTCCGTATCTAAGTCTACCAAATTTTGGTAATTGTTGCCTTCACTCATTTTAATAATTTTCAATATAAATGCAAAATCTCAACTCTAATTAGGATTCCTCACACGAATATTCTCGCTGACGTATCGACCATTTCGTAACCAGTACTTTGTTACGAGATTTGCACAATGCAAAATTCGTGTCCAGAACAACCTCAAATTTGAAGATTGTCCTGTCACCAGGTCGCCACGTGTAACCTCCCCCCTCCCTTATCGACCTTAATGACAGTGAAAAATTAAACCGCGTGTACCTAATGGAAATTTGGGAAAAGCAATCGTCACCGAAGTTAATCTATCGGTAAAGAGGGAGGAAAGGGTTACATCTAAATGAAAGGAAAAATGCAAATGAAACTGGTGGAAATTAATTTTGAAAAGGGGTAAAGTTAATAAAGAAAGTAAATGTGCGGCCGTTACGTTAACGATTAACTAGCGGTAATTAGATATTTGAGATTTGGGGGAAATCACGGTCGCCAGTCCTAAGGACAATTACTATAGTAACTGAAAAAGAAAGGTTATGACACATATAATTAACACTAGAAGCGTGGCAACTGAAGGTTGACACGTGTAGTGTGAAAACTGAAAGTTTGTCAGAAGTAATAAATTTCGCTACACTCTGACTTAATTTAGCAAAAGAATTAATAAAACCGGAAAATCGAAAGTTAATTTAGTGACTGAAGTTAATAGTGAGCTTTCTTTCTGAAGCACATCGAAATCCAGTAAAATACGGTTAGTCTTGGACTACCTCAACAATCATTTCAAAAGCAACTTGACTCTACGCAATTTAGAAACAAGAGATTTTACTTTGAACTTGAATTAAATGATTCTGAACTATTAACAATAGTAAAATTTAGTACGTACCAAGCTGAACTGCAGTCACAGGTAACTAAAATACGGTAACAAAACTCGCACTCTTAATTTGTGCTTGTGCAATCTAAATATTGTAGCCAGCTACTGAACTTTGAAATTAAAGCAGTGAAATCTAATTATATTATTTTAATGCTGGCGTTTGAATTTCAACGACACTCGGGTTCATTTCGGAAAAGGAAGGGACCCTGCTTGGCAATGCAATTGGGACAATGAGCAACAAAGGTTCATGCTAAGTTGCTGTAATTTTGCAAGGCAAATGGAACAATTTGAAAAGCTGAGGTCTGCCATACAGTTCTGAAACTTTACGTGCTTTTAGTCTTCCTTGTTGGTTGATTGAAGGTTTGAAGCCGTCGATCGAGGAGGTGGCGACAGTCACTCATTGTCGGCCGTCGCTGTTGCAGAAGCTGGATGTTGGCGCGCCTTCTTCTCGACACGGTCACCAGGCGAAACGGGCTCTTGATGTGCGCCAGCTAATGCTTCCCGTCCGCGATACCATGTCAGAAACTATCATCGCGAGTCGAGCGCAATTACATGCTGCCAAACCCCGAAAGCGCGGCAACTCGCGGGAGCGTCACACGACACCTGCTCCACTCGCTACTCCCGCCGGACTCTCGCTGTTCTGCCCGCGCTCCACGCGGCAGAGTTAACACTACCAAAGATCCTACACACTTTGATTCGTCACACGACCTATCGACGTAATCGTTCGATAGCAGTTTTCCCTAGGCAAGACCCAGCGTAAAAATACAAATAATATTTACGAAACAAACCAATTATACATCGACATGAGTGCATAAATATATATATATATACAAACAGTAAAACAATTACAATATATAAAGAGACAGAAATGTCATATCTTGAGGTAACAAAACAAGGAAAAAAATAATAGTACAATAGATGGAAATAGGAGTATATGCATTTCCGGCGTTACAAACCAATGAAAATTCACTTGAAATGAGGAGTAATATTTTACATCCTGTAATGTGTTGAAGTGAGGAAGCCTGGTGACAGTTTCCCGAGGCGGGGGACAAAAATTGGCTTAAATGTAGTCTTGAGCATAGAAATAAATATATATATATATTTTAACCCAATGTCACGAAACCCAGTATTTTACTGCGAATCCTTAGTAAATCTGTTCTCTTCACATGACTTGCATGAATGTCGTGACAAAGATGTCATGCTTAGGATGTTGACTTTCTGAAGTGTTTCAAGGAATCATTATTAGTCTGTGACAAGACAATTATTTTAGAAAAAAACTATTCCATGTCCGTTTAATAATGGGTACGTGATTACTATTATTGCATGCCGACTGTTTCGACCCATTAAGCGAAGAGAGTAATGTGAATTTGAACGGCGCATCCGTGTACTATGATAGACATTGTCTCCGCCATTCAAGGTGACGGTGTACCAGATCACTATGTTTCAGTGATAACAGTGATACGATTAGATCTTTGAGTATTAAATTTCTTCCTATGTCATAATTGCCTGCAAAAATTTTGACGTGCTCTTTTTAAAAGGAAGAGAACGATAGTCTTCTACTTGTTCGAGACTCGATACTAGAAGGTTGTATCATCCACTGTATGATGAATTTTATTGTGAAATAATAATTTCTGTAAGTCATTTACAACTTTATTTTAGCACCGAGTTGTGGGTCGCTATTGAGTACGCTACCTGTATGGCGAAACACCAAGTTGGCTGGCTGCGACTCACACTTTGCATGTAGTATTCGGCTACGGTCGTGTGTCGTTCCATAACAATCTAGTTAATTCAGCAGCATATTCGGTGTACAATCTAACTGGAATTCTTTCAGGGAGTCGTGCGTCATTCGCTTAAAGCATAACGTCACAGGAGATGCAGAGAAGAGTGTAGGAAGAACTTATCTCTGCTGAGGATTGCACGATAAAAGAAAACTTCACGAAAGATACTTCAATCTGCAGTGACCGTTTGTGATGTGATTGCACGTGAGACTATTTTCACTCATTAGTTCCATTACATAATAATCCTCGCATTACAGGAGTGACATCCAGTGACGGCTGTGTTGCTGCTCTCCCAGGTGTATCGAGAAAATAAATCCGCTTTTCATTTACGCAGTCGCCGGCGCGTGTGGCGGCTGTGGCCGGACTGCGAGATTTGAGCCGGGCGGCAGTTGTTTCGCGGCGGACAGGTGGCCCCTGCGGGGTAGACAGCCCGCCAGCCGGCCGTGTCACCGTCACCTAAATGGGAATGCCGTGTCACGCCGCGACACGCCACGGCGCGCCACCACAGCACACGCTATCTGCGGCACAAGGGAGAATCCGTCACTTCGCCGACCTGCCCGCTCACCTCTAAATTGTTTCGCAAACGATGCGTGACACAGCACCGGCTCATACCAGCAGCAAACGTGGGATAAGATTTCTTTTCGTTTCTACGCTACTGCTGTCCATTAAAATTTCAACGCCGTTAATACGGCTTACTTCAAATGTCAAATGGCATTAAGTATACTACAGCTTTGATATACGAGGATGAGCTGAAAAGTAATACCTCCAAATTTGTAAAATAAAAACTCCCAAAAGTTCTTTGTGAAATAAAACAGATTTTATTAACATTCGCCAACTTTATTCTTCGTATCTACACTGCTGGCCATTAAAATTGATACACCACGAAGATGACGTGCTACAGACGCGAAATTTAACTGACAGAAAGAAGATGCTGTGATATGTAAATGATTAGCTTTTCAGAGCAATCACACAAGGTTGGCGCCGGTCGCGACACCTACAACGTGCTGACATGAGGAAAGTTTGCAATCGATTTCTCATACACAAGCAGCAGTTGACCGGCATTACCTGGTGAAACGTCGTTGTGATGTCTCGTGTAAGGAGGAGAAATGCATACCATCACGTTTCAGACTTTGCTAAAGGTCGGATTGTAGCCTATCGCGATTGCGGTTTATCGTATCGTGACACTTCTGCCCGTGCTGGTCGAGATCCAATGACTGTTAGCAGAATATGGAATCTGTGGGTTCAGGAGGGTAATACGGAACGCCGTGCTGGATCCCAACGGCCTCGTATCACTAACAGTCGAGATGAAAAGCGTCTCATTCGCATGGCTGTAACGGATCGTGCAGCCACGTCTCGATCCCTGAGTCAACAGATGGGGACGTTTGCAAGACAACAACCATCTGCACGAACAGTTCGACGACGTTTGCAGCAGCTTGGACTATCAGCTCGGAGACCATGGCTGCGGTTACCCTTGACGTTGCATCACAGACGGGAGCGCCTGCGGTGGTGTACTCAACGGCGAACCTGGGTGCACGAATGGCAAAACATCACTTTTTTATGAATCCAGTTTCTGTTTACAGCATCACGATGGTCATATCCATGTTTGGCGACATAGCGGTGAACACACATTGGAAGCGTGTATTCGTCATCGCCATACTGGCGTATCACCCGGCGTGATGGTATGGAGTGCCATTGGTTACACATCTCGGTCACCTCTTGTTCGCATTGACGGCACTTTGAACAGTGGACGTTACATTTCAGATGTGTTACGACGCGTAGCTCTACCCTTCATTCGATGCCTACGAAACCCTACATTTCAGCAGGATAATGCACGACCGCATGTTGCAGGTCCTGTATGGGCCTTTTGGGATACGGAAAATGTTCGACTGCTGCCATGGCCAGCACATTCTCCAGATCTCTCACAAATTGAAAACGTCTCGTCAATGGTGGCCGAGCAACTGGATTGTCACAATACTCCAGTCACTACTCTTGATGAACTGTGGTATCGTGTTGAAGCTGCATGGGCAGCTGTACCTGTACACGCCAACCAAGCTCTGTTTGACTCAGTGCCCAGGCGTTTCAAGGCCGTTATTATGGCCAAAGGTGGTTGCTCTGGGTACTGATTTATCAGGATCTATGCACCCAAATTGCTTGAAAATGTAATCACATGTCAGTTCTAGTATAATATATTTGTCCAATGAATACCAGTTTATCATCTGCATTTTTTCTTGGTGTACCAATTTTAATGGCCAGTAGTGTATTTCTCAACATAGTCATCCTAGCGACGAACACATTTCTCCAAACGAGAGCAGTTTATTGATACTGTCACAGTGGAACGTTCGACTTCGTTAATGGACTCACAACATCACCTCTGCTTGCATCACTTCATCACTATTAAAGTGAAATTCTCGAAGGTGTTTCTTAAGTTTTAGGAACAGATGAAAGTCGGATGGGTCCAAGTCGGGACTGCACAGAGGACGATCGATGGCAGTGAATCCAGGATGTCAGATTGTTGGAGATGTAGAGCTTGTGTGTGACCTGGCATTGTCATGCTGAAGGAGAGGATGCTCCACGCTCATCTTTCTGAGGATCTTGCAGTACGTTGCAGAATATGTGGTGGGGTCTTTAGGCATGAGTTTCAAATGTACCATACCTTGAATATCCCAAAGCGCTGTGAGCATGACCTCGCCTGCTGATGACATGGTCTTGAACTGTATTGGTGTCGATGATCCTTTGTGAGCATTCAGTTTAGTCACCGTGCACACAAGTTTGTGTACCAGAGCTCTGTAATGACCTGTTCACTCTGTCGTGATGTGCTACGCTTATCGGGGAGCTTTGTCTGCGTTATCCGACGATTTTCTCTGAAGAGTTCATCAGTCCGATTCCGATGAGTCTCGTCGGTTGTCGTTCGAGTTCGTCCACTCTGAGCTCTGTTATACACGTTGAGGTTATCGCACTCTTACTTTCATTACGAGCATACATTCACAACCGTAGACAGCTTCTGAAGGGAGTTTTAGGCGGTCAGAAACTCTATTAGAAAACGCTGTTTCTCATGTACCAACATAGATACGTTACACAACGCCACGTTACACGTTAAAATTCGGAGCTCTCAACCGGTAGAGGTTTGCAACTTCCGCCAGTGAATCAGGAAAGTCGACCAAGTGGTATGCATGTCATGCAATATCTAAACCAATATTGGTAACAGGATACAAAATTCGGAGGTATTCCTTGTCAGGAATCGTTGGTAAAATGATAAGCATTTCAGCACAACCGCATTAAGTAGGTGGGAGCAACACATCTACATTTTGATATGAAGACCTTGGCTGTAAACAATAGCAACAAACATACGGAAAAATTCTATCCACGTAACTCTGTATAAAAAGAGCAGATAAGTGTGAGAACTGCCACACAATCACTTTTACAGCTCCTGCATCTGTGCTGTCTACAAGACTAATACACGTTCTACCATCTACGTTCGACATCAACGTCTAATAAGCACTCACAGACAGCAGGTGGCAGCATTAGAAACGGAGGGTATGTAAATCTTGTCGGCAGTAAGCGGAGAACAGTGTTGTCGTTGTCGTAATGGGGAAAGGAGCGATTTATATGTCCACAAAGGAAAGGGCCAAGAATCGACGGATTTCCGAAAGGCTAAGTTTGTAAGCTGTTCGCGTGACGTCATGGTGAAAGAATAGTGTGCATAGTAAAATGGCTCCATCCAAACCAGCTCCAAGGAAACTGCGGTGCACCATGGGGCATATGGGGCAGGTGTGAATGATGCTGAGATGTGTACAGAAGAACAGACGCATAACTGTCAAGTAAACGACCGCTCAGATGAACCAAGAATCGCGGGACTGCTACGGTCGCAGGTTCGAATCCTGCCTCGGGCATGGATGTGTGTGATGTCCTTAGGTTAGTTAGGTTTAAGTAGTTCTAAGTTCTAGGGGACTGATGACCACAGACGTTAAGTCCCATAGTGCTCAGAGCCATTTGAACCATTTTTTGATGAACCAAGGGCAAGCAAGTGTCACCTCAATGACAGTTCAGCGAACATTGGTGCCTATGAGACCCCGCAGAAGGCATCTGGCTAATGTTAACTGCTGTTCATAGGCGACGAAGGCTTGAATATCCACGCAGATACCGCAAGTGAGACGTCTATTGAGTGGTAAAAGTGGACTTTTTCAGACGAATCACATTTTATGCTCCATTGAACAGTTGCCTGTTGCATGTATGGCATTAAATGTCTGAAAGCAAAACCGTGAATCAGTCGATGGGTCCAGGCCGGAGGAAGGAGACGTATAGTCTGGGGAATTTCTTCATGGCATTGCCTGGACCATCTCGTCATTCTGGAAGGCAGAATCAATCAAGAGAATTATGCATCTCTCCTTTGGGACCATGTTCACCTCTACATACAATTCGTTTTTCCTTAGCGTGATGACCTCAAATAGTAGGTCAATACAACCGTCACACAGCCCACAGTTCGAAAAGCAGCAGGATGGGATTACTATCCTCCCCTGACCACCCAACTTCCCAGATTTAAAACCAATCAATAATCTGTGAGACCACTTCAGTCAGGCTGTTCTCACATGGATCCTGAAACCTAATGCAGCTGGGCACAGTGTGGAGTCATTATGGCTCCACATTCCTATTGGTGCCTTCCAGAATGTCATTTACTGTCTGCCTTCCTGCACGTCTTACAGTAGTCTGTGCTGAAAAAGTTAGTTATTCAGGTTTCGACAGGCGGTCATTGCATGTAGAACAATGGAAAGAAAAACTGAGTATCTTTTGATGGTGACCAGTTTAGCTTTAGGAAAGTGAAAGGCAGTAGAGAGACGCTTTTAATTATAATAAATTGAGCACCATTTTCTTGTCCGCCACCTTAGCTTGGTGAAAGTTAAATTCACCATACTGTGGTGTTTATAACTTTCTATCTCTAATATGAGTAGAGATATAGGCAAAAACGCGTTTCTTTCAGACCCTGCCATATAGACACGCTGCGTGATAGGTGTGTCATGCGGGAAATGCAACAGCCTGCTATATTGACTCACTTTTCAGGGCTACCTTCTCATCAGGGCACAGGAAAAAAATGCCACTTACATGTAGGTTGCCCTGCATGACAGGAATGTTGTGTTGTAGAATTATTAAGTGTCTTTATCGACTTGTGTAGGGGCTACACGAGCTGATGGGCATGGCTGGTTGCATGTTGATATGGAAAGAGGGAAGTGGACAGCAGGAAAGAGGAGGCAGGAGAGAATGGATATAGAAAGAGGGTGGAGGGAAAAAGTGATGAACAGGGAGAGGGAGCAGGACAGGATGAACATAGGGAGCAGTAAGAAGAGGAGTTACTGGGATAGGAGAAGATGGAAAACAAGAATGGCAGGAGGAGGTTTATAGGCAGAGGTGGAGATGAGGCAGTGAATATGGAGGAGGCTATGAAGATATGGATGGGGAAGGGAGTGAGGAAAAATGGGCGGAGAGATGTGGGCAGGAGGAAATGTACAGAGAGGAAGGTGGGATGAGATGGACAGACAGATAGAAGAAGATGGACACAGAGGGAGATGTAAGGAGGGGATGAGATGGACGGGGTGAATGAGGAGGGGAGTTGACCTGAGAGCCTGGGAAAGAGGAGTTTGAAGATAGTGTAGGCTGGCAGAGATGATCAAGTAAAGATGTGAGGAGAGGATGGTCTGAGAGAGAGGAACGATGAAATGGTCAAAGTGAAGAGGAGGAGGGGTTGGGAAAGAGGTGGAAAAAGAGAGGGAAGGAGGAGATGGACTGGAAGGTGTGAGAATGAGATGGGCATAAATAGGGGAAAGATGATAGGTAAGAGTGATAGACGCAGAAAGGTAGGGAGGAGGACATGGAGAGATGTTGAAGGTTGAGGTGGACAGAGAGCCAGGGTTGGAGTAAATCAAGAGGTAGAGAGGGGGGAGAGGAGATGTACAAAGAGGGGGGGGGGGGAGGTAGATGGCCTGCAAAAGTAGGAGGGCTGTGGTGGACAGAGAGTGAAGTGGTGATGGTGAGAGGGAGGGTAGGTGAAGAGGCGATGGACAGATGTAGGAAGGAGGGGCAGGTACACGTCAATGTGTATTCAGGCATAGGAACGAAGAGGGAACATTAATAATGGAGAACCGAAATCGAGGTTCTCGTATTACGAAGGATGTAAGACAGGGATGCAGTCTTTCTCCCATATTGTTCGATGTACATATCAAGAAAGCAAAGATGACATTAAAAGAAAAGTTCAAATACATGATTTAGTTCCAGAGAGAAAGGTGAACAAAGATAAAATTTACTGATGACAGTGCTACCCACAGTGAAAGTGAAGAAGAAATTTAGAACCTGTTGGATGGAATGAACAGTGTAATGAGTACAGAATATCGATTGAGAGTAAATGAAGAAAGATAACAGTAATGAGGATTGCAGAAATGAGAATATCTGCAAATCTTAATATCAAACTAATGACCCCCAAAGTGGACGAAATTAAAGACTTCTGCAGCCTTGGAAGAAAAATAACATATGAATACAGCTTAATTTGAGGACGAAGTTTCTGAGAGTGTACGTTTGGCACACAGCATTAAACGGGAATAACTCATGGACTGTTTGAATCCGGAAAAGAAGAGCTTCGAAGAGTTTGATATGTGGTTGTATATCAGTCGTCGTTAGCAGCCAGACACACAGTGTAATTCAAAATGAAATATTTCCAACAACTCAGTTCGTGTTCAATTACTTTACTCGCAAGTAGCGCCTCATCGTCAACAGGAGACTGGCGACAGTGATTCTGCTCTTCAGGAGGAAGTTAGTTACTTAATTCGTCTACACTCCTGGAAATGGAAAAAAGAACACATTGACACCGGTGTGTCAGACCCACCATACGTGCTCCGGACACTGCGAGAGGGCTGTACAAGCAATGATCACACGCACGGCACAGCGGACACACCAGGAACCGCGGTGTTGGCCGTCGAATGGCGCTAGCTGCGCAGCATTTGTGCACCGCCGCCGTCAGTGTCAGCCAGTTTGCCGTGGCATACGGAGCTCCATCGCAGTCTTTAACACTGGTAGCATGCCGCGACAGCGTGGACGTGAACCGTATGTGCAGTTGACGGACTTTCAGCGAGGGCGTATAGTGGGCATGCGGGAGGCCGGATGGACGTACCGCCGAATTGCTCAACACGTGGGGCGTGAGGTCTCCACAGTACATCGATGTTGTCGCCAGTGGTCGGCGGAAGGTGCACGTGCCCGTCGACCTGGGACCGGACCGCAGCGACACACGGATGCACGCCATGACCGTAGGATCCTACGCAGTGCCGTAGGGGACCGCACCGCCACTTCCCAGCAAATTAGGGACACTGTTGCTCCTGGGGTATCGGCGAGGACCATTCGCAACCGTCTCCATGAAGCTGGGCTACGGTCCCGCACACCGTTAGGCCGTCTTCCGCTCACGCCCCAACATAGTGCAGCCCGCCTCCAGTGGTGTCGCGACGGGCGTGAATGGAGGGACGAATGGAGACGTGTCGTCTTCAACGATGAGAGTCGCTTCTGCCTTGGTGCCAATGATGGTCGTATGCGTGTTTGGCGCCGTGCAGGTGAGCGCCACAATCAGGACTGCATACGACCGAGGCACACAGGGCCAACACCCGGCATCATGGTGTGGGGAGCGATCTCCTACACTGGCCGTACACCACTGGTGATCGTCGAGGGGACACTGAATAGTGCACGGTACATCCAAACCGTCATCGAACCCATCGTTCTACCATTCCTAGACCGGCAAGGGAACTTGCTGTTCCAACAGGACAATGCACGTCCGCATGTATCCCGTGTCACCAAACGTGCTCTAGAAGGTGTAAGTCAACTACCCTGGCCAGCAAGATCTCCGGATCTGTCCCCCATTGAGCATATTTGGGACTGGATGAAGCGTCGTCTCACGCGGTCTGCACGTCCAGCACGAACGCTGGTCCAACTGAGGCGCCAGGTGGAAATGGCATGGCAAGCCATTCCACAGGACTACATCCAGCATCTCTACGATCGTCTCCATGGGAGAATAGCAGCCTGCATTGCTGCGAAAGGTGGATATACACTGTACTAGTGCCGACATTGTGCATGCTCTGTTGCCTGTGTCTATGTGCCTGTGGTTCTGTCAGTGTGATCATGTGATGTATCTGACCCCAGGAATGTGTCAATAAAGATTCCCCTTCCTGGGACAATGAATTCACGGTGTTCTTATTTCAAATTCCAGGAGTGTAATATTATGTAGAATTAGACAGTCAACAAAGGCTACCTGACGTTTTTCGTATATGTATGTCTACTTGTTGGCCGTTTAGAGATTACAAGTTAATACAGTTGCTTAACGTTAACACAAATGGTCATAATATTCATTGTTCGACTCATGTCACAAGTTATATGCAAATACAACGAATATCATTGTGCACAGGCGCCAAGGTCCTTAATTCAATATTCGTAAGGCACTTTTCAGACTATATTTTGTCAGTTTTAATTTAAATTTGCTTTGTACCCTAACAGATATCATGTGCTATTGAGGAAGTGATGAAAGATTTTGTGAGCAAACATTTGTTTCGTTTCTAGGTCACTGACGGCTTGAGTAGTGACTGATAATACTTCTACTACACACATCATCTCTTTAAAATTATTATAGTTTGTTTCTTATACGTTCCTTTAGTGAACATACAGATTCTGAACATGCAGTTAGAATTCTTAAAACTTTAAAGAGCCGCCTGCAAGATGACTATGGGTGCACGCCACTCGCTACCCTGTGTGGATGGTTTCATAGATTCAATACTTTCTAGCTATTTGATAAATGAACCTCCAAAGTTATGCTTACAGACATAAATGAATGAAAATACGGAAAATATGTTATGATGCTGACACAGATTTTTTTTTACTTCCAAAATTATTAGTTGTCAAGCAATTAAACTCAGACGCTTGAAAAATCCAATAACATGTTCCCATCCATTTGTGTCAGTTTATAAACATAAAGAACGGGAGTTTTCTGCCCTATTCGGTGATTCCTGTTCATGCAATACATTAATTTGAGGTAATATTCGATTTCTTGTCCAGAATTGATAATATTTCACTTTTTACGATAATAAAGCAGAGACTATTTACACAACATTCCCTTATTAGTTCGTTGAAAAACTCGGCTTATAAGCTGCTGAATCAAATGGTGATGTGGTGATGATGGAAAGGATTTTCATCGCCAGTATTCTGTTGCGAGGTAAATTTTGTGCCAGAGTCTTGTGGTGTGAGGACATGTGAAATTGTTGATAATGACCAGTGATTTGGGATGCGCCGCTATGCTTGGAGGCTCTCTAGGTGCTATTCCAAAAGGAACAGGCTGTGATCAAGCGCAGAATTTCACACTCTACCTCACCCATGTCCACCAACAGCACAGACGCAACACTGTAGTCTAGACGCACTCATCACAGTCACTTACACAGCACATACACACTTAAGCCACAACACTCCAACTTCCAGAATTTTACGTCATAATGAGTGCGAGGAGTGAAAGTATTTTCACTTAGGCGGTTGAAAACACCTTTAGGTTCATCCAGCTGTCATATGCATACAACTTTAAACATAACTTGGAATCATCTACAGATAGTACACACACTGCTTGATGTATGTTAAATGTATGTTAAAAGAATGGCCGTACTCATAAACAAGGAATGAGAGTGAGCACAAAATTGACTCCCCCACTGGGATTCCGTTCATGGTTTAGAAACGCCGGAAGTTACGGAGAAGACTGACATTTTTGAGTACACTGTACGATGCTTGTTAGAGCAGCTGGAGGAATCCAGTACGCTATGGGAAACGTAGCTCGGAGTGTTACAGTGTTGGCCCAAGATGAAGTACTGACGAACATTGGAAACAGTGTAATTAACATAGATGTGCATTGTGACCGTGACAACAGACAGAGTAATCAATGACCACCGTTCTGACGACCATATAAAAGTCATGATCAGGGCGATGGTAAAAGTGGTCTCTGATGGGTTAACGATAATTCTATTGTAGGACCTACTGTTAGAAGAACCTTTTTGTTCTAAGAGAAATGTTTCGCTCGGACTTCGGTTAATTACACTAATGGCACTCGGAACAAATGGGGATTGTTATTTGTTGTAACTATGTTACTTAACTTAGCGACGTTTCTCTTATGTGTTTTCATCCCATTAGTTCTAATATGTCTGTTAAAAGAGATCCTATATTTGGGATGGAATTCGGCAATTAGAAATACGACATCTATTCGGAAATTAACGTTCGATCGCACACGAAATGGAAACCACTGTGAAAAATAAAAATGTTTTATTTTCAACAGTTTGCTACATCTCTACGTAGTCGCCGATTCGACTCACACATTTCTCGTAGCATTGTACTAATTTTCCAATCCCTCGTCTTTGAAGGCAGCCGTCTATGCATTCCACCAATTCTGTGCGCTGACCTACTATTCTTTGTCTGTGTCAAATGATTGCATAGCCAGCGGTTCATGTGAGCAGAGATGAAACTCAGAGGGATCCAGTTACAGACTGTATTGTGAGTATCAGATACTTTAATCGAAAACGCTGCATAGCCGTCTTCATTGCCCCTGCATTGTGTGGAAGAGAACTGTCATGGAGAAGGAAATGGATGACAGGTACGTTATGTGGGGTTACATGAAAACATGCAAAACCTCACAGCGGGCATCCATACTTGGCGGGAGACATTATTGTTCAGGGCATCTTTATGCGCTCAGAACTGAGAAGAGCGACGTGACGTTGTTGACAGGCATTCTAGAGACAATGTCCTTACTTTCAAAATAACCCTCATAATAATGAAAGAAATAATAGTTGAAAAATAAGGTTTCACATTTGTGGAAAGTAACATAACTGAGACAACTGACTGGCAGATAGGTTTAGACAATCACCTGTGGCAGCATTGGGCGCAAGAGAAGGGATAGGAAAGGAACAGACAGTGAAAAGAAAGAGAAGTGGTATAAAAAGTAGTTAAATACAACGAGGAAAAAGGAGGTAACTAAGAGGCTGTAAGTGACTGAAAAGAGAACAGAGGAACAAGCGTAACTGGAAAAAATTAGTTACCTGCTGCACTCCAGTGTGAATCTTTCACTAAGCGGCTGACTGCGGTCTGTTATGAAGCTATCAGGCCGTTTAACACTCAATGCCCTTGCCGGCTCAGCTGTCCGATCGCAGCTCGCAGTCCGTCCTCGCAGCTTTAGATCTGCCAGTGTAATTCGAGCTCTCTCGCTGGAGCACACATGTCTTAAAAGAATTAATTGAGTTATCTCGCTGAACTTTTTTGGTATGGTGCTTCATCACCAAAAATGGCTCTGAGCACTATGGGACCGAACTGCTAAGGTCATCAGTTCCCTAGAACTTAGAGCTACTTAAACTTAACTATCCTAAGGACATCACACACATCCATGCCCGAGACAGGATTCGAACCTGCAACCGTAGCGGTCGTGCGGTTCCGGACTGCAGCGCCTAGAACCGCTCGGCCACCCCGGCCGGCGCTTGATCACCTGTTGTTCAAATGGCTCTGAGCACTATGGGCCTTAACATCTATGGTCATCAGTCCCCTAGAACTTAGAACTACTTAAACCTAACTAACCTAAGGACATCACACAACACCCAGCCATCACGAGGCAGAGAAAATCCCCTACCCCGCCGGGAATCGAACCCGGGAACCCGGGCGTGGGAAGCGAGAACGCTACCGCACGACCACGAGATGCGGGCTCACCTGTTGTCACTAAATAAAAGCATTCGACGAAGAGAATCCATTCACAATCCTACCAGTATAGTAGCTTTGGGAAGGGATTCCAACAGAGAAAGTTGTTCTAAAACTCACCACTTGTATACAAAGTTACTTTCAGTATTATGAATGATACGATAGTTTCAGTTATGAGTCATAATCGACGTATTTAGGAAGTTTTCGTATTACCATTGTTTAAATACGGCTATTATTTTTGGAAGATATACTTGGATGTTCCTTCAGTTTTGGTAGAATAAACTGCGAACTGCCTGAGATTGTATCTAATTATGTCGGCTACGTTATTTCTGCATAACATGAACAATTATGTGCTCATTATACTTCCCTGGATCATATCCGATATTTCTTTTGTATCAGTGAAGGATTCTCCATCTAAGATTACCCGTTTCATAGGACCTGTCATGAATTTTTTAGTCCTGACACGTCCCTCGTTATATACCCTTATGGACGAATTTTCCTCTGTAGACATTCGTTTGGTAGTGACTGAAAAGACTTTCAGAGTCTAGAAACACGAACCAATCTATTTGTCCTTGCAAACAGTATGATTTTGGTTCCGCATGATCGTTGTTTCCGTGGTCATTGTTGGTTTCTGTACAGGCGGCTATTTTCTTCCAATTATGTCACTGTGTTTTTATCATCGAACCTGTTCTAAGTTTCTACTCCTCACCACACCACAACTCCTGTTGCCTTTTCTCTAGTTACATGTAAACCGTGCTCTGTTCCAGTTGCAGGGAAAATTTTTCTGCTAACAACACTGAGGTATGATTATGATTTTTGCCAAGAGTTGAGCTTCTTTATTCACGAACGCTTTTGACGGGCCTTTGATGATTGTTGGAATTTGTGCTCTTGCACTACGTTAATCATTATTAGCCTCTTTATTGCACATCCTGGGTACTGCTGCATGTGTTTCAGCGTCATCCATCTACCTTCCATTACGTCTTCACTTCAGTCCTTACTTACCCCTTGAGCTCAGCAAAGAAATTACTTAGTACGTATGCTTTCCATTCGTCTGACTGACTATACGTTTCGCCTTCCCCTATTTCACTTCTGTTGCCGTCAAGTTACGTCTACAGCTCTAGACAGTTCCTTGATCCATTAATGTTCTTGTCTCTGCCCACAATATACATCTCTCCGTTATTTGTTGCGTAGCCCTTACTTTCACGGCGGTTGTCTTCATGAAGATTATTCCCTTGCATCCGGGGATTTGACGTAACAGTTCATGATTTGCATAGAGGGGAACAGGTGTACTTGAAGCTCGTAGAAATAAACTACTTTTTTCCATAAGCTACGTTACCGTTGAGTGTGCTGACTTTCGTAAATTTTGCAACTGCTGCTCTGTTACCTGCTAGCTATAGCTAATACAAACATGCGGTACTTTATGGTTCCGTGGAGTATTCCCTGAAAGAAAAGAAATAAAAAGACGCACCATGAAAGAATGATACTAATGCGACGGATATCGGTAGATATGATTTTATGATGTACATGTACATAAGAACGAATCGAGAGAGTATTTTTCGTTCCGGCCTTACATCTACAGGGAAATGCGTGTTTTTCTCACAATATCATTTCACTTCTTGCTCATCACATTTACCTCCAACTCACCCTCCATCAATCCATCACACTACTATGCACTTATGTCCACTCATCTTTACTTCTCACTTCCCCATCCAAAAAAAAAAAAAAAAATCATTATTCCTTCATTACTCTTATACAGTATGTAAATAAACAAAAACATACTTAAATAGAACAACACACATACAATTAACTAAAAAGAATAGGTCAATGACAAACTACTGGCACTCTTATGTTCACAACACTGAAAAACAAATATCAAACAGAGGTGTACGAAAACTTGTGCTTTGTAAAACGTAGGAAATGCATAGCACTGAAGAGAAACGAAACATTAGACTACAAATATCAGCGTCTAATGAAGAAAAACACCAAATACGTGCTGAAAGACGGTGTTTCCTGCTGTAAGTGAGAAACCAGGCAGAAATCGCCATAAGTAAAAGTCAACAAATCGTTAACGAACTGTTTTTCGATCATAGAAGAAATCAAATTGTAATTGTCTTTTACTACAGACAACTGATGATGCTTTACCTCAATAAAGAGGAACGTGCATTGTGAGAAAAACAAGCATTTTCTTGTAGTTGTAGCGACGGAAAGAAAATACCCTCGGGATTAGTAAGGTAACTACGTACTACATGGGCACACAATGAAGAATTTAGACGAACAAATGATTACAATTTCAGTAAAATTAGGTGATAAATTCAGGAGAAAGGATTTCTCAAATTGAGCAAATCAATAACTCATTGTCCCACCTCTGTCCCCTATGCAAGCAGTTATTTGGCGTGGCACTGATTGACAGAGTTGTTAGAGTCCTCCAGAGGGATATCGTGCTAACTTCAGTCCAATTGGTGCGTTAAATAGTGAAAATTACGGGATGGTTGAAAGGGCTTAATGCTGTTTTTACAAAACCTGACATTTGGAACCCGTGGATGTGTATAAAATATAGGTTGATCCTTACGCAGAAGGTAACAGCAGCCAGCCACTTTTTACAATGTTATTTAATTATGTAAATAGCACCGTTACCGGTTTCGAACCGACAGGTTCATCTTCAGACGGCTAGTTCATATTTTACATTAGCTTTCGCCTCTCGTTTCTCCAACTGACGAAGTTTGCTTGGGGTGATGGTGCCCTACAACCAAAACGAGATGTGAGACAATGGCCGCGAGGGGTAGCCGCGCGGTCTAAGGGGACTTGTCACGGTCCGGGCGGCTCCCCCCGTTGGTGGTCCGAGTCCTCCCACGGGCATGGGTGTGTGTTGTCCTTAGCGTAAGTTAATCTACGTTAGATTAAGTAGTGCGTAAGCTTAGGGACCGATGACCTTAGTAGCTTGGACCCATGAGACCGTACCACAAATCTCCAAATTTGAGACAATGTCTTCTTAACTATAATTGTGCCTCACAACGATTTCAAGTGATGTTAATAATTTATGAAACTGAAGATGTTTTCGTTACTTTGACAGCTGAAATTGTATATGCTAGATTTTTTCGATATGTGGTTGTTATCCTTTAAGTTGTGAAATGCTAGCTGTAGAAGTCTGTTGTTTGTGTGGAACCTTAATGTTTGCGTTTTTGAATAGAGTGCTTATTATATAGAATATGCTTGCCAAGAAATGTAGTGGAATATATTTTCTGCTGTCTTTTACTGTGTCTTGTGTAAGTTGCATGGTTGTCTGCTGTGCAGCTTTGATGTCTGACTGTTTTTGAATTTTTTTAAATTTCTTCTATATTAAGAGGGCTGTATCCATTGTTTGAGGCTATGGTTTTAATGATACTTATTTCGTTTTTTTTTTGAACTAGTTCAAGTGGAATTTTGTGTAGGCGATTCAGTGTGGATCTAAAATATGCCAACTTTGCTCGTTTGGATGACAAGATGAGATGCTGATATCATACATCAGTCGATTTGGTTTTCTATAAATCTCAAAATGATGTTTATGGTTTTTGTTGGTGTTTTTTACATCTAAGAAATTGATGCTGTTCTTGGTCTCATGTACAATTTTGAATTTAATTTTTTTGTTCATGCTGCTCAGATTTGTTTGCTAATGTTGGTGGCATAGAAAAGTATAACTGTATCATCAACATATCTTTAGTAGTAGATAATTTTGCATTTAATGTGAGTATTAGATCCAAAAAATGACTCCTCTAGGTGATTTATATAAATATTTGCTAACATCGCAGCTAGGTTGCTGTCCTTTGCCAACTCATCTTTCTGTTTGTATATATTTTTAATTAAAACTGAGGTAATTGTATGACAGAACCAATGTGAGTAATTCAATGAAGTTACAGATCTCTGCCATGCTTAACCTCTTATGTTTCAGTAGATTGCCTCTCATTATGCTTGTGGTGTCCTCTATAGGGATGTTAGTATAAAGATTTACTATGTCAAGTGACGCTAATCTGGATGTCGGTGGAATGTGAACCTCTGTAATTTTGTAAATGAGTTAATATGTATTCCTAATGAAGAATTTGTTTTCAAAGATATAGTATGTATTAAGCAGAACAAGCAGTTTGTTATTAAACCTACATGAAGGACTGTCTTAGAGTTCACAATTGGCCTGATATAACAGTTTCCCTTATGGGTCTCAGACTGTGCCTGGAGCCAGGGTGCAGTGGTGTACAAGGAAATGCAGTAATGCATTTTCAGTTAGTTAGCAAGAAACTGCAGTTCTTAAGTGTTTTCTTAAATGAGGCCTGAAATTTGGAAGTAGAATCAAAATCTAATTCAGTTATGTTGTCACTATTGAAGAATTGCATGGTTTTGTCAACGTAGTCATTTTCAAACATTACCACTGTGCAGTTACTTTTATCATCTTTGACTATTAGAGATTTATTCTTAGAAAGTTTGGAATTGATGCAATTTAGAATGTTTAGGTCACTGTTTCTTTGTGAACATTTTTTTGTTATGTGTCATGTTATTATTTTATTGGCTTTGAAGGTTAAAACAGTTGTTTCCGAGGAAATCAATTGAAATGCCTGGTCTAGCAGGAGAGAGCGAATTAGGTTGTGGAAAAGGGTCAATATGAGTTCCTGTCAATTGCACTCAACATACAAACTTTATATATCAACATACAATATTACAACAATTATGTAAAACGCTCAAATCTTTAATCGACCTCCTGTGATTAACTTTACATCTGCTGAAGGCCACATTCAAAATCCAAGACACAAGGCTTAAGCAAAATTTATAAACAAGGTTCTTCTGGAGTTTTCACCCAAGAATATTTTCTAAATCTTCAATGTAATCAGCTGAAGGCCTTAGCAATTTAATTTTAATGGAGCTAGGCTGGAGGTCGCATATTAAGCATTAGGAGAAGTTTCAATCAAAAGGCAGAAGGCCTTATCTTAAAACATTTCATGCAAATTGGGCTGAAGGCCCCCTTCAAAAGGATAACAATCTTATGCCTTAAGGGCAAGAGAAGAAGATTAATTTGAGAGATATTAAAACCCAGCTGAAGGCCGCTCATCAACAAATAATTTAACGGCTTACGCCCTAGAAGAAGAGTTTCAATTTTAAAGGGCAGAAGGCCGTATCTTAAAACATTTCATACAAAATAAAGAATAATAATCTCATGCCTTAAGGGCAAGACAAGGACATTAATTTAAGAGATATTAATAGTCGGCTGAAAGCCACATATTAACATAATATGTTTCATGGGCCAAGGCCTGGAAAGAGATTCAATCTAAAAGGCAGAAGGCCTTATCTTAAAACCTCTCTAGTAAAATTCAGCTGAAGGCCCCATATAAAAATATAACGATCTCATGCCTTAAAGGTAAGACAAGAACATTAATTTAAGAGATATTGATACTCGGCTGAAAGCCACACATCAACCAAGTAACTAAACAGGGAAATTACTACATAACACACAAGGAACGGCGCCCAGAAGTTTCCAAGGGTCGGCCTGGGATTGTAACACTAACGCCCGTTTAGGTGAGACAGGCAGCCTGTCTAACGACTTCTTAATGTGGAGGCAACCCAACCAACAGGCAGCCGACCGACCAGTCAAACAAATCAGTTCCACTCCACGCAACCAGCAAAACGACCACAAGATTTCAATACACGACACACAGAATATTGGCGCCCACAACGACCAACAACGCTACAGCTGTCTAACTACACGCCGCGCTGGACAGCAACAACACGATGAGGAAAATACACTGCCTAAAATTACGTCAACGACGAATGCAGGTAACCGGAACGTCAACGACCACAAGGCAGAAGATACCGCTGGTGAACTTCCATAACAGGGAATAAATCAAGTTAAATTTCACAGAAATACGGCTGGAATCTTAGCCTACTTAAATACACACACGTTGTTGCTTGCGGGAATGCCCCAAAAGCGACAACCAGGATCAAACGAAGAAATGTAAACAGTTGAAGCTCGATAGTAACTTAAGTGAGGACTCAACTTTCATGTCCAAGCTCGGTGGGCGACGAACTTCGTAGCACTCGCAAGCAGCACCTCACACTCCAACCGCGCGTACAGGCCGCCAGCGGCTCTAGCCTGAATGAGTGCGACGGGGATTGCTTCGTGCTCCACGGCAACTGGCCGACTGGAATGCTGGTCCGTCCGCGACTGCTGCTCCATCACGACTGCACTGCTGGTGGGTCTCCCACTCACTGGCTCCCCGACACACGACGACCCCAAAATACTACCGGTCGCTCCAGAGATGGTACGACAGTGCACTTATCGATACGCGCTGCTGCTGCCACTCATGGGCAAGTAAGGCACAAAGTTAGTGACGCCAGTAAATGGAATAAGAAAACGAGGTGGCACTACCGTAATAGAAGATGACAAACAATTAATGGGATGAACACGAGCCATGCACGGCAGATCAATATTCCACATCGCATGCGCGTTAAGTAGATGCAATAAGGCTCTTCATGTTATTGGCATCATGTCTGATGCTCTGTGTTACGTTTTAGACACTTGTTTATGATAGCAAGTTTATTATTTGCAAAACTGTTGTTAGTTGAGTTAATAGTTCTTTCATGAAACTGATGTTGGCTATCATGTGAGTTTTTGGGGGAAGTTACCTTTTTTTTTCATTATCAAAGTATCAAGGTTTTTTCTTATGCCTACACAATATTTTCTGATTTTGTTTTTCAGCGGTGTCTTCAGTGTATAGTAAGATGTAGGAAAATTGAAAACTGGAGAGGCAGTTTGCAAGTTGCAAGTGTAGACTGTACAGTAGTTTATTGAGAAGTTCTTTCTTTGTGTCCTGCATTCGTATCTCTGTCTCGAGCCACATGATTTTACATTTTGCTTTAACTATTTTACTGGTAACGGTTTTAGAATTAATTTTCACGTTTATGTAGTTTGATGTTATCTGTGCTGACAGACATTTCTTGTTATATTTAATACTGAGGATGGTCTTCATGGGACTTCTTTTTTATCTCTTAAAAGAATGAACTTTTCTCAGTACCTGTCGAGATAAGCTTAACATTTCAAATAGCGCCGTTATTGGTTTCGAACCGACAGGTTCATCTTGAGACGGTTTCAAACAATGGATACAGCCCTCTCATGATAAATAAACTATAAGAAAAAATTCAAAAACTATCGGCCAACGAGGCTGCACACCAGACAACCATGCAACTTATAAAAGACACAGTAGCAAACAGCAGAAAATATATTACATTACCTTTCTTAGTGAGCATATCCTATAAAATAAGCACTCTATTTAAAAACACAAACATTAAAGTAAGCAACCACACAAACAACAAACTCCAGCTGTTAGCAGTTCAGAAGTTGAAGAATAACAAAATCTGGGATAAATAAACTCAACTGTCAAAGTTGCCCTTCTTACTATGTAGGAAAAACTGGAAGAAGCATTGAAACTCGGTTCAAAGAGCATATAGATGGCATATATTTCAACAACATTTCAAAATACACATTTTCCACGCACACAACTGCTAACAGTCATGGAATAAAGAGCAGTGTGGATAATGTACAAGTATTACACCTTGCTGAGAAAGGTAGCTTTACCAGATTAGTTGAGGACATTGAAATATATGTACAAATCACCACAAAATCTCCTCAATCAACAGACTCAGGCAGCCCTACAGCTTTTCAGCAAAATTTAAATCACTCATTTTGTAATTTAAAGTAAGAAGAAAAACCAACGAAATATCCACCGTTATAATATTTACATATGCACATCCATCTCAAACCATTTACTGTGATTTCAGTGTATATCCATAGTTGTAATATTAATTTATGTATATTTGACCCTTATCATTTACTTTGGTTCCAATGTATAGCATGATATTTACGTAATATCAGTGCAGTAACACTTTATAATTTACTGCTTGATTTGTTTATCTTAATTTTAATCAGTTCTCTTTCAATGTAAATAGAAAGTAATGTAACATTAGTAATTTGTAAATTTGTGCTGTCACATACCTGTGTATAACGAAATATCTCTGAGAGTGGAAGTCTTTGGCATTGTTATGCTTGTAACATCGCCATCGTTGTATACATACTTCCATGTGATGAAACTTCTGAGTATGTGAGTGATGCTTTACATTATGTGCATACATATACATAAAAAAGTGCAGCATACAGTTTTCGCTGCTGCAGGATCATAAGCAGTATGCTCTGGAACATAATGGCGCGGATTTTTCATGGTAAATAACCGAAAAATCTTCACTTTAATAATTCGTTAACATCAATTAAAATCTTTGTGAGGCATAATTACAGTAAAAAAGACATTCTCTCACATTTTGGTTTCGCTGTAGAGCACCGCCACCGCAAGGAAATTTCGTCTGATTGGGAAAAAACGCGAAAGCTAATGCAAAACGTGGACTAGCCGTCTGAAAATGAACCTGTCGGATCGAAACCGGTAACGGTGTTGTTTAAATGAGTGTAAAAAGTGGAGTTGCTGGTTGTTGTTATCTTTTATGTAAGTGTCAAAGTACAATTGGAGGGCGTTGCCCATAGAAAGTCTCACTGAGTGCGGGTGGGCATTATCTTGCTGAAATGTAGACATAGGATAATTTTCCATGAAAAACAACTAATGGGACCTAGAATATCGAATACTGTGCTGTGAGGATGCCGACGATGATACCAAAGAGGTCCTGTTATGAAAAGAGATGGTACCCCTGACCACTGGTTGTTGGGCTGCAAGGCGAGTGACCGACAGGTTGGTGGCCCACCTCTGACAGTGGCCTCTCCAGACTTGTCTCTCACCTGGAATGTCATTCATTGGAATCGAATTGTCTTCAGTAGTGAGTCTCGCTTCGAACTGATTTCCGATGACCAGCGAAGACGTATCTGTTTCCTTTCTACTTTTACATAAGTACATATTTTCGGTAGTCATGATACGGTATAATTGAAGAAATGCTGAGAGAGCTTACAAAAGTAACCAATGGTGAGCCTCTCCAGACTAACAGTAAACAGTATAGTGATCATAAGGTTACCAGACCGCAGGTGCTCCATCGCAGTTTGCGGTCTTCCAGCTCTTCTCAAACATCCCACTTTGAAGACAGGCACAAGATTCTAATATTTCCATCACGAAGACCAACGTAAAGTGGTAAGCAACTATGGGAAAGGCTTCCATTGTGTTATCTCACTCATTTTCAAGAAAAATTTCATCGACAATTTTTATTTTTTTAACTGCAAAATATGGTTCTACAACATCTAAATTTACGTGTTGATATGCCTTCCATTCACATCTCTTGACAGAGATTTTGCCATTGATTTAACGAAACTGGCGTTTCAAGTGCAGATGCGAGGCTCAGATACTTTTAGGATACTGTTGCATCGTATCCACCGAAACATTTCTTATAACCCCATACTCTGTTGGGGCGAATGCCGTGAGATTTTGGCTGCTTACTGCTGCCATGACCCAGCGTACATGTAGTGAGACACAAAATATCATCCATATTTAGTCATCCGCATGCGTTTTGGAACTTCACATTAAAAGGTACCTATCCCTATAAGGATTAAAGTTTCTCATGTCTTTTAAAGAAATCTGCCGTCTCATATGCAAACGAAATCGTATGTGTATCTCTCTCGCAAAGTTACGAGAACTGTCGGTAGATAGTTCTCTAATCGTAACTTACAGTTAGATGCGCTGGCCTTGCTATTGCTGAACTGAAAGGCCGTCACTTGGAAAAATTATGATCTGAACAACTTATCAGGACTGATCCTTTAATAATATTAATAATAATTTCCATACTTCCCTTTAACATTTGTTTCACGCGCGTTATTTCAAGGTATTTCTCAAGGCACTGTTAGTTTATATTGT
This sequence comes from Schistocerca piceifrons, assembly GCF_021461385.2. NCBI lineage: Eukaryota > Metazoa > Arthropoda > Insecta > Orthoptera > Acrididae > Schistocerca > Schistocerca piceifrons. The sequence goes on along the minus strand of NC_060138.1, from coordinate 872,028,782 downwards.
CTTTTTCAGTATATTTCTGATATACTTTTGAAACTATTATTACTTGGGTTTCTTTAATCTAATCATGTGTCACAATAAGCTTCTATTTTTGCATTTTATTTTTAGCCTCTCACCGTGTTACTATTAGAATTGGATCACGATCTATTAATGGTTATGCTAATTCATTAAAGAATATAATGCTACCACTTTTATTGATAGGTTCATCGTACTTGTAAGTCTTTTAACGAAACAAATGTAGATACAGGGAGAGATTGTTGAAACGTGTTTCACACGTTTTATTACTTGTGTGATCACTCTGCACTACTAAGAAAACTGCTTCTATATTCTCAACAAGCTTATGATTATTACAAGTTGGCACTGAAAATCTTAAATAGTGTATCACCTTTCAGTCATCCGCTATTATAAGCAGGAAATCCTTGTTTTAAGTGTACCTTAGACGGAAGTTCATTGACTTTCGTAAATTCTGATGGTAAGAAAAGAACACCTGAAAACCATATGAGCGAATGCAAACCATCTGCCAACAGTGCACTGAAGCAGATGATGAAGCTGTTCTCACTTGGGAGATGTTTACACACACACACACACACACACACACACACACACACACACACACACACACACACACACTGCCTATGCTAATTTGCACTTCCCGTCATCCTTTGGTAATGAGTTAGTAGTACGTGACGTGAGAGAGTAGCATCTGCCTCCTTATCTGCATATGAAACCACTGATGCGTGCTCCATATGACAAGTTCTGTTCACCTCTCTAGTTTCGCTCGGAGGTGTATAGTCAAAAGCCTGTGCTGTTGCAGGCACTCCTGATCAGTTACACGTGAAATGGAAAATCGATAAAAATTAAGTGCCTCATTGACAGGAACCTCAACCAGAAAGGGGAAAATATCAAATTTCGCAGAGAGACACAGAAAGAGAGAAAAATTTGAATTTGCCTGATTTTTAGTATACACACAATGAATAATAGTAGCTGCTCTAACTTAGAAAGATCAATACTTATTGATATTGGCAGTGATCAGAGTGAAAAAATATCTTTTAATTAACACTAAATGTATCTGAATTCCCTCTGAACACACGAGAAGAACGCATGTTGCAGTGCAGCACTGTGGTCTCTGTAGGTACGAAAACTAGCTGCTCTAACATAAAGCAAAATCTTAAGTGAAATTTTAGTTCAGCGAACATAAGAACTTATTTGAATGAACACCAGGGCGCATATTCTGTAGCAATAGCGATCAGAAAGAACAGTCCGAATTACAAAAATATCTTTGGACAAGAAAGTGAAGTCCCAACTGAAGTGGCGTAGCTATTTTAATTGTGGAGTAATGAAATTTAAATAACTCAGACGCTCAACGTCAATACACTACTTACACGGCTCGAACCACATTAATTTAATTTCTCCAACCAACACCGCCTGTATACACATGCTCAAATCGATGACACATAAGACCCAAACTGAGCTTTTGACATATCCTGTGGATGTCAAAATGATCCGTGTCGGCTTGACTGGTCGATAGTCAGTTAGCTTTCTATGTGCTCATATGCTTCAATAAAAACTGCAGCGTTACGAATTAGTAATCAGGAAAGGATATCCCTAGCAAATATGAGACAGGGGTGTTGCACCTCACAATAGATACAGGGGGATTATTCAACTATGATACCGGTCCGCGCACGACACTGCACGGTACCAATATGTTCCAAAAAGCCATGCGCGAAAATGCGGTTTTCTAGAGTCATATCTCGGGTTCTATTTATCACAGAGTCACCGAGTCACAGCGATCATTTGTGTGCGTCTCGGACTGCTGTTGTTATCCTACAGTAAACGGTCAAAATTTAAACGTTACAAGCTTCCTCCAGCCCAGGTAAATTGAGGAAACCTTTTGGTACTTTTGCATTAGGTGTGGCTTGGGGGGGGGGGGGGGGGGGGGGGGGGGGTCGTAAGCAACTGATAGAAGGACCATTTTATGTGGGGCGGTTCCTGAGAAAAACCCCCGAGAAACCATAGTTTTTGGATATGAAAAGATGATACCCGCTACTATAATTTCTGTTCGTGGCAGATCGTCGACATTTCTACCACATGTTCTTAGGATGGGATGTCCTAGGGGAACTTCAAAAATTTTTCGATATCATTATCCGTTACCGAGATCTAGAGGTTCAAAGTTGTATTTGCGGATGTAATATCCATTATGAGGGGTAAATGTACTTTCAACTGACGTACTGAATACATGAAGAGGGGTATAGCGTCACCGCAACGGTTCTGAGTTCACAAAACTACGTTTCTAGTGAAACGTTTTCATCAACAAAACGTTATGACGCACCGTCTCCGTATAATGGGCTCTTCATACCTATATAAATACGAACCAGGTGGTACTGCAGTGATAAAATATAGGCTGAAAGGGACCTTAACATTTGTGAAAAGAACTTAAAACGACAGCCAAAAATTATGTAAAACTTGGAATACTTCAAGTTGAGTAAAATATTCCGAGTAACATTATTGCTCATTTAAGGTACGGTTCATATTTTTGGGTGAATTAGGGTCGATGAGCAAGGTATCCAGCAAAAATATACAGCAAATGATTTTGAGTTAACCTTACATTAGACATACCCGTTGTTTATATTTGTCAAAGTATATAAATATATCGAAATATAAATAAACTGTCAAAACTTTACTGCCCATAGAATTCGTTTTATATAAGCAGCCCATCCTGCTGTAGCAGAGAAAAGAAAGGAATCAGCTGAAACATTGTGTCCGAGCACAGAAAAGGCGAATATATTAATCATTGACAGAATAGGGTAACCAGATGCCTCAGTCATCATTCCACCTACCTCACCAAAATTTTGACATGTGAGCATGTTCGCACATTTTTCTACTGAACGAAAGTAGTACAGAGACTGCAGTTGTGGAAGAGAGAGGAAACAGTGATATTGGGAGAGGGAAAGTGGCAATGAAAGAAAAGAGAGGTGGATGAAGACAGTAGCAGTGCGGTGCAAAGAGAGAGGAGATATTGATGGTCGGTGAGGGCCGGCAGCAGTAAAACAGAAAGAGAAATGGGTGAGACAGAAGCAGTGGGTGCGAAAGAGAGAGGAGACAATGATAATGAGAAACATAGATTAGTAGAGACCATAAATTTGGTTGGAGGGTCTGAATCCTCGCAGACCGGGAAATTTCAACACATAGGTTCGGGCCGACATTTTAGACATGTGGGTTTACAGGGTAAAAAATAAGTTGAACCCCAGAATTTTTGAGCTGCTGAGGAATGGTATTAGACAGTAGTAGTGGGAAAGAAAGACAAAAGGAGACAGTGTAAGTGAGAAAGAAGATACACTGTAAATCGATTGGAGAAATACGAGACCGTGGGAAGTAGGCGTAAATAGACAATGGTATCGAAACGGAGATGCTGAGTATGAAGCCCTAACTACAAAGAGAGGCAGAAAAAAAGGATTTAAAATGTTTAATCTCAAAGAGCACCAATATGTCCGCGTGCCAAAATTTTTGTTGAGAAAGGCGCAATGATGATTTAGGCAGCTGGGTCTCAACTTTTCTGTTACTCTTTTTGAAGAGGAACATACACGCCTTTTCGTTCTCGGAGAATTTTTTCCATGGTGAGTTATTTTCCAAATTACATTAATTTATTATAGATTAATCTGCTGATACATATATGAAGAAATAATCAGTCTCAGGATCTGTTCTAAATTGAAAAATACAGAGAACACAAAAACTTAGCATTAATAACATGAAACAGTTCTAATCTAATACTGGAACGAGCTGGCAAAGACCAAATGAGTTCAGTGAATGGGAACGACCGGAATCTTACACATCATTTATGGAAAGATAAACTAACGCTGAACACACAGTGATTGCCTGATTGCACCAGAAGAGTGAAAAACTACTACATATAAACATCACTGGCTGAATCATGAGCGAGGCTTCAGCTATTCATGAGAAGTATAAAAGACGCGGAATATATTCGTTCTAAGAACCGCTGAGTCTCCACCCCCGTTTGCCTACCTGCTGTTTCTCACCATACTCTCTATACTGTAGATGAGTGCTGTGATCTGCTGCCGCTCTGCAACACATCACCTGCTGATTTCGGCAATGTCTATTCTCTACATCTGAGGACGAAATATGCTTCTCAGTCTCTGAGGAACAAGACCCTCTCTCACGGTCACCAGGCGAAGAGTTCTACTGAGAATCCTTAGATGAAGTGGTGGACACCTAAACAGTCTTCTCTCTCCTCTCCACAAATCCAGTACAACTCCTGAGCACCAGGGAAAAGGCCCTGAAAATGGTGATCAGTGACACAGTTGTTAAAATAAGTAGCTTCCCTCCTCGCAGAAGTTTAACTATGCTAACTAATCATATAACTCCTTTGTAAGCAGTTCTGTGTTACACCATACTGTGTTACACCCCCAGTCTTCAGTCAAGGTTTTCATTTCAATCGCTATGTTTTTATTTACATCTGACTGCCTCGAAAACTGAAGTTCATACATCCTCTCCTCTGCTATTTTTTAAGATTCACCAACGAGGAGCTCTGTTACACCATTTTAGATAGGAGGGCGTTCATCCCTCTGAGTCCAACGCCGAAATGTCAGCCTTTTACAAAGACAAAAAAGATTTTATGTGCCACATATGACTGCGTCACAGAGATCCTTATCTGTGACAGACTTCCTATTCACTGCAATCTAGGACAGTGACCCGTCGACAAAAACAAAGTTCTTTTGAAATGTGATTTGACGGAATGGCACAGCTTGTAAAAGCCGCGATTCTGTACAAACTCAGAAGCTCGAAACGGCTTACTACGTGACTCCTTTGAATAGAGGCTGTACCAGTCACTTGTAGATACTTCTTCCTATTCCCTCGTTTTCACCTCTGAAAGGCGAGCCGAATCTGAAAGGGGGACTTGACCAGAAACTGAGTCACTGCCCTGCGGCCATCTTTGTCCCAAGGAACATGCAACAATGCCGCCGAAGAGAGAAGGAGTTAATATAGAAATGGATGGTTTTATCTTTGCAGTTACTGAGATTACTTGTTACTCTCATTAAATACTTTTTAACTGTACATAACTGATTGAACAATGCATACTGTATCAAGGATTTTTACATACACGTGTTAGAACTATTAGAACATAGAAATGGTTGAAAAGTCCAACAGTCCACAATACCTGTATTTAAAAGTCGATTAATACTCTGATAATGGGGAAATGAAGTTATCTGAGATATCTTAAAGTGTCGAGTGAACATGAGTTAAACAAGGAGAAAAATATATCCATCGAGTTAGGAAACTAGGTGTGGATCACATACGTCCCACAAACAACCGGCCTGTTCTTATATAATAAATAAGATTTGCAGTTTCATACCCAAAGATGTTTACTTACAATGTTGTGTAAAACCTTCATCTCCATTGAATGTATAGTATATAAATCGATGTAATGGGCTGATGAATGAGAAGTTGATCCTTGGTTGTAAAACAGTGAAACGGTAACTACCGTGAGAAAGAGATGGGGACAGTCGCCACGTAACGTGGAACAACTGCCAGACACGGGGCTGACCTGTGTTAGAATCGTGAACTGTCATCACTTTACCAATTAAATTATTTTCGTGTCAGTCTATAGCAAGCAACGAACCTGTAAATGATATCCTGGAGTGAAAGAATAGAAAAAAAAAGTTCGTGATAAAAACTAATAAAATTAATGTATAAAAACGCTGAAAAGATTAGTTTTTAACATGTTTTGGAGCCAGTAATGATCGAAAGGGAGAAGATTTAGCTGGAGGTCAGACTTAGCGGAAGCCGACACGCTTCTGACTGTTTGTCACCAGCACAACAGTAATCGTAGCTGGTGACAACACGAGCTCCGAAGGTGTTGAGGTTTCTGCTGGAGAGTGGGCGGTGCCCGCCGTCCGGGTGCGGAGGCGTTTAAGTAAATCAGACAACACGGAAGATAAGAGAAGTGCGCTGTTAGTGCTCTGCTGAGGAACTGCGGTCGCTTAGCGAAATATTATACTCGGCTTACCTTATAACATAAGGACAGAACGTCAGTTATACAAAATATAACATTACTAAGGTGAAAATTTAAAAAGAAATTGCTTCTTATTTCTGTAACATTAAAAGCAGTGCACGCTACACATTAAAATCAGAAGATCTAGATATGGACCGGCAATAGAAGTGAACTTCGATATTAGCATTAAAAACCGCAATAATCTAACCAACCAGTTAAATTCTAAAACACTTTACTTAAAAAATTAAATTAATCCAAATTGGCCATAAATCTCGGTGTCTTAATTCCGCTTCCTTATTTAAGAACATTATCAGGGGACTGTCTTATGGACTTCATTATATATATCTCCTCAAGCACATTTAAAACACCACTCTTACTCACTTTATGTAATAGCTTCAAGTTTTCGGAAATGAAACTTTGTGGTAAGGTCTTACGGGGCCAAACTGCTGAGGTCATCGTTCCCTAAGCTTACACACTGCTTAATCTAACTTAAACTAACTTATGCTATGGACAACACACACACACCCACTCGAACCTCCAACTGGGGGAACCGCACGGACCGTGACAAGGCGCCCAAGATCGCGCGGCTACCCCGCGCGGCGTTCATGTTATTGTGGAGATCTGAAACAGAATGTTGATTATGACGTAGGTGAGATCTTTCTACTGATTTCGAACTGCTCACACTGCAGTTTTCTTTGAAGCGAATTCCGAAACCTCTGCTAGGTTGCCCAGTGTACTTCCCAGAACAGGTATGACAGGAAATTGAATTAACCCCTATGTTCTTCTACGGCTTGCTGAATGACTGTTCCCTGTGTTGGCGCCTACATTCTGCAGGATAAAAAACGCAGAACTGATGTTATTCTTTTCTAAAAATTTACCGAATATTTCTGAAAATGAGTCGTGAAAAGAAATGCGGTGGTAGTTCTTTTTTTTTTTATTATTGACCTGCCGAAACGGTGATAAAGTGCAGGAAAACTTAGAGTGGATAGTACTTATACAAGAAACGGTCTTCCTCAATAATTTTTTTTATCAATATTCTGAATAAAAGTTATATCGTAGGCATTAGCAACAGCAGTACTTCGTATAACTTGGTACTCACGATTGATAGCCTGGGGGGCGGTGGGAGGAGGGGTTTGGGGGACTTGATGGACGCGGTGGAGAAGCGAGCGGAAGGCAGCCGTTTTGTATTTCATGGGATGGTTTGCAGAACGATGGAGCACAATGTGAGTGATTGACGGTTTTTCGTAAACATAAAAAACAAAAATACTGTTTCTTAATGTGATCAACGTAAGGGAGTGTGATATTAACACAGTGTTTGACTGTAAATTGAACACCGACTGCTGCGAATTCGAGTGGTAAACTACGTAGCCGAAAAACTCATTGAGACCTTTATACGGTAAGAGAGCGTCGTGAACATGAAGAAACCAACCAAGGCTATCTGTGCCGTAAAATAGGCATTGTTGCACGAAATCCTGTTCGAACTTGGACAGAAAGTCACAAGACTTAAAATAATTAAATTAGGAACAATTCCGAACAACTTCCGCGTTTTATTATTTCATTAAGTAGACGATAGCTTAGGGTTTGGAGGTTTTCAACAATAATATTCTGGACTTTATCCGTAGATGCGTTAGTACACATATTTGTAAAGACTAAAGATTTCGTCGGTGTTAGAGGGAATGTTCAAGTCGTTTGGATTGGAAACGAACATGGATATAAATCATATTGTGATGAATTTCAATTAATTATCATGAATATGAGAGGTGTCAATTCAGCAATGGAACGAAGCGTATCACGACACCGACACTCAGGGAAGTACTTGGTACATGGATGGTTTTGCACTGAGACACGTCGTAGCGTGATGTCATCATGGACATCAAGGAAATGTTTGTTTGTACATCCTAATGTCGATTGAAACGACTAGTCTAGACGACGGTGAAAAGGATACTTTACCTACATAACATCTTCGTCAACGCGTCACTCACTCATCCCTAAAGCCATCACATACATTCATTTAAAGTGCTGATGTATATGTCCATAACTTTATTTCAGGGCACAAACTGTAATAAGGGAAAACGCAGCGGACATATTTCACTCATTCTCTTTACGAAATTACAGTGATTACTCCTTGAATACATTTCTCATTCACAATCACGTTCTTACAAATTTAATGTTCCTAGCCGGCTCTCAGTCGTTCTCCCCTCATTGTAATGGTGGCTCAGTCGTCTAATCACATTCAGTCTTTACCTGAAAGGTATTAAGCGGTTCGCATTCACTCATCACTTGAACAATTTTCTATTGTTATCAACATTCGCACACGTTCCTAGTGCACAAGAGAACACATTCCACGCATCCACGTGGTGAGCGCTGTAGTTCCAGTAGTACAAGTCACAAAGAAACTGCTCCAAATTCGTAAAATAAAGAAATGAAATGATCGTATGGCATCGTTGGTCGGGATGTCCCATTCGGGTACAGCCGCCAAGCGCAAGTCTTTTTTCATTCGTCACCACACTGGGTGACTCATGGCCGATAATGAGGATAAAATAATAATGACAACACAACACCCAGTCCAAGAACGGGGAAAATCTCCAACCCGTCCGGGAATCGACCCTGGACCCAGTGCATAGGGGGCAAGCACGTTACCACGCAGCTAAGCAGGTGGACAATTCGTAAAATAAATGAGTGAAAGTACAGGTGCCTGGATTACGTTATCGTTATCAGGCATTTAAGATGATTAATCACCCGCAAAAATTTGAATTTCTACTTCTTATAATGCACTTACGGAGTTGGCGCGAATTTGTGCTCATGACCACTTTAAAAAGAAACTAATATAACATTCTAATTTATTGCAAAAAACCTGACTAATTAAGCAACAGCTAGACACATTCTCTCAAATGAATAGATTTTACTCACTATTATTCCCTAAACAGATGTTGATGACCAACACTCACACTCAATAGTCACGACCACAATTTACTACTTATCTCATACTAACAACATAATGATAATTCAACCATCTTCTCACACTTCCCTGATTAAATTGACTCTAAACAACACATTACGAACGCTATTCACGATAGTACAACTAATTTTTAAACATTTTATCCACAATATCAGAAGTGGACGCACCTAACGCCAGCTCGTGTAACAGTGGCCAAGCATGTCGGACTTCCGGGAAAGGCGTCTCCTTTTTCATACTGCCCAGAGGGGAACCTCTCCTGTTGGCTGTACCCACTTGACACCCTCTACTCTCGACTCTGTGAATCTTTTCCGAAGTCTCCAGTCTTCCCACAGACAAAGCCCACTACACTCTATCTACCTCTGGCGGGTCCCTCCACCTTTTTATATCCCTTCACATTCGATCTTCATGCACTTACATACGCACAGAAGGGTGCAGACATAAATTTGTAAGTGCGATACATTAAAATGAAACACAGAAGATCCACTCTCACATCCGAAGGCTATATTTGACGACTATAAGAAAAACACAAAAATTTTTGTTAAACCATAGAGTACCACGACAATCATACTAGTGACTAACATAACTGGCATGCAAAGGTTTAAATGGAGCGTACTACAAGTACCTCTTCATCAGACTGCACCTATAGATTTGAAAATGGCTTGCCTGCTGTCTTTCCTTTGGAATGACTATCCTAGACATTTTGTCTCGTTGACATAAAGTGGAAGAGTCCTCTAATCTCCACATTATCTCATTTTAATCTTTAGTTACTGAAGAAAAACAGAAAACGGAAAACTGCATAAAATATACAGCATAATGAATAACCACAGTATAAGTAACTGAAAAGACAGTCACGCGTATATCAAAATGTACACATCTTAACTAGTCTGTAAACACATATCAAATTGCCGGCAGAAGTGGCCGTGCGGTTAAAGGCGCTGCAGCCTGGAACCGCAAGACCGCTACGGTCGCAGGTTCGAATCCTGCCTCGGGCATGGATGTTTGTGATGTCCTTAGGTTGGTTAGGTTTAACTAGTTCTAAGTTCTAGGGGACTAATGACCTCAGCAGTTGAGTCCCATAGTGCTCAGAGCCATTTGAACCATTTGAACGTATCAAATTCCAGCCACGTAACTCCACAACTATGCAACAAACTACTTATTTTCTAATTCAATGAACATACATCGTATTCAGTTACGACATGTACTCTACAGGGAGCATGAAAACCAGTAACATATATAGTAAACGTTTAACATTTCTTAAGTATATTACTTCAGAATTATCTCCAAAAGTGGAAAACTTACTGAAGAGCAAATGCGACTCCTTCCATATACATTAGGGGATAACTATAGCACCTGAGGTTTGAAATATTTAACGTATTACGCAATAGATCTGACTGGTTCCAGCAAATGACAAAATTAAAACTCCTACTGTAATGAATAATGAAAGAAACCTTTGGACTGGTGGATTAATAATAAAGGAGCATACAAGTGATTCAAAATTAGATAGAATTTTGTGGAAGCATTACAACTACAGTACACGATTCTTATATTTGGTAAAGTGAAAGCACAAAGACAAGTAAGAACAGCCAGGCTTCTTCAGGCTGCTCTCTGAGAAACTTGAAGTCTTCTCCTTCTTTTATTGCACAGATAACACAAATAAGAACATTGACTCTTTGGTGACAAATATTAACACAAATTTTTCCACAAAATGTAGCTTTTGAGAACGGGATATTACAAACACTCTATGCTCACATTCTGCTTGGTGGTATTCATTTCCATCCCCCCCTCCCCTTACCCTTTTCCCCATCCAAAGGCTTCCTCTGTTTTAAATACAGATAAAAATTTCGAAGTCATACTACGGATGCTTGTAGCGCTACCAATCTATTTTCTACTAAAATTAGAAGTAACGAGAAACTGGAACAAAACGTACGCCACTCTGACAGAAAATTGATAGTATGTGCTCTGTTGCGCGAAGACAGTGCAAAATATCTCGAAAAAACTCATTTTCATATAAGGTTACTTCACCTCTTCCAAAGTACTTCCCATTACAACAATCGAAAGGCATAATTTTTCATCTTCCTGCTGTCTTAAACATAAACAGTGTTCCACATTGGGATCGCAAGATTCTTGAGTTATTGCAGAAACCACTGGCATAGCGTGAAGTTTTAAGACTGGGGAGGACCAATGAAAGATATTATAGCTTATATTGCGATGCGTGCCGAAATAAACGGTCCAAGTTGTAACGTAAATAAACTTATCAGGGACGTTCAGTTAGAAATACAACATATTCCTTCTAAATTTCTGTTAAAAAATGCGGAAATTATGGGAAGTCGTGGAACGTTCCACCTTCAGCCTTTCACAAAATTCCCGATAGATGCAAGCGCTACACGTAGCCTTCAAAGTGACGTCAGTAACGGAGATGCGTTCCAAGCAGAGAGTTGTCATTTAGTTTCTTTGGTGGAAAACCAGAGTGCCGCAGGCGCTTGCACAATTTCTAAGGTGACCTGACAGTCGACAAAAGCATGATGAATCGTTGTGCGAGGCTTCTGTTACATCGCTAAAGGTCCTGTAAACCTGTTCGATCTCACGTGCAGGCACCGGCCGCACACAGCTGTGACTACTGCAATGTTAGAACGTGCGGACACTCTCATTCGACGCTACTGAAGGATCATAATCAAACACCTCGCAGCACAACTGGATGTGTCTGTTGGTAATGCTGACACAATCGCTCAGTATGGTATGTGCCCGTCGGGTTACCTGCCGTTTAACAGAAGATCGTAAAGAGTAACGAAGAACCATCTGTGCAGGATTGCTTGCTCGTTACGACTCGGATAGTGAAATTGCTTTGCTGAACATCGTCAAAGGTGATGAAACATGGGGTCCTCACTTCGAACCGGAAACAAAACGGCAAACCGTTGAGTGGTGACGCACCCCCTCTCCTCCGAAGAATAAGTTGAAAGCTGCACCCTAAGCCGGTAAAGTTGTGGTCCTCTGGGATTATGAAGCGGTTATTCCATTTCATGTCCTCCGTCGTGGTGCAACGATCAACTCTGAAGTGTACTGCCCTACCATCAGGATACTGAAGAAACCACTGCAGCATGTTCGTTGCCACCAAAATGCAAACGAATTTCTGCTTCCACATGACAACGAGAGACCTCATACAAGTGTGCGCACTCAAGAGGAGAAGAGGAGTTCACAAAACTTCATTGTACCGTTCTTCCGAATCCACCCTGCAGCCCGGATCTCGCACCCTCCGATTTCTGCCTGTCGGCCCAAGAAGCAGTATAAGGATGAAGAGGTGGTTATTGATATAGCAACACGTTCGCTCCAACATCGACCAGTACAGTGGTACCATGAGAGCGTACACGTCCTCCCAATAAGGCCATCGCACTGAATATTATGTTGAAAAACAGGTATTTTTAGCCAAAAGAGTGGGGAGTAGTATGGTGTATTGGAATTCTGAATAAAACCAACGTCCTTTCAAAGAAAGATGTGTAGCATTACGTATTAACGCCCCTCCTATTATGTCAGTTCGTGTATCCTCATGTAGTAGATCTGTATTCTTTCGAAATGCCCCCTTCCACCTCCCTCCCCACCCCCACCCCCTGTCTGCTATTGTTTCCGAGTGATTTGGCCCATAATGATCTAATCTGGAAAGTTAAAACTGGTTCAAAGTATTGAAAGGGCTAGTAGCTAATATCGAGAACGGTGAAGTTGGAATTTGAATGTGTTTACGCCGCGAGGCGAGTCTGTTGGTGACAGTCAACGGAACTGCTGTAGACGGGACACGACAGCGCATTCATTACAGGAGGCAACTAATTAAAGTCGCGCCCCAGGGGACGGGCGTAGGCCTCGTGTCTGGCCGCGGCTATCCGGCCGTCACCAGTAATGGGACTCCCTCTGACATACCCGAGAAGCGCGACTCTGCCGGCCATGGCTCCTCTTTTTTTTTACTCTCCTCCTTATGTCCACACTGTCCAACTACATTTACTTCAAACTCGAATGATCACTTGCTCTATTTCTATCAGATTTACGCACACCATGTCAGTAGGCTGCAAGCAGCGACCCCAGGAGTGAAACCAGGGAGTGATCTCCAGCACACTGTAAAAATATTTGTAGTTTCCACAAATAAATGCAAAAAACAAACTTAATTGTAAACTAAAATTAATATGACAGATGTGATGAACGTACAGTAAATCTGAAACACTCAACTTGGTACGAGTAAAACGTGAAACCATACTATGAGGTAAAGAAATCGATAAAGTCTGCTCAAAGGGTTGTCGGTCCCGTCGGTATCGACCGATCGCAGTCGCATCCTTTGTCAATGGTAGCGGTATAGAGGGCCTGTGGTCAGCACACGCCATTCCTGGCCGTTGTGAGTTTTCGTGACCTGTAGACGCTGTTGTTGGGTCAAATAGCTCCTCAATTACCTATAGAAGACTGACTCGACACAGCTCCCGCCTTACCACCAAGGAAAACTCCATGGCAGTGCCGGTAATCATATCTGGGGCTTCTGACTGGCCGCAAGTCACGCTAAACACTCAAGTGAGGAAGCGGGCAGGTAAATTAGCGGTAAGTATGAAATTTTCATGACATTTAGGTGGCTCAGACGCCACCTCAATACAGAGCATGATTATCCTGACAGGCAAAAAAAAAAAAAAAAAAAAAAAAGGTTCAAACGGCTCTGAGCACTATTCGACTTAACTTCTAAGGTCATCAGTCACCTAGAACGTAGAACTAATTAAACCTAACTAACCTAAGGACATCACACACATCCATGCCCGAGGCAGGATTCGAACCTGTGCCCGTAGCGGTCGCTCGGCTCCAGACTGTAGCGCCTAGAACCGCACGGCCACTCCGGCCGGCATGACAGGCAAAGTAGCACATACTGTGCTCTTCAGCGAGAGCAGTTCTTATTGGTAAGGTGCCGTAAGAGCTAGAAAAGTTTCAGAAAATGTGATGAAAACATTCCTTCCAAGAGTCTCCAGAATATGAGCTGCAGGATTCAGGGCAGGTGCTCCAGCGGGTCATTCCATGCATTGAATTATATGCCGTTAAATATAATTTATTGGATACTCAGGTCAAGTGTATAGAACTTTCTAGATGGAAAAGAATCGCCACTAAGTGGGAGGAAGCAAGAATCTTGTATACTGAAAAATAGAGTGGAACGCCACACAGGTGCAGGGGACTCAATGAAATACAAACAAATGGAAGTGATACACGTTATTTTCGAACTGCGTTTCAAATGAGACTCTTGAGATACCAAGGTCCATAGCCTGATCAATAGAGACAGTCGTTTCATGATCAGTAAGCCGTGGAGAGTGGCAGCGCGGTTTGAGGCGTTATGTCACGGACTGCCCGGCCCGTCTCGCTGGAGATTCGAGTCCTCCTTCGGGCATGGGTGTGCCTGTGTGGTTCTTAGCATAAGTCAGTTTAGGTTAGTTGTGTGTAAGTCTAGGGACCGGTGACCTAAGCAGTTTGGTCCCTTAGGAATTCACACACATTTCAGCATTTCACTCTCAGTAAAGCATGGGATCCAGCGCTCACGGAACGGACGTCTTATCGTTGTGCGAGAACGACTTCCGCCCCCGACAGGGGCGACAGAAGCAGTGAGCGAATGCAGTTTTCGTGCATCATTCAGAGACCACGCCCTCTTCACCATTCCACTCAGTACTGTGTTTGGCTGGAAGTAGGTGAGCACTAAGAGTGTAAGCAATGAGCGAATGCAGTTTTCGTGCATCATTCAGAGACCACGCCCTCTTCACCACTCCACTCAGTACAGTGTTTGTCTGGAAGTAGGAGAGCACTGAGAGTGTAAGATAGGCGAGATTTACTAAAGACGCTTCTTCAGCAGGTGTTACCTGAAGATAACAGCAATGTACACTGTCGAAATATTGTGTTTCGCAAACGACTGCACCAGACTGGAACAAAAGAATACAAACAGAGTTATGACTTGTCTAATCTTACGCATCGTCGATCTGTGGTACCTCCTGTGATCTACTGTTCCATGCTGTCTGCATGAAGCTTCTGGTACTGAGAACGCTCACCGGGACATCGGGGTGCCCATCGATGGGCAGTCACTTTATAACGCTTTTACGACGCTGCGAGCCTGTATTTGCATGAATGACATCACAGTGACCGACAAGTCACTCTCGTATTCCAATGGACACGCGACACTTCAGACAGCTGATCGAAGAAAATTGACAATTTTTTCTCGCAGCTCCACTCAGAGTCCACATGGAACAATAAATTTACAATTGATCTTTTGCACACGTCAATCTTCCTGAAATTTACTGGATAATTATTTAATTCCCTTATGCTACTGAAATTCATATCAATAGTGTATTTTTTCGCATTAATAGCGGTGGTGCCGTCTTTGCTGCTTTCTCATCATGCAAGCATCCACTAAAGTAGACAGTAAGACAAGAGAGTTACGATATAGTAGGCACTCAGCGTGGAGCTGCAAAATGAGATACAACAATATCCCTGTAGTTGTCAAGCTCCATACATAACTTGGAGTTACGTGCGCCACTTAGAGATGTGTAATCAGAAAATGCGACGCTGATGTATACACAGATTTAATAAATAGAGCTTGCAGTTCCTCGTAGCTACTTTGCAGCAGACCGATAAATTTAGTTTAGGAGTAGTCCTTCCTGATTGAAAATATACCGATGTGCAGTGCTCGAGAGATGGGCAGCCTCGTAGACATAAAACTTTGAGAAGGACTTTTGTGCAAAAATATCGATCATATCACCGTTGCGTTATCTGTCGCAAAGATGGACCATCGTTAAAATGGAGTCACAAATCTGTTCCTTCAAATGTACAGCAATCAGTATCTGACAGTGATGTAATTCCTCGCTTCTATAATTTACTCAATCATTTGGATGCCGTGATTGTGATTAAATATAAATACTATAGTCTACGAAAAAAAAGAAGCAAGTCAAACTACTTGGTCACGTGTGTTTAAATTTAACATGCCATCTGATATGGTCGCCAATCTCAGATGGACCAAAACCTGATGCATTTTCGGTATTTGACCAAGACGGCTATCCCATCAGTTCTTTACAATCTTACCATAGGCAGCTCTCCTTACTCTGTCAAACAAGTACCATATGTGTCTGCTGTGTACCAATGACAACAGTGGACAGCAGTGCACCTAATTTGTATATCGTAGGTTAGTTTAACGTTTCCTGAGGCTACAAAAGTTCAACATTCAAATCACGTTTTAGAGGCTTTTTGTCTTTGTGGTTTTTCGAAAACCTGTTAAAATCGATGGGTTATTGAAAAAAATGTATCACGGTCCCACAAATA
This sequence comes from Schistocerca piceifrons, assembly GCF_021461385.2. NCBI lineage: Eukaryota > Metazoa > Arthropoda > Insecta > Orthoptera > Acrididae > Schistocerca > Schistocerca piceifrons. Next base: position 872,012,511 of record NC_060138.1, on the reverse strand, counting down.
TTATTTATATACACTTGTGACGCTATACACTATAAAGCATGAAACAGCGCCGACAGACGATAGTAAATGAAATTAACTGGTAATAAACGCTATTTTCGCAATGGTTTCATATAAGCGTCAGCAGTGGTGAACGAGGTGGTAATGTATCATGGAAGTTCTTTTTTGTGAGGCATAAAAGAGTTTTTACTTAGACATAATTGTTGCCAATGGAATACATCATACTAGGCTCGTGAAGAAAGTAGAGCCAACATTGTAGAAAGTTGATGGTGCAATCTCTGGGATGGTGTCGATATTATTGGCCGCCGATGGAAACCAGTATAGAAAACGCAAGAGTGGTATCAAAGACTTCCGTTCCCACACTGGGGTCGGGTGTGCAAAATTGTTGTAACCCAGATAGATTCTGAGGATGAAGTCGCAGAGTCACCATAGGTGGTGGTTGTATGTCAGTTGCAGTGGAGTAATTTCATCTCCGTGACCTATGAGATGTCGCTTTGGTCTACAGAGCTCAGTGGTCAATTTTTATGTTTTCTTTTCGTATTTCCACTTATGATACTATCCGGTAAAGGATTAAAGATAGTATTTATGAAGATTTGCGTGGGTGACAAAATTAACTGGTATTGTAATCTTGTGTTGCTTGTGTATTATGCCGCTTGAGACAGTTGAAACGGTGGCAGAGACATCTACCGAGAACACAGTAACATGGACCACATGCTGTCGAATGTCAATACCAACATCTGACACAAGGGAAATAAGAAACTTATGCTTGCCGCTAAATTTTAAATTCGTTATTATCGTAACTATTGTAAAGAGTCAGAGCACAGCTCCTTTGTCCTTTTGAGCGATTGTGTGCGTTTATTCATGAGAATAAATTACGAACCAGCGTATGAAGCGCGGTGATGTACTATATTCTGGCCTTAAAATGCAATAAGGTATGCGGAAGAGCGTGCTTCACATTTCAGATTTTGAAATAGGTGCTTAAGTTTAATTTACAAAATGTTTTGCAAAGTGATAGTGAAAGAGTTGATTACAGGTTAGAAAGCAACGCGTGGGGAGGAAAGACGTATGGTTTTTTTTCTGGCGGTCGTAAAAGTAATGGAGGCATGGGATTATCTCAAATTTTTGTTTCATTTCTTATGAGCAGAAAGTGTAGGCTGAGTGTGCCTACAAAATTAGTGCGATTTTGAGTTTTTCTTCTATGAGTCAACACAACGTCAATAAATTCAATAACCGTGAAGAATAAAATGATCAGTTTTCCAAAATCTACCTGTGTTAGCTCGATATGTGAATAAAAAGGAATGAATTACTAAAAAATAAATAAAACCAGTAACAAAAAATATAAATCTGATCAACCTAAGACTGGAATATCTAATTTCATTGCCATATATAGAGAGTTTTATATGAGGAAGTCATATATATATATATTTTTATCAACACTGCAGTTTTAATTTGAAGCATTTCTTTCAACTTTAACGTTTCGTGTATTTAGGCGAAATGTTCGGCCGTCCAGTGTTGGTGAGAGATTGGTTGGTTGATTTGGGGGAAGGGACCAAACAGCGAGTTTACCGAGGCCATTGGATTAGGGAAGGATGGGGAAGGAAGTCAGCCGTGCCCTTTCAAAGGAACCATCCCAGCATTTGCCTGAAGCGGTTTGGGGGAATCACTGAAAACCCAATTCAGCATCACCGGACTGGGTTTGAACCATCGTCCTCCCGAATGTGAATCCATTGTGCTGAGCATTGCGTGACCTCGGTCGGTGGAGAGAGGTGAGTTTGGTTGTGCAGATGAGCGCTGGTGGACAACCCCAGGGCTGTGAAAGCCCCGCAGCCGGTCCAGAGGCAGCGATCATTTCTAGCAAGCACAGGTACGGATACAAAGGCTTTTCCAGAAATGAAGAAAATACCGCTTGGACGACGCATCGATCGCTTAGGAGAGCCAGCTAAGCTCTCAACAATTGCTAGCTTTGAGACAAACTGAAAGATGACTTCTTGCAGCTCTTTGGCAGTCTACAAAATTTACACTCAAATATTACCACACATCTGAATGCATCGCTCATCGCAGGAAAATGAGGGGCGCCCAGTGACACAACAATAATTCATCTCCTTTGAAACAATAGACGTTAAATTTCACAGTAAATAACCATTTAAACGATGACCTTTTCAATTAAAAACTTTTAATCGCTTCATGCGATTTCAACGTTATCTCAGATGGTGACGATAAAGCCACTAGAGACAAATGTGTCAGAAAGTGCAAGATCTGAGGTGAAGTTAATTAAATTCGGTACAGAAGGGATGACAGATTTAAAATTAGATGCTATAAGGGCATCTGTAGCAAAAATTCCCTAGGAAGTTGAGCTGGTTAACACCAACGTCGACACAGTGGAGAAACATTTCGAGGACAAGTTGGAAAAAATATAGGACGAGCTGGGCGGCGAGGCAATGAATTGTTTGCTGAGGCAAAATGCATTGAGGAAGTGGTCAATAATAAGTTTATTAACAATTTGTCTGGTATAGTAGCAGAGTGTGAAATAGAGACTGTGAAAAATAGATAACAGATGTAAGCAGAGATTAATAACAAAGTTTCGCAGCTAACAGCAGATTAAAGATGTACGGACAGACTTGAAAGCTTTAGCAGTGAATCAAGCTCTTACTGTGCTGGGTGTTGCATGGGCTGATTTACGAACGACAAAATGTTTTGGAGATGATGGGAAATACCACCCAGTTGATTTTATTGCTGCATGTAAAATTGGTTCTGAGAGAGGAATATCGAAAGAGGAAATGATTAAGTTCGCTAAAAGACATGTTGAGGGCAATGCTCAGTCCGGGGCAAATTTAATGAGTGCCTCATTTACCTCCTATGAAATGTCGGAGAACTATTTCCTGAACAAATTCTGGAGTGAAGCGAAACAAACGCGAATTCGGAATGAGTTCCTGAACGGGCCGAGTTCCAAACACGGAAGTAGGTCGATCGAGGATTTAGTGTGCTTGAGCTCACTAATTTGATGCATATAAATCGTCCGCTGGGAGTGTTGATTGAAATAACAACGCTTAAAAGATACTTACTGGAATATTTACAATGGGATCTTGTCCAGACTCCTACAGATTCCATTTATGAGTTTTTAGATTTTATTGAGAATCTTGAACAGTCGTTGAAATTCAAATAGTAATATCCACAATTATAATGATCATGGCAGAAATAATTAGCATCTTAATGCTAATTTTCAAAGGAGAATTTGAAAAAAAATCATAACGGAATTCAAAACTGGGAATGAAGACTTGAGGGGCAGGATCTTCATGAAATGCGATAAGAGGTCGTGAAACTTTGCCGCATCTCAGGTAGGAGGTGAAAAAATAAATCGGTACTGAATAGGACACGTTATTTTAAATACTCTGTTGGTGTCAAAACTTCGGCAAATAAGCCACAAATGCTGGAGACGGAGGTTATAAGGAGTAAATATAAAATGGAGAACAATTTTAAGCAGCGCAATCGTGGTTAGAAGAGAGGCTGATGTGAAAATGAGTTTGGTGGAGGTGAAATGTATGAATGTGAAGGTAATGTGTTTTTTAACATTTATTTAAGGAACAATGCTACACATTCGAAATACACACTAACTCATGTGCTAACGATGCACACATGTAGTATATGAAATGATTTGAACATAAACATTTTGATCATTGTAATTATGATAATGTTCAAGAAATACAACAGAAGATTTTGTTAATGACTAAATTATCAGAAAGAATTAATTTGAACATCAAGAAATGTTTTTTAAATACATTCAGACTTCTTCAAATATGAATAAATAAAAAACTGCACTTTGAATTACATGAGCTCCAGTCCTTACAGAATCATAAATAAAGCTTTATGAAGGATATCAGAAAGTCTTAGGGATAATTTTTAATTTATTAATGTACAAAAGGAAATTGTCTCTGTGAGAGACAGGTTAAGGAAAGAAACTGATCTTTAACCTTCTCAGCTCAGTCAGACTAGCTATGAGCATTTCACACAGTTGTATGGAAGTCACCAAAACTTTTACAGAATATGGAAGATTTATGCCCATTGTACATGAAAACAATTTAATAATCATATTAGACAATCTCCCAAATACTTGACATTGACGGAAAAGAGATGTTATAAAGCTGACTACCCTTCCAACAACACTTTCTGAGGGTTGGGTTGATTTGGGGGAAGAAATCAAACAGCGAAGTCATCGGTCTCATCGGATTAGGGAAGGATGGGAAAGGAAGTCGGCCGTGTTCTGTCAAAGGAACCATTCCGGAATTTGCCTGAAGCGATTTAGGGAAATCACGAAAAACCTAACTCAGGATGTCCGGGCGCGGGATTGAACCATCGTCCTCCCGAAAGGGACTCCAGTGTGCTAACCACTGCGCCACCTCGCTCGGTACATTCCTGAACATTAATGGAATGTTAATTATCTGAAGTGATCAGACCTATATAGCAGATCTTTCACAGGAAACTGATTTACTCATCACAGTGCAACAATGAACTGGGCAGTTTGCCAGCTTTTGAATATTACATTTAACAGATACAATCGTATGGTTTTAACCAACCGATAAAGACATCTCCATAAAAACTATCAATTTTCATATTTATAGTATAAACCAATAATGCAGCTTTAATGTTTGGTTTTTTGACGCTATTAGACACCCAATCTGACAGTCACATAAGTTCTGCTCTTTATCTTATAAATTTCAAAAACTACTTTCTGAAGTATAAAAGGCACACACGAAAAATTTAGAGTAAAAATTTCAATAATATCCTTAAGGTAACTACAATACATCACTGTCAACACAGTGCCCCTTCTTTCAGTTATAATATTTAACATATTACCGAACTTTTTCTTGTGATTCGAATACCTTCTAATTTTGTGGTATGCACACAGCATGTGTACCTTGAACTCTATGGTGCTGTCGGATCCTAGTTTGTGGATGACGGAATTAACAAAATTTCCCAGCAACCAGTACATAGCGTTATTTTTGGCCTCTAGGAAATAGCTTCCTTCAGGTATGTGTATCATTGACAGCGATAAACTCTCAGCGGATGTCCCTGTAATCAGAGTTATTTGCTCTGGGATCCACTTCCAACTATTCATGTGACCGCTGCAAGTGTATCAATGAATTATTGTGTCAACTAGGTGGCTTTGTTGACATAAATTTGTTTCACAGAGTCTGATTGCGTACAGTCCTTCATTGGTGCTAACTATGTTGTTAACAATTTTGTACCATGACGTTTTTATAATAGACGTGAGCACATGAGAACTAATGTTTTCCAAATCTCAGTCCAAGCAATGTTTGGAAATGTCGTTCTATTTTGTTCCTTCCTTCGCTTTTCTTTCGCTCCCGCATTATGGTTCTTGATGTTAAATGTCGTAACTGTCTGATTTCGGCACTTACATAACTGAACTCAACAAAGAAAACGGTCTTATGCTATAAACGACTGTTGATATTCTACACGTCAGTCGGGGGAAGCAGACTTCGAAGTTTAATGATTTCGAAAAGTTGGCTGGTTATGATTTCTCGCGAGTCTCTTATTTAGATAACTTCCCTTTTGATAAAAAGTGCAGAGGCTTTATCCGTTATATCAGGTAATCCTAGTCCACCATTTTTAGGATATAAAGTGGCTACTCTAGCAGGGACTCTGAACACTTCACCTTTCCACAAGAAGTTTGTGATTTTGGACAATATTCTCCTCGCTATCATTCTCGGCATTGAAAACAGCTGGGCTGTGTAATAAGCTTTAGCAAGGATGCATGAGTTGATATGCCTTGTTCTTTGTATTGAGTTAAATTCTCTATAATGGGTCCTTGCAGTTTATCTGCTGGAAATTTCCAATTTAAAGCCGTCATTTTCATGGGGTATGCTGTCAGGGTGATCCGAAGTGTTTTACGCTGTCGGACTCATTTTGCCCACTCGAAGTTGATATTATCAAAACCTCTGAGATTTAACATCTTACTTTTTTTTCGTTTGCATTTGCTGCAGGTGCTCTACAGTACGCATCAATCACTGTTGCTAGCGTGGTTACCTCTTCATTATTCCTTATAATGACCCCTATATCTTCAGCATAGGCTCTTATAACTGTTTTATTTCCTGATAATGGTAAGCCTTTTAATCGAGTATCGACATGGCGGAGAAAAGGTTTCAGTGAAATGGCGAAGAGCGACATGGGCAGAGGACTTCCTTGAGGAACACCTCATTTTATTTATATCGGCCTGGACTGTTGACAGTTCACAGCTATTTTTGCGTTTATTCAAGTTGCTATGTTCTTTGCCAATTGTATGACCCTATCGTGGAAATCTATTTTCTTCAACGTCTGCAGAAGATATTCATCATTTACTACACCGAAGGCTTTATAGAATCTAAAAAATATAAGGCACACTTTATGTTTGTTGCAGAAGTTATTGGAATGATATCCCTGAATTTGCTAGATTTTGAAAAATGGTACTTCCTTGCGCGCAGCTCTGATGTTTACTGATAATTTTATGTGTAAGGCACGAAATTCTCTTGTTTATTATTCTGGCTATTAATTTATAATCAGAATCTAGCAGTGAAATTGGACTAAAATTATTTAAATCTTTGTTTCCATTATTTTTTGGCACAAGAACAATTTTACACACCTTAAACTGATCCGAAACCATTTTACCCTGAATAACCTCATTTACAATGTTCGTGATTTTCGCACCCACTGTTGGCCAGTAACGTACGTGAAACTGCTGGCCGACCATCCGGCCCTGGTGATTTTTTTGGTGGTGAGGCGCACACAGTTAAAATCACCTTCAAGTTATATCTGTCTTGGATTTTTCCTTAACAAGTATATCAACGTCGTCTGCAATGACAACCTCGAGAAAATTTTCATTGTCATCTTCTGTCAGTTGTGGGTCTAGGATGTTAAGGATGTTGTGGCGTAGAAAGACAGCCACGCCACGGAAGTAGCCGAAAGGCACGCTTTTAGCAGGCAAGATATAGTTCTGTAACAGGATACGTAATGAATGCTATAAAGAAAAGTACGTAGCTTCTGGACTACTTAACTTTAATCCATCCTTTTGGTACATCTGGAGATTGTGGCGATACAAGTGAGACTCTTTAGATACATGCAATGTTACTAATGGCGCCTTGCTAGGTCGTAGCCATTGACTAAGCTGAAGGCTATTCTAACTATTGACTCGGCTAATGAGCAATGCTTCGTCCGTGTAGTCGCTAGCAAAGTCATCCGTACAACTGGGGCGAGTGCTATCCCGTATCTCGAGACCTGCCTTGTGGTGGCGCTCGGTCTGCGATCACACAGTGGCGACACGCGGGTCCGACATGTACTAATGGACCGCGGCCGATTTAAAACTACCACCTAGCAAGTGTGGTGTCCGGCGGTGACACCACAAAGGAATTCCTCCAAGGACGCATCACTACTTTCGTTTACAGAATATAGCTCGCAATAATAGCGATAAATCTCGTCCATGATATCCTGCTGTGTTCTGAGAATCGTACCTCGTTTGAATTTCACCAATAAAAGTCCTTCTTCCGTTTTTCGTATGCTTCACTAAATGATACAGGGAAGTAGTTGCGTCTTATGACACTGAATTTGCCTTCGATTTTCAACCCTTCCATTTGATTTCTCTTGAAATTAAGTAACTTGGCTTTGACTTTTTTTATGTCTGCTATCCGAAGTGAGGAACCTACTGTGACCAGATCATACAGATCTCTCAAAACGGAATAGTAACATTCTAAAGGGCATTTCATTTCTCTTGCGCTCTGGGCACTGTATTGAATAAGAACCTTCCTCAAGTTCGGCTTCGCCATTTTAACCCACCTGTCGATAGCAGTGGCATATCTACTTCGAGCACGCAGGCATATTGCCCATGCTTCTTTACTAACAAGGAAATATCCAAATTCCACTGATTCTTGAATTGGCGAACTAGCTGTCTGGTTAGATTTATGCCAGCTAAGACACTAGAATGGTCTGAAAAGTACGGTTTCTACTTTTGTCACGGAAATTTCAAGTGTTTTAGAAACATATTGTCTATCAACCCGGCTGCGAAATGTTGGCGTGACAAAAGTGAGCTCAATAATGAAGGGGAATTTGATTTCCCTTATACCCTTTAATTCTAAACCAGTAACTAGTAGAAATTCTTCAATCCATCTGTGGCATGGATAAGCAAACCACTGTTTGATAGTATTAGTTGAAAATAATCTTGGTTGCAATTTTAGTTTTTTTATTTGTCAACTACGCGTTTCCCCTTATTTAGGCATATACAGGCTGATCTTAATTTGGTAATTCTTAGGACGATCCTTTAGACAGTGTAGCTAAAGGGCATCGTAGAGTACATCAGGCCAACATCGTCTTCGTTAACCTCAGTAAATACTTTCTAGATCGACGTAAGTGACCCCAAGACCTGCATAACGCACTCACGTCCATCTAGAAAGCATTTTTTACAGTTACTACTTCATATCTAAGAATTCATCTACTGAGTAGAAGGAGTTGTCATTCAGAAATTCTTTTAATTTGCTTTTAAATGTTGGTTGGCTATCTGCCAGACTTTTAATACTATTTGGCAAATGACCAAAGACTTTCGTGGCAGCATAATTCATCACTTTCTGTGCTAAAGTGAGATTTAATCCAGAATAATAAATTAGTTACTGTCCCGTTTCTTTCTGCTTCTGATGTTTTCTCTTGTACCACTAGCAGACTGATTTCCTTGTAACCTTTCTGTTTTTTCCTACAGTGATTCGTGTAGGATCGTTTCGTATCGGACATTTTTTGAGCTTGGGTCGCCCTTTCTGGATTTTCCCTTCCCTTGGTTACGAGCTACATTCACATTTGGTTGCGTTTTTATGTTATTTCGCGGCTCATCTGGAGCAGCAGCAGACGCATTCGCAATTTCTGTTGCTGGCGCCTGCCTTGCAGTGTTGACAGTGATTTCATTTTGACCACCACTTCCTTGTTCTTCAATAATATCACTTACTTGCTGATAGAGGGGAGCAAATGGAGACGGCAGTTTTTCAACCTCTCCCTGAATTTGTTTACTAACAGGTGACTGCTGATCTTTGCAGCCAGCTACTTCACCTGTTGTTTCTTGCAAATCAATACTCATTACAATCCATTCATTTTCTGGTACCGCATGTTTATTATCTTTCTTTTCATCAGTTTCCATTCGCATTCTGCCTTCCAGTTTCTCTGCCTCCTAATCGCACTGGTTTTGCTTGCGAACTGAGGGAGTTGTACAGGACAGCTCGTCCTCTGAACAACTATCAGTTGTCTCCAGAGGTCGTTTATTCTGTTGCATTTCAGTTTCATGAGTAGTGGTAACAGGGCTTTCCTTTGTTGTTAACGGGGAAAATTGACTGTTAAGGGGGACATGAATTTGGCCCGTTGCGTTAACCCCTCAGTTGATCCGGGCCATTCTTTGGTAACAGATCATTTAAGGTGAGCTTCTGACGCTGTATCAAATTACTTTTAAGAAGAAGAACGCTGACATTCCTGTCTGAAGTGGACGGTTTCGTTACATATATGACATGTAGCTTCCTGACCTGTACAAATAATTTGTGCCTTATACACACAAACAATTATGTGAGACAGAATGTTTATTTTAACGTCCATCTCTATACAGAGGACCCCGTTGAAACTTTGAGTTGAAAGCGAGGCGACCATCTTTCATTTGCAGTTGATTTAACGTACCCGTAGTTTGAAAGAGCTTCCTTAATCTTATCATTTTCAGTTTCAATGTTAAGATTCAAGACACGAACGGCTTTGTAATCAATGTCAGCACTATAGATGGAAATCTAACTTTTATACCATTTCTATGCACAAATTCTACTTCATAGCCCCACTTTCGTAACACTTTATCAACAGTCGCAGCACGGAATGACATGACAAAAACACAGTATTTTTCCTGAACAAGTTTCCAGGTATGGACGGTTTCAGAATTGAGACTAATTACCTGTGTAATCCAGTCACCTATTTTCAGGGATGTCGGCTGAACAGGACGGGATTTCTCGTCAATAGAAAATACCAGAGTATTCTTCCTGAGGTTTGTAACCATGGTTAATCCAGCGACGAAATTTCGGTTAAACAACAGTAATTCCAATTAGCAGCAGTACGACCAGAAAGAGCGATCAGATCACAAGGAATATGAACGAACACGGAGATTAACGGACGGACAGCACTCGGCGAAGTACAAGTACAGCGATGTAAACAACGTCCACCCGCTAGCGCGGCAGAAACCGAACGAATTTGGTGAAATTCAAATTTAGTGTGAGTTCTAATGCAGTGCGATCTAATAGCGGCAATTTATATGACGTATCGGCGGATGTTGACGGAGTTATTGGTGGTGATTTCCATTATGTATCGACGGAAGGAATGAAGGTTTTAACTAAAGAAATTTACCGGGTTATAGAATGAAAGTAATGGAGGGAATTGATAGGACTTTTGTAATGATTTGGCTGATATAAATGAGGATATGTTTACGGGAGAAGAAGTTCAAAGTTGTGTGGTTAGTTGTGATAATGTTGCGACTACTGATATCATTGATTCAGCAGGAGGGAACACCATAATTAATGCTTATAAGCATGATACAGCGAAGGATTTGAGTGCGATTGAAAGCCTACACACAAGTGAGAGGTAGATCAAGGGAATCGAGAAACGGATAATGTAATTGAGGGTTGTTCTGAAATTGTAATGTGTATCGTAAATGTGGAAGAGAAAGAAAAGAACGTTTAAAATGATGTTTTGAGGCAACAGTGCATAGAAAAGGGTGAAATTAAATATGTGCAGCCTCTAAGTGAAACGAACGATGGTTGACGAAGAAAGAAAGTGCGCGCCCCCCAAACTAAGAACGTTGTTCCAGCGGTAGACACAAATTTTGTCTCTAAAAATAACAGTCCGTTGGTGAACGAGGAAAGAGGTCTCGTTTTGAGCCTCTCGAAAAACGCAAAAAGGTGAGATTTGAAAGGTACTCACATTGGTGAGAGAAATGTTATAAGAGGCAGCAGTGGTAGAGTTGCACCTTGTAAAAGAAGAATGGCGTGTGTAGTAACAAATTGTAATATCATGTGTAGTATGTAAAAATTTTGGGGGATTCTTTCTGGTTTGTGGAGCGGATAATTTGTTAAATTTAGGATGGAAGTGACAATATATGGAGGCACAATTTAATGTAAGAAGAGCCTCAATATTGGTTGCATGACTCTTGATGTTCAGAGGCCTGCAGAACATAAGTAATTTCCTTATTTGAGAAAGAGAGGACAAAAGTGTTCTGTACGTAAGATCTGGGGGTAAATTTCAAGACATTATTTACTTATTTGTTACTTTTTGTATTTTGGATAGGTTTCTTCTACAATGCAGTTTAGCTGTAATTGTTGTCTGCACAAAATATGGTGCGTGGAGTTCATCAGACACGGCTAAAATTTTAATTGCTTGTGGGAGTTAAATATTTCTTTAAGTGGAAAGTATGAGCTACGTTGTTGGGAGTATATTCCCCCTGATAATTCTATGACGTATGTTATTTTGGAAGTGTTTCTGAGTAGGTTTATGATGTTAAATTCTGGGTATAAATGGTATTTTAATATAAATAGGAGTAAACGTTTGCTGAATGCGTGATCCAGCTATCCGCTGAGTTGAAAGGAAGTTAAATGGGCGATTTCTGGACAGAGTAGAATTAAATTTAAAGTTTCTAATTACATGAAGTAAAATTGTAGAGAAGTGCTGAAATGTTAGTTGATTTTATGGTGTCCAAAGCATTTCATAACACAAAAGACTTATTGTCTAGTGGGAACATAGACAGGGTGTTGGAAATGTCGAGCAGAATCAAGTGTTTTTCTTGTGGGTTGGCAGGAGAGCCGACACCGGGTACTAGAGGAAGCCGAAAGGCACGCGTTTTAGCTCACGCAGGCTGGCGTGAGGTATGATTCAGTATCAATAGTAACTGGTAATGGCGCCTTGTTAGGTCATAGCAAATGACGTAGCTGAAGGCTATGTTAACTATCGTCTCGGCAAATGAGAGCGTATTTTGTCAATGAACCATCGCTAGCAAAGTCGATTGTACAACTGGGGCGAGTGCTAGGAAGTCTCTCTAGACCTGCCGTGTGGTGGCGCTCGGTCTGCAATCACTGATAGTGGCGACACGCGGGTCCGCCGTACACTAACGGACCGCATCCGATTTAAAGGCTACCACCTGGCAAGTGTGGTGTCTGGCGGTGACACCACAGTTTTCCCTATGTGATAAACCTGGTTTTGCTTCCTATCCTGATTGTGAACGTATCGTTTCCACTGGGGAGGGCGTGAGTCTGATTTATGGGTATTCGGGAAGTGGTATGGTTATTGCTAACCACACCACAGTCGCATTTCGGCAGCTGTTCTCATTCAGCGCAGGCGGTGACTGCGGACTGACGCATGTTTCGGCGCAGTACGTGGCCAATGCGATGATGAAATTCTGCAGAGGAAGCTATACTGTGAACGATCTGAACTTCTACGTAAGAAAACCGATCACGTGCTGTGTTTATGCTAGTGAAGTGCTACGATGTGGCCGAAGCAGAAGGTGCTTTCAAATGAGTGCAAAAGCGCTAAAAACTTTTCAGAAGATAGGGCTGACGTGAAAGTTATTTGAAAATCTAAGTATTCATTTTGGCATTTAATTAATATCCCGTAAATTTATAATTAGTGATACAGTTAGAAAATCTAAGCTGATTATATGGCATATCCTAGGAAGTACCAGCTGTTTCGTACATCACCACGAACGTAGTCACACTGTTGTTCTGACAAGCAAGTGAGGTACGTCATTTATTATGTTGTGTATGTATTTATTATGTTACATAAGTATGCCAAATTTGATGTGACTTGATGTGTCAAATTATCGAGCTCCATATTAAGTGGAGGCGTGCAACGTTACGTGTATTTACGTGTGCTGGTCGGCCGTCCAGTGTTGGTAACAGATGAATTTTGTCCCACAGCTAATCGCTGGCCGACAGTCCCAGGGCGATCAAAGCACCGCAGTCGACCTTTGCTGGTGAGAGAGCAGGTGCGGGCACAAAGGCTTAGATGGAAATTTTGGGGAAAATCCCATTTGGACGACGCGTCGATCATGTAGGACTACCAGCCAAGCTCCCATCTATGGGGTGTTGGAAACATCTACATCTACGTAGATATTCCGCAAGCCACCGAAAGGTGCGTGGCGGAGCGGTGGTGGAGGGTACCTTGTACTATCATTTCCCCTCCTGTTACACTCGCAAACTGAACGAGGGAAAACGACTGTCTGTACGCCTCCTCCTAATTTCTCGCATCTTATTTTTGTGGTCCGTGCGAGCGATGCATGTTCGCGGCAGCAGAATCGTTCTACAATCAGATTCAAATCCAGGTTCTCTAGATTTCCTCAGTAGTGTTTAACTGCTGTTAAACCTTTCGGGATGTGAGGTCGTGGTCCAAGAAACTATTCTGTTCCTGACATTTCGTCCAGGATTGCACTGGACATCCTCAGAGGCGCTCCTCCGCTGAGTCTTGACGACTGATTGGTCGGTCGTCCAAGGGCGACGCATAGGGTGCTGTAGGAAAGGGAGCGTGGTTTAAGTAACACGTGATGAACAGCGATAATCCTTGTCAAAGATAAAACTTAACGATCGATTGTCGTCTTGTCAAAGACAAAAGTATCTAGCGATTCTGAAGAGCTACTGTCCATACGTCGCTAAGATTCATTGCCTCCTGTTTCCTATTAAAAGTTCTATTTAAATTCCTATTAAAGCCCTATTAAAATTGCTATTTAATAGGAAAGAGGAGACAATGAAACTTAGCTCTGCAGAATCGCTAGACAATTTTATCTTTGACAAGACGAAAATCGATAGTTAAGTTTTATCTTTGACAAGGATTAACCCTGCTTATTACGTGTTACTTCGACCACGCCCCCTTTCCTACAGTACATATGTCGCTCTCGGACGACCGACCGGTCAGTCGCCAAGACTCAGCGGAGGAGCGCCTCTGAAGATGTCCAGCGCAGACCTGGACGAAACGTCAGAACAGAAGAGTTTCTTGGACCATGACCTCACATCCCGAAAGGTTTACCAGCAGTTATGTATCCGGCCGTGAAAGCCTTCGTTCTATGGTCAATAGTATTTCCAGGAAGGAAAGCAGCCTTTACCCCAGGGAATCCCATTCGAGTTCCGGAAGCATCTCCGTGAGACTTATGTCTGGTTCGGACCTACCGGTAACAAATCTAGCAGCCCTCCTGTGAATTTCTTCGATGTCTTCCTTCAATCTGACCTAGCACGGATCCCAAACACTCGAGCAGTACTCAAGAATATGTCGCACCAGCGTCCTATATACGGTCTCCTTTATAGGTGACCACACTTTCCTAAAATTCTCCCAATAATCCGAAGTCGACCGTTTGCCTTCTCCACCACAGTTTTCACATGCTCTTTCCACCTCATATCGCCTTTCAGTGTTGCGCCCAGATATTTAAACCACTTGACTTTGCCAAACTGGACACTAGCAATACTGTATCCGAACATTACAGGACTGTTCTTCCTACTTATCCACATTAACTTACATTCTTCCACATTTAGGGCTAGTGCCATACATCACACCAACTGGAAATTGTGCCAAAATTGTCTTGTATCCTCCTACAGACACTCACCTTCTACACCTTAGCGTGCACCACGGCATCATCAGCAAACAACCGCAGGCTGTTGCCCACCCTGTCAGCCAAATCATTTGTGAGTAGCTAGAGAATAACGACTGGCCTATCACACTTCCCTGCGGCACTCCTGATGAAACTCGTGTCTCTGATGAACACCCACCGTCGAAGGCAACATTCTGAGTTCTATTATTTAAGAAATCTTCGAGTTACTCTCATGTCTGTGAACCTATTCCACATGTTCAATAAAATTCTTCAGGGTATCAGACCGCATCGTCAAAATTTAAAATGCGCATTTTAAATTATGACGATGCGGTCTGATACCCTGAAGAATTTTACTGAAGAAGACAACGGCCGCGGAAGCCTACGCTTACAACTATTCCACATGCTCATACCTTCGTTAACAGCCTGCAATTGGGCACCATGTCAAATGCTTTCCGGAAATCTAGAAATATGAAATCGACCCGTTGCCCTTCATCTATAGTTCTCAGTATATCACGTGGGAAAAGGTCAAGCTGAGTTTCGCGATTCTTTCTAAAACCATGCCGATTCGTGGGCATAAGTTTCTTAGCCTCAAGAAAGTTTTTTATATTCAAACTGAGAACATGTTCAAGGATTGTGCAGGAAACTGACGTTAGGCTTACTGCTCTGTAGTTTCTCGAGTCCGTTCCTTTACGGACTGAAACATGGATTCTTACAGCTCTTTGAGAGTCAGACTATTAATACAAATCTGAATACATCGGCCATCCCAGAAAAATGAGGCGCATCCAGTGACACAAGAATATTTCAACATCTTTAAAACAACGGAAGTCACTATTTCACAATGAATAAAAGTTTAAACAATGGACCTCGAATTAATAACTTTTAATCGCTTCATACGATTTCAAAGAACTTTATTTCAGATAACAGAACTACACTGTAGGTATCATCTGTGAAAGCTACGTATCTGAATCTGTTTATTTATTGATTTAAAACGTCTTTCATATCTTTTTTATTTAGCAAATGTTTGTCAGGACATGGTATTCTCCACATTTCCACAGCAAATGAGTACCACATTAACATCTCATATTGTCATACTTCTACAGTTGTTTCATGGACATTTACTATTTTGCCAGTAACTTTATTTGTATTACTTGCAAGTGTTGTTAAACACCTTGTTGGTTTAAAAGCGGTCAGTCGCTCGTGTTAGCTGAAACCACTGTTTTAAAGAGAGCCAAAAGACTCTACTGTCAAGCAAGCGCAAGTAATCAATGCACACTATACTGTAAAAGGAATTGTACATTGCGCGTGCCGTTGAAACTGAGAAACAAGTCCCGGTATCATCGTGGCAGTTATATGGTTTGGTAGCCTCAATGAACTTCATGAAGAAGATTACCGTTTTTACCTGAATGGCGTGCTTTAGAAGATATAAGGCCTGGGAAGTGTCTCTCTTTCTAAAGTATTCGAGGATGTTCCAGAATATTCGAGACAATAGAGAATTCTATCCAAAATGTTCCTGAATGTTGTACAATAATCTGGGATGTTCTGGAATGTTCGGGAATAGTCTGTAACATTCGGGAAGATTCCAGAATGCTCAGGAACATCCCGGAACATCCCAGTATATTGTGGAACATTCCAGAACACTCTAGAATGTTGTGGAAAGCTCTGGGACATTCTGGACCATTCGAAGCCTTTTTGGTATGTTCTGGAATTCGCCACTTGTGGGCTAGCCATTGGTAGGGATGTATAAAACAGGAACCGTCGGGGTTAGAACGTCAGTTTCTTATTAGTGACGAAGGGAGAACCAGAAAAGATAGTACAGAGAGAGAATAAAAACAAACATTTATGCTTTTTCATCGGAAAAACGTATAACATCTGACAGTTTTCCAACGCGAAAAAATTCAGTAGAGAAGCATCGGGATTCTGTTGCTTGAATGAAAAAATTCCATTACCACCACTGAAAGAACTTCCGCACGAATGTTTGCATTACCTGAGCGGGGAACCTCCAGAGACTCAATAGTCTAAACACTTTCTTCAAAATATAAAAGAGTACAACGCCTGCATTCAAATGACTTCTTTGGGTGTGACTTCGCTCAAATTAACCGAGATCAAATCGACTATGTTTTTTTTCCATCCAAGGACAGATACACTCCTGGAAATGGAAAAAAGAACACATTGACACCGGTGTGTCAGACCCACCATACTTGCTCCGGACACTGCGAGAGGGCTGTACAAGCAATGATCACACGCACGGCACAGCGGACACACCAGGAACCGCGGTGTTGGCCGTCGAATGGCGCTAGCTGCGCAGCATTTGTGCACTGCCGCCGTCAGTGTCAGCCAGTTTGCCGTGGCATACGGAGCTCCATCGCAGTTTTTAACACTGGTAGCATGCCGCGACAGCGTGGACGTGAACCGTATGTGCAGTTGACGGACTTTGAGCGAGGGCGTACAGTGGGCATGCGGGAGGCCGGGTGGACGTACCGCCGAATTGCTCAACACGTGGGGCGTGAGGTCTCCACAGTACATCGATGTTGTCGCCAGTGGTCGGCGGAAGGTGCACGTGCCCGTCGACCTGGGACCGGACCGCAGCGATGCACGGATGCACGCCAAGACCGTAGGATCCTACGCAGTGCCGTAAGGGACCGCACCGCCACTTCCCAGCAAATTGGGACACTGTTGCTCCTGGGGTATCGGCGAGGAGCATTCGCAACTGTCTCCATGAAGCTGGGCTACGGTCCCGCACACCGTTAGGCCGTCGTATGCTCACGCCCCAACATCGTGCAGCCCGCCTCCAGTGGTGTCGCGACAGGCGTGCATGGAGGGACGAATGGAGACGTGTCGTCTTCAGCGATGAGAGTCGCTTCTGCCCTGGCGCCAATGATGGTCGTATGCGTGTTTGGCGCCGCGCAGGTGAGCGCCACAATCAGGACTGCATACGACCGAGGCACACAGGGCCAACACCCGGCATCATGGTGTGGGGAGCGATCTCCTACACTGGCCGTACACAACTGGTGATCGTCGAGGGGACACTGAATAGTGCACGGTACATCCAAACCGTCATCGAACCCATCGTTCTACCGTTCCTAGACCGGCAAGGGAACTTGCTGTTCCAACAGGACAATGGACGTCCGCATGTATCCCGTGCCACCCAACGTGCTCTAGAAGGTGTAAGTCAACTACCCTGGCCAGCAAGGTCTCCGGATCTGTCCCCCATTGAGCATATTTGGGACTGGATGAAGCGTCGTCTCATGCGGTCTGCACGTCCAGCACGAACGCTGGTCCAACTGAGGCGCCAGGTGGAAATGGCATGGCAAGCCGTTCCACAGGACTACATCCAGCACCTCTACGATCGTCTCCATGGGAGAATAGCAGCCTGCATTGCTGCGAAAGGTGGATATACACTGTACTAGTGCCGACATTGTGCATGCTCTGTTGCCTGTGTCTGTGTGCCTGTGGTTCTGTCAGTGTGATCATGTGATGTATCTGACCCCAGGAATGTGTCAATAAAGTTTCCCCTTCCTGGGACAATGAATTCACGGTGTTCTTATTTCAATTTCCAGGAGTGTATATCACAACATCAGATCATTACTACCACTATCCAACGAAGACCATAAAGTTCTGGAAGTATATTTAATCGAAAACGAAGAATCAGAAATTGATCAAATATGCACAAATAACAGTGGACTGAGATGAGAATTTGTCCACGATGTACAGAGGGTCTTACACAAATACAATCAAGTGATTCACATATTAAAAAAAACACTAGATTGAATGATTTCTCATGAATATAAAGTTATAATTCGAGCCGACAAAAGACCACCTGGAGAACACGAACGTCAATTTAATGCTCCTCAGATAGACTAAGACGCCATATTCATTGGGGACAATGAAAACACCAGTCGCGACAATTTTACGACAAAGAAGAGAAGGATTACAACGCAATGCAGACACACATTGTTCATATGATGCCCTCCAATATCCATCTACATTTCAGCACGGTGATAACGGATATCATTTTAACGTGAAACAAATATTACCTGAAAGAGGTGAAGAAACACACAGAAAAGTGACATCCAAGGATTCCTATGCTTACAGAATAGAGAAAATAAAACATCCAGTCACATTCTCGACAATCGCCGCTTATTCCAACAATGCCTGATAGACATATATGCAAAACCAAAAGTGGAACGGAAGCTTTACATAAGACTGAATCAAAAGAAAATAAGAATGGAAGATTACATACGCCTTCGACACGCAATCGTAAATGACAGAAGTATTGACAATATTGGAACAGTGAGTGTATTACCCTCATCAAACATAAGATGTCCGAGACACATGCACGAATATATTCAAGATGTCATGACCTACGTAAGAAAATGTGGACGACCTGACCTTTTCATAACATTCACATGCAACTCGTCGTGACCAGAAATCAAAGAACAACTAAGATACGGACAAGCCACCATCCATCGACACGACAAAATAGCACTAGTTTTCCAACAAAAACAAATGAGATTTACTGAAGTCCTCGGAAAATATCACATCTTTGCAACTGTTAGATGCTAGATGTATACAATCGAATGGCAAAAACAAGGACTGCCTCACTCACACAGTCTCATATAGCCACACTGCAAAATTCTTTCTACGAATATCGACAAAATCATACAGGCTGAATTTACCAGTGCACAAGAAGATCCGCAACTGTACGACGCAGTAGTGAAAAACATGATTCATGGACCATGCGGGCCATTACACCTCAATTCGCGTAATCCGTCGCGTAACGACTGTCGGTTAGACCGTCAGTGACAGAGCACCTCGAGTTCCTGCTGCTAATAAGGCGAGCATACGGTTCTTTTGTTATATATTTTTACGAGCTTGAAACAGGAGCGACTTACTTTAAGTTATCTGTGTAGTTACTATGTGAGTGTGTGGGTTTTATTCTGTCAGGTTGCGCAATGGATTGATCCAACAAGTACCCTTTGGCTCCTGCAAGGAACAATTTCCACCGCAACTACTTCAGAAGTCAGACAGACGCTCCTAATGTACCAACAAGAACTGCTTGAAAAACATTCAGCAACAAATATCTTCTTGAGTTGTCCGCTGTAAGGAAAAGACACAAAAATATTCTATATATTCTTACGTAACTAGTGGGATACTTTGGTACGGGAGTATTGCTAGTTAGTGTAAGAAAAACATTAAACGAACGAAAAATATTATTTATTACAAAAAATTCTGAGAAATCAAGTGAAACTTTTTCTTCTATATAAAAAAAATTCTGTATTCTTTTCTGAACAGTAGATTGCCTCTTACAGATAGGAATACTATTATTTTACGAGGTATGGAAAGGTTCTTTTCTCCCTTTTCTTTAAGTATGTTATTTACACGGCAGAATGGCTGAGAGCCGCACCTACACAACTTGAATAGCTTTTCTAGGTACGGCCAAGGCTGTCGCATGAGAAATGTAGTGGAGTGTACTGTTAGGGAGGACAGATGGGGTTCGCATATGCTGTATTGCACAATACTGTGAACTGCGACGACTGCTGCCTGGTATCGCTCGCTGCTGACAAATAAGACAACTACCTCTTTCTATCTGGATTGACCTTCGCCAATCAAACTCTCCCTACGCCTTGATGAAGTCAAGGTCTCCTATCCACTCCTAGTCCAACTATTGGCGTGGTACACTGGACAGATAACCAGTCCACCACAATGCCACTCAATACTCGCTCGCAGGCGTTTAACTAGTACTCTGTCCATGTTCACACCACACAATAAGTGTGGTGGCCAACACAGTGAACAATGCTTAATTGTGAGCAACTCAATATAGAGTGTCACTCCGATTCGCTAACAACAGTGGTGCTCTCCCAGCGAAGTACTGAGGAGAGAGTTTGTTCCTCGTACTTTGCATACACGTATGAGCACACTCGCTCTTGCTACATATTCCCGCTCCAAGAGCAACAATGGAACGGCCTCTTTTCCTGGAAAAGTTGCAAGGGTACATAATTCGCTGTGTTCCATCACTCCTCTGACTCTTTGCGTCAGAAATATTCTGCCAATCAGCGTTGTTGTTTTAAATGGGAGAATGACGTTTCGTTTAAATCGACCAATGCGGAAATCTATAGCATCTCTGTAAGGCGTATAATGTCCTCCTGTGAGAACTCCATAACTACACAGTCGGCCTGTGAAAAAATGTGTCCTCTGGGCGCTCCACACAATGTAGTGGAATTTGCTTTTAAGACGAACACGGGGGTCGTTATCCCTTCACTCTGGCAAAAGCTATCTTCTCTCTGGGCGGTCGCTTCAGCCGAAGTAGGTATGTTGTTGACCCAGCCCTCTATAGGGACGGTCTTCCCAACCAGCTGGTTTCCTCTTTAGAACGAAAATTCCTGTGGCCGTCATGTTGTGCACGCCAGCCTCGAATTTTTTCAACCTCGGTGCGCACTTGCGATTTACTTATTAGATTTACATATCGCTTACATGAATTCATGCAAAATTGACTGTGCCTTATCGAGTTTGGGTTCGAATGAAGCGTCTTGATGTGCAGAGCACGATTGTTAGGACGGAATATGTAAAAAAAATGAAGGTCAGGAGACCACACCACCTCACAACTAGTTTATTTTTGTAATTTCTTGCATTTTCGAGTGATTACTAGACACAACCTTTTATTTTAATAATAATGTAGTGTACAGTAACGCCGTTGTTATTGACCATTCACAATGGCGAGGGGAATGTTGACATTCCTGTACTGCTGTCTTCTTGCTGCTGTTGTCGAACTTAGCATTGAGCCTAGCCAGTTCAATGAAACTTCTGCACATAGGTGGCTCTGTGATGCTCACATTAGCGCATAGAATGCACGAGTCTCAGCTACTCCAACCTGGTATGCCCTTCATAACCTTATCTGAAGCATACAGAATTTTGTTTCTTTTGGTTACTGTAGCTCAGTGTCGGTTAGAACTTCGAATTCCTGTTGCTGATAAGCCAATTACACTGTTCATTTGTTACATATTTTTATGAGCTTCAAACAGGATCGACCTCTGTAATGGATAGGAACTTTGGTTGCTGTGCACTAATGTGAGATGAGTTGGTGACCCTTCGTTCACAGCTCCAGGGTATGCTGGCTTCCATCACACAGCTTGAGGCTGCTGCCAAGAGTCATCACTGTGGGGTGTCGGATGTGGGGATGCGAGGGACATCAAGCACATCCCATGCTTCCCCCTATCGGTCCACTGCTGTGGGCGCCCCAGGTACTGCCCGCACTGAGGTAGACCCCTCACCCATGATCGAGTGGGAAATCGATCGAAAGTCTGGCAGGCAGCGAAAGACTTTCTGAGGGGCCGGTGGTAGGTCCTCCCCCATTCGTTTGATCAACAGTTTTCGGAAGTTAATTTTGGGAGACGGAGTCTAAGCTGGATTCAGTCGTCCAGCCTGTTACAGAGGAAGCTTCTGTACCCGCTACGTCTTGCCAGTCATAGGGGGGGGGGGGGGAGGTTCCTGGTAGTTGGGAGCTCCAACATCAGGCGCTAAAGGGATGCCTTGGGAAGATGGCTCCCAAGGAGGGGAAGGAAGCCAGTGTGCACTCCGTGTACATACTGGGGGGGGGGGGGGGGGTCATTGTGGATGTGGGAATGGTGCTTCTGAACGCCATGAAGAGTACAGGGTGCAGCCAACTGCAGGTGGTGGATCATGTTGGTACCAATGACGTATGTCACTTTGGGTCGGAGGAGATTCTGTCTGGTTTTGGGCAGCTAGCAGAAATCGTAAATACTGCCAGTCTTGGTTGCGAGAGTGAGTCGAAGCTCAGCATCTGCAGTATCGTTGATAGAACTGACTGTGGTCCTTTGTGCAGTGCCTAGTGGCATCAGATTCCTTGACTTGCACGATCAGTGTGGGATCCCAGGTTCCACTTAAAAGTTCGGGATTCCACTATTCACAGGAAACAGCTACACGACTAGTGGGGGCTGTGTGGAGGGGACTGGGCGGTTTTTTAGGTTCGGGGGTCTCAGGAAATCACAGAAAGGGCGTCCACCTAAAAGGGAGCAGATAGAACACACTAAGATAGTTGTAGAAACGATCTTTATTGTAAATTGTCGTAGCTGTGTTGGGAAAGAACCAGAGCTCCATTCCCTAATAGAAAGTACTGAAATTCAAATATTTACAGGTATGGAAAGCTGGCTAAAGCCGGAAATAAGTTAAGCCGAAATTTTTTCAAATGACCTAACAGTGCTCAGAAAGGATAAATTAAAAACAAAAAAAATGGTTCAAATGGCTCTGAGCACTATGGGACTCAACTGCTGAGGTCATAAGTCCCCTAGAACTTTGAACTACTTAAACCTAACTAACCTAAGGACAACACACACATCCATGCCCGAGGCAGGATTCGAACCTGCGACCGTAGCGGTCGCGCGGTTACAGAGTGTAGCGCCAGAACCGCTCGGCCACCATCGGCCGGCAATTAAAAACAGCTGGAGCATTTACTGCTGTCAGAAGTCGTTTACCTTGTAGTGAAATTGAAGTAGCCAACGACGACAGACGCAGCAACAGATAAGTAAACCGCTTTTGTCACATTTACGAGTTCGTAACCAGGACCAAATTTTATTATATCATCTGTGTACTTCAATAGTTTAGTTTCTTGAGTTTCTGCGTGTAAATTTAAAATCTTATAGCCACAGTTTTCGTTTGCGTCAGAAAGTAAACCAATTTTGTGATATATTACAAGTTCCTTATCAGGGGCAAATTATTTAGTTTCACCTGAGTGCTTCAGTAGTTAGGTTCTTGAACATCTGCGTATTACTAGACACAGTTCATGCGTTTTCGTCAGGGTCTACATTAGAGTTGTGCAGCACGAGCCTATAGTCCGTTTATCTGCATAGTTTAGTTTTCCACAGTCTTTGCTATGGGCAGGGACTGCGACTGTCGTGTGCGGATGCGAGCCGAGTTTGTGGCATTTCGCTCTCAGCTTCAGGCTGTGGTGGCTTCAGTTACACAGCTTGAGGCTGCAGTGGATGGGCACCATAGTTGTGAGCTGGCCGTGGGGATCCAACGGACGTCCAGCGCGTCAGAGTCCTCCGATCGGTCCTCACCGGTGGCCAACCCAGTTACTGCTCGCACTGAGACTGACCCTTCACCTGTAGTCGCGTGGGAGGTCGCACCGGCGCGAAGCAGGCGGTGAAAGACTTCCCAGGCGGCCGCACGTAAGGCCGCACCAGTTTGTCTGACAAACAGGTTCCAGGTGCTGCCTGTGGCTGACACTGTCGCTGATACAGATACTGTCGCCTGTTCTGTTTCAGAGGAAACCACTCAGCCTGCAAGATTCGAGCAACCGCAGAGGGTAAGACTATTGGTAGTTGGGAGCTCCAACGTTAGCCGCATTATGAGTCCGCTTAGGCACTTGGCTGACAAGAAGGGTACGAAATCCAGTGTACACTCCATGTGGATACCGGGTGGAGTCATTCCAGATGTGGAATGCCATGTAGAGCATAGGGTGCAGCCAACTGCAGGTGGTTGCTCACGTCGATACCAATGATGTGTGTCGCTTTGCATCAGAAGAAATTCTCCCTGGTTTCGAGCGGCTAACAGAAATGGAAAAGGTTGCCAGTCTTGCTTGCAAGATAAAAGCAGAACTGACCATTTGCATTGCGGACCTCTGGTAGAGAGTCGATTGGAGGGTCTGAATCAGACGCTCAGACGGTTCCTCGACTTGTGCCTAAGGGTGAATTGGTTTCGGCTTCCGCTGAATAGGTCAGGTGTCCACTACACGCAGGAGGCGAAAACACAGGTAACAGGGGCTGTGTGGCGTGGACTGGGCAGTTTTTATGGTTAGAGGGTCTCTGAAAAACACAAGATGGGCTTCAGTCACAAAGGGTGCAGGCTGAATACAGGAAGAACATAAATACAGGAACCATTGGTATAACAGTTGTAAACTGTCGTGGCTGTGTTGGCAAAGTACCAGAGCTCCAAGCGCTAATAGTAGGCATTGATGCTCAAATCGTTATAGGCACTGAAAGTTGGCTAAAGCCGAATACACTCATGGAAATTGAAATAAGAACACCGTGAATTCATTGTCCCAGGAAGGGGAAACTTTATTGACACATTTCTGGGGTCAGATACATCACATGATCACACTGACAGAACCACAGGCACATAGACACAGGCAACAGAGCATGCACAATGTCGGCACTAGTACAGTGTATATCCACCTTTCGCAGCAATGCAGGCTGCTATTCTCCCATGGAGACGATCGTAGAGATGCTGGATGTAGTCCTGTGGAACGGCTTGCCATGCCATTTCCACCTGGCTCCTCAGTTGGACCAGCGTTCGTGCTGGACGTGCAGACCGCGTCAGACGACGCTTCATCCAGTCCCAAACATGCTCAATGGGGGACAGATCCGGAGATCTTGCTGGCCAGAGTAGTTGACTTACACCTTCTAGAGCACGTTGGGTGGCACGGGATACATGCGGACGTGCATTGTCCTGTTGGAACAGCAAGTTCCCTTGCCGGTCTAGGAATGGTAGAACGATAGGTTCGATGACGGTTTGGATGTACCGTGCACTATTCAGCGTCTCCTCGACGATCACCAGTGGTGTACGGCCAGTGTAGGAGATCGCTCCCCACACCATGATGCCGGGTGTTGGCCCTGTGTGCCTCGGTCGTATGCAGTCCTGATTGTGGCGCTCACCTGCACGGCACCAAACACGCATACGACCATCATTGGCACCAAGGCAGAAGCGACTCTCATCGCTGAAGACGACACGTCTCCATTCGTCCCTCCATTCACGCCTGTCGCGGCACCACTGGAGGCGGGCTGCACGATGTTGGGGCGTGAGCGGAAGACGGCCTAACGGTGTGCGGGACCGTAGCCCAGCTTCATGGAGACGGTTGCGAATGGTCCTCGCCGATACCCCAGGAGCAACAGTGTCCCTAATTTGCTGGGAAGTGGCGGTGCGGTCCCCTACGGCACTGCGTAGGATCCTACGGTCTTGGCGTGCATCCGTGTGTCGCTGCGGTCCGGTCCCAGGTCGACGGGCACGTGCACCTTCCGCCGACCACTGGCGACAACATCGATGTACTGTGGAGACCTCACGCCCCACGTGTTGAGCAATTCGGCGGTACGTCCACCCGGCCTCCCACATGCCCACTATACGCTCTCGCTCAAAGTCCGTCAACTGCACATACGGTTCACGTCCACGCTGTCGCGGCATGCTACCAGTGTTAAAGACTGCGATGGAGCTCCGTATGCCACGGCAAACTGGCTGACACTGACGGCGGCGGTGCACAAATGCTGCGCAGCTAGCGCCATTCGACGGCCAACACCGCGGTTCCTGGTGTGTCCGCTGTGCCGTGCGTGTGATTATTGCTTGTACAGCCCTCTCGCAGTGTCCGGAGCAAGTATGGTGGGTCTGACACACCGGTGTCAATGTGTTCTTTTTTCCATTTCCAGGAGTGTATAAGCACAGCCGAAATTTTTGCGAAGAACCTAACGGTGTTCGGAAAAGATAGGCTAAACACGGTTGGCGGTGGGGTGCTTGTTGCTGTTAGAAGTAGTTTAACTTGACGTGAAACTGAAGTAGATCCTCCTGTGAGTTAGTATGAGCAGAGGTCTTTCTTGGCAAACGGAGTAAAATAATAATTTGATCCTTTTACCGAACTACCAGTTCAGATGACAGAGTCGCTGAAAGGTTCAAAGAAAACGTGTTTGATTCAAACACGTACCCGACTCATACGATAATAATTGGTGGTGACTTTAATTTACCCTCGATTGTTGTTGTTGTGGTCTTCAGTCCTGAGACTGGTTTGAAGCAGCTCTCCATGTTACTCTATCCTGTGCAAACTTCTTCATCTACCAGTACCTACTGCAACCTACATCCTTCTGAATCTGCTTAGTGTATTCATCTCTTGGTCTCCCTCTACGACTTTTACCCTCCACGCTGCCCTCCAATACTAAATTGGTGAACCCTTGATGCCTCAGAACATGTCCTACCAACAGATCCCTTCTTCTAGTCAAGTTTTGCAACAAACTTCTCTGCTCCCCAATCCTATTCAGTACCTCCTCATTAGTTTGTGATCTACCCATCTAACCTTCAGCATTCTTCTGTAGCACCACATTTAGAAAGCTTCTATTCTCTTCTTGTCAAAACTATTTATCGCCCATGTTTCATATCCATACATAGCTACACTCTATACAAATACTTTCAGAAACGACTTCCTGACACTTAAATCTATACTCGATGTTAACAAATTTCTCTTGTTCAGAAACACTTTCTTTGCCATTGCCAGTCTACATTTTATTTCCTCTCTTCTTCGACCATCATCAGTTATTTTGCTCCCCAAATAGCAAACCTCCTTTACTACTTTAAGTGTTTCATTTCCTAATCTAATTTCCCCACCATGTTATAGTTTTGGGTGGAGATTTTAATATGCCGGATATAGACTGGGAGACTCAAAAGTTCATAACAGGTGGCAGGGACAAAGAATCCAACGAAATTTTTTTAAGTGTTTTATCTGAAAACTACCTTGAGCAGTTAAACAGAGAACCGACTCGTGGCGATAACATATTAGACCTTCTGGTGACAAACAGACCCGAACTATTTGAAACAGTTAACGCAGAACAGGGTATCAGCGATCATAAAGCGGTTACTGCATCGATGATTTCAGCCGTAAATAGAAATATTAAAAAAGGTAGGAAGATTTTTCTGTTTAGCAAAAGTGACATAAAGCAGATTACAGAGTACCTGACGGCTCAACACAAAAGTTTTGTCTCAAGTACAGATAGTGTTGAGGATCAGTGGACAAAGTTCAAAAGGATCGTACAATATGCGTTAGATCAGTATGTGCCAAGCAAGATCGTAAGAGATGGAAAAGAACCACCGTGGTACAACAACCGACTTAGAAAACTGCTGCGGAAGCAAAGGGAACTTCACAGCAAACATAAACATAGCCAAAGCCTTGCAGACAAACAAAAATTACG
Organism: Schistocerca piceifrons; assembly: GCF_021461385.2. Classification (NCBI taxonomy): domain Eukaryota; kingdom Metazoa; phylum Arthropoda; class Insecta; order Orthoptera; family Acrididae; genus Schistocerca; species Schistocerca piceifrons. The sequence continues at coordinate 871,984,944 of NC_060138.1, read as the reverse complement.
CGAATCGAAATGTAGTGTGAGGAGGGCTATGCGAGAAGCGTTCAGTTAATTCGAAAGTAAAGTTCTATGTACTGACGTGGCAAAAAATCCTAAGGAAGTTTGGTCTTATGTCAAAGCGGTAGGTGGATCAAAACAAAATGTTCAGACACTCTGTGACCAAAATGGTACTGAAACAGAGGGTGACAGATTAAAGACCGAAATACTAAATGTCTTTTTCCAAAGCTGTTTCACAGAGGAAGACTGCACTGTAGTTCCTTCTCTAGTTTGTCGCACAGATGACAAAATGATAGATATCGAAATAGACGACAGAGGGATAGAGAAACAATTATAATCGCTCAAAAGAGGAAAGGCTGCTGGACGTGATGGGATACCAGTTCGACTTTACACAGAGTACACGAAGGAACTTGCCCCCCTTCTTGCAGCGGTGTACCGTAGGTCTCTAGAAGAGCGTAGCGTTCCAAAGGATTGGAAAAGGGCACAGGTCATCCCCGTTTTCAAGAAGGGACGTCGAACAGATGTGCAGAACTATAGACCTATATCTCTAACGTCGATCAGTTGTAGAATTGTGGAACACGTATTATGTTCGAGTATAATGACTTTTCTGGGGACTAGAAATCTACTCTGTAGCAATCAGCATGGGTTTCGAAAAAGACGGTCGTGTGAAACCCAGCTCGCGCTATTCGTCCATAGACACGGGTTCACAGGTAGATGCCGTGTTTCTTGACTTCCGCAAGGCGTTCGATACAGTTTCCCACAGTCGTTTAATGAACAAAGTAAGAGCATATGGACTATCAGACCAATTGTGTGATTGGATTGAAGAGTTCCTAGATAACAGAACACAGCATGTCATTCTCAATGGAGAGAAGTCTTCCGAAGTAAGAGTGATTTAAGGTGTGCCGCAGGGGAGTGTCATAGGACCGTTGCTATTCACAATATACATAAATGACCTTGTGGATGACATCGGAAGTTCACTGAGGCTTTTTGCAGATGATGCTGTGGTGTATCGAGAGGTTGTAATAATGGAAAATTGTACTGAAATGCAGGAGGATCTGCAGCGAATTGACGCACTGTGCAGGGAATGGCAATTCAATGTCAATGTAGACAAGTGTAATGTGCTGCGAATACATAGAAAGATACATCCCTTATCATTTAGCTACAAAATAGCAGGTCAGGAACTGGAAGCAGTTAATTCCATAAATTATCTGGGAGTAAGCATTAGGAGTGATTTAAAATGGAATGATCATATAAAGTTGATCGTCGGTAAAGCAGATGCCAGACTGAGATTCATTGGAAGAATCCTAAGGAAATGCAATCCGAAAACAAAGGAAGTAGGTTACAGTACGCTTGTTCGCCCACTGCTTGAATACTGCTCAGCAGTGTGGGATCCGTACCAGATAGGGTTGATAGAAGAGATAGAGAACATCCAACGGAGAGCAGCGCGCTTCGTTACAAGATCATTTAGTAATCGCGATAGCGTTACGGAGATGATAGATAAACTCCAGTGGAAGGCTCTGCAGGAGAGACGCTCAGTAGCTCGGTATGGGCTTTTGTTAAAATTTCGAGAACATACCTTCACCGAAGAGTCAAGCAGTATATTGCTCACTTCTACGTATATCTCACGAAGAGACCATGAGGATAAAATCAGAGAGATTAGAGCCCACACAGAAGTATACCGACAAACCTTCTTTCCACGAACAATACGAGACTGGAATAGAAGTGAGAACCCATAGAAGGTACTCAGGGTACCCTCCGCCACACACCGTCAGGTGGCTTGCGGAGTATGGATGTAGATGTAGATGTAATTCGCTCAGAATCACCCGACGTAATTCGACTACATTCCATTGTCCTCGTTTTGCTTTTGTTGATGTTCATCTTACATCCTCCCTTCAAGACACTATCCATTCCGTTCAACTGCTCTTCCAAGTCCTTTGCTGTCTCTGGCAGAATTACAATGTCATCGGCAAACCTCAAAGTTTTTATTTCTTCTCCATGGATTTTAATACCTACTCCGAATTTTTCTGTTGTGTCCTTCACTGCTTGCTCAATATACAGATTGAATAACATCGGGGAAAGGCTACAACCCTGTCTCACTCCCTTACCAACCACTGCTTCCCTTTCGTGCCCCTCGACTCTTATAACTGCCATCTGGTTTCTGTATAAATTGTAAATAGCCTTTCGCTCCCTGTATTTTTTTAAATTTTCCAACCTACCTGCCCGATTAAGGGATCTGACATTCCACGCTCCGATCCCTAAAATGCCAGTTTTCTTTCTCCTGATGACGACGTCCTCTTGAGTAGTCCCCGCCGGGAGATCCGAATAGGGGACTATTTTACCTCCGGAATATTTTACCCAAGAGGACGCCATCATCATTTAACCATACAGTAAAGCTGCATGCCCTCGGGAAAAATTACGGCTGTAGTTTCCCCTTGCTTTCAACCGTTCGCAGTACGAGCACAGCAAGGCCATTTGGTTATGTTGGCGAAAGTACATCTTTAATTCCAGAGGTACGCATAAAACATCATTCGAAATTGTGCTAAACGCATTTTCTGAAAATTATTTCGAGCAGTTAGTTCACGAGCCCATGATTATAGTAAACGGTTGTGGAAACACACATGACCTCTTACCAACAAATACTCCTGAGTTAATAACCAGCATCAAAACCGATGTAGGGATTAGTGAAGACCGGGTTGTCGTAGCGAGATTGAATATTGTAATCCCCAAATCCTCGAAAAATAAGTGAAAAGTATACCTATTCAAAAAATCAGATAAAAATTCACTTGACGCCTTCCTCAGAAACAATCTCTACTCATTCCAAATTAATAATAAGAGTGCAGACCAGATGTGGCTTAAATTCAAAGAAATAGTATCGGCAGCAATTGAGAGGTTTATACCAAATAAATGACAAACGACGGAGCTGATCCTCCTTGGTACACAAAATGGGTTAGAACACTGTTGCAGAAACAACGAAACAAACACGCCAAATTTAAACAGACGCAAAATCCCCAAGATTGGCGATCCTTTACAGAAGCTCGAGTTCAATGCGAGACGCCTATAACAGTTTCCACAACGAAACTTTGTATCGAAACCTGATAGAAAATCCAAAGAGATTCAAGTCGTATGTGAAGTATGTTAACGGCAAGATACAATCAATGCCTTCTCAGCGCGATAACAATGGAGATACTATCGACGACAGTGCTGCCAAAGCAGATTTACTAAACACAACCTTCCTAAATGCCTTCACGAAAGAAGGCGAAGTAAATATTCCAGTATTCGAATCGAGAACAGCTGCCAACATGAGTAATGTAGAAGTAAATATCCTCTGAGTAGTGAAGCTACTCAAATCACTTAATAAAAGCAAATCTTCTGGTCCAGACTGTATACCAATTATGTTCCTTTCAGAGTATGCTGTTGCATTAGCTCCATACTTAACAATCATATACAACCGTTCGCTCGACGAAAGATCCGTACCCAAAGACTGGAAAGTTGCACAGGTCACACCAATATTCAAGAAAGGTAGTATGAGTAATCCACTAAATTACCGGCCCATATCGTTAACGTCGATAAACAGCAGTATTTTAGAACATGTATTGGGTTCGAACATTATGCATTATCTCGAAGGAAACGGTCTATTGACACACAGTCAATATGGGTTTAGAAAACATCGTTCCTGTGAAACACAACTACGTCTTTATTCACATGAAGTGCTGACAAGGGATTTCAGATCGATTCCGTATTCCTGGATTTCCGGAAGGCTTTTGACACTGTACCACACAAGCGACTCGTAGTAAAATTGCGTGCTTATGGAACTCGTCTCAGTTATGTGACTGGATTTGCGATTTCCTGTCAGAAAAGTCGCAGTTCGTAGTAATTGACAGAAAGTCATCGAGTAAAGCAGAATTGATTTCAGGCGTTCCCCCAGGAAGTGTTATAGGCCCTTTGCTGTTCCTTATCTACATAAACGATTTGGGAGAAAATCTGAGCAGCGGTCTTCGGTTGTTTGCGGATGACGCTGTCAACTAATAACGTCATCGGAGGATCAAAACAAACTGCAAAACGATTTAGAAAAAATATCTGAATGGTGCGAAAACTGGCAGTTGACCCTAAATAAAGTGTGATGTCATCCACATGAGTACCAAAAAGAACTCATTAAACTCCGGTTAAACGATAAATTAGGCTAATCTAAACGTCGTAAATTCAACTAAATACGTAGGTGTTCCAATTACGAACAACTGAAATTGGAAAGAACACATGTTGTGGCTAAGACTAACCAAAGGCTGCGTTTTATTGGCAGGACACTTAGAAAATGTAACAAACCTGCTAAGGAGACTACCTACACTACGCTTGTCCGTTCTCTTTTTAGAATACTGCTGCGCGGTGTGGGATCCTTACCAGGTAGGACTGAAGGAGTACATAAAAAATGTTCAAAGAAAGGCAGCACGATTTGTATTATCGCGAAATGTGGGAGAGGGTGTCACAGGAATGATGTAGGATTTGGGCTGGAAATCACTAAAAGAAAGGCGTTTTTCGTTGCGACGGAATCTTTTCACGAAATTCCAATCACCAACTTTCTCCTCCGAATGCGAGAATATTTTTTTGACACTGTCCTACATAGGGTGGAACGATCACGACGATAAAATAAGGGAAATCAGAGCTAGTACTGAAAGATGTAGATGTTCATTCGTTCCGCGCGCTATACGAGGTTGGAAGAATAGTGAATTGTGAAGGTGATTCGACGAACCCTCTGCGAGGCACAAAAATGTGATTTGCAGAGTATCCATGTAGATGTAGTTCCTGCGAAATTTTACGGGTAGAGGTTTCACTTGACAATGGGACTAAGCTATTAACTGGATCGTTTGAGCGACCCGTCCGCCTCAGGAGATATAGTTGCTGAACAGTTCAAAGAAAACTTGAGTCTCATTACAAATAAGTACCCCGCTCATACAATTGTAGACGATGGTGACGTCAATCTACCCTCGATATGCTGGAAAAGTGATACGTTCAAAGCCGGCGGGCACAAAACTTCAACCGAAATTGTACTTAATACATTTTCAGAAAATTATTTTGAACAATTAGTTCATGAGCACACTTGAGCGTAAATCGTTGCTATTGTGATATTTTGCTACCTGCTGCCTACGTCATGAGTGGAGAACCAGTTCTTGGAAGTTGACTCGTTAGAGGTATAAATCCACCTGTACTGATGCAATCTATTTTTATTAGTACACATCAAAGAGTAACGAGTTATTAAAGATAAAAGATCTCCTTCACAAACTGTCGTAGTATTGTGTGTTAGCAATCAAATGTTTACGAGATCTCTCTTTTATAGTTTGCATTATAACAGACTCATTATATTTATATTTGTAACAGGTAAAAGTGATAGTGGATTCTAAGGATTGCGATTTGATGTGTACATTAAGATATTGAAAGAAATCTGGATAGAAAGAGTGGTTTCGTGGGTAGAATATTGGGAGCTGTGCAGTGCCGCTTCTGTAACAATGGAAAATTGTACTGAAATGCAGGAGGATCTGCAGCGAATTGACGCACTGTGCAGGGAATGGCAATTCAATGTCAATGTAGACAAGTGTAATGTGCTGCGAATACATAGAAAGATAGATCCCTTATCATTTAGCTACAAAATAGCAGGTCAGCAACTGGAAGCAGTTAATTCCATTAATTATCTGGGAGTACGCATTAGGAGTGATTTAAAATGGAATTATCATATAAAGTTGATCGTCGGTAAAGCAGATGCCAGACTGAGATTTGGGTGAAGGGACTGCGTGAACGACTATGCCTCGCCGTGACAAAGTTATTCTAGCGTAGAGCAAGCACAAGTGCTGTGTTGTGGAGGGGTGTGCTACTCGTACATACAGCAGGATGAAAAGGAATTATGTCTTCACACAATGGGAGTTGGTTATATTTTATGGCTTGATGGTGGGAGATGGAAGATGAGATGGTGACTTAGTTGGTGTAAGATTGAAAAAATTCCTGCATAATATCACGTTTAGAGGTTTAGGTATGATGTCTATGGTCGGTATGTGATATTCGAAACTTCACAATGTGACGAGCAAGAAGTGGAACTATGATTAAGTAGATGAAGTACGCAAGTTGAGAATATAGACAACTGCGCAAAGCTTGAAGTTAAATTTCCAGTAAGACTATTCAATAATCATGTGCCACAGAAGCAGGTGAAAATGAAAAACCTGTGTTATTGTAGTCTGGTTTGTGCTGATGTCGTTGCCTCTTGTTCGTTCTCCATTATCCGCTCAGTAGTTAATATATGGCACACAAATTCCTGCAGTAATTGGTCCTGTTCGACCCACCAGTTAACATATTTCGCCACTCAGTGAGGGCACTGTCGACAGTTAGTACGGCGTTAGCTGCAGCGACCATGTGCCGACACCAGGCTCCGTCCACGGTCCGCTTTACGATAGCGGGCCGGCGGTGTCAGGCGGCCCGGATTTTCCTGTGTTTACTGCGAGCGCACTCTGCAGCGGCAGCGGCAATCCCTGCTGATATACTGGAATCACCTGCCGCCCGAATTATCATGCCCGGTGCAGCGGCAGCTCGACCAGAACAGAGGCGACAAAAGCGAATAGTTAATGCCGCGATCGTAAACCATTGAACGCCAAAATGGTGGAAGTCCATGGGTATGTGAGGCGTTGACGTCCGTTGGGGATCTGTGGAAATGGCTCTTCGTGGCTTTGGCATAATCGAAATAATTTGACAGTCTGAGTGCAACTGGTCTCTCAATTGAATGTGAACTGGTCTCTACCTTTTGTCTCTCTTCATCTCCAGTGGCATACCTAGATTACAAAATTCGCGGCCATGTTGGATGTGTGCAGTGGTGGAATCATTAGCATAACGGTAAACTGTTGCCATACATTATTCAAGTGACAGACAATGCAATACAGTTTCCACACTAACGTAGCCAGTTTACTGGTAAATAACCGCTGTCTGGTATACCATACATCATCACCTACATCCATGTGCAGCAAACAATTTTGATGTATGAGAGAGGGTACCTCAGGTATTAATAATTCCCGCCTTATCTATTACAACTGCAATACCGGATCTGAATCAAAGAGAATTTTAGCATTGTTTCTCAACCTGATTAGGTAGGTTTAAATAGTGTTAATTTATTAGTTCCAGACATTATTAACGGCTGATTTAGCTCTCATTAAGCATAGGACACGAACCTTTCTATCTGGTTCTTCATTCTTTTCTCTGACACCAAGAACACAATTTGAAGTTTTTCTGGGTTTTCTGTGGCAGAAGTGTTTGAGCCACGTAGGGGTTGGGAAATTTCCTCATCAGTTCCCTCATAGCTGTTGAGCTACACTTTCTTTAGATGAGTAGACAGGGTGATTGGGCTCCCTCTATTGCTGGGTTTTATGCAACCCGCAACAAATCCAAATACTGTCATTTGCTGTCCGCAAACTACTTGTCCTACAAACAAAGTCAACAGGATATTTTTGTAGATAGTTAAATTTTGTATGGCGATGTATTTTCTCTACAGGCGGTAGTCTTCGAACTGTTCAGGCGAATTGTACAAAAGTGACACTGAAAAACGTTTTCCGTGATTAACTCTAAACCTATTGCCTCCAGCGAAACGTATCCCAGAACAAAATTTAATTACATTAAATTTCGCAAAAAAAAGTCCTGTTCATTTTTTCAGGAAAACTAATAGTTCGTGAGTAGCAAGCGGTAGAATATGACAATTTTTCATGTAGTATTTTAATGCGTTGTGGGCCGTATAGAAACAGAGGTAGGAGCAGTTGAATCAACCTCTACAGTTGGATTCCTGAGGTTTTCACGATCTTGAAAGAAATAAGATTTCTATGTTGCCTCTTATCCATTTACATTCTTTTTTGTGTACTACGACTTTTTACCTGTGTGGCCATTTTCAGGAAAGATTTTTAATCTATTAACTGCATATGTTTCAGGTTGCAGTCATATAATTCCGTGGGCAGTCAGTGGTTGGCCGAATTTAATAGCTGTAGCCGTGTTTTTGTTACAGTAGAAAGAGCACAACGTAGAAATGTAGGAACACATGAGGCAGTACTGAACCTACGACTTCTCATAGAAGATAGAGTAAGGAAAGAAAAACCTACTTTTATAGCATGGTGTGAAAGGTTGTTTAAAATTTGTACAGAAACCAGACGGCTGTTATAATAGTCCAGGGCCATGAATGGGAAGAAGTGCTTGAGAAGGGAGTGAGACAGGATTGTTGCTTATCCTTAAAGTTATTCAGTTTTTACACTGAGGAAGCATTGAAGGAAACAAATGAAAAATTTGTATAAGAAATTAAACCGTCACTGTAATTCTGTCGGAGACAGCAAAGGCATGGGAAGAGCAGCTGAACGGAGCGGACGGTTTCTTCAAATAGCGATATATGAAAAATAAAACTACAAAATTAAAACAAGGGTAACGGAATGTAGTCGAATTGATTCAGGCGGTGCTTAGAGATCTAGGTCAGGAAACGAGATACTACAAGCAGTTGATGAGTTTTACTATTCGAGCAGTAAAATAACTCATGATGAGCGGCAGAGAGCATATGAAATGTAGACTGTCAATGGCAAGGAAAGCGTTTCTACAGAATAGAAACTGGTTAAAATCGAATATAGTTTTAAGTATTTAAGTTATTTCGGATGGTACTATGACTTTAGCCTTATAATGAAGTGAAAGGTGGACGATAAGCAGTTGAGAAAAGAAGAAAATAGTGGCGTTTGAAATGTGGTGCTACAGAAGAACACTGAAGATTAAAGCAGTAGATCATGTAATTAATGAGAAAGTAATGAATAGACTTATGGTGACAAGAAATTTGTGGACAACTTGACTAACAGAAGGGATCGGGTGAAAGACACATCAAGATGCCACCAGCCTCCTATTGGAGGGAAGTCTGGGGAAGATTGTGAGGGGGAAGTGGATGTTGGTGGTAAAAATTGTAGAGGGAGACCAAGAGAAAATGCAGTAAGCAGGTTCAAAAGGTTGTATGTCGCAGTAATTATCGAGAGATGAGGGGCTTGGACAGGATACACTAGACTTGCGTCAAACCAGTCTTCGGACCGAAGACCATATCAAAACCATGGAATCAGGAATGCATAATCCATTAGCTACAGGATGCGTGTTACTTATGTATGAGTAGTGTCTATTGTTCTGCGTGTCCAGGCAGAGTTCTTATCCTTATTTTAAAATGTAGCAAGTCTAACGGCTCACGAGATTGGTGCCGGTCAGCCAACCAAATATTTATTTCTCGGCGTTGTCGTAACAGACTTTGCCTTTTGTTTCAGCTGCGCCCCACCACGCTCTGAGCACATGGATAGCGTCAACGAGTGTTTTCCGTGACTTCGTGAAAAGAATAAAATGACGAACATAACAGACTTTCATGGTATTTCGGGCTTATTTAGTGACAATTTTGGAATCTGAATACACTGGTAATACGTATTGATCTCCGAAAGATTTTGCCCGGATTTTTTCTATTATAGGAAAATACGTTTTATGAGTTGTCTGACACTGTACATTGTATCGTTGTAATACAGCGCTGGAAGCGTACTGCAAAGTGTCTGGAGGGTAGAGACGAGCAGGGGTGTTAGATATCTGCAGTGGCCCAGGGAAGGCAGTTATTGCTTCGTTCAATACCGGTTTTCTTCAGCAGCCATCACATCTGTGTAGGTCGATAAAACACACCAGTGCGATGACTCCCAACCTGGTAGTGTTTTGTTGACACTACGGTGGTCGCAGAAATTTCCGTAAGAATTGTTTGGCTTGAAAGAGGAGGGACGCCAGTGTTTAATTTAATCGCCATACTGTCCTGGTCAAATCTAAAACTTCTTCGAAGTGTCTCACGGCTAAGGTAATTGGACAGTGTTGGGAATGACCCCTTCATCGTTCAGTAACAGTGGATTTGGTGTTCCCCTTGGCGGTATGAGAAAGCATCTGTTTACGTGCAGCTACCGGGTTTCTTGTTGTTACTTCTATCTTCAATAATAAAGCTTAACGCTATAATATATTCGTACTCTTCCCTGTCGTATAGACGTAACGGAAATACCCGGTGTGAAAAGACAAAAATGTGCGGTTGTACGAAAGCCTCTACAGTCAGGTGGTGCAAGAACCTGCGAGATTCTGCTAGGTAAGAAAGCCACACAATTAATTTTTGTTCAGATGTCCGATATATCTCAAAGAAAGTATCGCTATTGTCTCTCTGCCTTATCACCTTACTAAGAGGCTTTCAGCACTGGTGAAATTCTGCTATACTTTGGTAGACTCCGTTGTATACTGCTTTCGATATCGAAACTGAGTGACTTCACACACCTCCATATACCTGATGCATACACATATGAGACAAAATATTTTCAACCGCTTACTGTAAATACTTATTCTCCGTAGTATGTTTGCTGTCTCGTCTCTAACATTCAGGCGTTGTCTTTTGTTGTCCCATTGTATCGTAACGTATGTGGAAGAGTTGGAGCTACCAGTAGGCGAATGATGGTTATAGCTATATGTTAGTCTAGTGTCAAGTTGGATCTACGAGCTTCCAACAATAGCAAATCAGCTAAATTTGAACATTCGTTTTAACAGCTGTAAATGGTGTCCCATCAAGTGGAAATCTGGGGTTCTGCTCGCGCCTCTGAATTTAAAACGCACCGTAACTAATTGAATCTCCTGTGGATGTTAATAAGCGTGGGAAACTATTACGATAAGTAAATACAATTCGTGAAATGCATGTAATCAAACACAACTGTACTGCAAACATTCAGGTGCTGACTATATGCCCGAGTAGCAAAACCCAAATTAATAACAGATAACAAGCGTGGTGTAGAGGAGGAATGATTATGCGTTTTAGAAATGCGTGAAATGCCCTATGTAAAGGTTTTATTTGCGGAGGTAACGAAAGTCATGGACACCTCCCAGTATCGTGTCGGACCTCCTTTTGCCCGGGGGGATGCAAAAAATCCACGTTACATTTACTCAACAAGTCGTTGGAAGTTCCCTGCAGAAATACTGGGCCAGGCTGCCTCTATAGCCGTTCGTAACTGCGGAAACGCTGCCGGTGCAGGATGTTGTGAACGAACTGGCCTCTCGACAATGTCCCATAAATGTTCGATGGGTGGCCAAATTGTTCTCTCGAGTTATCCAGTATGTTCTTCAAATGAATCGCAAATTGTGGCCCGGCGTCATGGCGCATTGACATCCATAAAAATTCCATAATTTTTTCGGAACATGAAGTTCAAGAATGGCTGCAAATAGTATCTAAACTGCCGAACGTAACTATTTCCAGTGAATAGTCGGTTTAGTTTGACCAGAGGATCCAGTCCTTCCCATACAAACACATACCACACCATTATGGAGCCACATGACAACATGAGGCGACAGCCAAGAGAAAAAATCTTCTGCGATTGTGTGTAAGATCGGCAGTGGTTTTCTTGCTACGTGCGACAGCTCATGCAATTTTAGGCTTTGTTACTAGTGGGTATCATAAAGGGGAATACCTTTGACGTTGTGGAGCGGTGTTACTGGGCGGCTGCAGCTGGATACCGGCGTTGGCTTCTCAGTTAGCATCAGCATACCTGTAACAGTTGGGTTGATAATCGTTTAGTGTCCGACAGGTGATATATCGGATTCACAGTATAGTTGGCGGTTTCTTTGTGCGTTAGTGTGCGAGCTTGTCGGCTTCCTTATTGTAGCTGGCACATTCAGTCAATGTCGCTGGTTTGCAGGGACTTACCAATGTTATTGCTTGTAAGTGGTTATGACCTAGCTGGTATTGTCTTTGGCATCTTATGCTTCCACCTATGATTGTAATCATAGTTTCCCAGAGTAAGGATTAAAGGATTGTTCGAGTGTCTTGAGTTCCTGTATAGTCGTGTGACGAGTTTTTCGAATACTTCCTTGAGGGTTTCAAGGCGGTATTCATTGTGAAGATCCACGGTGCGGGTGTAGCGTGGAGCGTTGCTAGTGACGCGCAGCTCTTTGTTCTGTATGATCAGCTGGCGACGCAGGCGTGTACGAACTGCATATCCCCAGACGGGAGCTGCTTACGTCATAAGAGGGTCTCGACACCCTCCTATTCAGTGTACTTTCTAAGTTGAGTATTGGGCAGAGTGCTTTGAACCTCAAGTGACCTCTGTTGGCAAAGTATTCCATGTGGTCCCTCCATCTAATTTTCCGATCCAGCCAGACAACGAGGTATCTGACTTTCTCTTGGAAACGTATTGGGCTTACATTTATTGTTACTTGTCTACAGTGTTGATGTTTGGGCAGTGGCTTCGGTCTGAGTGTGAACAGAACTGCTTCGCACTTGTCGACTTTGACATTACTACGCCATCGTTCCAAACAAGGCGCGGCCTTTCTGAGCCCTTCTGTATTCCAGAATTTATGTTTGACGATTTCCAGGCTTGCGCAAGGATGGCCGTGTCATCTGCCTAGATGGCTAACGTCGTGTTTTGTGTTGCTGGAAAGTTATTAATGTAGGGAACAAGATGGGCCCCAGAATGCTTTCCCAGCTTACTCCATCTTGGATACCGTGTCGTGTTTGACTACGCGGAGGAGTTGTTGTGTTGTTGAGCGGTGATTCCTAAAGCCCAACTGCTCCGGTATTAGGTGTCATTGGCGATGCATTGCCTAGTGATGCGTTTTAGTATTACCGTCTCAACAATCTTGTTGAGCGAGTCCAGCAGACAGATGGGTCTGTAATTTTTTGCCAGGAAGTGGTCTTTCCCTAACTTCATGAACATCAGGACTTCGGCAGCCTTCCAAAAGTCAGGGAAGTGTAGGTGTTTGAAGATAGCATTCGTTATGAGTGCAAAATGTCCAAAGGCCGTATCCGTGATCTCCTGCAAATCCGTAAGTCAAGACGAGAGCCAAGACAAAGGTGCCGCTTCTGACCATGACCAAAAATCGTCGAAGCAATGTTACAGTCGTATTCTAATCGCAGCAACGTAAAGGAGAACGACCTTTTTCACATGACAGTGATTCAGCGTCCGCGGGAGCCTAAGCCTCCGCTGATCGCTCAGTAATATCGAAGAAAATACACCGATCTATTCAATCACCCGATTGACATCCTCGGCAAGGATATAGTACCGAGCGAAATAGTGCACTGGTTAGCACGCTGGACTCGCATTCGGGAGGACAAAGGTTCAAATTCGCGGCCGGCTCAAATGCAAACATGAGATGAGCCATTGCAAATGCGAAATGCTGGTACATTCATAAGCTGTATAACCACCACATTGCTGAATACGAGCATGAAAACATGCATGCATTGTTCTACAGGAGCCGGATGTCCATTTTTGGGATGGAGTTCCACCCCTGTTGCACGTGAACGGTCAATACAGGGACGGTTAACACGTTTGTGGATGACTCTGGAGTTGAAACTTCCTGGCAGATTAAAACTGTGTGCCGGACCGAGACTCGAACTCGGGACCTTTGACTTTCGCGGGCAAGTGCTCTACCGACTGAGCTACCCAACCACGACTCACGCCCCGTCCTCACAGCTTTACTTCTGCCATTATCTCGTCTCCTGAGTCACTACACACGCTGACAGATGATGTTCACCGGTCATGTGCGACACCCACAAAGTGCCATCGGATCGCCACATTGTGTACCGCGGTTAGTCACTCCACACAACGTTTTCCCACTGTTCAATCGTTCAATGTTCATGCTCCTTACACCAAGAGAGGCGTCGTTTGGCATTTACCGACGTGATGTATGGCTTATGAGCAGCCACTCGACCATGAAATCCATGTTTTCTCACCTCCTGCCTAACCGTCATAGTACTTGCAGTTGATCCTGATGCAATTTAGAATTCCTATGTGATGGTTACACATTACGACTCTCTTCAATTGTCGATGGTCTCTGTCATTCAACAGACGAGGTTGGCCAGTACTCAGTTGTACTGTACGTGCCCTTCACGTTTCTACTTCACTATCACATCAGAAACAGTGGACACAGGCATGTTTAGGAGTGTGGAAATCTCGCATACAGCCGTATGACGCAAGTGACACCCAATCACCTGACCATGTTCAAAGTCCGTGAGTTCCACGGAGCGCCCCATTCTGCTCTCTCACGGTGTTTGATGACTACTGAGGTCGCTGATATGGAGTACCTGGCATTAGGTGTCAGCACAATGCACTTAACATGAAAACGTATGTTTTTGGGGGTGTCCGGATAGTTTGGATCACATTGTGTATGTGCTCGACTCGAAACAAGTCTGTTGATGGAACAGGCCAAGACATTTCGATACACTGCACTTTGGGTTACAACAGTTGTTGTGGGCGAGCGTTATCCTGTTGGAGAGGACCCCTGAAATAGCCGGCCGCGGTGACCGAGCGGTCCTAGGCGCTTAAGTCCGGAACGACAGGTTCGAATCCTGCCTCGGGCATGGATGTGTGTGATGTCCTTAGGTTAGTTCGGTTTAAGTAGTTCTACGTCTAGGGGACTAATGACCTCAGATGTTAAGTCCCATAGTACTTAGAACCATTTGAACCATTTTTGACCCCGGGAAAGCTGTCCATGAATGGCACCGCGAGAGATCGAATCACCAGAATGACGTGCAAATTTGCAGTCAGGTTGCTTGGGATACCCACGAAGTGCTCCTGCTGCCATATGAAATCTCATTCCAGATCATAACTTGAGGTGTAGGTTCAGTTTGTCTAGGACGCAGAGAGGTTTGTTGCGGACTCTCAAGCGGCCTCCTCCTAAGCAACGCACGGTCATCACTGACACCAAAACACAGCCAACTTTCATCAGAAAACACAACAGACCTCCACCTTACCCTCCAATGAGCGCTCGCTTGACACTGTTAGTAGTGGGGCGCACATCTTACGACACCAGGTTTGATACACAATTGATATCGAATTACTTGGCTAACTAATTGAATTAATCAATTAACTATCCCCTCCCCCTCCGGGAATCACAGCCCTTCTCCCTCGCCGATTATCGGACGCTTTCATATCAAATTAATTGCCCAACTAATTAAATTAATCAATTAATTACCTCATCCGCCACTGGGAAATCACCAGACCATCAGAAAGTCCATCTCTCCTCCCCCTCTCGAGTAGTGGTGGGAAATTCCAAAATCTGTGGGATATTAAAATTTTTGAGGTATATTCGATTTTTCACTGTAAGTTCAAATTCTAGTTACATTGCATTGCTGAGGACATAATGATGATAATAACAGTAATATTAGTCAATTATAACATATTCTTTATTTATAAAAATTCAATTTACATATGAGAGGTAGCACGCCACTCTCTCACATTGACAACAATGACAGATTAATGTTCATATTTTAGATCATGACCTCGGTGTTCTCCAGTATTACATTTAGTATGTGTGGCTTATGATTTTTTACATGAGGAAACTGCGGGCAGAATGTCCATATAACTGCGTGTGTAGCCTGTAGAGAACTTGTATCCGAGGAGCCGTAGTGGAGGCGACAGAGAACAAGGAGAACGATGGACTGCGGACCATAAATGTTGTGCACAGCGACCTGGCTGTGCGAGTGATTCCGGAAAGCAGCGCTCTTTGGTTTGTACCTGCAGACCAGTGAATGGGTGCACCTCACACTGGAATCTGCCGGGATTTCAGGGCTCTGACAGGGAAGTTTACCGCGTTCTAATAATGCAGTCCATGTAGTTTGCAAATTTTCGTATACGCGTCAGAACATTACAGCTGCCCCAACGTGCCGCTCCTCGCCCACAGCGTGTCGGTTTCTGCTGCCTCCAGAATCAAGGTGAAAGGGTTAAAGTATTGCTGCACCGGCGTAGGGTACTTAATTGAGAATCACACTTCCCTGTTCTCCTGTGAACACTATTGAGAACGGAAATTTGATGCTGACTGTAGAAGGATTTCTACTACGGCCAACATACATTTCGCGTAAGTACCATGAGGATAATATCCGAGAAATTAGTGCTCGTCTGGAGGCATATACAGGGTGAGTCACCTAACGTTACCGCTGGATATATTTCGTAAACCACATCAAATACTGACGAATCGATGCCACAGATCGAACGTGAGGAGAGGGGCTAGTGTAATTGGTTAATACAAACCATAATAAAATGCACGGAAGTATGTTTTTTAACACAAACCTACGTTTTTTTAAATCGAACCCCATTAGTTTTGTTAGCACATCTGAACATATAAACAAATACTTAATCAGTGCCGTTTGTTGCATTGTAAAATGTTAATTACATCCGGAGATATTGTAACCTAAATTTGACGCTTGACTACCACTCCTCCGCTGTTCGATCGTGTGTGTCGGAGAGCACCGAATTATGTAAGGATCCAAAGGGAACGGTGATGGATCTTAGGTACAGAAGAGACTGGAACAGCACATTACGTCCACATGCTAACACCTTTTTATTGGTCTTTTTCACTGACGCACATGTACATTACCATGATGGGTGAGGTAAACGTACACACGTGGTTTCCGTTTTGAATTACGAAGTGGAATAGAGTGTGTCCCACTGTATACGCGTCGACGTATGTGGTATCAGCATGATGGTGCACCTGTACATTCCGCAATTAACACTAGGCTGACCCTTGACATGACGTTCGACGGGCGTTTCATAGGACGTGGAGGACGCATAAATTGGCCAGACCGTTCTCCTGATCTTACACCTCTGGACTTCTTTCTGTGGGGTACGTTAAAGGAGAATGTGTACCGTGATGCGCCTACAAACCCAGAGGATACGAAACAACGTATTGTGGCAGCCTGCGGCGACATTACACCAGATGTACTGCGGCGTGTACGACATTCATTACGCCAGAGATTGCAATTGTGTGCAGCAAAAGATGGCCACCACATTGAACATCTATTGGCCTGACATGCCGGGACACACTCTATTCCACTCCGTAACTGAATACGGAAACCACGTGTGTACGTGTACCTCACCCCTCATGGTAATGTACAAGTGCGTCAGTGAAAAAGACCAATAAAAAGGTGTTAGCATGTGGACGTAATGTGCTGTTCCAGTCTCTTCTGTACCTAAGGTCCATCACTGTTCCCTTTGGATCCGTACGTAATTCGGTGCTCTCCGATACACACGATCGAACAGCGGAGGAGTGGTACTCAAGCGTCAATTTTAGTTTACAATATCTCCGGATGTAATTAACATTTTACAATGCAACAAACGGTACTAATTACGTATTTGTTTATATGTTGAGATGTGCTAACAAAACTAACGGGATTCCATTTAAAAAACCATAGGTTTGTGTTAAAAAACATACTTTCGTGCATTTTTTATGTTTTGTATTAACCAATTACACTAGCCCCTCTCCTCACGTTCGGTCTGTGGAATCGATTCGTCAGTATTTGATGTGGTTCACGAAATATATCCAGCGGTAATGTTAGGCGACTCACCCTGTAGATACTCTTTTTCTCTCGCTCTCTCTGCAAGTGGAATAGGAAAATAAATAACTAGTGGTGGTGCAGTGTGCGCCCCACCACGCACCATATGATGGCTTTCTATGTATGCACATAGATGAAGGTGTAAATCTAATCTATCTATTTAGTCTGTGTGTTAAGATGTCAGTCCACCATTTATAGGCGCACACAAGTCACGGAAGGATGTTGCCTTTTATTTATTGAGAGAGCAAAACACAGTACTCTTACTGCTGATTTTCTCTCAGTAAAAACCCTAGTATTAGCCTCTAATTTTCTCGTTGCAGTTACTTGGCGGTATGTGTGGGCCTGTTATATGTTTGAACACAACACTTAGACGCAGCGGCACAGAACGCACCTCTTAACTATCCTTTTGTCAGAGCATCGTTAACCCGCCATATTCTCACGAATTTTAATCTTAGATGTATAGCATTTGAATCCACCCGATTGTGACGAGTGAGAGATGCGCCTGCCAAGTCCCCAGACCCCTGTGGGAGTGAGGGCTAGTATGCCCAAGGTATGATTAGGGAACTGGAACGGTAATCAAGCGTCGTTTTCTTTCAATAACGTCTTTATACAATGAGAGATGGCCATTGAAATAAAATCACCTGCACTACCGTATTTATAAAATGATACGTAGTATTAACCTGATATTCACAGCTCCTCTTCATTACTGCTTCGGTACCTTAAGAGACTTTACGAGTGACGAGACATTTGACTGTTGTAAGAGAGTTTGAAAGTGAGAAGGCATTCTATGACAGAGATAGAGCATACTCTTAAGGGTGAGAGGTGGCATGAGCCCCCTCTCATATTTCTATCTTACGATTCTCCTCTCTAATTGCATGCGGTGGAAAGTTGCTATTCCTTCACACGCGGACTTCCCACACAGCGTCTCTCGTCAGCCGGGTGGTTCGGTGACTGGCGGGCTCTGCTGATTTTGAAAAGGTAACCCGACGGGTGCGAGGGAGTCGAGTGAATGCTTTCCAGACGCCGACATTGTCAAAAGACACGCCCAGAGGGGCCTGAAGTAGCAGCTGGGCTAGAGGTACCGTTACTTCGCAGAAACTTAGCGAAAACACTTTCTGGCGGGCTACCAGCGAGGCGTGGGAATGACTTGTGTACCCAGGCAGTTGTGGCGGGAAAATTCCCGCGCTTTCTGCAAAATAGTAACTGTGATTGCCTTGGTAAGGGCATAGCACCGTGACGTAGCAAAATCAGCGCAGAAATTGGCGTCAAGAATCTCCATTGGTGGAATGGTACTGCTCCGGCAATGGAGTGGAATTTTCCGCCGGTTTTCGAGTTGCTGATTGGAACGTTTAACCACGGCCACTGTCGTGGGGGCGGGAATGTTCTGTGTTCGGCCTGTACGGGTGCTCAGGGGTAGTCGGCTCTGCCCTTTCGGTCGAGGACGTCGAAGCAACCAGCCATCGCCTCCGGTACGCCAGATCGTGTTCTGGCAGTTAAGAAGACAGTTTGGTAATGTATGTCCGCAGCACCGGCAGATAGGGATTTTCCTAGGTGATAATCAGAGCTCAGCAGAGCGCACCTGTTCGTCTTTTTCTAACTTTGTTCTGTCTTGAGTAGCAGCAATTAATGATGGGTTTGCTGTGTGTCTCTCTTAAGATTTGAGTGGCAAGGAATTGGCTCCACATACCACTTCGTCTTAAACCTCACAATCTAGTTTAGGGACAACTTCACCTTCACAGCGTTTGTTTGAGTATCCAATTTGAGCCAATTTGATGTATTATAAATGTTTCATGTGTTTTTGTTTATTATTTTGTGTTTAGTCTTAATAAATCATATTGTTATTTTGGACAGAACTTTCATTCTGTTAATCGGTAGAGCAACCCATCATTTCTCACTACGTTAATGAAACCTTCCTTTATTTAACGTATTTATCAAATTAAATTATTGCAGGTGTCAAACTCTTTTCTACTCCACTTGCAGGGTTGATTACAGTCAGTTTGCGTATATTTTTTAATCCATGTGCAACAGTAAAAGTCGGAGTTAGAAAGGGGGGGGGGGGCTTAGAGCATCATTTACATATGTAGATTCTAGAAGAATTTAGTGTTAAATACATTGCTTGCCCCGGCACCTCGCAAGGGAACCCGGAACCTAAATATGATGAAATTTTGGGTTCTCAGTTTATTGTGAAATAAAATACTACAGATCTTCCTCTTTAAAATGACACAATCTTACCAGTAGCTCAACTCCAAGTATTGAAAATATCATTTTCAATAATGTGCTATAGAGGGCATGTCGCGACATTGAATTTCCATAGATACATGTTCATCGAAAACATTGTTTTTCAAAACTTCCGGTCATTCCATAGACTTTATATTATGTTGGCAACACGATTTGACAGGCAATTGTTTTTTAAGAGATAAAAAAGAAGTCCCATGAAGACCATCCTCAGTATTAAATATACACTCCTGGAAATGGAAAAAAGAACACATTGACACCGGTGTGTCAGACCCACCA
Source organism: Schistocerca piceifrons (assembly GCF_021461385.2). NCBI lineage: Eukaryota > Metazoa > Arthropoda > Insecta > Orthoptera > Acrididae > Schistocerca > Schistocerca piceifrons. Next base: position 871,965,086 of record NC_060138.1, on the reverse strand, counting down.
TACGTGCTCCGGACACTGCGAGAGGGCTGTACAAGCAATGATCACACGCACGGCACAGCGGACACACCAGGAACCGCGGTGTTGGCCGTCGAATGGCGCTAGCTGCGCAGCATTTGTGCACCGCCGCCGTCAGTGTCAGCCAGTTTACCGTGGCATACGGAGCTCCATCGCAGTCTTTAACACTGGTAGCATGCCGCGACAGCGTGGACGTGAACCGTATGTGCAGTTGACGGACTTTGAGCGAGGGCGTATAGTGGGCATGCGGGAGGCCGGGTGGACGTACCGCCGAATTGCTCAACACGTGGGGCGTGAGGTCTCCACAGTACATCGATGTTGTCGCCAGTGGTCGGCGGAAGGTGCACGTGCCCGTCGACCTGGGACCGGACCGCAGCGACGCACGGATGCACGCCAAGACCGTAGGATCCTACGCAGTGCCGTAGGGGACCGCACCGCCACTTCCCAGCAAATTAGGGACACTGTTGCTCCTGGGGTATCGGCGAGGACCATTCGCAACCGTCTCCATGAAGCTGGGCTACGGTCCCGCACACCGTTAGGCCGTCTTCCGCTCACGCCCCAACATCGTGCAGCCCGCCTCCAGTGGTGTCGCGACAGGCGTGAATGGAGGGACGAATGGAGACGTGTCGTCTTCAGCGATGAGAGTCGCTTCTGCCTTGGTGCCAATGATGGTCGTATGCGTGTTTGGCGCCGTGCAGGTGAGCGCCACAATCAGGACTGCATACGACCGAGGCACACAGGGCCAACACCCGGCATCATGGTGTGGGGAGCGATCTCCTACACTGGCCGTACACCACTGGTGATCGTCGTGGGGACACTGAATAGTGCCCGGTACATCCAAACCGTCATCGAACCCATCGTTCTACCATTCCTAGACCGGCAAGGGAACTTGCTGTTCCAACAGGACAATGCACGTCCGCATGTATCCCGTGCCACCCAACGTGCTCTAGAAGGTGTAAGTCAACTACCTTGGCCAGCAAGATCTCCGGATCTGTCCCCCATTGAGCACGTTTGGGACTGGATGAAGCGTCGTCTGACGCGGTCTGCACGTCCAGCACGAACGCTGGTCCAACTGAGGCGCCAGGTGGAAATGGCATGGCAAGCCGTTCCACAGGACTACATCCAGCATCTCTACGATCGTCTCCATGGGAGAATAGCAGCCTGCATTGCTGCGAAAGGTGGATATACACTGTACTAGTGCCGACATTGTGCATGCTCTGTTGCCTGTGTCTATGTGCCTGTGGTTCTGTCAGTGTGATCATGTGACGTATCTGACCCCAGGAATGTGTCAATAAAGTTTCGCCTTCCTGGGACAATGAATTCACGGTGTTCTTATTTCAATTTCCAGGAGTGTAGTCTTTGGACACTGTTGTTTAAATTGAGCATTTGGTGGTTATTGCACGATTTGTGTTGTATTTGTATTGCGTAACTGGAACTTATCAAATATGCCTCGATTTAGTAACAAGTTTACAAGAGGAAGAAGCCTCCTCCGACGTACACTAGTGGAACTGTGACAATTTTTCTGACCTTGGGAAATGATTCTGAAAATAGTGAGGTTATTCATTAAGTGAAATCGACTCCTGTCTCTAGCGCAAGCAAGAAGTTGCATGGATCAACTGAAAAATACTGCAGTTTACTGGGGAAGTGTAGTGAGGATAATGTGAAGGAAATAATTATCATTTCATTGCTCTCAAAGGTGATTGAGAGTTCAGTACTGTGTAAGGAATGTTGCAAATTGAGTATGTCAGTAAATGTCAAGCGACACATAGGTCTTGCAGCAGAAATATGTCTCCTTTGTACTAGTTGTCATTACAGTGTTTCATTTTGGAACTCAGAATATGTCGAAATAGGCCAAGGTGGAACCGGTAGTGAGAAAAGCAAGTACTATGGTGTAAATATTATATGTGTTTATGCTCTAAGGTCAATCGGTAAGGGATACTCTGCTGGTCAAATGTTTTGTGGTGTAATTTATCTACCATCACCACCAACGACATTCTCAAAATATAACTCGGTTGTTGGATCCTGTGTTGAAGTTATTGCCCAAGAATCCACGAAAGAAGTAGTGGAGGAAGCTGTGGCGGTGACTGAAGAAATTCCAGATGTTCAGAATGCTCGGGACTTGACTGTCGCACTAAATGGTACGTGACAGAAGCGCGGGCACACTTCACATAATGGGGTAATAACGGCAACAAGTGCTGATACTACAAAAGTTATAGATGTTGTAATTAAATCCAAGCACTGTAGGTGTCCTAAAAGAGTGAAGGATGAGCATGCAGAAAACTGTCGAAGGAATTACAATGGGTCTAGTGGCGCCATGGAGGTTTCCGGTGTGAAAGACATTTTCAGTCGCTCTCTTCTGTGGTACAAGGTCAGATGCTTACAGTTCCTGGGTGATGGTGATTCGAAGTCTTTTTGCTGCTGTATCTGAGCTGAAACATTATGGAAATGATGTTACCATTACTAAACAGGAGTGCAATTGTCATGTTCAGAAACGTATGGGAACAAGGCTGCGTCGACTGAAGACCACAATCAAAGGCCAAGTACTCAGTGATGGGAAACTTTTGGGTGGAGCTAAAAGATTGACGGACGAGATAATCAACAGACAGTAGAGAGACTATGGACTGGCAATAAGATAAATGCAATGGAAAAGGCTGTAATGGCACTTTACTACCACACCTTATAGACTGACGAAGAGGTATGCCCACAGGGACCCAATTCCTGGTGCAAGTGCAACAAATATCAGGGATATGAACGTGTATACAAGCATCATCACAGTCTACCAGAAACTGTCATCAAGGCTATAAAACAAATTATCAGAGATCTTTCTGCAACTGAACTTTTGAAGAAATGTCTCCATGGACGTACACAAAATCAGAATGAGAGTGTGAATAATGTAATTTGGACCAGAATCCCAAAAAATGTGTTTGCGGAAATTCATACTCTTCATTTTGGAGTATATGATGCCATTGCTACGTACAACAAAGGTAACATTATAAAGTGCAATGTGCTGCAGTAGTTGGATGTGATGCCCGGAAAGTGAGTGCAATGATGTCGATAGACAATGTGAGGAAACGGGATGCTGGAAGGAAAGAAAAGGAGTGTGAGAGGCGAGTCAGACAAAGAATGAAAGGTGTGAAAAGAAGGCTAGATAGGGAGATGTCTGGTGACAGTGAAAACCCCTCTTATGGTGCTAGACTCCACTACAATGTTAGTGAAACTTTGAAACTCGTTTTCCACAAGTTCACTTTTTTGCCATATAAGGAACATTTTCTGCTAAACTATTGGAGATAAAGACTTAAAATTTTCAAGGAATGTAAACAGTGCCAATATACACCTTGTATCATAGCCTTTTTATGATACATAATTGATAACAGATTTTATTTCAAAGATACTATGCCAAAAAATGTGTCAATTATTTTCAGTAACAAAATAATTAATATCCTCCCAAAAAACACCAATAAATTAAAATCCATATGGTACATGGTATTAAATATATGTAATATTATACTGCAAAAGTTTCATCATTCTGGTGTTAATAGTTCATAAGAAAATGTTCCTTACATTTAACATTGGAGGTATAGGACGTTATGGGTCCCCTTAACTCTCTGTCATAATCAAAAACTGAGTTTATCATTCTAGTCCTATGATGCAGGAAGTAACAGACATTAAGCTGATATGAGCACACTTTTTTACTTGATGAGAGAATACTTTGGGCAAGATTACACTTGCGCAAGATTTTCACACTAAGAACGATACTTTAGCGATGTGAAAACGCGTGAATCTTCCGATTTTTCTATCTTAGAAATAACTTATATAAAAGGGAGGAATCTAATATTTCGCGTGAGAAATTCAAAGTCTATGGACAACAGCATCTCCTTTTTGAATTGGGTAAAGTGCATTTTTTAAACTGGTGAGTCTACTTCGGGGGTAGAATTGCAGTTAAAACTCCATGTCCACGCTACACCTGCTTGTCTCACAGTGTCCGAAGCCGGCTGCAGGTGCCATTATGAGGGGTCAGCTGACGGGAAGCTGTCGCTCAACCTCTCACAATCGGGAGATACAAAGAAAGTTTGCAGCTGGTCGGCTCTTCACGTACACAATACACTTGGTAGGTGGCGCTGGACTAGACTGGAGGAGACTGGCTAAATTTTTCGTCTTCAGATGCCGTGTTCAAGTAAGGTAATCAGGACTAATAAGAAAATCATAGGATATTGCAGGTGTAGAAGTATGAAACCGGAATTTCCCTATAGGTGGTATAGGAACCGTGAGACCGCGTCTGCAGCGCCATTTGCATCCTGTAACGGCTGACAACGAATGTCAGCACACAGTAACCCAAGTTCCATACATCGCTATCTGTTTCAAACCCGTAAACACGTCGAGTTTTGTGCGTACGAACTGCGATTTGCGGACACCATTACACCATTGATTTTCTGTTATCATGCGAAGAATAATGCTGCAGAATCGCATCGAATGTTTGTCGAAACTTTCGGCGAATGTGCTCTTGGGGAAAAGTGTTTCGAGTAGTTCAAAATATTCAAAACTGATGATTTTAACGTGAGAAAAGACGAGCGCGGGAAACCACCGAAAAGTTTGAGGACAACGAATTGCAGGCCTTGTTGGAGAAGATGAAACTCAAACTCAACAGTAAATGCGGAACAATTGAATGTGACACAGAAAACTGTTTCTTTTCGGTTGAAAGCTATGATAAAGGTGCAGAAAGTGGAAAAATGGCTTCCGCATGAACTGAATGAAAGACAGCAAGCAAATCGGACGACCACTTGTGAAATGCTGCTCTCCAGATGCAAAAGAAATGTGGTGAAAAATGGATCCTAAGCTTCGTAAATCATAGGTGAATACAGGCAAACTATCAACATCAACTGCAAGGCCAAATAGCTTTAGGAAGAAGACTATGCTCTGTGTTTGGTGGGATCAGAAGGGTGTCGTCTATTATGAGCTGCTAAACTCTGGTGCATTAACACTGATTGCCACCATCAGCAAATGGTCGATTTAAATCGCCCATTACGTGAAAAGCGACCGGAATATGGAAAAAGGCAACACAAAGTCATATTGCTCCATGATAACGCCCCATCACGCACAGCAAAACGAGTCAGGGAAACTAGCGAGGCGTTTGATTGGGAAGTATTAGGGCACGCGGCTTGTTCTCCAGACTTGACTCCGTCCGATTATCATCTATTTGCAAACCTGGGACATGTTGTCGCTGAATAACGCTTCAGTTCGTATGAAAATGTACGAAAGTGGTTCGCTGACTGGTTCGCTTTTGGCGTGGCTTTTAGCCTGCCGGGGAGGTGGCGGAAATGTATAAATATCAATGGAGGTTATTTTGAATAAAATTTTGTTTACCAGTTTCTGACAACAGACGTCTAATTATTGCAATCGGATTCCGGTTTCATAGTTCTACACTTGGTATTCCCCGCGTGTCTGTTAACTAGATTGTGACTTGCGACTCATAAATAGGTATAAGTGTGTTTCATTCCCCAATGCAGTTGCTACAGGACTCATTTATATAGGGACAAGGATCTGTAGCGACATTGTGAATATCCTATGTTTCCTGTAAACTCGACGCTACCCAACCCCTAGTTTCCCAGTGATCCTGGTATTACACTGCACTTCTACCACCACATTATCGCACACTAAATCCCCATACCCTATGCATCCTCTCCAAACGAAACATTATTCGCTTTCCCTTACACCCTACCAAATCTAGGAGAAGCCTACCACCAAACGCTCATCACTGCTGCCTTCTCCTTCAATCCTCTCGACTCACTTTCTAAGTCTTGGTTCGGAACTGCATCCTCTCCACGCTTCCCACATCCCTTCTCCAAACATCCACCTACACAAACCCCTGCTACGCATTGCCTTTAGATGCTTCTTTCCCCCGAAATCCTTCTCCCTGGTAGTCTACTTCCACTCGTCTCTTCACTTATCCATATATCTCTTTTGATAATTCCACATTGCTCGTTCCGTTTTACTTTATGCAACTGTATATCTTCTTGTATATCTTCTTGAGTGACAGTAATTCATCTGTGTCTATATTTAAATTCCTCACTGAATCGAAATATTATATTTAAACATGCAACTGATGGTCTGCCTTTTTATTGTACAAAACCTTTATTTTTGTCAAGCAGTAAGTCCGGTTTTCATATTGTTTTTAAACTTAAATTCTCCTGTCATGTGGCTGAAGATGCGCCAAATTGTATCTGCTGACGAACTAGCCAGTGTACTCTGTTGCAGGAGGGGGGACAAAATAACAATAAAAAAATAGTTGCTGCGGGACAGTGTGTCGCTGTCCCAATATTATTATCCATCTTCATGTCCCTCGCGCTTGTGGATCCGCAGGAGGCTATTCCCCTGCACTTCACTGATATTTATCCTATTATTATTACACATCCATCCCACATAGCTTCGTTAGCTAGAATAATAGCGAAACTATGCTCACTACATCCAGCAGTTATTGATGAGTCTCGCTAGAGCTCAATCAATGGCAACTACCCCTCCCGAACATCCATGCCTCACAGCCAGGGGGAAAAAATTGGAGTTTCTCGCTGACTTTTGAATTTCGCACCAACAGGAGGAGGAGCTTAGATGCGCCAGTATTCCAGAGGTGATCAAATGAAGACAGTACCGCACATCCTGCCACAACAGCGATACGCAAATTGAATTTTGATACGTAAAGAACATATTATTAGTAATAATGGTTACTGTTATTATTATTATTATTGTTATTATTATTATTATTATGTCCTCTGCGATACAATGTAATTGCATTTGAATTTACAGCTTAAATTCGAATTTCCCACAGATTTTGGTATTTCCCAGCATTTTTCCTGAGGGGGGCGGGTGATGGACTCACCGATGGGCTGTGGATTTCCCAGACGGGGTGTTAATTAACTGATCATTTTAATTAAGTAGTCAACTAATTTTACATCAAAAGTGTCCTAAAATGGGGGGGGGGGGGGAGGAGAGAGAGCTGGGGATATCTCAGATGAGTAGAGATCTTCCGGTGGGCTGGAGAATTTCCAGAGAGGAGGGGCTAATTAAATGATGGTTTAATTAATTAGTCAAGTAATTTGATATCACTTTGATATCAAAAGTGGCGTCGTATGTGCATAGCCCCACTATCACGACGTAAGTACTCAGGGTTTTTGGCTCGAAGGTGTCCTTCAGGTAACCGATTTTTAACAGTTCTTTGTGTCATTGTGTTGCCAACTTCTGCTCAATTCACTGGCACAGATGCATTACGATATGCGAGAGCCATACGCCGAATACGATGGTCTGCCCTGTCGTTGGTTTCACGTGACTGTCCGGGGACCGGTCTCCTTGCGACTTTACGTTCTCGTGATCACCGCTACCAGTAATCATATACAATTACAACATTCCTGCCTAATCTTTCTGCATTATCGGAGAATCCTCTCGCAGTTCAAATTTAGTGACTTGTTGATAACGGAGTCTTTGTTTCCTTAGGGGAATTCCTGACTAACATCATCTCACCACGTCCAACTCAAAGGTAACTAACGCTCACGACCGTTAGAGCGAGTATTTAAAGCGAAACTGATTTGCATTCTCATAGTGGCGCTCCTCGTGCGACTATTACGGGACTGGTGCGGAATTTGAATGGACATCATCTTTCAGGTGTAGAAACACGCCTGACAACTTTCGTTTAAGTCACACAACTCCTTGTTAGTGTCGTGATTTTTCTCTGCCTCTATATTTTTCAACATTGTGACCAAGTCTCTCTAATAAAAGGGCTAGGTTAGTGTTGTTTAACGTCCCGTCGACAACGAGGTAATTAGAGACGCAGCGCAAGCTCGGGTTAGGGAAGGGTGGGGAAGGAAATCGGCAGTGCCCTTTCAAAGGAACCATCCCGGAATTTGCCTGAAACGATTTAGGGAAATCACGGAAAACCTAAATGAGGATGGCTGGAGACGGGATTGAACCTTCTAATCAAAGGTCAGAACGTTCTATCAATCGTTGAGTTCCACGACGATGAAAATACGCTCCCTGCCCGGGGAGAATATCGACAACAACCGTGTGAACATTCTCAGCGTTCGAAAAACTCTGTACCTCATATTTGCTTCCTGCTTATATAAAATATATAACTAGCATGGCGCAAGGTCTGCACTGTATGGCGGACCAGCAAAATCAGCGCCTGTGTAGGTTTTAGTTTTGGCATCATTTCGCTACACCTACACATGACGTTACATTGGTCCAAGTACCACGAGAACTGTGTGTTGTTTATAGGTTTCGTCTACAAGAATCGCACTGTCCTGCGCACTTCAACTTTGCAGTACATTTTCACTTTCCATGCCATTTCACTCCCCCACTCTGATACAGTTGTAATCCGTGCCGAAAACAAGACTGTGTCTCCAGGAAGGCCGGAACACAGTCGCTAGGTTACTGTGTTCTGGGAATAGGAGGCAATCGTAGAAATAAAAGCATCTGTGATGTCGTGTTTCGTCCCTTTCTTTTTTCCATGCGTTGCTGTGTTGGGGATGTAGTGTAACACAAAAAAAAAAATGGGAGATGAATGACTGCTCCGCTGTCGTTGCGTACAGAGCATAGCAAAGGACAACGTATGCAACTTACTTCCTGAGTAAGTGTCAGAACCACAGCCGCGTCTCAGGACATTGGGACACACCCAGAAAATGTATGAAATGTGCTGGAGAAATCGAAAGCACTGACTAATTTTTAAAGGAAGTACCGATGTGTTCCAACTGTGGTGTAGGTGCTATATGGAACGGCTGGGAGTCATACGGTTGTACACTCGCCAGACAGCGAAATCAGCTCAAAGAATCAAAGCTGTGAAAATACGAGTCAGGTATGCAGTGGTTCTCTCAGATGACACAAAACTGCGACTGACTACCTACTTAAGGACGATAAGAAATTGAAACACCGCTGCACTCACTGCGGTCACCATGCCTCCGGAGCTCTCTTTAATGAGGGCAGCTGTCCTATAGGGAACCGATCTTCGACGCAAAACTCCGAACTCCAGTTTTCGTGGAAACGGCCACTCAGTCATAAATGCAAGTTACAGTACTTCACGTATCCATCTCTATACATAAAAGAAAATTTCCTGCCTGTTTGACTCATCAACGCCTAGCTCAAACCGTTAAGGATAGAAGATTGAAATGTGGAGAGCGTCTTGGTCTTCCACTGTAGGCATAGTTTGAGGAGGAATTTTTTGAAACTCATCTCCTAAGACGGTGGAATAGGATGAAAGGCTTTTAGAAAATAAGTTGCCATTAAGGCAGTTTTGAATCTAACCTAAACCTAAACTCCTTCCGAAGAGGTCTTGGGAGGCCTAACGGTACAGATGGCCGCCACGTCATCCTCAGAGCACAGGTGTCACTGGCTGCGGATACCGAGGGGCACACAGTTTAAGAGACCGGAGCCGCTACTTTTCAATCAAGTAGCGCCTCAGTTTGCCTCACAAGGGATGAATGCACCCCGCTTGCCAACAGCGCTTGGCAGACACATCCAAGTGCTAGCCCAACCCGATAGCGCTCAAGTTCGGTGATCTGGCGGGAACGGGTGTTACCACTGCAGCAAGGCCGTTGGCCGACTTTTAAACTAGAGCTAGAAAATGGGTATTTGGTGTCTCGGTTACAAATAAAGAAATTCATGATTCGGCATTTTTGGAGATTCAACTATTCAAGCTCCAAGGAGCTGAAATAGTGGGTGAAATATTTTTTAAATACCTTTGAAAATTGGTGTTTGAGTTCTCCGTTATAAATAAATACGCGTTTCAGTGTCACGCGTTTCAGTGTTTTTGAAAATTCTTCCCCTCGTCTTATAAGGATATTACAAAATGAAAGCATTTTTAAAGATAAGTCTATGAAAATTTGTATTTGACTTCTCGGTTAGAAATAAAAACAAATATGTTTCGTTTTTTTTTAATTTTTATGGAAATATTTCATTACGAAAGAATTTTTGAAATTAAACCTATGAAAATTTGTTTCTGGTTTCTCGAGTAGAAAAAAAAAATGTGTCTCGATGTTTTTGGAAATTCAGACCCTGATGAGGTGAAATAGGGGATAGAATTTTCATATGAGTATTTCCTTAAAACAAAAACAAAACCAAAACAAAACATGTGTAGGCACCATATTGACTACGCGAGGGAAGCAGCAGGTGCTAAGCCAGTTTTCCAACAAGAGAGTAACGCCGAGCATAGCGGAAATCCATGTTTGAATTTGTTTTGCGGAAAATGAATAGCTCAGTTGTGATACCAATCACATAAAATCGTCTTCTCAAGTTAAGTCGCACGAACGTATTCTGGGGTTGGGACGCCTACCCTGCGGAGGCCCAAAAGGAAAATGCCGTGACGGAGGTGCACGCCTATCATGGAGGTTAGACGCCATTCACAGAATTTACAATCGCTATGATGATCCGGGAGGAACAGGGTGACGTTTATCGTGATGAAAGCGTCTTTAATATTATGTTTCTTCCCAGTCTGTTTCCCATGCATTAATGCCCTTGCTTTAGGTTGGGGATGCACTCAGACACAAAGAAAGGAACATTAATGAGTGCCAATGGTACGTTACGTTCTTCTGAAGGAATTCCAGGTAATCGACGCTCGTGTATCCAGGGACGGTTGATGTAATTTCCACAACACAGTAGACCAGTCTTGTGTAACATTTTTCGATGCAGTTAATCATGAGGAAAAGTATCATATCTACAGAATAATATGCAGAAGAATGGGAAACAAAATTTACGACTTACTAGATGACATTCAGTTTGGGTTTAGGAAAGGTAAAGGCACGGGAAAGGCTGTTAATACAGTAACTCAAGACACCGGAATAGGATTTGACGACTTTGATGAGCCATTCTACACGTAAAATGGCGCAAAGTGTTCGAAATTAACAGAAAAAGATACACGAGCGAAACAGAAAATTCAGGAATTCACAAAAAGTACAAGAACCAACAGGGATCAATGATAACGGAAGACCAGTTCATAAGTATCGGGACTGAATACCGCATAAGGCAGAGATGCAGTCCTTTTAGCTTACCGTTCAATTTGTATATCCAGGAAACAATGACGGAAATAAAAGAAACGCTGAGGAGTGGGATTGAATTTCATGGTGAAAGGATGTCAGTGGTAAGATTCGCTGTTAACATTGCTATCGTACGTGAAAGGAAGAATAGCAGGACCTTATGAATGGATCCATGGTCTCGCGGTAGCGTCTTTGGTTAGTAATCTAAACGTCCTCGGTCCTATGTTCTAACCCCGACATCGTTAAATTTCGAATAAATATCTTCAGCTTCGGCAGCCGAATGCTTCCAGCATAAGAAGTCACCCTCACTCTGCCAACGGCCTTGAGAGGAACCAGAGGAGTGAACAGAGATTTAAGACAATCTCCTGCCCTTAGGGTGGGAAACTTTTCCTAAAGGCAGAGGAATAAGCAATGATTAACGGCATGATGATGCAGAAGGCGATGGAAACTGATGCATTAAAAACACCTATTGTGTATCCACAGGAAATGTGGCCTGTAACTGTTATTGGTGATCTCTCCATTAGTAAAAGATTCTGGAATAGCCCCCTCATTCAGATATCCGGAAGGAGACTGCCAAGAGAGAGATGAACATGAGGAAAAGATTGAATAACCAACTAAAGAATAATGTTCTACGAGTCAGTGCGGGGAAAGTCAAAAGTTTCAGCGTGGCAGCGAAGCTAGAAACTGAAAGGGCTCAGAACAGAATAGATACTGCGGGGGAGGGTGGGTAGGGGAGCTGGCAAACGAAGTGAAATGGAAAAAAAAAACAAGGATTTCTGGTCAGATGAGTAAAAAAAGAGTAATATCAAAAGCAGCGGAAAATGATATGACGGGAGTAGGATTCGTTATGACTAGGAAGGTGGAGCAGAACCGCGAACAGTGCAGTGGTAGTGTTGTTCCCATCAGAATCGACAGTAAACCAACACCGACAATGATAATTCAGGTGTACATGCTGTCGTCCCAAGTGGAAGATGGACAGATAGAGAGAGTATATGAGGATACTGAATGGGAATTCAGTACGTAAACGGAAAACAAAATCTAGTAGTCATGGGAGACTGGAATGGGGTTGCAGGGGAAGAAGTAGAATAAAGAGTTACAGGGGAATATGGACTTGGTACAAGTAATGAGAGAGTAGGAAGACTAACTGAATTTTGCAATAAATATCAGTAAGTAATAGTGAATACTCTGTTCAAGAATTACAAGAGGAGAAGATATACTGGGGAAAGGCAGTGAAATACAGCAAGATTTCAGTTAGATTACATCACGGTCATGCAGAGATTCAGAAATCAGATGCTGGATTGTAATGCGTACCCAATAGCAGACATAGTCTCAGACAACAATTTAGTAGTAATGAAGACTAGGCTGAAATATGAGTCAACAGTCGGGAAGGATCAGTACTTCAAGAAGTGAGATACGGAAGTACTAAGGAATGAAGATTCGTTGCTCTAAAGTTATAGAAACTGCGATGGAATAAGTCAGTAGGCAGTTCAATTGAAAAGGAATTGACATATCTGAAAATGGAAATCACGGTAGTTGAAAAGAAAAACATAGGTACATAGAAGGTAACTATGAAGAAACCAAGGGTAACAAAAGAAATACTTCAGTTAAGCGATGAAAGAAGAAAGTACAAAAATGTTGGGAGAAGTTCAGGAGCAGAGAAATACAAGTCGCTTAGGAGTGAAATAATAGGCGAAATTGCTGCATAAAAAATGTGAATAAATCGGAAAAAAATGATTTTCGGACACACTGACTCAGCATACAGAAAAGTCAAGAAAACCTTCAGTGTAAATAAAAGCTAGGGTGGTAACATTAACAGTGCAATGGGAATAACACTGTTAAACGCAGAAACGAAGGCGGATGGGTTGAAAGAGTACATTGGAGGCCTCAATGAGGGGGAACACTTGTGTGAAGTCATTAAAGAAGAAACAGATGTCGATAGGGAAGGTTTAAGGGATCCTGTATTAGAATCAGAATCTGAAAGAGTTTTGATCAGATAAGGCAGAAGGAATAAATAATACTCCATCAGAATTTCTAATATCCCTGGGTGATGTAGCAACAAAACGACTATTCACATTGGTGTGTAAAATGTATGAGTCTGGCGATATTCCATCCGAGCTTGGGAAAAATGTCTTCCACACATTCCGTTAACTGCAACAGGTGACAAATGCGAGAATTATCGCACGTTTAGCTTAATCTCTCTTCCATCCAAGTTGTTGAAAAGAAAAACGTACATAAAAATGAAAAAGAAAATTGAGTATCTGTTAGATGACAATCATTTTGGCCTAAGGGAATGTAAAGCCACAGGAGAGGCACTTCTGACGTTGCGGTTATTAATGGACTTTCTGTTTGACTTCTTTTTCCACAGTTTAGCACAATTTCTACCTGTTTTCATGCTTCATCTGTGTTCAGTTTCTGATGGGCTATCCACTTGGCCGTCTTGGCACTAAATCAGAGTGGGATGCGATGGGTAGTTTCCCTTGTGAGTACAGCATATGGATTGAGAGTAAATCGAAGAAAGATGAAAGCAATGAGAAGTAGCAAAAATGAGAACAGCGATAAACTTAACATTAGAATTGATGGTCAGGAAGTAAATGAAGTTAACGAATTCTGCTACCTAGGCAGCAAAATAACTCACGACGGATGGAGCAACGAGGACAGCAGAAGCTGACTTAACACTGGCTAAAAGGGAATTCCTGTCCAAGAGGAGTCCAATAGTATCAAACGTAGTCCTCAATTTGAGCAAGAAATCTGTGGGAATATACGTTTGGAGAACAGTATTTTATGTTAGTGAAACATGGACTATGGGGAAACCAGAATGGAAGAGTATCGAAGCATTTGATACCTGGCGCTACAGAAGAAAGTTGAAAATTAGGTGAACTGATAAGGTTATTAATGAGGAGGTACTGTGCACAACCAAAGACGAAAGGAATACATGGAAAACACTGACAAGAAGAAGGGACAGGATGATAAGGCATCTTCTGATCAGAGAAGAACTTCCATGGTACTGGAGGGAGCTGTAGAGGGTAAAACTGTAGAGGATGAAAAATATTGGAATATATCCAGCAAGTAACCGGAGACGTTGGTTGCAAGTGCTACTTTCGGATGAAGAGGTTGGCATAGGATCGGAAAATACTAAGAGCAAGTCAGAGAAAGTCGAAAATATAGACACACCACAGAAATGAAATGAATGACACAGTTAATACCACAATTGAGAACACGCAGTGGAGGAAGCATCTGAATCTGCTACTTCGGAAGTAATATAACGTATGATGAACGTAGTAAAGAGGATATAGGAATAGGCTAGCACAGAAGAGAAGCGGCTCTCTCCCTAAACGACGTCTGTTAGTATCATACATTGACCTTAACTCGAGGGAAAAATTTATGAGAACGTGCACTGTATAGAAGTGAATCATCGTCTGTAGGAAAAACTGGAAACTGAAACGTATGAGATGCTGAAAATTAAGTAGAAGGATAAGATGAGAAGGGCCCTCAGAAAAGTCGATCGGGAGACATCATTGTGATTTAGACAGATTACAAAAAGGGACAGGATAACAGGAAATAGTTTCCGTGCTACTAGAGGGAGGAAAAACCATAGGGGAATAGAGAGATCAGAATGTATCAGATAAATGATTTAGGGTGTTTGGTCCTAATTTCTACTCTGAGATGAAGAGTTTCGCTCAAGAGAAATATCGATAACGCTTATAACAACGAAAAGAAAATGCTGTTGTGCAATGACTTCGAAATTATTAGTGGGTATTTCATTCGCACGGAACCACTCTGTTTGCTCACTTGTTTTCTTAACTGTAAAACATAGTGAAAGTCTGTAAATATTGATTCCGCGATCACATGATTCCTGTAAATATTAAAGACTAAATTGGAAGGGAATTGTAAATACAATAATAATACTATGAAACTTTTACGAGATTAACAATTCCATGACGCCTCACCGAGTTAGGTGGCACAGTGGTTAGCGCACTGGACTCGCATTCGGGAGGACGACGTTTCAAACCCGCGTCCGGCCATCCTGATTTAGGTCTTCCGTGATTTTCCTAAATCGCTTCAGGCAAATGGCCAGATGGTTCCTTTGAAAGGGCACGGTCAATTTCCTTCTCTATTCTTCCCTAGTCCGATGGAACTGATGACCTCGCTGTTTCGTCTCCTCCCCTAAATCAACCAACCAACCAACCAACCATAATGCCTTAGCATACGTTCTATGAATGTATCTGTTCCTTTGGTCAAGTAGTGCCATTGAGCCACTTCCCCTGTAAATTGATGGAGTATTCGTTATTAACTATTCTCTCAATCCATATAACCTTCAAAATGCCTCTGTAACATCAAATTCCGAAAGCTTGGATTCTCTTCTGTTTCACGAGAAGCTACACTGTACATAAATACTTTCGCCGCGCGGAGTGCCCGCGCGGTCTCAGGCTCCATGTCACGGAGTGCGAGGCCCCTCCAACCGGAGGTTCGAGTCCTCCCTCGAGCATGGGTGTGTGGTGTTCTTAGCATAAGTTAGTTTAAGTAGTGTGTACGTCTAGGGACCGATGACCTCAGCAGTTTGGTCCCTTAGGAATTCACATACATTTGAACATTTCAACATAAATACTTTCACACAAGACTTACTACGACATAAATTTATATTCTTTGTAAACATATTTCTGATTTCCAGAAAAGCATTTTTTGCTATATGTTATATCCTCTTTGTTTCTGCCGTTCTGTCGTTTTACTGTCAAAATAAGAAAACATGCCCACTGCTTCAAGTACCTCGTTCTCTAGTCTAATCCCCTGAGTATCACTCGAGTTAATTCGACTGCGCTCCATTATACAGTCAAAAGCGAATGGAATAGAGCATAACTCGCTAAAACTAACCGAAAATACTCTTCGCTGTGCAATGTTCTTCGCATTATGGAGTAAATATACAATTTTTCTGTCTGGTACAGTGCACAACACTTTACCAGCAATACATTAAAATAGTTCCAATTCTCGAGATTACGACCAAGGTTTTTGGGAAGTTTCCTCTAGTTGTAAGGCAAATCTGGAGCTCGGAAGGTGCTCCCAGTCATTTCCAATTGAGACCAATTCTGCCCCACTAACAGCTTACATGTTTTTTTTTGTATGCAAAGAACCGGCGCTGTATGATGGGTAGGAAGTCAGGTAGCGTAGAGAATGAAAAAAGAAATCTAACTTCTATATTTCAAACCTACCTTAGGAAGTAGAGAAAAAAATACAAACATAGAATCGTCTGTTTTCTGTCCTGAGTAATCATATTTTGATATTATCCTACTATTTTGATGTGAACTGAAACAATTAGTTAATGACTTTTACATTCTCCAGTACCAGACAAGAAAGCTGATCATTCTCTCTGTGAGTAATATAAACTCTAAGATAAAACAAAAGAAATAAAAAGGAATCACCACGAAGGAACGACCCGTATGGGATGGGAATCGGTAGATATGATGTACTTGTCCAGACAAGCAAATGATAATACAGTTCCAGAGAAAAATGATGATTTATTCAAGAGAAAAATCTTCACCAACAGAGGAAGTCAATGAGGCTTTGATCCACATCTGGCTCTGACGAAAGCAGTTATTCAGCTTCCCATGGACTGTTGGATGTCCTCCTGAGGGAAAACATGCCACATTCTGTGCAACTGGCGCGTTAAATCGTCAAAATTTCGGGCTGGTTGGAGGACGCTCCAAGCGTTCTCAATTGGGGCGAGATCCAGCGACTTTACTGGCCATTGTAGGTTTTGGCCAGCAGGAAGACAAACAGTAGAAACTCTGGAAGTGTTCGGCTATGCTTTGTTTTGCTGAAATGTAAGCCCAGGATGGCTTGCCATGAAGGTCAACAAAACGGGGCGTAGTCCGCAGCTCGTGGTCGTGCGGTAGCGTTCTCGCTTCCCACGCCCGGGTTCCCGGGTTCGATTCCCGGCGGGGTCAGGGATTTTCTCTGCCTCGTGATGACTGGGTGTTGTGTGATGTCCTTAGGTTAGTTAGGTTTCAGTAGTTCTAAGTTCTAGGGGACTAATGACCATAGCTCTTAAGTCCCATAGTGCTCAGAGCCATTTGAACCATTAGAGCCAAACGGGGCGTAGAGTTTACTTGACGTACCGCTGTGCTGTACGGGGGCCGCGGATGACAACCACAGAGGTCCTGGTATGAAAAGAAATGACTCCGCAGACTATCACTGGTTCAAAAATGGTTCAAATGGCTCCGAGCATTATGGGACTTAACTTCCGAGGTCAGCAGTCCCCTAGAACTTAGAACTACTTAAACCTAACTAACCTAAGGACATTACACACATCCATGCCCGAGGCAGGATTCGAACCTGCGACCGTAGCGGTCGCGCGGTTCCAGATTGTAGCGCCTAGAACCGCTTGGCCACTCCGGCCGGCACTATCACTGATGGTGTGGGACAGTCAGGTTTGTACACCACGGCTGTCAGGGCGTCTCCAGACCTGTCCTCGGCCTGGAATCTCATTGACTAGAGTATAACTGTCTTCAGTGATGAGTGACGCTCCGAACTGAGCCCCAATGACCAGTGAAGAGGTATCTGCAGATGTCTGGGACTGTTTTTGGGACCAACCTGATTGTCGCCTGCAGTACGGCCTGGCAACAAGGAGTGAGGTTTGGGGTCCAATTTCTTTCCATATGATGATACCTGTGCCTGTCATCCGCGGCACCCTTACAGCATATCGGTACATCAACGATTTTCTACGCCCTGCTTTGCTGCATTTAATGGCGAGCAATCTTGGGCTTACATTTCGGCAAGATAACACCAACTCACAAATGGTGAGAGTTTCTACTCCTTATCTTCGTGCTGGCCAAACTCTATCTTGGCCAGCGAGGTCCCCCCATCTCTTCGCAATTGAGAATATTTCGAGCATTATCGGCGAGGTTTTGTTGATGTAACACGCCAATTGGACAGAGTTGGGCACGATATCCCTGAGGAGGACAATCAATAAATTCCGACGGATTAAAAGCTTGCATAAGGGCCAGAAGTGGACTAAACCGTTATTGACTTGCACCATTTGTGAAGCTTTTTCTCTTGAACGAATCATCCAACTTTTCTGAAATTGCAATCACTTGTTTGTCTGTACACATACATCCCATATACAAATTTTCGAATGGTTCAAATGGCTCTGAGCACTATGGGACTTAACTTCTGAGGTCATCAGTCCCCTAGACTTAGAACTACTTAAACCTAAGGACAACATCCATGCCCAAGGCAGGATTCGAACCTGCCACCGTAGCAGCAGCGCAGTTCCGGACTGGAGCGCATAGAACCGCTCGTCCACCGCGGCCGGCTACAAATTTTCGCCCAATTCCGGTAATTCCTTGGTGGAGCGCTTTTTTCCATAATATATATTACCATCTACCAAGATTCGATCGGTTCTGTATACAAAAGGTCGTTCCCACGGTATTATTTCGATATTCATATTGTTTTGAGCAACATTTATTCTATTCTCGATCGCTATTTTGCAAAATTCTCTTTCGTTTTCCCCCTGTCATCAAGGTATCTTACGTGAAATATCTGAGCAACAGGCAGCCTAAGATGAATGTGAACCCTTTCTTCTACCTCGGCTATACGGGCGATTAAAATTTTGTTTCAGGTTCTGAAACACCTTAGTCATGAGCGGACCACGGTGTTGAACTCAGTATCCGTTACTTGTTTCGAACTTAAAATCACATCATTGACAGCCGGCAGTAAAATATTTACACAACGTTTTATAATTTTTAGACCACGAAACTCTTCTATTCTCTAATTGCTCTTCGTCAGCCTCGCGCACGTGTGCGTGTGTGTGTGTGTGTGTGTGTGTGTGTGCTGGGAGGGGTGGATTTGGTGTTGTTAAGTTGTTAAGAACAGCGCGAGACATGAGAAAGACTTGCTCCACGAACGAATAGAGGCCTTATGAACAAACTTGGCAGGCAGGGAACCAACTACTCTAAACTGTTTACGACTTGCCTGTTTGCGGAGGAGCGCGCCCTGCCTGCCGCACGGAACCGCCCACGGCCGCGTTACACGAACCGCGCGGCAAACCGCCAGTCCTCCCGCCAAATTGCCGAACTTCGGCAGTTATCACGAAGTTCCGCCACTTCAACCTTATTGAGCACTGCAAGTCGGTGAACGTAATTAGGATAATTTCGAGGAAATGGCGTTGCTTCGATCCCGAAACAACTACGTTCTCGAGCCCTTCTTTCCGCTAATACAGTACCATCAGAGGGCCTTATTGCCGTTGTTACATCACCTCATACGGAAACAGAGGTTAGATGCCCCGTAAAATCTTAAATTAGTGACCAACACTTGCAGTACATCTAATTCCCAGTTCGTTTATTCTAGTTCAACGTTACTACAGCGAAAGGGTTACTTCAATATTAGGTAATGTCAGTGTACATAATGGTCGCTTGATAGTAAAACTGTAATGATGCCTAAACTACTCACCAGCGTTCCCAGTGCATAGACTAATAAATGTGTACGTCTTCAGTATGTAATGTAGGCACATAAATATGGATGGTGTTGGCTTGTCGTAATTTGATTTCGATCTTCAGAGAAATAGTTCAGGCACTGTGTCGCTCGTAGCAAATTACTGAAACGTAGCATGGAGGGAAGTGTTAAAATATTGACTGACGCTTTTTTTTACCCAGAAATGTAAAGTTTCGACCACCTTTTAGTTTCACTTCGGAAACTCCAACCGCTATTAGCTTCAGCGCATCGAACTCTCTGTTAATATTCTTGAATTTCCAACAAGAACGTTCCCTATATTTTCTAACAAAACTGTGTATGCCATTGTTCAAATGCTATTTTATCACTTTTTCTATATTTTATGTACGTGTATGTGTCTAACGCACGGCTTTCCGGGCGGGAAGGAGCGCCTGGTCCCCGGCACGAATCCGCCCGGTGGATTTGTGTCCAGGTCCGGTGAACCGGCCAGACTGTGGATAGTTTTTAGGCGGTTTTCCATCTGCCTCGGCGAATGCGGGCTGGTTCCCCTTATTCCTCCTCTGTTACACTATGTTGGCGATTGCTGCGCAAACAAGTTCTCCACATATGCGTACACCACCATTACTCTACCACGCAAACATAGGGGTTACACTCGTCTCGTATGAGACGTTCCCTGGGGGGTCCACCGGGAGCCGAACCGCACAATAATCCTGGGTTCGGTGTGGGGCGGCGGAGAGGTGAAGTGGACTGCGGTAGTCGTCGTGGGGTTGTGGACCACTGCGGCTGCGGCTGTGGCTGGGACGGAGCCTCTCCGTCGTTTCTAGGTCCCCGGTTAATATACAATACAATACAATTCAATGTGTCTTTCTAATTGTGACTGAACCAAAGAAAATTGTATAAATTAACTAAAAATGCCTAAGCCAGTGGTTCCAACCAAGGGGGAAATTACCCACTGAGGGGTAAAATTAAATTTTCTGAGTTGTGAAAAGTAAACGATTCGATTCTGCCAGTCACGAAGCTAAATTATTTTCAAATATCATTACTATTATCATAATTTTGTAAGACTCTAATATTGATTATGTAAGTTATCAATAATTACTTTTTCTCAGTTAGCATTAATGCGGTGGACGTTACAGATTCCTCTCATAGTCCACTCGCTAAATTCATACGTTGTGCTTTCTCCAGCACCTCGGTGATGACAAAAGTAAGACATATACGTAACAAATGCTAAATATCTAAAGAACATGTCTTCTCCAAGTTGTAGATAGTACCTGCAGTAGTCTAGAAATTGCTTCATTATTCGCTTCGAAACAGATAAATGAGTTAATTGACAGTACGACATAGCAGTAACTACATAAGGAAAACTATATTTCTGTACACAGTACTCTTATTATTTTTTTTTATTGCTATTAGTGGTTGTGGTCAGACAAAATGCATTAACAGCCCGTAGTCTTCCAATTTCTGCGACTACAGAAGTAAGGAGTACAGCAATGAAGTGATTTACGAATAGAAAGTGTTCCAAGGAAAGTTTTTCATTCTACAGCTTAGTTAGGTGCTAAAGTTAGTGAGTTAGTGATAACGTGGGGGAGGAGGGGGGCGGAAACAGACGACGGGGGATGGAGGAACGAGGGTGAGGGACCTTGCTAATGTCTGATTGCGCTCAGGAGTAACGGTATAAGGAAGGTTGGAAGCCACTGTTAGAGGATCCATCAATTTTTTAGCTTCTTTTGAGCAATAGTGTAATATGGTACCACGTTCTATGAAAAAAAGCTTACAATAGAAAGACAGGGAAATTATTATCCGTTCTGCCTGTACCTACCTGAACAATTTTTGAAATTTTACAAATTTCCAGCCTCACATTCTCCAGTTCATTACTGTTGTTGGTAATTACGGTATCAGTAGTGCCGGCAGAAATTGCCCCATTAGTGTGCTCGCATTTAACTCTAATAATAAAACTGGACTCCGTACGATCAGGCCATGAAGGCCCACTGGATGCGAATATGGAGAGGCATGTAGTCAGCACACCGCTCTCCCGGTCGTATGTCAGTTTACGAGACCGTAACTCTAGTAATGCCGACGCATTTTCCTACTCCCTGGGGCAGGGAGGGGGGGGGGGGGGGGGTGGCGCGCAATTTATGCCCACCACGAAAGATTAAAATAAGCTAATTTCGTTAATTCCTGCTAAATTTTATTAACAACATTTTTATAAATGGCTACTGATGCATAGGGTCTAAGTAGGGTCGAGAACCTGAAAATATCTTTCAGAACAATCTCAGCAACAACAAAGAATTGTCTGTAACTTGTACACAGAGCGAAGGGGCACTTCATGACCATCACAAAAAAATAAAAATACGCGCATTTCGGAGATTTTGAGTTTTACCCATAATATACTTTTTGAAATATATAGATGTATAAGACGGGTACTGAACTGGAAGATATGAATGTCACATTTGTCCGCAAAGTCACATTCACTATTAGCGCCTAAACTTTTGTATGTTATGTTTACGGAGTCTGGTATAAGAAATCATTAAAAGCAATAAATATTTTTTCGGAATTTTAAAAAATGAAGTACGTGGCTTCATTATAGTATTTTCAAAAGGGGGGCATAATGTATCCCCCCCTCCATTGGTATAGCGTGGATTAATATGAATAATTTCTCATTATTTCGATAATAATGGTTTTACCTATCTCTGTCTCTACAAATAATGCGGTATATCAGCTCTGTGACGAGAAGGAACCGAAATCAACGTATCGAATACCTCGCTAGTAACTGGCCATTAAGATCGAACAATAGTAAAAAGAAAAATGCATCCAGCACCATACACCGGGCCTTTCTACATCATTTCTCCGATACGAATTTTCCTGCGTAAAATAAACGTGACAAATGAATATTTGGCTGTTTGTAGAGATTTTGTCGACATGACAAGTGCAAACAACCAATAAACGTCCTATCTAGACTCCCGCATTAATTGGTACACAGTTATAGTCAAAGGCCGTAACTTGTGCAAAGATTCATTAGCCTCCCATAGCCATTATCTCGAACACACAGCGAAGTTCCCACTTTTTGTCAATTACTTGTTAATTGCTCTCGTGCGTCGAGAACGTATCAGACAATCGAAGTGAAGAGAGCGCCGATTATGCATGCAGCTTCATTAGCGGGTTTAAACCGACGGCTCTTAGTCGGCAGCACGACCTTTTGTGGTAGCTGCTGACGTCATCGTTCAACGAAACGTTCATGTGGTTTCTTTTAGATTTTTCGGTGGTTCCTTTGAAATTACAGCGAATAAAGGAAGATTGAGACAGAAGTGTGTGTGTGTGTGTGTGTGTGTGTGTGTGTGAGAGAGAGAGAGAGAGAGAGAGAGGGTATTTATACTTGTTACTTATTTTCTGATATATATTGCGAGAAATAAGAAACTAAAAACATCATGCACCCCACTAACAATTTGAGGAAGTATTTCATTATGTCTCTTCACACTAAAAGTAATTTGTATGTGGCACTGGATTTTATAAAGATAGTCGGTGCTTTGCTCATGTCAGGCATTTCTACTATCCGACTGCACCTAAAGCGGCAACGAATCATCCCGCCGTGAAATGTTAGGCATTTTGTACAAGTGGTGCTGCACCGAGACTTGGCCGCCCTGGAAGCTGCTGCATGGCTTTAATCAACGACTGATTTCGAAGGCATTATCATCTGGCCAGCATAATTCGGTATTAACAGTTTACTATTGCCTTCATGTACCGGAAATCAATAAATATCACAGTCAAGTGTGCCATGCCTAGCAGGCCGTTGTGGCCGAGCGGTTCTAGGCGTTTCAGTCTGGAACCGCGCGACCGCTACGACCGCAGATTCGAATCCTGCCTCTGGCATTGATGTGTGTGATGTCCCTACGTTAGATAGGCTTAAGTAGTTCTAAGTTCTAGGGGACTGATGACCTCAGATGTTAAGCCCAATAGTGCTCAGAGCCATTAGAACCATTTTTTTTGTGCCATGCCTGTATCATTCCGATAGTCTACATCTATGCAATTTGTAAACCTTATAATAAATTTGTTCATTTCAAAAATACATCTTAAACTTCTCTACACATATTTTTTATTTAGTGGCAAACGGTAATGTCTGTGTAATATGCCCAAACTTATTCCTGTTACTCACTTCGTACAGTACGCCTTAAACACTCCTACCCTATCTGTCTAACCAACCCTCCAGGAGATTCAGCAGACCGTGTATCGTAACCAATTTGTATACTAACGTAACGCGTGGGATTTCGGGTCAACCTCTTCCTAAGCCCAGACAGTAATTATAGCATGAACCATCCACAACTTCCCTCATTAAACGAACCTAATCTTTTTATGACTGCCGTTTCCAATCAAATAACGATTTAAATTGCCTCCATCTCATAACTGGTTGTAAACTAACATCGAAACCCGTCTTACTAACCATCCAACAGAGACACCACAATAGACTAAAACGGCTATATTTACTAACGAGCTGAATTTGGGATTGTATCTTACCGCAATTTTCTTCATCTACAATGTCTGATGGGACCCATCCTCTCCTATCCAGACAACGCCTTAGTACTGTCTAACCAGCTTCCATCAGTTCCCACAGATTCTCGTTCTTCATAGTCAGTTACCCTCATCTACTGCAACCATTTATCAACTTTTGAAAGTGCCTCTATTCTTATCAATAATGAACCTGGGATATTCTACACTTTTCAACAAACCTGTCCTTTTACTCTAGTTACCAATACTGGTATGCCGCTGAGACGAATACAAAAAGTCATGATTCCCCCTGATAATCTACACCTTCCATCACATTTAACACATTACACCCAATCCATTCACACACCAAGTCCTCTCCTGCACTCCCATCCTAGTCGCACCCATTGCAAGTGTAGTGTATATTGACATCCACTATCCCACATCACACGCCTTCACATACCATACCAACTCGCCATTTCTTACGGAATCACGTAAGTCCCTAATTTCCGTTTTTCTTTTCCAATTGCAGGTTCAAAGTTTCGTACTTGTCATACTCGGGCCATATGTTTCTGAATGTCTTGAACTCGTAGCTCGAGTGCTTCCTTCGAAGACTTGACTGCAACTCTAGTCGTGTTAGAAGGAAGCACTTGAGCTGTGATTCACTACATCCTGAAACATATGGCTCCAGTACGCCAATATCGATTATTTTTGAGAGGTGCACGTGGGGCCTGAAGATGGCATAATGAATTGCCGAAACTGGTAGCGAACACAAAATAACATCTGTATTGCACCGCTGTTTGGTGAATTTCATTGTTAAAAATACATTTCAGTTTCTCATATAGAACGAAAGTATTTTGAACGTTACTCGAACAGCTTATAAAAAGGCAAAATCAAATAATGGAAAATCCAGGATGGAATACTGACAATATTATGTGAAGGATAGTTGCTACCCATTACATAGCACAGATGCTGAGTCCAGATAGGCACAACTATATCTTTCATTATATGTAAATTGACGGTGGAAAGGGAAGACATGAAAGGAAAGGGATCACTGCTGTCAGCTGCATCGGGACGTTGCACGAAATCAGGGCCGAACAATGAAAACGTGTGTAGGACCGGGATTCGAATCCAAGATCTCTGGCTTAATAGGCAGCTGCGTTAATCACTGCGCGATCATGGGCACACCATTATCACACCTGCACCGACTACCTCGGCACGCCTCACAGCCGGCACACATTCCCACCGGGCGCCACCTATCCGCAGTCCTTATTCATTTCCACCGTGTTCGCTCTCTGACATTCCCACAGGAGTCGGACGTATTTGTGCATATGCAGTGAAGAAGGAGGGTCCATTACCCAGCTAGGCCAATCAAATTGTATGAATGCGTGGACATGTCCGAAGAAACAGACACCAGTCATTCATACTATATCCTTTTCATGATATTGTCATTTGGAAAGGCAAGTAATTATTTCATTTACTGTGGATGTGAAGGCTTCAGATCTATTCTTCAAGACCATTCAGAAGTTATGATCGATTGAAAGGTCATATAGAACATTCCAGTCAATCAAAATAAAGCGTTTTGTACATCTAGAAGCAGCTTTCGGTTGGAGCTCTGGAGAAAGTTTTGTCTGCCACTGTGCTACGCTGAAAGAGGAATAAAATATTTTTTTCAGATCACTTTCCTTTTCTTATCAGTCCATGATGCCTTACCTACGTTATACTCGTAGGAACTGCATTTGTCCACTGTGTCTCGATACGAAGAGGTGAAGCATGTAAGAGTATTCTGAATTTTTTTACATCATCAGTCTTTTGATTATTAGATGCTATCCGATTCTTCTCATAGACTGAGCTAATATTTTATAGCCACTATATTCAACGTTGTCTAGAATCTGATACGCTATTCCAGCGCCGAGATCCCTTTATGCTGTTGAGCTTACCAGTCCTTTCTTTTTGTAAAGTTTATACGTACAATTTTTCACTGATCTAGGTTCCCCAATATATATTCATCCCGCACAACGTTTGTTCGCTTAATTTGTAACGTCCATCCACAGCACCACCTCTGCAGTGATATAATTGTCCCGTTATTTCCCAAAGTATGATGAATCAACGTTCAGTTGCATGTGATCCTGTGCCCCCAGCATTCATTTTAAGGAGTTTCTTCCTCAATTCCATACTACTATTTGACGTGAGAAGTGCTCTTTTCTTAATAAAATCTTTTTTCACCTGCTTCAGTCTGCTTTTAATACCTCCCTCGGAAAAATCTTACATATGTAAACTTACTTCACAAGTAGGCGCACTCCCGCCCCCCTCGAGCCCCCCCACCGCCCCTGCTGCTGTGTTTTTCCAGGGTTTTGTGTTATGCAAGCGATTAATATATTTTCTATTAAAGTCCAACACTTTCGTCGTAACTTTGATAGGAAATACTTGTTGTTCTTAATGTATTGTACAAATGTATACACCACGTCTGTCACTTGTGGAATATATATTTTTCTTTTTGTGGGTAGGAAACATGTGCTACGAAATGCCTCTCGTATTAAACTGAATATAGTGCAATTAGGGTAGTCTTCATAGAGCCCTGTACGTGGTCATGTTTTATAAGTAATTGGCCACATTTTACATATTGGTTTAAATTTAGAAGAATCTTCACCAACTTTTCGTATACTGATAAATTAAAGTGTTCGACAATTTATTTGCGACGGTTCTAAAATAACATGTATCACTCACTTACCAACAATCCAAACCAGACCGTTGAGTTAGATAAGGGTGGAAACAACTATAGTCTTTTCGCGGCAATCATGCTGACATCCACACAAACTAACTTTGAAAAATCAAGGAGCACTCGTACCTAGATGAGAGTAAATTGATATGAAACCTACTTCCACAGCATATCTAAGAAGACTTCAGCTACTGTGAACATATTCTTAGCCAGGCAATAACAGCCCAAGTTAGCTTAGTAGACACATTGTACCTTCTGGGGGTTTGGAGAGTATCTTTGTGTATCAAGGAACCAGTCAAATAGAAAATGCAAACTAGAGGCACCAGAAACTCACCGTTTCTACTATATGGCCCAGTCGTAACATTTTATGACCCGGTTCCCATACATCTTGGTGAAATGTAGTTTCATTCTTATTACACATTTAGTAGTGAACAGTTTACAAAGAATGGTGGAAGGAACAGACAGTCGCCTAGTTGTCGGTTGTTTTAATAAATGGTTTCTCTGGTGGCGCTATTACCGATACTTGAGCAGTCTACTGGAATACTCATCTTAAGTGAAGTTTACTGAAAGAACGACACAATGCAGAGGGGTAAACCTGCTGCAGTGGGCGTGGATTTTACTGTTTCTTAAATTTATCCACGTTATATGGATGGTATTTGAGAGCTGCACTATATCAAGTACATGACTGATTCAGACTTTCACTATCATTGAAGTATAGCCTTCTGCGTGTGCCAGATAACGTAATTACCAACAAAAATGCGTCTTTTTCGACACATAACCTAGCTAGTATACATAGCAAAGGAAACTAACCCCGCTCCATACAATTACACCTGTAAAAGTAATTGTAAATGCACCTGATGATGGCAGCATGGTGCAGAAACGCGTCTTGCTAGTAAAATATTAGTAGAAAATGACTCTTGCGAATACATTATTTCATAAAAATTTCACTGTTTCTGCTGTCACACCTACTTGAGATGTATTAGAGGGAAGTACTTGTGCGCTCTGTTGAGAAAGATATAACCATAACAAAACACATAAGGTTGATTTGTAGATGACACCAGCCGCGCTCTGAACCACTTTATCTGCAACTCCCAGACATCGCAGACACGTCATTTTCGCCTGGAGGAGCGTGAATATATTGACGACTCTCATGTGAGTGTGTCTACGTGTGTCTTTTGTGTGTGTGTGTGTGTGTGTGTGTGTGTGTGTGTGTGTTCGCTGGCGCGCGCAGAGTGTTGTACAGTCATATTTAAAACATTACATACGTAACTGGGACCAAACCCTCGTCCTTCTAAATGTCAATCTGAATGAACTGTAATGATTAGTTTGTTATGATTTTGATTTTATTATTGTTGTTAGTAAACTGACCGAAGGCAATGCTTTGACACTTAAATGAGGTAACACCGAGAAATTGTCTTCGCAGTGTTCTTACTACCGTGCGAGATCGGTTTTCAAGATTTTTGACGACGAACTCTGTTTCATCTGATATTTCCCCGTAGCTGTACACTAGTTAAGTACACTATCCGTTTAGGCGGAATTTTATCGTTTCAGAGAAAGATTTTATGTACATCCTCACTCACTCGCGTAATCAACGAGTCAGAGTATATAGAATGTATTGCTATCACATTCTCTTAGATTGTTATTTAGTTTCGGATTCGGAAGGAAGGCGGTTCATATTCCCAACCGGCCATCCACATTAAGTTTCCCGTGAGTTTCGTAAGTTGCTCAGAGCGAGTTCCGGAATGGTTCGTTCTGTAGGGCACTGCTAATTTTCTTTCTTACTCTTTGGTAATCCGAGCTTGTGCTCCGTTTCTAATGACCTCTTTGTCGATGGGACGCTAGACTTTTAATCTGCCTCCCGTTCCCCCATAAACTGTTGCTCGGTGACAGCGGTCTATAACTGTTGGTGTTCGAAGGCCGATGTACGAAAGACGGATTCGTAATGGAGTGACGTTTGCTCAGATAGATTGTCAACACAGTGAAATGTGGTTTCCACAGTTTTAGAATGTAGTTCATACCTGTAATGAGAAATTATGGACAATTGGCGTAAAAGGGTCAACGCGGACATTGTGTCTAACATTGTGCGCTGTTCGATGTGACTGATTGACACAAGGCTGAATAGCAAGTACAGTACTGGGTGTTTCCTCCTAATTCAGGTCCTCTACAGTGCAATCATTTTAAGCTGCATTTGGGATTACTATCCGTGAAAGTAAATGAATAGCAGACACCACAGTTTAATACAGGCCTTCAGTAAGAGGAGCCACTACTCTGAGTAGCGAGCTAACCATAATTCCGACAAACAGTTCGTAATATTTGTAATTTCTAGCAACGGTGTCCCAGAATACACTGAAGACTAACCACCTCTACAACTTCTGAAGTTACGTTAGATCAATGAAAAGACAGAGGAACTTTCAAGTGTTTACAACAAAACTCTGATAATCTTTAAAGCATCACTGTTTCTTGTTGTGCAGCTCAACGCCACATTAAAACAGCTTGTCGAAGCTGCCTGCTGTGGTGTTCACTATCGACAGTGAACTCATATGCTTGAAGAACAACGTTACGTCACCTTCCAACCAACACTTTCTGATTTTCCGTGTATTTCCCAAATTACTTCAGTGACCGTAATGCTGCTTTAAGAACGCCCTGATGGATTTCTTCATTCATTACTGTCCAGCTGAGATAGTAGCCAATCATTTATGATTTCAACGTACACAAGACATCAAACGCTTTCTTTTCTACTATTTTCTCTCTGTTCCTTATATATATATATATACCAACAAGAACAAAATACTTCATGCCATTAATTGAGTCTTCCGTTGAATCTTGGTTCAATGTGTCACACATTAGGAATGGAAAACCCTACGAGACTTGTGTGATATCCTACAGTATGAGGATGTTACGTAAGGAAAACAACAGAAATTCGAGACTTAGAAAAGGAGATTCTGCTTTTGCAGACCACCTGCTTAAAGGAGGCAGCAGTTACGAGGCGCAACGTGAACCCATGCACAACATTCACAAAGAGAGGAAGATAAACTAACTCAAATTAATGGTAACTGAAAAACATACGACTGCGCACCCACGCTTAGTAGGTAATTATCAGACACAGCTCCCCTAATCACCGCTTCTCACTTGAAATATTGCTGATAATCCCATCCAGACAACTTTCTAAATTCCCCACCTATTCATATGCCACATGTTCCCTTTATTTCAGTTATCTAGTTCCACTTTCCCGGTTAAAATTTAACTGTGAGTAGTAACAACTGTTTCATTTGCCTCTTTAGTTTCACTTGTAATATTTTACCAGTTTGTAGAACTGGGTATGTTAAGGACAAGATTATCTTGTTCAGTGACTCAATGCAAAATGTCCCCAAAGTACATTATATATCATTTAATTATTTTTCTTCTGAGAACAATCGTTGTAACTTGTCATGTATTTCATTGCTTAATATGTGACGTATTTCATCTAAGCTATCTGTTTTACTTCGCGTTTTACTTAAATAATTCCTCTCGTTTTAGTTCTAGATCAAACACTGATAATTTTCATCAGAGATCTTTGCAAAACCAACGATATAATCTGTAGATGCGTCTTGTTATAACTCTTGGACCTTACAAAAATTTGGCAGCCACACGCATTTATCTTCACACCTTATGATGGCGTAACAGCGTAAAACCTGTTTGCAAAATAACAAACATTGTAGAATGTTACATTTGTGTCACTTGAGCCTTCATTCATTAAAATTAAAATATATTCTGAATCAGCCTTACAGTTTGATTAATTATGTATTTATCAGTGTGCAAGTAATGGTCGCTGATCTCTTGGTAAGGCCTCACTAGAGACAGTTTCCTGTTGCCTTATTTCTGACATTACGTAAAGTGTCTCTCATAAAAATGAGTAGAGTTAATGACTAACGTAATATTCTACAATATTTATTATTTTACAATCAGGTTTTACACTGCTACGCCATCTTCAGGTGCAAAAGTAAATGTGTGTAGCTATGAAACATTAGTAAGGTCCAAGAGTTATAATAAGATACATGTACATATTATATCTGTGGTTCTCAAAGCTCTTTGATGACAACTGTCAGCGTTACAATTATGACTGTAAAATAAGGAGAACGAATACCATAAAACATATCAAAACGTACCCTTCTCGTCGGACATAACGTGGGACTTGACTGTTAAATTCCGACATTTGACTCGTAGAGTGCTTCTGGATGGAAGTTTCCCAGGTTATTGAGACTATTCGATTACATCTAGATCTGTAGTACGCGTCAATCAGCGAGCTGTAGATACTTTGAACGTCAGAGTCTGTAATATAGTATTCACACATAGATATCAGCTGATTTACTTTTATATAACGAATGAATCAACTTATATGGTTTACCATGTAAATAATTTTCTAATGTTGCAATAACAATACATTTCACAGTGCTAGAAACAGTTTTATAGTAGTATTTACATCATTCTCATCAGTTTCCCCACTGTAAGTTAAATGTTACTTATTTTGTTTCATTTGTTGCTTTATTTTATGGACGTCGTGCAGCTTGAGAATTTTTATTTATCGTACTGAAACTGTAAATGTAGAACAACCACTTGCTAGGACTGTAAGTTACAGTGTATTCGCTGTAGGAAAGAAAGACAAATAGGCGAAGAAGATAGAGGTACAGAATTATCAAACTATCGGTAGTTCATCTTTTATGTGGATGACACGAAATGCTCCTTATTAAAATCAAAATTGTAAAGAAGTGCAGGAACTGATGTTAACGCTGCACGCAAGAAGTAGTTGTCGTTTTATGGTACAAGGAACATTGAACGTAAGTGGCCAGTATTACCTCAGGACGTTAGTGACGTTTCAAAGTCTACTCTATTTTTGGGCAGTTCTGATAACGTGGACTGAAAACTGTAGGGAGAAAAACGTAATTACTTTTTAAAAGAACTGTGAGCAAGTGGAATTTTTGTTTAAATATTCCTAAGTTTGGTTTTGTGAATTATAAGTCTAGTCCGTCTCATAGGCGTTAAAGGTAAAAAATTCAAGCAGATTTTGTTTGCTTATTTAAACCTTAATTTCATCCTGTACCGAATATTATATGTTGCTATAAAAGTTTTGAGTTTTTAATGCGTGCAGAACGAGCATGAGAAACACCATGACGCGATGTACCACGTATTAGGTTCCAATTCACATGGAAATTTATCTGCTGTCGATAAGTCAAAGTAGAACCAAATGTGAAAAAATAACGACGAATGGGAGTACCAGTGATGAGTTGGGAAAATTCTGGTTGTTTCAGTTTCGTAATTAGAATGTTTTTCGTCGAACCTGTTGAGCTGAAATTCCATAAATTAACATTAAGCGATATTCCTTATACATTAGGGAACATGTTGAAAGGGATCATAGACGTGGAATTTGATAATAAAATTATTCCATGTCTGTATTAAACATAACTAGTACGAAAGGGATTCGCGTTTTGCGAATACGTATTGACGTCACCTGTTGATGACAAATGAAAGATTGTGCCGGAGCAGGACTCGAACCCGGATTAACCACTTCGGTTATCCGCTCTCCCCATCTCTGAAAATCTCCACTTATGTCACATTGTTCATAACTCGTACGCTCGCACATTTTGCGATTCCCGGACAGGGAGCGACAAATATTTTATTACCATCATTTTAGTCCGTCGACGCATGTTCGAGGTCTGTTAAAAAAATTACGGAGCATTCGTAATTTCGCGTGAGTGATGCGTTGGAGTGGCATGCGGCTGGCATCCCTGTACATGTGTGTGTTTAACGTGTAACTTCCGGAAGTTTCGTTGTTGTACGTCTGTTAGCTATTATTCATTTTGTAACACCATAGCTCTATTGCTCTACTGATTTATTTTGCCTTTTTTTAAATTTAATTTTACATCTTTGAGCTTCTGTAAATGTGTTTGAATCGATAACACAAAATTGTATACTCCTTTCTTTGATGTCATGATTTGATTAATGCAATGTAGTGTATCTGTCATTTAAATTCTTTGTCCCAATTGGAGGGAGACAAAACTTACTGTATATATTTGGAATTTTGTTTAAATAATTTTTTATAGGAATGTTAATGTGTGCAAAGGTTCTGTTTTATTTAAAATGTTTGTTTGTTGTTATGTAAACTGATGACCTTCACTTAGGATTCTTAGTTAAGTCGTATGTAAAATTTGTTGTGGTTCCCCTCGGAAACGGATCTGTGCAGCGCGCGCAAATTGTGGTTGGTCTAGGTAGAAAGGTGGAACAAGAGTCAGTCGGGGGCGAGCTACCAAACTGTGAACTGCCCATGTAAAAGTCATATATTGTGCTGGTTCCGAGAGAGGCTTTTCCTGACGCCTTCCAATGCCTCGGATGGATGGATAAATACACTCCTGGAAATGGAAAAAAGAACACATTGACACCGGTGTGTCAGACCCACCATACTTGCTCCGGACACTGCGAGAGGGCTGTACAAGCAATGATCACACGCACGGCACAGCGGACACACCAGGAACCGCGGTGTTGGCCGTCGAATGGCGCTAGCTGCGCAGCATTTGTGCACCGCCGCCGTCAGTGTCAGCCAGTTTGCCGTGGCATACGGAGCTCCATCGCAGTCTTTAACACTGGTAGCATGCCGCGACAGCGTGGACGTGAACCGTATGTGCAGTTGACGGACTTTGAGCGAGGGCGTATAGTGAGCATGCGGGAGGCCGGGTGGACGTACCGCCGAATTGCTCAACACGTGGGGCGTGAGGTCTCCACAGTACATCGATGTTGTCGCCAGTGGTCGGCGGAAGGTGCACGTGCCCGTCGACCGGGGACCGGACCGCAGCGACGCACGGATGCACGCCAAGACCGTAGGATCCTACGCAGTGCCGTAGGGGACCGCACCGCCACTTCCCAGCAAATTAGGGACACTGTTGCTCCTGGGGTATCGGCGAGGACCATTCGCAACCGTCTCCATGAAGCTGGGCTACGGTCCCGCACACCGTTAGGCCGTCTTCCGCTCACGTCCCAACATCGTGCAACCCGCCTCCAGTGGTGTCGCGACAGGTGTGAATGGAGGGACGAATGGAGACGTGTCGTCTTCAGCGATGAGAGTCGCTTCTGCCTTGGTGCCAATGATGGTCGTATGCGTGTTTGGCGCCGTGCAGGTGAGCGCCACAATCAGGACTGTATACGACCGAGGCACACAGGGCCAACACCCGGCATCATGGTGTGGGGAGCGATCTCTTACACTGGCCGTACACCACTGGTGATCGTCGAGGGACACTGAATAGTGCACGGTACATCCAAACCGTCATCGAACCCATCGTTCTACCATTCCTATACCGGCGAGGGAACTTGCTGTTCCAACAGGACAATGCACGTCCGCATGTATCCCGTGCCACTCAACGCGCTCTAGAAGGTGTAAGTCAACTACCCTGGCCAGCAAGATCTCCGGATCTGTCCCCCATTGAGCATGTTTGGGACTGGATGAAGCGTCGTCTCACGCGGTCTGCACGTCCAGCACGAACGCTGGTCCAACTGAGGCGCCAGGTGGAAATGTCATGGCAAGCCGTTCCACAGGACTACATCCAGCATCTCTACGATCGTCTCCATGGGAGAATAGCAGCCTGCATTGCTGCGAAAGGTGGATATACACTGTACTAGTGCCGACATTGTGCATGCCCTGTTGCCTGTGTCTATGTGCCTGTGGTTCTGTCAGTGTGATCATGTGATGTATCTGACCCCAGGAATGTGTCAATAAAGTTTCCCCTTCCTGGGACAATGAATTCACGGTGTTCTTATTTCAATTTCCAGGAGTGTAGTTGGAACTATTCTGGAATTAGTATCTATCATCGCCACCAAGAAATGACAGATTCCGACAGCAATTCTGCCTACAAATCCACCTACCAACATGCAACCGCCACGACATTGCGCAATCACTGTAATGGAACACAGTAATAATGTACAGTGAAGGATCAGCTTATTGGATTTGTTAGTGTGCTCAAATATAAGATAATTTATAACTGAACCTATGTACCTACCTTGATTTTTTTTCCTTATCATAACACCTCTCAGGTTCTCTCCGTCTGAACTAAAGTGATTACCGAGTGTCCTTACTGAAAGAACATTAAAGCCCGGTGTTTTACTAATTAATGCCTCTCAAACATAGTAAAAAGGAAGTTAATGTAGCAAGAGAGTGAATTAAAGTAAATTATGCTTGCTAAAAATAATTTTCCTATTGAAACTGCTTATTAATATGTTGTTGCCAACTTCAAAATTAAAAGTTCTTAAGACTGAGGCCTATAAAGTTTTGCTTAGTAAATGATCACACATTGCTGTCTGTTGTAAATCGCAAAATGTGAGTCAATATCTTACAAATATGTTAATTTTGTGTCTCACTGTAGTAAAAGTGGAAAAATGAAACTGTGGAAAGTTATATACTCATGCTTGCTAAGCACTGGTTTCTCTTGTGTATTGAAAGTGCATATTAATAGTGTAATAGGATCCACAGTTTATCCTTTATGCTCATGATAAATAACAATTAGTAGAAAGAGCACTATTTATGAAAACAATAATTTCTTTATTCAAAAGACAGTGGAGAGTAACCTGTTAGTGAATTCCATTTAACTTTCATTCTAAATAGAAAAGTATTTACCGAGGGAGACTTAACCCATGACCAGTTCATAATTTTGCAGTAAACTACATTTTTAATTTTTTGTCACATAGGAAAATGTTTGAAAGGTAATACTGAACTTATGTTCTATTTATGAATATACAGTGAATATTAATAGTAAAGTTATAAAGACCATTCAGTTTTAACAAGCCCTGAAAATAATATAGTGTTTTGTTATCTGTTATATTTACGCAAATAGTTTGTTCTGATCTGTCAACTCCAACCTTAACCTGAACACACTGTATTCAGGTGCCAGAGTTCATTTCAACCGCGTGTGGCAAAGTATAGGTTGTGATTGTCCGTTAAAGTTACTCATACCTATTTTCTTAAACAAGAATGTTAAGCATTCTCTTGCCTATTTAGGCCGGCGACCGTTTTCTTTATTCTTTAAACAGTGTAGCTAGATAAAAATATTATTTGTTACTGTTTGAATAATTACGTAATTCTGAATTTCACTTCCGATAAGCCACCTCCGCTAGGTACAACACGGGCAACAAAACAAATTCCTCTCAGAGGGTAACACTGCTCTGTTGCTTTATACCATATTTGATTTAACGAGATAGTTTTACTTCACGACCGGCCTCCAACTTTGTGGTTATGGTGTAGCAGTAGCGGACAGTAGTGTTATGCGTGGCTTTTCCGTGACAGGACTATTTGTTCTATTGGAGCATGGTACGTAATAAACCAAATTTGGTATTTCACTGAACAAGCTACGTAAATGCTGTTGCAGTGTTATAATCTCTATATTGAGTAGAACGGTGTGTCGCACAATTTGCGAATTTCGAGATGTCAGAGTTAAAGTAGCAACTCGTCTGCATTAAATTTTGCGTGAAATTCAAGAAAACCTTTACAAAGACATAGCAGATGATGCAGGAAGCTTACGGTGATGAGTAATTAAACCGTACCTAGTGTTAAGAATGGTTCAGACGGTTTAAAAATGGCAGGACGGGAGTTAAAGATGACCTCCCTGGTACACAAAACGGCTCAGAACACTGTTGCAGAAACAATGAAACAAACATGCCAAATTTATACTCACACAAAATCCGCAAAATTGACGATCATTTGCAGAAGCTCGAAATTTAGCGCGGACTTCAATGCGAGATGCTTATAACAGTTTCCACTACGAAACTTTGTCTCGAAACCTGGCAGAAAATACAAAGACATTCTAGTCGTATGTGAAGTATGTTAGCAGCAAGAAAAAATCAATGTCTTCACTTCAATGGAGATACTATCGAAGACAGTGCTGCCAAAGCAGAGTTACTAAACACAGCCATCCGAAATGCCTTCACAAAAGAAGACGAAGTAAATATTCCAGAATTCGAATCAAGAACAGCTGCCAAAGTTAGTAACGTAGAAGTAAATATCCTCGGAGTAGTGAAGCAACTTAAATCACTTAAAAAAAAAAATTCTTCTGGTCCACACTGTATACCAATCGCGTTCCTATCAAAGTATGCTGATGCATTAGCTCCATGCTTAACAGTAATATACAAACGTTCGCTCGACGAAAGTTCCGTATCCAAAGACTGGAAAGTTGCACAGGTTACACCAATATTCAAGAAAGGCAGTAGGAATAACCCACCTAATTACAGGACCATGTCGTTAACGTCGATATGCAGCAGGATTCTGGAACATATATTGTGTTCAAACATTATGAATTACCTCAAAGAAAACGGTCTATTGACCCAGAGTAAACATGGGTTTAGAAAATATCGTTCTTGTGAAACGCAACTAGCTCTTTATTCGCATGAGGTGTTGAGTGCTACTGACAAGGGATTTTAGATCGATTCCATATATCTGAATACCCAGAAGGCACTGTACGACACAAGCGGCTCGTAGTGAAATTGCGTGCTTATGGAATATCATCTCACTTATTTGACAGGATTTATGATTTACTGTCAGAGAGGTCACAGTTCGTAGCAATTGACGGGAAGTCATCGAGTAAAACAGAAGTGATTTCTGGCGTTCCCCAAGATAGTGTTATAGGCCCTTTGCTGTTCCTTATCTATATAAACGATTTGGGAGACAATCTGAGCAGCCGTCTTAGGTTGTTTGCAGATGATGCTGTCGCTTTTCGACTAATAAATTCGTCAGAAGCTAAAAAAATGCAAAACGATTTAGAAAAGGTATTTGAATGGTGCGAAAATTGGCAGTTGAACCTAAATAACGAAAAGTGTGAGGTCATCCACATGAGTGTTCAAATGAATTCGTTAAACTTCGGTTGCACGATAAACCAGTCAAATCTAAAGGCCTTAAATTCAACTAAATACCTAGGAAATACAATTACGAACAACTTAAATTGGAAGGAACACATAGAAAATGTTGTGGGGAAGGATAACCAAAGACTGCATTTTATTGGCAGGACTCTTAGAAAATGTAACAGATCTACTAAGCAGACTGCCTACACTCCGCTTGTCCGTCATCTAGTAGAATACTGACTGCTGTACGGCGTGGGATCCTTAGCAGATGGGACTGACGGAGTACATCGAAAAAGTTCAAAGAAAGGCAGCACGTTTTGTATTATCGCGAAATATGGGAGATAGTGTCACTGAAATTACACAGGACTTGGGCTGGACATCATAAAAAGAAAGGGGTTTTTCGTTGCGACGGAATATTCTCACGAAATTCCAATCACCAACTTTCTCCGCCGAATTCGAAAATATTTTCTTGACGCCGATCTACGATCATCACGATAAAATATGGGAAATCAAAACTCGCACGGGAAGATATAGGTGTTCGTTCTTTCCGCGGGCTATACGAGATTGGAATAATACGGAATTGTGAAGGTGGTTCGATGAACCCACTGCGAGGCACTTACATGTGATTTGCAGAGTATCCATGTAGATGTAGATGTACACCCTCGTTCAGGGCGCCCTACGATGTCTAATGACGACGCTCACGTCAGGAACGTCAACGAAATCGTGCTCGCTAATCCAAGACCGACTGTCTGAGACAGTGCAGAAGGATGTAACATTTCAGTTGGATAATGTCAAGAAATCCTGACGCAGCATCTTGGAATGCATTGTGTTCTCTTCAAGTTCGTTCCACGGTTTATGAGTCAAGACCAGGTAGACCTTAGCCTCGCAATCTATAAAGAGATTTAGGATCGCGCAACTGAGAACGAGGTGTTCTTTAAGAGAATCGTAACTGGTGATGAGACAAGGATCTACGGTTTTGATGTTGAGACTAAGGTTCGGTCTTGACAACAGGCGGAGAAAGGTTCTCCAAAACAAAAAAGCTCGTCAGATCAGGTCAGTGACAAAGCCGTACTGATACTTTTAAATGACTTTCAGGGATTGGTTGATTAAGAATTCGTGCCACAAGGAAAAGCTCTTAATCGATGGTGTCATTGGGAAGTGTTGCGATGCATACGAGAAAATGTGAGAAAGGAACGGCCTAAAATGTTGCGAGACAATTCATGGCTCTTGCATCACGATAACGCACCCACACATTGAGCCCTGTTCGTGCGTAACTATTGCACACAAACCGAAAAAACTGTGCTGCCTTATCCTCCGTACTCTGCATACCTGGCCCCTGAAGACTGTTTTTATTTCCAGAGTTGAAAACCCCGTTGAAAGGACAAGGAGTTGCAAAGATAGACGAGATAAAAGAAAATTAGCAGAAGGTGCTTCGGGCGATCCTGCAAGAGGCGTACCAAGAATGCTTACGGATGTGGAAACGGCACTGGAGCGGTGTATCAACTGTGGAGAAGAGTATTTCGAAGGAGACTATGCACAGTAAGTAAAAGGTAAGCGTAGAAAAAAATTATGGACGAAGTTACGGAAATTTCTGAACAGACTTCGTATGTCTGGCTAATGAATAGAATGCCTGTGTTCATACGGTAACTGTATCTTCACATTACAATGTCCTTCAGACATACATGCATGTTTGAAGGTATTTTCATGCAGGCGCTATATAAACACAAAGCTTGTGGTATTCAACGATAAACTTAAGTTTAACACTTTGAGAATGAAATCAGTTGAGTTTCAGGACTTTTACCAGCCGCCAAACTACCTTCCGAGATCTAAATTTACGTGTGAGATTGAATGCAATTTATAGTGAATTAGAGACTTCACTGCTATTAGACAACTAAAACTGAAAATTTCTATGTATTCAGCGGATTCGCCTAATAAATAATTCCACGACGTCGCAAATTGTTTTCACAGTGATAAACAAGACTTCCATGTCACAAATGGTTCGACACAGAGAGACTCCACTTAATAACGTTGTTTGACTACAAGTGATTCCAACTGACAAAGAGAGAGAAAACTCATACGTAACTTAACATTAATTTTGTCAGTTGTATGCCGGATTAAGTTTCCAGATTTTGTAAATGTGTACTCCGTAAACGGAAATTTGCGTGTATGTATTGGTAAATGTGGGATTGGAGTGATTAGATACCCAAGTGAATCTTTTGACATGTGATTTGATTCGAATTATATTTGTAGGTATAAAATACGATTCACTTCCATAACGACAGTTCGAGGGAAAGGAAGGCAAATACTAAGTTAAGAATAGGTCACCTGCAAACTTTACTTACGCTCACTTACCGCACACGAAACGTTCTTCTCTGGAAAATGGCGGTAGCGGGGTACAGCAATAACTAACGTAAACATGGAGCTAGAAAACAAAGCCACATGATTGGGCTTCTTACTGTCGTTGAACGCATGTTATATTTGGCTTGCATTAATGAGGCTTGTAACTGGTCAAGGAATTAATTGTACCCTTTAAGCTTAAACTACATCCCTCTGCATACATTATTGCAAAAATTTGATTCTCAATTTCCATTTAGATAAACCAGAACAGCAGACATAACAATTATTCGTCCCAGGTGAGGGGCAATACATTACACATTTTTGGGATTACATAATGTTGACGGAGTCAGGGAGTCGTAATCGAACGAACATTGGATAATGATATCAATAGAAGCTGTCTCCACCTCGACCATCTTCAGTTAGGAACCATCTTCAGTTAGCTGCTGGTGGGTGGGACACAATTCACGAAATGACAGGGGAATGGTTGTTTTATCCGGCCTGTTAATATGCCGAGCACATAATTAATTATTTCGCTGTGATCAGCGAACATACATTGTGGGCAAAATTTTCGATAGGAACGCTAAGGTTCGCCTCATTGGCAGGCTCAAGCGACAGAAACGAAGACTCGTGGATCAGTGGAGTACACGTGGACCGGTAGTTGATCTTTGTACTCTGTGTCAACTAGGAGGTAACAGTAACTGAAGGGAAACATCTGGGACTTTCACTATGCTAATGCATAACTGGAATTATGTAGAATTACTAAAGGAGAGATAGGAAGATTCCACTCAACCAAATTGGTTATTTAGTTTGTTACATGGTCCCTGGATCATTAGAATGACTTTTTTTTATCGAAATGATATGTAACGAGTCAGCCTACATAATTAGTTCATAAGTGACAAACGGCATAACCGGTCCGTGAACATAATAATATTTAGTTCGACTTATGTAACTACGCTTCAAACTAGCTTTTATACAAGTTACCATTTTTCAAGTAGGAATTCGTATATGGAATAGAAGAAATTGTCCACAAGAATTCATTTTAGGTTAGGTTTTTCTACCTCTCAGGCATTTTACGTTATTGATCAAGTGATCAAATACTTTGATTGATTCATATCGAACCCCTTTCTGAGTTGTTGACAGCTTCATTTATGAATAATAAACGTCATTTTTTCTAATGCTAGTCTTGTCAAATAGTGATATATTATGACTAATTTTACTAACGAATATATTCATTGTGAAGGTACAGTTAAAATGCCTGACTCCTTGTAGAGGTACCTGCAAGACGACTGCAGGAAAATTCGACATATTATTCTTACTGCTCGTTTTTGTGAAACCAAATGTAGTTATCCCAGAAAATGATTCAATAAGACATAACTGAGCGGTGACGTGCTTAACATATTAGGATGACTCGTCTGTTTCTAAGACTAGTAACTGTAAGAGGAAAGAAATGGCTGAAATTAATGGTTTGAGCAGCTTAGTGATGTATTTCTTCCGGTTAGAATTTTCACCAATGTGTACACGCAAAATGAGTGTCATACATACTTGTCATTTATGACGTCACATGAGTTAGCATTGAGGAAAAATAGAAGCTTCAGTTGTGAAACGGGAAAGAAGAAATACTCTGATACGAAATGCAGAAGGCGGAGCAGCTGTTCAGATGTGATATGGGCGGATGCAAATCTCCACTTTCCAACAATACTGAACGCGGCGCAGAACACAATGTGTATATTTTCCGAGTGTGTGTATTTGTGTCGCGTGATGTCAGTCAACTATCGTCAGATGCTGACAGAACAGTAGTTTCATGAGCCACTAACCTGCTGGTGTTCTGTGAGACAGACTTCGCCGTGGTAACGGAGGCCGAGAGCTCTAGTTAAAACGCCAGCACAGTCCATTTCACCCCTTTTAAATGAAATTAAATTCTTCAATCGGAAAATTGAGTCTGAATGAGTCTCTCACGTCCTGTTTTATAACTGTTTCAGTTTCCAGAAAAAAATTTCTGTCTGCAATGGAGACGCACTTACTTAAAATTTTCGTCACATTAAAACTTTGTGTTGCAGCAGGACTCGATAACAGAATTTTCGACATTCGTGGGCTAACGTGTTATCAACTGAGCTATCCAGCGTTATATAGGAACTGCACTCACAATTCTACTTTCCATAGAATCCCCATTCCACCTTATAGGCAACACTGTAGGTGTTCTTCATTCCTACATTCCTTTTCTTCCAAGACTACTAGTTCCGCAAGGTATGCAGGAATACGTTTGTGATGTTTATGAGGTACTAGGCAGGTACTGGCGGAAGTAAAGCTGCGAAGGGGCCTCGTGAGGCGTGGTTAGATGCTCAGTAGGCCAATTTGGCTCACGTAGCCGTGAGGTGCGAAGGTCAGCTTGCGTCCTGCCTTTTGTAAGAGTGTGCGCGAGAGTTTAATTCTCACCACGGATTCGTTTACTGCGTCCCTCTTAAGAGCGTATGTGGCACATTTTTACCACCAAACAACAATCGATATCACACTTCAAGCAGAATATTCACGACCACGATCATTTGAGATCTTTGTACTGGATGATCTTCACCTGGACAAACAGTATGTAACTGGCATTCATTTTTCCATTTCTGGAAACGCTGTATACGTCAAGATGCGTACCGAGGAACTGTGTACCGAAATTGTGAGCCGCCACGTGGGAAGCCTCCAGTTTAAGCAGCCCGACGGACACGTAGATTCCGTCGTAATTGACCACGTCGGTGTTGGTCCGCTCATGATTAGGTTCTTCGAGCTCCCGTTTGGGGTCTCACCGGAGGTTGTCGTGTCAGCTTTCAAGCAATATGGCAATATACTCAGTCACCAGGCTGAAAAATGGAAAACCTTTGGCACCTACCCTTTTCTTATGGCATCTGTCAACTGAAAACTGAATTAGTAGAGCATGTGCCATCATGCCTGGTTATAGGAGGATGCAGCATCGTGTATGATGGACAACCCCATACCTGTGCTGACTGCGTCGTACCTGTGCTGACTGCGTCGTACCTGTAGTGACACTGCTCAACAACGCTGTCCCCACTGCACCGTCCACAGTCCTTCTTGTCACCTACGTGATGGTCACCGTCCCACACGACCCACGTGATCCGTCAGAGACGATGGCTTCCGTCACAGAGACTGATCATGCAGTTGTCACATGACTGCAACCAGAGGCGTTATCGGGAGGAGACATTGGCCTGCCTTCCACCGATGACTGCAGCACAGAAGTGGCGTCTGGTGTTGTCCAACTTCTGCCTTCTTTTCATCAGCCAAGGAGGCGACAGGCGACCGCTACCATTCGTCTGAAAACATGTACGTAAACAAACATCCGCACGGAAGCGCTGGAAGCACCTCGAATGATCACGTTCTACGAATGGGATCATATAATGACCACCTAATGTCCGAGGAAACCAAATCCTCGGACCTCCAGATGAGTACGGCAATGTTCCACCACCTCTCCCCATGGCGGTTTCACGCCATAGTGACACTGCGGCGTCGATCCCTCCCGGGTGCGTCCCGTGTGGCATTCCTTCTGCAGTGCCGACTTCACCTGCGTGCACAGCGGACGACTCACCGAAGGGCGCAACAACTGTACTGACCTCGGCGGACGTTGTAGATGATGACACCGGGCTCTCGGTTCGTGCCGCGGAAAGAAGTCTCCCTATGGAGGTGTCAAACACAGACACAGCAACAACACAGTGGCTGACAATCTGATGGATGCTGTAACTGGCCTTCCCGGAACGGCCGCCACCGGAGCGGACGTTACTTTCCCAGCATATGTGGAGACGCAGCAACATCGACTGGCCACTCTCAGTGCAAATAACCTTCGTGTGCGCCATAAACTGACAGTCTTACAAGATACGCCGAATGTGGAAGATGTAGACCTAGCCCACCT
Source organism: Schistocerca piceifrons (assembly GCF_021461385.2). Taxonomy (NCBI): domain Eukaryota; kingdom Metazoa; phylum Arthropoda; class Insecta; order Orthoptera; family Acrididae; genus Schistocerca; species Schistocerca piceifrons. Next base: position 871,921,336 of record NC_060138.1, on the reverse strand, counting down.
CCAGCAGGTGTATGTCGTGGATGTCGTCTGTTTCAGATACACCACTCACCCATACGTCTGATACTGGCAGTGATGTGGCAATCCCTCTGTGTGATTGCTTAATTGCTGAAGAGGCCACTTTACTCCCTGACGCGAGTATCATAGCACTCATTCTCTATAGCGTTAGTATAGTAAACAATTACGCGTCCTCCGGATCGAGCCGCGGCGATGAACGGTCCGCTTTCTTGGTCTACCCCTCTATATGGGACCTCAGGACGCCTTCATTTTAACTCCACCCACGTGCCGAAGGACAACGTGCCACACTGTGCTCCATGTGGGAGCAGTACACCATCATTACCATCCTTAGACTTGTGGACACTTCAGCGCTAGGCAGTGCTTCACACACTATATCAGCTACTTCTCCAGCTGCATAGACCATGTCTGTCTCTCACGATCCATTGTTCAGGGCACACAGGCCGCTTTTCCGACCATGTGGCCTGTTTATGCACTGTCAACTTGCCACTCTAGATGGTACGTCATGGGCGAGGCCTGTGGAAGTTAACATGTTTCCCCTAATTCACCTGAATGCCGACAGCTCGTGGAGGCAACGTAGACATCCAGCACCATTTAGCGTGGGCCATACCCTCTCGCACTCTCTTAGCGGCTATTATGCTCCAAGCTGGATCTTAGGAAGGTGTTGATCGGTTGCGGCAGGGAAGTCGCAGCCTTGAGGCGGCACGTTTCCACATGCTGTGTGATTGTACCGCAATGCCACACTCACGTGCCCATCAGCATGCAATGAACCATGCAAAAACATGGCTCGACACTCACGAAGTGGCACCTCGAAGAGATGATTGTTTATGCACCCACTATGGATAGAAGGGACCACGAAGGGCCGTCGATGTAGCACGTCATTGCTGAACGCTAGGGTTGGCGACTGGCGCTGATCCATGGTGTAACTATGGCCGAGAGTCACTGTGTCACTAAGTAACATGAGATCGGACATGCTGTCTCCACTCTCTACAGTCAACTGTTCACAGGCCATGTCATCTCCAAGAGGCAGTTCAAGAGATCTCGCTCCTTACACGTGGCACGCTACTGCTGCACGTGCAAATGGAACTACTTGAGGACGTGAAGGAAGAGTAGGTCACTGCAGCTATACTGGTTGGCGCACCAGACACGTCGTCAGGACTCGACGGACACCCTTTCAGTTCCACAAGATCTACCGCTGGTTAGTGACCCTGGCCTGGACGGATATAGCCCGTGACCTGATATCCCCTGTGGTAAAGCTTCCTGATGTCTTCCTTGAAGGGTTGCTTGTTCCTGTCCATAAACCAAATGGTGGAACCAGGGTCATTGACTGTTACCCCCTGTCACTCCTGAATTGTGACATGAAGATCTTCAGCTGGCTTTTGGCAGCACGCCTCCGAAGAATCGCCAGCTTCGTGATCTGCAACGAACGTGTCATTAGGTGGTAAGTCACAGCATCTCTACAGCCATATGTGATCGCACTTGCGCAGGCACAGCACATAATGGGGGCCTTGGCCTCTCTTGATTTCAGTCAGCCCTTCCATAGAGCTGATCACTGCTATCTGGCAGCAGTGTAGTGGAATACGGGATTCCCAGACAGCTTCGTGGATACAATGATACATCTGCTCTGGGACGCGACATCTCATATCCTGTAACATGGTCCTCTTACGCTACCTATCCTGGTACAACGTTCGGTGAGGCAATGATGCCCTCTTTCTGGAATCCTGTACGCTCTCGCCATGGCACCGTTACTTTGTGGCCTCCGTCAATGCCTCAACGTAATGACTGTTGCTGTCTACGCGAACGTCCGGGTCCTCTTGTTGCGCGACGGTAACGATGTTCAACCAGCATTGGGGTGGCTCTGGTTAAGGTGGGATCATGTCCAGACGTATGCTGGTCGCGTTGGGGTCCTATGTAGGTCAAGGCATGTTATTTACAGTCAGCTTTGAGTCCCTCGCCCTCCCGAAGGCAAAGGGTGGACTCAGTCTATCATGTCCACGTCGAGCAATAGCGCTCTTAGTAAGCACGCATGTCAAGTTGTGGCGACATGGTCCGACTTGCCGCGCTCGTTGCTCCAGTGCCACTGACAGGCCCTTTTTCTATTTGAGCTATTTCTTTCTTAGAGCCGCGCGGGATTAGCCGAGCGGTCTGTGGCGCTGCATCGTGGACTGTGCAGCTGGACCCGGCGGAGGTTCGAGTCCTCCCTCGGGCATGGGTGTGTGTGTTTGTCGTTAGGATAATTTAGGTTAAGTAGTGTGTAAGCTTAGGGACTGATGACCTCAGCAGTTACGTCCCATAAGATTTCACACACATTTGAACACTTTTCTTTCTTTGATACAGCTACATTCGGACCGCGCATTCTCCTTCCATTTCTACTGGTGGCCAAGATAGTGTACACCTCGCCGCAATCGCGGATTTCACCGGATATAATTGAAGGCAAACACTCCATATTCCGGTGGAATGCTGCGGTGAGGGCAGTGCAAGCCCCCAAGCTTGCGTAAGATGTTCAGTCCACCTGGTACATGATGGTAAATGGTTGCGTCTCCACCGGATAGACCTGATGGTATCGCCATCATGTACCGCGAGTGACGTGCAAGGCTACGATTTCCATCAACTTGTCTCTGGCCAGGCGAGCGATGGTTGTCGTTTGCTTCGGCACATATTGACGTTCATCACATGCACGACTCCTGACACAACAACAGCACAGATGCTTGTCTTCCCAGAAAGGAACTATTTCCCGTAGGCTAAGACCCACTCTGTGACTTGGATTCTCTGGCACGTTGTCCACTATCTGTTTGATGGCGATGATAAATCAGCCGGAACGACTGATATTGTGAAGTTAACAAGAACCCTAAGCACCGACAATATTTCTCGAAATTTCTCCGAAGTGCTTTCTATAATCTACCTCGCACCTGGATCATCCATGCTTGGAGCAGCTGATAACGCGTTCCTTCTCTTCATTTTACATATTCGTTCCCTCAACTGTTATTCATACACACTTACGAGAAGACAATCATTTGTGATCTACTGGTGCGTCACCACCACGCGGATTTTCTCCCGCTGATGTCGAAGGCGGTTGCCAGTCTTCGCGAGGACGTTAAGTGTATTTAAGAGTGACGGTGACATTAGCTTTTACATTTTTTTGTCGGAGTAGGTATATTCAAGAATGAGAGGAACTTACTAACGGGGAAAAAGTACCTAGATCGTCTGTCGGCGAAATGAAATGAGCCTCGTGATGACTGGGTGTTGTGTGATGTCCTTAGGTTAGTTAGATTTAAGTAGTTCTAAGTTCTAGGGGACTGATGACCATAGATGTTAAGTCCCATAGTGCTCAGAGCCATTTGAACCATTTGAAATGAAATGATCAAGGTTCGAGGCCCAATCCGGCGCATAGTTTTAATTCGATTCAATTTATAGCCGGAAGAAAACAAAGTCCTATAATTTTCGCCGGCGGACTACGTTAAATCAAAGTCCAGTAATTCCGTACATGCTGTATCAGGAGATGCTCCGCTTATTAATTATACACCACGGCATCTGGCGTGTAGCAAACCACGCAAATAATTTCACTACTGTTGTAACACTAAAATCAATAGGTTACTCAGTGAAGAGATGAAATTGTTGCTGTACAATATCATCAACTTTATCATCATCAATTAATCAACTATCACTTCACTGATCACTACAAAGATCAGTTATAACATACAAGACTCAAGTGCTGGAATTGTCCCGTGGCAACAGGGTTTGTGTTTTTTCACTCTCATACTTCGTAACTACAAATTTTTAATTTTGAGGTCAGACGCCCTAACTGCTGTCACAATTCTGAGTTCCCCTAACGGGTATACTTTGCTAGGCGCTGTGTAATATTTTAGCCGTTATTATATCTAGTTTTATGAAACGAAAATTGGGACCAGGGTTGTATATGCGTAAAGAAAGTCATCTAAAACCACAGTCTGGCATGCCATCGTACCTGAACAAAACTCATTAATCAGACGTACAGATTAACGCAACTCGGTCCTTTTATGTCTAACAGCGTGAAGCTGCGACTCAACTGTATTTGTATCACTGAATGACATTCGGTCGTGAATGACGCGTAGGTTGTAGCATATGTACGAGTACGGTTTCTTTAACCCCCTGCCTTACGATTTAAGTTCCGTTAGCGTGAGCCGCAAGTGGTTGCAAGGTACGGATGCGCCTTACGATTTCCGGCGCTTACACACGCTAAGGCTGTGGTGCACTACGCCTGGTGGCGTCCGAAGTCGTGCAGACGCCCTCTGGATTTGTAACTACGTGTGTGAGATACCAGTAACGTGGCATTTCTACAGGTATTATAAATAATGACGATTAGCTGCCCATTGAAAACCAAACATTCATTGTCTCGAACGCAACGATATATTCACAAACGTTTTATTTCCCTTTATAAGCAAACATACATTGATGAAATACATCTTAATAATAATATTCACAACAATGCAATGATCTAAGACTGTTTGTTCAAAACATTCTGGGACGTTAGTACGTTGGCAAACATATTTTCAAACGCAACGTCTTCACAATGACATGTACACGAAGTTAATAGTCTTCGATTGTATGATATCGTTCGAAACAATCTGGCACATGTAATGCAACCCTGCACTTTTTGCATTCCCACGTTGTTTCGCTGCATCGTTTATGCTTTCTGCACACTACACAAGCTCTCGCAGGATTTACTTTTGATGGTATTGGATCAGTAGGTTTGGAAAAATGTGCCCAATGTTGCGCGTGAAGTCTTTGTGGTATATCGCCGGATGCTAATCGTTCCTTCCGATTATATTCCGGTAAAGGTGTAGTTTTCAACAATGATTCTGCAATGTGAATCCTATATTCTGCGTAGCTCTGTCGTTTGCCGCAATGTATTTTGTAATACAAAATGTACGTGTTAAATAAAGCAACATCAAATAGGTAAAAGAATATCTTGTAGTATCCTTTCATACATTTTCTCATCACAAGGAAGCATGCGAGCATCTAATCTTAGCGAACAATTCCAGTCATGCCTCTGCTGTATTCGACGACACATTTCGGTTTCCACGACGCATTGGGGAGAGGTATGTTTGTGGCAATCATTTCTGCTGTTGAAAGTTTTGTGGAAAGCATGTAAACGTCTGGTTTATCTTCCCATTTTAGTGCCAATATTCCGTTACAACTCCTCACTGTATATTCTCCCTTCTTTAATTTTGCTTCAGGAAGTGTGTGGGCATATTTTTTTTTTTTTATTGCACTGTTCCAATCACGTTAGTTTTGTTGGTGAGGAGAGTTTTGAAAAGTTTCGGTGAAGAAAACCACTTATCTAAATATAGAGTATGCCCTTTGTGTAATACCGACTGTGATAGTTCTAGAACTACACTTTCAAAGGCACTGCCACTAGCATCACATTTGTCACTCCCCGTGTATATCTTAAAATCATAGCAGTATCTTGAACTTGACTCACACAATTTACAAATTTTAATACCAAACCTTAATGTTTTAGATGGGTTAAATTGTTTGTAGGATAAGTGCCCCTTAAATTTCATTAATGATTCATCAATGGCAATATTCTCTTGCATTGTGTACACTTCGTTAAATTTTTGATTGAACATATCTATGAGTGGCCTCAGTTTGTACAGCTTATCTGTGTTGTTGGTTAAACTGTTATTCACAGATGCAGAAACCCACTTATGTGCAGAAATCTCCTGAATGGTATCGTCTTCATAAATATTGGCGTTTCACTAAAGGCCCTCCTAGACCAATACTTCTGAATAGACGGTTTCCTTACTTCAGCCATAATTACACATAGCGCAATGTAAATTTTTATTTCATTACAGCCGATAGGAGACCACTTTTGGTCTATTTTTCGACTCTTCTGTTCATTGTTTACTACGTCTTGTACATATCTATTCGTCTCAGTTACGATGTTTTCCCAAAATGTACTATTAAATATTACATAGAAAACGTCTAATTCTCTTATGCTTGTACTCACGTGCTGTAAAGCTGCTTCCTTTATTGCGGGAATTTCCGTATACGTCCAGATTGTTGGTTCATTGTCTTCCTTTTGCCACATCCACGACTCTGACTGTTGCTGGTGAATTCGCGATGCCACCACATGTCTCCCTTTCCTCGTCAACACGTTTGCTACACGTCGGTAAACTTGTGAAAGTATTTTTGTAATGTCGGCAGGTCCGAATGCGGCGAAGAACACTTCGTGTATGCCGCGTGTACTCGATCAGCGCCGGCCGGAGTGGCCAAGCGGTTCTAGGTGCTACAGTCTGGAACCGCGCGACCTCTACGGTCGCAGGTTCGAATCCTGCATCGGACATGGATGTGTGTGATGTCCTTAGGTTAGTTAGGTTTAACTAGTTCTAAGTTATAGGGGACTTATGACCTCAGAAGTTAAGTCCCATAGTGCTCAGAGCCATTTGAACCATTTTAACTCGATCAGCTCCGAAACGTGTCAGAGACGTTCTATTTACATTTGGCGCCGCTGATCGACGACGTCTCTCACACGACATGCGCGTGTTCGGCGCGGTAAACGTACCACGTCCCTGATTCGTCTAGGTGATGTTTGGCCAGGTCGGCACGCTACGTCTCTCACACGACACTGTAAGCTATGGGGTTAAAAACCATGTAACACAGAAAAATCATTTCCTGTGATTCATTTTGTCTCTGCTGTCGGATGGGAGAGTCCAGCTTTTGCATACGAAAACAACATCAGCAAAATAAGATTTTACGGAGCTCAAGTAAATTAACGATCTCAGTTTCCTGTTTACTGGCGTTATCTAGCTCTAACCCACAAATCATTGTACAGTGCTTGGCGGAGGTCACTTCCTTCAACTATCGTCGAGTTTATGTCTTTTTCCATCGGTGTACTAGCTAGGGAACAATGAGTGCCATATGCCTTTGTGCGTACCATATCTCCCTTGACGTATTCATATGATACTCAAGACAAATAATCAGCATCGAACGAAGAACTGTCACACAGCCATACTGGAAAGCAAGAACAACGTCATCTTTCTTGTAACGCTTTAACTTTCTCGAGTATCTTTGCGAGGATCAGTGCTTTCCTCCGATTTCCGTAGCAGAGCACCCGCAATTTCCCAGAACGCATCCCAATGTTACTCTTCCATTAGGGTTCTCCAATACAGATTTTAGCTACTGGTCTCATTTCACATCCCTTCTTGACTTATAAAGTTCTAATAGCCAATATAAAGTGAGGAACCTAGGCATATCGTTCTTGATATTACATTCTTAGTATTCCTTCTTGGATCATTTACGTACTCCGTCCGTCAAGAAAGCTCCGAGACTGATTTCAACCTTGACGTATAAGCGATGTCAGCACAGTAACTACGATGGCGGCTTCAAGTAACAACTGTAAACAAGAGAAGCACATTCGCCCATCATTGACACACTTTGGTCACACGTCCGCTCACAATTGTGCGAGAAGGCGGTGTTTAGTTGAGGACGTGCGACCGCAGATGGTCAGCGTTGTTGTGGCACAAATCACAGAGGAGTAACATCTCTAAATCATACGTCAATCCATTCACCAAAATGTTTTAAAGAAGATAAAAATGTGTCCAAATTTTGTGACGCACAGTCGGACCCTGGCGTGACTTGGTTGAAATTTAAAACTGAGACAATTCATTTCCGGAAAAAAATCGTCACACGTGACGTGACTTGGTGTTATAAATACGAACTTACCGCAGAACAACAAAGTATAGAAATTCACATTATGGGTCAACACTTTTGACTATATAACTGAGGCTTCACTGTTGTTGATTAATCCAGTCTCGAAACTTTTTTGGCTCATTGATTAGTACAGTATCCTTCCGATCGCTGCCGTAAGGACCACAAAGACTAGCTTACAGTAACTACTTCACCCACAGGGACATTTAAGCAGTCGTTCATCCAGCACTCTATACGCGTCTGGAGGAAAGACCCCTAACACGTGGCACAAGAGAAGTACATTCTGCCATATATTTCAAACTGATTGTAATTACTTTAGCATACGATCGCTGATGTTATGAGCAAAATCCTCAGAAACGACTTTCGGAAGTTAAGCTCCGTCATCTGTCTGTATCTGTTAGCCCCACAAAAAAATGCACATAAAAAGCACACAAAATCAAAATATGAAAACAAAGCTACTGAAGATACGGTGCTCGTCTTATTTCTAAAAAAGAAATACTACGTCATATTCTCTGCTCCACTTATCCATCTTACCGCCCGTCTAACAAGCGTTCATTTCGTACAGCGGTAAGCATCAGCCACATCAACTGCAAGTCCCATCAGCTGCCTGTCCGTGTACTGTACAAGCCAGTTCAGTAAACTGTGTGCGGCCTGTAGTGGAAGTGATGAGTGCGCCTATCTCTGTCACGGATCGGAGAACACAATACTCACACTAAATTCATGACACTGTCCAACAGAATCAAAATCATAACTTCGTATTTATTGCATTTCTGACAACACAACTTGGTATGGTATTTTACAATAAGAAATAAATGCATGAGATCAATTATATGGTTTGTTTTTCTGAAAACAATTATTTTTCGTACTTCCATTGCAATTTATTATTATAATCATGTTTAAAATTATCAGTGCCATTCAATAATTAGGCCCATACAATAACTGGCAATATTTGTAAAAGAAATAATTAATTTTCTATTACAGCCTCTGGATGTAAAATTAATATTGTCTAACATCGCTGTATTGCGACATTTTGTATCTTTGTGCTTCTTAGAGTCAGTACTTGTAATTATCATGGAGCTGGAGTGAGATGCGGTTATGGAGAAGCTGATATGAAGTTATGTTCAAATAAATGGATTGTACCAGAATGAAGACCAATTTGTGGAACTATATTGAAATATGCGATGAAGAAAAGAAAAGTAATGATGATGAATTTTAATAATTCTGTGTTAAAACTATCAAACTCAAAAGAACGTAACCATACCTCCCAGACATTATTGTTTTTAGTGAGCCACAATCTTCAATGAGCCAGAAATATCGACGAGGAGCTATAAGAACCAGATGAATAATTTATTAATTATTTCGAACTTCTTTCTGATTAAAAAGGCTGCACTAACTGAGAGTTGTTATACCTAAAAAGGCGTACATGAATAACAATCGTAATAGGGACGATCTCGTATTAGACTTCAACAAAATTAAACTGATTCGTCAACCGTTCCGTTGCATTCCCAAAATGTTACTAGGGACATGAAGAGACAACGTATGAATTGTTATCAGTGTAACCGCTCTCATTTATTGAACAAATGCTGATCTTAAAAAGGTTGCAAACCACTATTGAAGGAATCATTAACACTCTCGTCCGTTTGTATATCAAATACATTATCAAACCTAACTCGGTGAAATGCTGTTTCATGTTCCTCAATTAGGTCAAATGGCTTTCCTTTCCTACCAACGGTCATCACCTATAAATCCTCTTGTATGCCTTTCAGGGAACCACCGATCTATTGCAATTGCCCAGTCTAAGAGTGTCTGCATGCCCGCTACATCTCGTTGAAAGTATGCAATATATTAAGAATCATATGAAGCACACTGTATTTTTTAAGCACCTGGCTGTTCAAGCTTTGTTATCGTGTTCCAGATTTCATGCATTAAACAAAGTACTGTTTCTGTGATTGCTAATCCAATATTGTATGATCTAATAATGCTTCCCAATTTCTGTGAAATTTTCCCAACGTACGGTAGAGTTACGATAGCTCTTCCGTCTTTCCGTTTCTTGTTGCCCCTATTGATAAAAAGATTCACCATCCATACACTGTACCCGTTTTTACTGCCACCTGTTTAATAATGTTTAATTCGTTTGACCAACCTCTTGGAATCACCGGTACAGCCGATGAAATTTGTTGCTGATGTAACTGGTGTTTACCACTTAGAATGGATAGTTTGGTGGATGGGCGGTAATGTGGACACATGGAGCAGAGAGTCTGCTGTCTTTTTTATTTTAACTAAGGCTGGGATTTCATGTCCGAATGTACTTCTTGCTTGTTAGGTGCTTGTTTATGTAGGCTTAAAACAGACAGCCAGATGATGGAAATTCATCTCCCGAAGCGCGTTGCTGAGGATCTGAGGATTATGTTCCTGACATTAGCTGTTGCATAAGTAAAGGAATTACAACGTTTATTTTTACAAATGGTACCTCCAGTCCTTCAGATGGACAGTATTAGAATAGGTCAACGTGATTTGCAGAGTTTCCATGAAGATGTGTACTCTAAGACAGAAAAAATACATGCACGACGAAGGAATTATGCAAATAGAATGGGAATCTGTAGATGTGATGTACACGCACAAACAAACAAACCATTACAATTTCAGGAAAACTGGATGATTTATTCACTAGATAGACTTTACAATTTGAGCAAATCAATAACGCGTTGTTCCACCTCTGTCCCAAATGCAGGCTGTTATTCGGCTTGGTTTTTACTGACGGTTGTTGAATGTCCTTCCGCGGGGCGTCGTGCCAAATTCTGTCCAATTGGCTCGTTAGATCATCTAAATCCCGAGCTGGTTGGAGGGCCATGCTCATAATATTCCGAAATTTCTCATCTGAGGGCAGATCCGGCGACTTTTCTGGACAAGACGCAGGAAGAAGAGCGATGTAACTCTCATCGTGTGCGGCGGGCATTTTCTTGCTGTATTGTAATCCCAGATTGGCATGCCACGAAAAGCCACAAAACTGGGCGTAGAATGTCGTTGACGGACAGCTGTAATGTAAACGTACCACTAATGACAATAAAACGAGCCCTGCTGTAAAAAGATGTGGCACCCTGACTCCTGTTTGTCGGATCATATTCCGGGCGGAAATTAGGTTGGTATCCCACCGCTATCTGGAGCGACTCCGGATACGTCGTCGACCTGGAATATCGTTGACTGGAGTAATCTTCAGTGATGATTCTCGCTTCCAACTGAGCCATGATGACCAGCGAAGACGTGTCTGGAGGCGTCCTAGACAGCTGTAGGATACAAAACTAACTGTCGCCGGCTATATGGCCTGACAGCCAGGAATGATGGTCTAGGGCGCCAGTTATTTTGACAGGAGGACCCGTTTTGGTTGTCATCTGCTGCACCCTTACACCCTTGGGATGGTTGCGGTTGTTTGTCTTCTTCTCGTGTTGACTGGCGCCACTCGGTTTCGCAAGCGTCGCCTGTCCGCTAGTGGCAGCAGCGGCGGTTGTCGGTATGTAGTAACTGTTGCCTTATATTTGGGGCGACGTCGTGGCTTTTCCGGGTCGTATGAGTGGGCCAGTTCGGTTGGGGACTCAGGAGGAGCCAGGTCCGGGCAGTGCCAGAACACGCCGGAACCACTGGCGGCACGCATGGTCTCCCGAATGGAAGGGCTCAGGTCACGAGGGAGCACGACCTTGTCGTAGACCGGATCAAACAAGTTTTAAGATGAGTGCACTTCAAACCAACTAGAGAAACCTCCACCACTGAGATATCTCGCGATTCTCCAGTGACGTGGGTTCGTGTTGCTGCTCCTAGTGTCACCGAGGCGAAGAGCAGCGAGTGGAGTGCTTGGGGAAGGTGGATTTGATTAGCTTTCCTCCAGTTCTTATTACTATTTACTGCCTTCAACTTGTCACAATTTGTTAAGTTCAAACAGCTGTAATTTTTCTTGCCTGGTGGCCGCTAACGCCCCAGTTACCTGCCCTGGGGGTTAGTGTATGTAACGGCGGTGTACGTTTCTTCGCCTTGACGCTGCTGTCCGGTAAGGCGTGTAGTTTTGACAGCTTTCTTGGTTGTAGGCCGGATGGTAATTCTTATACTCTGGGGGTAGTGATTCCTTTCTCGCTCTGTGCGCTCTAAACACAGTATTCTGGGGACGTAGTGCAGACTGCCGGTTCCGGCTTTGCCGTATTGTTCCATAGTTGCATTTGGTTTATCGGACGTCAGGTAGCTTCAGCAAGATTATCATTAGTCATTCGTTAGACCGCCACAAGTCTGAGTTACCATCTTGTGAAGTGAATGCAATTCTGGGCTGCCTATCTCATCGCTTGCGGAAGTGTTTGTTGCCGGACTTTCTAAGAGTTCGATTCCTGGAGCAGCTTCTGTGGCCTATTGGTTCTTGTAAGAAATATGTGTTCTAAAAGGACGTCTGATGGCCAGTAGTTCAGTGTAACGTTCCTTCAGTCCACGCCTTCTGCGGATATAATCTGCCTCAGTACCCTTTAAGAAACCTATGTATTGGCCGTTGTGTTTTATATTGTATTCTTTATTACAATACCTTGTAATGCCTACATTAAAGATTATATATGTCTAGTTAATAGTTCTGGTCGCCTTCTGGAATAAATCTAGCATTGCAGTGTTCAATGGACGTTGAGGATTGCGTTACTAAGTTTACCATCATCTTATTTCACCCCTTTGGTGATCAGTTGCTTGTTTCTTTAATTAACCTTCGATATTGTATTTGCTGTTTTGTATCAGGTTTCTAATTTTTTATATTATTGCCGTCCCTGGCGTGTAAGGCCTACAGCTGTGACTGTGGTCATTTGGCTTAAAATTCTAAGCCGGTATTTGTATTTTAACGGTAAGCCTTAAAACCTTGTTTACTGCCATTCCTGGCGTCTGATGCCTTCTGCTGTGTTTGTGGCGACTTGAATTTAATATTTCAATACCTGTAATTTGTAAGTTGCAGCGGGTTTTGAACAATTCCTATTTTATTGCCATTCCTGGCATGTAAAGCCTTCTGCCCAGATCACAGTGGCATAAAACATTATATGCTGTATCTGTATTTAATGGTAATTTGCTAATTTGTAACTCACTGAGAACACTATTACTTACACATTTGTTTATTCCTTCATTAATAACGTGTGATATTTTTTATTTATTGTTGAGTGTGGTATTACTGGTTTGAAATAAATTGTGTGTAACTGTAAAAGGCAACTAATAGTAACTGATTACGGCCCCGTCCACAATCGTAACCGAATCCTGCCTTCCCTTGATTACCAGGTTTCAGTGGCCCTTCATGGTAAAACATCCTGGGTTTACATTGCACCAAGATAAATGGCTCTCCAACCCCCTCAGGATTTATAAAAAAAAGGTTGACAAATGGCTCTGAGCACTATGGGACTTAACATATGATGTCATGAGTCCCCTAGAACTTAGAACTACTTAAACCTAACTAACCTAAGGACATCACACACATCCATGCCCGAGGCAGGATTCGAACCTGTGACCGTAGCGGTCGCGCGGTTCCAGACTGAAGCGCGTAGAACCGCTCTGCCAACATATTTAGGCTGTCGTTGACACCACAACACAAAAAGCTGCGTCTAGCTTGTGTCGTTACCGCGATGCATGGACTGCTGTTGAATGGCATTTTATTGCGTTCTGCACTGCACCAGATACAACTGGTTGCGAGGATGGCAGCGACATGAAAAGAAGTCGCATTCCTACAGTGCTTTAGAGATTCACAGAAGTGTAGTATTGATGCAGTGGTGTGATGAGCGTCGAGTATGACTTAAGTCGCGACTGGTAGTGACTGAGAGAACTGTCACGGCACAACGGTACGTCACGGACATCCTGGGTCCAGATATGTCGTCTCTCATCCGACAGTATGACACCGGTATCTGTGAACTGTCTGCGTGATGTCCGTGTACCACCTAGTCCAGCAAGATCCCCAGGTCTGTATCTGATAGAAGATACGTGCAACTAGTTTAGCCCTTTGTTGCCTGACGGTACTTAAAAGTACCAGTAACATTTGACTCTCATTACTTTCTCGTGGTGCAGTTTCGTGATCTGAGAGCCTGTCGGTACGTAACAGTAACTCTGCTAAACTGTTTCATCGATGTTATTGTGCAATACGTAGACCTGTCTGGCGGTCAGAGCTTGAAATTGTTTTTCGTGCGCTGCTGTGAAAACAGAAGATTTTATGTGCTTGTTTCCATGGTGTTGCCTGAATTTGTGCGCAATTTATTGAAACTTCCGTTGAGTTTTCCATTGTAAGTACTTACCTTCTTTGTTTTTTTTGTAATAGTTTGAAGAATTACGTTGCAAGTGAACGAGATAAAGTGGAAAATATAAAGCGGACTTATTAGTACCGTCAGGTTGTGCGAACACTTTATTGTAGCAACAATGCGTTACCTACCACTAGTTGTTCTGTCCACTTTTTCTCACACAGGTGGACGAAAATCGTAAAACTGCTGGCTACTTTCGACCTTTGAGTGATGCAGAGATTGAAGCAATTTTGTATGAGGACATTCCCTCTGATATTGCAGAGGATACTGACATCGAAGATGATGACGAAAATGTTAATAATTTTGACAAAGCTTTTTCGTGCAATTTGCAAGAGGCAGATTGTGAAACAAACTCCACTTGTTCGGATAATGATGCCTCAGAGAGTTCCTTGCCGTTTGCACCTTCACCTCAATGTGAATGTCGGACAGACAGAACGTGGAGAGACAAACACATTGAAACAAGGAACTGTGAATACAGATTTAGTGAAGGTATCTTCTTACACTTAGATTGTCATAAATTCTTTTTCAGCATTAGTCAAATTCTTCTTTTTCATTTCACGAATTACTCTAGAATCCTGTTCCGTCTGTGACAACTGCAGTACTATTTCCATTCATGTATTCGCTTTGCAGGGCCTATGGAAGAATTATTTCAGGATTGCCACACAGATACTGATGTTTTTTTTTTCATTTTGAAGCCAATTGTAGAAGACATAATTTTCCATAGCAATCTTTACGCAACACAGAAGGGAAAAATTTTAAATCTGAAGAAACATGAGCTGTTTGCTTTTTTGGGAAGTAATTTATTTATGGGTTACCACAAGCTGCCGTCGTGGAAGCACTACTGGTCTGCATGTGATGACCTTGGTATTTCTATTGTAAGCCGATGCATGAGTAGGGACAGGTTTGATTTTATTTTGAGTAATTTACATCTTAATGATAACACAAGAATTCCAGAAAGAAACATTGATAAATTGTATAAAATACGCCCGCTTCTGGCTGCTTTGAATAAGCAATTTATGTCCATATACAGGGGCACTAGAGAACTCAGTACTGATGAATCAATTATTGTCTTCAAGGGAAGAAGTAGCATAAAGCAATATAATCCATTAAAACCAATCAAAAGAGCCTATAAACTATGGGCAGTTTATGATCAAAAGGATACACACTCAATTTTGAAGTGTATCAAGGTAGAAATGAGACACTGGAGAAGGACTTTCAAGGATACGGTTTAGGGGAGAGAGTAGTACTGAAATTGTCTAAACCGTATTGGGGTCAGTAAAGAAATTTGTACCTTGACAATTTTTTTACTTCTATTCCACTTTTGGAGAAATTAAAATCCGTAAATACATTTTCCTGTGGAACAATTAGAACAAAAAGGAAAGGTTTGCCAGTGAATTTACCTAAAGAAAAATGTCTAAAGCGTGGGGAATCAAATCACAGAGTGTCATCTTTAGACCTAACAGTATTTCAATGGAGGGACAATAAAGTAGTGAATTTTGCGTCAAACATCCATGGCATTGAACAGAGCGTAGTGTCAAGAAAACAGAAAGATGGAACTAGTATGACTATACCATGTCCAGTTATTGTATGTGATTACAATAAAAACATGGATGGTGTGGATCATGCAGACAGATTACGTTCAACTTATCATCTTGACAGGCGATCAAAGAAATGTCTTTTCTGGGGAGCAATAGAAATTGCTTTTGTCAATGCTTACGTCATTTTCAGTGGTCTACATGGGGCACTGCCACTGATGGAATTTAGGCGTGCTGTGGCACTAGGGCTAATGAATGAACAGCAAGTGCCAAATCTCAAAAAGTGAAACTCTGGTAAAGATGAAATAACTCCCCCAAAGAGAAGGAAAGATAACTTTTCTGTTCCTAAGGATGTGCGTCTTGGCAACCGAGGAAACCATTTTGTAGTGTTCAGTTGTAAAAGAGGACGATGCGAAATGTGTGCGAAAAATAAAATTCAGTCGAGACCACATTCGCAATGTAGTACATGTAAAGTGTATTTGTGCTGCAATGAGAAAAAGAACTGTTTCATACAATTTCATGAGGTATCACTAAATATGTGATATGTATATACTGTCAAAAATGTATAGCTAATTTACTATGTATTGTAAAGTTGCTCTAGAAGGTAAATTTATGAGAAATTTTTAAAAAAATCAGGAATATCATATTTTTGTTACTCAATTTTCTAATGTAAAACTATTTAGTATTTATGTGGAATAAAATACAAGTTATAAAAATTGGAGCATTTTTCTGCGCATGTTGTGATTCTGTCCATGGAGTCTGACCGTACTTTTGAGTACATGGAGTGAAAAAAGTTGCAAAAAAAAATAAAATTTTACAAAAAATCCTACCGTCATTTGAGGCCACAATAACATAAATTCTGCAAAGAAAATGCTAAAAAGTAAATTTTTTCTTATGTCAGGAAACAGAGGGTTAGACGTCAAGTGTGTCATAGCGCCAGGGTCCAGGGTTTCAGGGACCAATTACAACAGTTGTGAGCCACCTTGCCTCAGGGAACGATGCGTCAGCCTTATGGCAACATTCAAAACTGAATCAGTGCATATATCCAGTTAGATCACATGCGGTGCAACACCATCCTCATAAGTGGGCCCATACTGCGTTTTTTATTTTATTTTATTCATTTTTTTCCCAATTTGACTCGCTATTGTATTTATCGAAATGCTGTGTCAAACCGTGAACTTTGTAAGAGGTCCATGACTAAGGAATTTATTGCTAGCACACTCGAACAAATGTAATTTCGATAGATTTCTCACGCGCTGCCTGCGATATGTAAGCTGTAAGAGAATCTCAGACCAAAGAACAGTGTTGACTGCAGTAGGCACTGTATGGCAGTAGTAGTAACTTGTAGCTAAGAGTTGTGTGTAAGGAGTTCGCTGGGGCGGTCGTGGGGAGCGATGGCGGTGCCTTAGCGATGTAGTATAAGGTAAAAGCAGCCTCGCGCATATGTACTATTGTTATATCGAGTCCCATGTAAATGTTTTTAAAAAAATCTCTTAATAATAATCTTTCTTATAAAAATTACCTTTTTGACAATCACTCATCTCGATTTAAAGAATTTACTAATTTCTCTAATCCATGGTCATCCCAATTTTTGTAAAGAAAAATCAGTTGTTTCTTTTTATACATGACAAATCTATCGGCCAGCACTGCACTGAGGTGTGCCAGAAAAATTTCTTATAGGAACAGATATATATGCGTTATCCGGCGACTTCATTGAGGTAAGATTTTCAATTTATTCAGTATGATCTTTCACACCCATGACGCAGCACAGCTAACGTCCAAATTTATCAGTTTAGATTCACAGTCAGTTAATTATTGAAAGGTTACATATGAGTCACATTTTTTATAGGGAGGTAAGCCACATTTTATTATTGGTAGGTTACGGAATTTATCTGTTGGTAGGTTACACTAAATGTGAGTGCTATACATAACTATATTTTACTGTTGCGAGGTTACACTTTGGAGGTTACACTATTTTTTCTGTTGGGAGGTTACAACTTTCATTTCGTTTCCCCTACCGTGTGCTTTACTTTCTCTCAGTCAATGGATATACAGGGTGAGTCACCTAACGTTACCGCTGGATATATTTCGTAAACCACATCAAATACTGACGAACCGATTCCACAGACCGAACGTGAGGAGAGGGGCTAGTGTAATTGTTTAATACAAACCATACAAAAATGCACGGAAGTATGTTTTTTAACACAATCCTACGTTTTTGTAAATGGAACCACGTTAGTTTTGTTAGCACATCTGAACATATAAACAAATACGTAATCAGTGTCGTTTGTTGCATTTTAAAATGTTAATTATATCCGCAGATATTGTAACCTAAAGTTGACGCTTGGGACCTCCGACGTTCAGTTGCGTGTTGTAACAAACACGGGCCACGGTCGGCGAGCGGCATCCTCAGGGACATGTTTACTATAACGACCGTGTTTACGAGTGTGGCTGTAGTGCACTGTTGTGGTTTGGTCTAGCTGTCGCAGTGTCCGCATGTAGCGCTTGCTGCTATTGTTATTCTGCATTCGTCTCCGCACTCAGACCAACTGTAGTACACCGTGTTACCAGACGTCTGTGATAGTGTAGTGTTGTACGAACTGTGACCATGGTGTATTCGAACTCTGAAAAGGCGGAGATGATACTCATCTATGGCGAGTGTCGACGAAATGCAGCTGAAGCCTGCAGGGTGTATGCAGAACGGTACCCGGACAGAGAGCATCCAACGTGCCGCACATTGCAAAACATCTACCGCCAACTGTATGCAACAGGTATGATCCTAGCACGCAAACGGGTCCGTAACAGGCCCGTCACAGGAGAAGCGGATGCAGTTGGTGTGTTAGCTGCTGTTGCCATGAACCCACACTTGAGTACACGGGACATTGCGAGAGCCGGTGGAATGAGTCAAAGTAGTATCATGCGCATACTGCATCGTCACCGCTTTCACCCGTTTCATGTGTCGCTACATCAGCAATTACATGGTGATGACTGTAATCATCGAGTGCAATTCTGTCAATGGGCATTAACAGAGAATGCGTTGCAGTTCTATCTGTTTACCGATGTAGCGGGTTTCACAATCCAGGGGGCAGTGAATCTACGGAACATGCATTACTGGTCCGTGGACAATCCTCGCTGGCTCAGACAGGTAGAGCGACAGCGACCGTGGACTATAAATGTATGGTGCGGAATCATTGGCGACCACCTCATTGGTCCTCACTTCATTGCAGGGGCCCAAACAGCTGCAACATACATCGCGTTTCTACAGAATGATCTGCCACCGTTGATCGAAAATGTCCCACTGGAAACGCGTCGACGTATGTGGTATCAGCATGATGGTGCACCTGCTCATTCCGCAATTAACACTAGGCTGATCCTCGACAGGATGTTCGACGGGCGTTTCAAAGGACGTGGAGGACGCATAAATTGTCCAGCCCGTTCTCCTGATCTTACACCTCTGGACTTCTTTCTGTGGGGTACGTTAAAGGAGAATGTGTACCGTTATGTGCCTACAACCCCAGAGGATATGAAACAGCGTATTGTGGCAGCCTGCGGCGACATTACACCAGATGTACTGCGGCGTGTACGACATTCATTACCCCAGAGATTGCAATTGTGTGCAGCAAATGATGGCCACCACATTGAACATCTATTGGCCTGACATGTCGGGACACACTCTATTACACTCCGTATTTGAAAACGGAAACCACGTGTGTACGTGTACCTCACCCCTCATGGTAATGTACATGTGCGTCAGTGAAAAAGACCAATAAAAAGGTGTTAGCATGTGGATGTAATGTGCTGTTCCAGTCTCTTCTGTACCTAAGGTCCATCACCGTTCCCTTTGGATCCCTACGTAATTCGGTGCTCTCCATACACACGATCGAACAGCGGAGGAGTGGTACCCAAGCGTCAACTTTAAGTTACAATATCTCCGGATGTAATTAACATTTTACAATGCAACAAATGGCACTGATTACGTATTTGTTTATATGTTCAGATGTGCTAAGAAAACTAACGGTGTTCCATTAAAAAAAACGTAGGATTGTGTTAAAAAACATACTTCCGTGCATTTTTATATGGTTTGTATTAACCAATTACACTAGCCCCTCTCCTCACGTTCGGTCTGTGGAATCGATTCGTCAGTATTTGATGTAGTTTACGAAATACATCCAGCGGTAATGTTAGGTGACTCACCCTGTATATCAGCCATCTTTGGACCATTGATAAGAAAGTCTTCCTCTGGACTTGTCAAGGCAGACGGGGTAGTGCACTCCACAGTTCTTGCTCTAGAAAGACCTGGAAATGGAACGTGATAATACCAATACAGCTGGCAAATTTTCTCTGCTAGAAACTTCACGAACCCTTGGCCAGCGCCCATAAATTTAATTAAATTTGTAAGATATTTTGTTGAAATATATTTTGAATCACAGTGCTTTTAGAGGGAGTGGCAGTATTCCCTTCGTTACTGAAAACACAAGTTACACAGTAAAATACAAGAATGGCGAATGCGACATTTATTGCAGGTACGTAAGGAAGCAGATAGAAAATTCCCTATTAAATGTTTTGACTGGTCTGAGCTCAAAATGTTGGAAGACTGATGAGATTGCTATCACAAGGTGCCTTTACTGTCTTAGTGGAGATACTATAAGTAGGGAAAATTACGAAACCTGATACATTTGCCACTGAAGAACGATTTATAAGCCTGCTTTCGTTGATGCAGGGTAACGGCCTTGCCGCAGTGGATACACTGGTTCCCGTCATATCACCGAAGTTAAGCGCTGTCGGGTGTGGCCGGCACTTAGATGAGTGACCATCCGGGCCGCCTTGGGCTCTTGCCATTTTTCGGCGTGTACTCAGCCTCGTGATGCCAATTGAGGAGTTACTTGACGAATAGTAGCGTCTCCGGTCAGAGAAAACCATCATAACGACCGGCAAAGCGTTGTGCTGACCACACGCTTCTCCTATCCGTATCCTCAGCTGAGGATGACACGACGGTCTGATGGTCCCGATGGGCCACTTGTGGCCTGAAGACGGAGTGGTTTTTTCGTTGATGTACATACTTTTCTTAGCACACAGAATGTCCACATCAAACATGTTCCTTCAGCTAAACAAAACACCATTATGCGTTGCGCTTGCTCTGAGTTTTACTGAGCACACGTTAGACGCCATCGTTTGAGAGGCGTGCACCTTTATCACACCACCGATCAATACGGTACTATTTATGACTTTCTAACTGTTCAAATGTGTGTGAACCCTAAGGAACCAAACCACTTGGGTCATCGGTCCCTGGAATTACACAGTACTTAAACTAACTTATGCTAAGAACAACACACACACCCATGCCCGAGGGAGGACTCGAACCTCCGGCTGGAGGGCCTCCGCAGTCCGTGACGTGGCGCCTTTAACCAAAATGGTTCAAATGGCGCTGAGCACTATGGGATAACGTCTGAGGCCCTCAGTTTCCTAGAACTTCGAACTACTTAAACCTAACTAACCTAAGGACACCACACACATCCCTGCCCGAGGCAGGATTCGAACCTGCGACTGTAACGGTTTCGCGGTTTCAGACTGCGCGCCTAGAACGGCTCGACCACAGCGGCAGGCCGCCTCTAACCGCTCGGCAACTCTGCGCGGCGACTCTCTAATTCTGCTGCTCATGACTGTACAGTGTATTTGTAAAGTGCTCGTCACAATCTGTATTACACATTTTCTTGGAGCTGCGCACTCAGGTGGAGTTATTTACTTAAGCAACAGTACAGCGACGGAATTTATTTATCCTTTGTTTATCGAGCAAACCTCAGCACGATGCCTATCCTACCCCACCACCAATCCCCTCCACCCACAAAATTACTTTCTCCCGATGCAGTGCTGAAGCTGGAATTTCGCTAGTACAAACAAATGCAACATTGCAGTTTATACATTGTTGATGTGGCGGTTTGAGCTGTCCCGCAATACTTCTGTCTGTGAAGTCCATATATCTATGTCCCTGATGCGACACGGTGTGTGGACACATTGAATGTGTTAACGTTTTCGTCGAGAAAGTCTGAGCAGACAAAAACGCGTCGGCAGCGGGCGCGCGGTTTCTGGGTCAGAGTTGTCGGAGGGAGCGGAACTGGCGAGGAAGTGGTGGCGCGGGGGAAGCCGCGGCGCTGCGGTCGCCCTACCTGCCGGCTGCGCAGAGTATGCGCGGAATTTCTCGGCAGCCGGCAGCACAGAAGCGCGCGCGGAGAGTGTGGGCGGGCCGCATTCCGCGAGTTTGCGCCCACGCCGTGATGCGACACGGCGTGCTGTCGTTACTGGAGCTCCGTCCTGCCCGTCTGCCTGCTGCCGGCAGCTCGGCGGGGTTCCTCTGCGTACCGTCTCTGTTGCTAGTGCTAAGGCTAGCGTGGCACTTCTAAGACCACTGATGTGTAGGAACAGTATCAAACAAGACTAACAGCAAATATATACACATAGAAAGGTACCATGAATGGTTTCTTAGAAGTAGATACCTTAGGGGTTGCGAAGCAACTCAAATCGCTTGATACGGGCAAGTCTTCAGGTCCAGATTGTATACCTATTAGGTTCCTTTCAGATTACGCTGATACAATAGCTCCCTACTTGGCAATCATATACAACCGCTCGCTCTCCGACAGATCTGTACCTACAGATTGGAAAATTGAGCAGGTCGCACCAGTGTTTAAGAAGGATAGTAGGAGTAATCCATCGAACTACAGACCTATATCGTTGACGTCGGTTTGCAGTAGGGTTTTGGAGCATATACTGTATTCAAACATTATGAATCACCTCGAAGGAAGCGATCTATTGATACGTAATCAGCATGGTTTCAGAAAACATCGTTCTTGTGCAACGCAGCTAGCTCTTTATTCGCACGAAATAATGGTCGCTATAGACAGGGGATATTTCTAGATTGCCGGGAAGATTTTGACACCGTTTCTCACAAGCGACTTCTAATCAAGCTGCGGGCCTATGGGGTATCGTCTCAGTTGTGCGACTGGATTCGTGATTTACTGTCAGGGAGGTACCTGTTCGTAGTAATAGGCGGCAAATCATCGAGTAAAACTAAAGTGATATCAGGTGTTCCGCAGGGAAGCGTCCTGGGACCTCTGCTGTTCCTGATCTATATAAATGACCTGGGTGACAATCTGAGCAGTTCTCTTAGGTTGTTCGCAGATGATGCTGTAATTTACCGTCTACTAAGGTCATCCGAAGACAAGTATCAGTTGCAAAGCGATTTAGAAAAGATTGCTGTATGGTGTGGCAGGTGGCAGTTGACGCTAAATAACGAAAAGTGTGAGGTGATCCACATGAGTTCCAAAAGAAATCCGTTGGAATTCGATTACTCGATAAATAGTACAATTCTCAAGGCTGTCAATTCAACTAAGAACCTGGGTGTTAAAACTACGAACAACTTCAGTTGGAAAGACCACATAGATAATATTGTGGGGAAGGCGAGCCAAAGGTTGCGTTTCATTGGCAGGGCACTTAGAAAATGCCACAAGTCAGCTTACACTACACTCGTTCGTCTTCTGTTAGAATATTGCTGTGCGGTGTGGGATCCTTAACAGGTGGGATTGACAGAGGACATCGAAAGGGTGCAAAAAAGGGCAGCTCGTTTTGTATTATCACGTAATAGGGGAGAGAGTGTTGCAGATATGTTACGCGAGTTGGGATGGAAGTCATTAAAGCAAAGACGTTTTTCGTCGCGGCGAGATCTATTTAAGAAATTTCAGTCACCAACTTTCTCTTCCGAATGCGAAAATATTTTGTTGAGCCCAACCTACATAGGTAGGAATGGTCATCAAAATAAAATAAGAGAAATCAGAGCTCGAACAGAAAGGTTTAGGTGTTCGCTTTTCCCGCGCGCTGTTCGGGAGTGGAATGGTAGAGAGACAGTATGATTGTGGTTCGATGAACCCTCTGCCAAGCATTTAAATGTGAAATGCAGAGTGATCATGTAGATGTAGATGTAGACGTTTGATTTGGCCCTTGGGAGGGTGTCACGAATGGACTACAGTGAACAAGCCATGAAGACGGGCGCAAAGTTTAACGTCAAAGTCTACTTACTAAGTTTCAGGAACGAGCCCAAAGTCATGAATTTAAGAATATTCTACAACACCGTATCTATCGCTTCCGTAGGGATCATAGAGACTAGATTGTAATAATTATATCGCGTTCAGACGTTGTTAATGAACCTTTCTTCCACGAGTTACTAGAATTATGGATGGTACTCTCTATCATGCTTGAAACGAATGGTAAAATTCGCAGGACAGAACAGGTAGTTGGAATTGTGGAAAGGGGCCAAAAAATGGGCGGCTGTCAGTTACACTCGAACAGTTATAACTTTATTTAGTTGCCCAAACATTACAGCGCAAATTTCTGAGCTTAATTAGCGACTGAATATTTCCCACAATCTTATGGCGTAGGGGCAGAACATCTTCAATTTTTAAAACGGCTGAAGGGCCATGATTGAAAAACACAACTACAATAAATTTTCAAAAGGCCGAAAGCCTAAGGTTTTATTCTTAAATAATATTTCAAATGATGCTAAAGGACAAACAATCTAAGACTTGACAAGTAAGGAACTTTAATTTTAAAACGGCTGAAGGCCCATTATTTAAAACCCAACTAAAAGTATACAATTTCAAACCATCGGCTATGAGTCATTAAAATACACTATCAAACGCCAATAAGAAAATGCAGTACAGCCAGGCGCGCACAGAAGTTTCCGGGGGTTGGTCCGCACTTGAGACATTAACGTTGGTTAGCGGAGACAGGTAGTCGGCCCAACTATATCCGATCCGCCGGCAACCCAACCAAGAGACAGTCAACGGACCCACCGACAAGATGACTTGCTTTCCACCCGGCCAGTACACAAGGAACTCCAAAGCCAAAACGTAAAAGGCGTAGCCACCCACAACTAAGTATGCATAAGCTGTCAACACTACACACACGTGTTGAACAGTGACAACACGGTGAGGAAAGGATACTACCTGAATTTCATGTCAAGGCAGGTAACCGGAACACTAACGGCAAAAAGGCAGAAAATTCCACTGGAGCACTTGGACTTCAAATAAGCAAAATACAGTTAAACTCCACCGGATGGTGGCCAAACTTTCTTCAACTCGGACCCTCGCTGTTGCTCACGGGAATACCCCCAAGAGCCAACCATGAAAACCAACAGCACAATGTGAACAGACTAGCTTCGGTAATTAAATTACCACTCAACTTTGATGTCCTGCGTCGGTGAGCCACGAACCTCGTAGCAATTGGAAAAGCTCCCACACACTCCGACACTGCGTAGAGACCGCCAACGAGCCTAGCCCACACGCAGCGCGGAGATTTCCTGGCTGATCCACACCAACCGACCGACTGCCGCACTCCGGCTAGCCGGAAACTTTAAGCACCAGACCAAACATAGTACAAGGTGCGAATATCGAAGCGCACCGCTGCTGCCACACGTAGAGAGAGGAAGAACCACGGCATAACCGCAATGACCACGGGAAACCAAACGCAGAGTAACAGTCAAGGTTTAAACTAATGCATAAGCCGGGGCCAGCACGGCTCAGTGCTCTTTATAGTGGTTTGCTCAGTATGGATGCAGAAGTATATAGAGATAGATGTTGATGTAAAAGTATCCAAATGGTGAAAGTGTAAATTAATAGGAAAACAATTGTTACGTAGATGACGTACGTTTACTCCGATATAAACCGTAGTTTTGTGCTCCTTCCGCTTCACATTCTGTCCTTCACGTGAGCCTTAAAATACATTTATTTGTATATACAGGAGAATAATTACGTTACGTACTTTTTAAGCAGGTGCGTTTCTCCAGTCCTGATACGTATTGAAAGCGGCACGCCACTGTATCACAGTGCCCCGCTAGAGGAGACAAAATGGAACAGACCAAACTTCTGATGAAAGTCAGATGGCTATAACTTAAGTCTACCTGTCATATACAAGCTATGCCGGGAGGAATGGTCAGCATTCAGGCATATGGCAGGAACGATTATTCGAAACGAAAAATCTATCAGGCATGGACTCTAAAATGCATCTCTTAAGAGCTACGAATATTTGTTCGGTAGAAGAGATCTGTTTCTCAGCAGCGTAGATGAACAAATGTTTGTATTTCTCAGGTTTACATTTCAGAGCCCATTTACTGTATTCCTACATATATTTCTCTTCTTTCGGCCCGTACTACTACCTCTCAGAAAATGGAAAGCAAAGAGCTTGCTGCAGAGGATATACAGGGCTATTACAAATGATTGAAGCGATTTCATAAATTCACTGTAGCTCCATTCACTGACATATGGTCACGGCACACTGCAGATACGTAGAAAAACTCATAAAGTTTTGTTCGGCTGAAGCCGCACTTCAGGTTTCTGCCGCCAGAGCGCTCGAGAGCGCAGTGAGACAAAATGGCGACAGGAGCCGAGAAAGCGTATGTCGTGCTTGAAATGCACTCACTTCAGTCAGTCATAACAATGCAACGACACTTCAGGACGAAGTTCAACAAAGATCCACCAACTGCTAACTCCATTCGGCGATGGTATGCGCAGTTTAAAGCTTCTGGATGCCTCTGTAAGGGGAAATCAACGGGTCGGCCTGCAGTGAGAGAAGAAACGGTTGAACGCGTGCGGGCAAGTTTCACGCGTAGCCCGCGGAAGTCGACGAATAAAGCAAGCAGGGTGCTAAACGCACCACAGACGATGGTTTGGAAAATCTTACGGAAAAGGCTAAAGCAGAAGCCTTACCGTTTACAACTGCTACAAGCCCTGACACCAGATGACAAAGTCAAACGCTTTGAATTTTCGGTGCGGTTGCAACAGCTCATGGAAGAGGATGCGTTCAGTGCGAAACTTGTTTTCAGTGATGAAGCAACATTTTTTCTTAATGGTGAAGTGAACAGACACAATGTGCGAATCTGGGTGGTAGAGAATCCTCACGTATTCATGCAGCAAATTCGCAATTCACCAAAAGTTAACGTGTTTTGTGCAATCTCACGGTTTAAAGTTTACAGCCCCTTTTTCTTCTGCGAAAAAAACGTTACAGGACACTTGTATCTGGACATGCTGGAAAATTGGCTCATGCCACAACTGGAGACCGACAACGCCGACTTCATCTTTCAACAGGATGGTGCTCCACCGCACTTCCATCATGATGTTCGGCATTTCTTAAACAGGAGATTGGAAAACCGATGGATCGGTCGTGGTGAAGATCAGGATCAGCAATTCATGTCATGGCCTCCACGCTCTCTCGACTTAACCCCATGCGATTTCTTTCTGGGGTTATGTGAGAGATTCAGTGTTTAAACCTCCTTTACCAAGAAACATGCCAGAACTGCGAGCTCGCATCAACGATGCTTTCGAACTCATTGATGGGAACATGCTGCGCCGAGTGTTGGAGGAACTTGATTATCGGCTTGATGTCTGCCGAATCACTAAAGGGGCACATATCGAACATTTGTGAATGCCTAAAAAAACTTTTTGAGTTTTTGTATGTGTGTGCAAAAAATTGTGAAAATATCTCAAATAATAAAGTTATTGTAGAGCTGTGAAATCACTTCAGTCGTTTGTAATAACCCTGTATGTTTCGCGGCGCCGAAGATGAGAAAGTGATTATAGCTCTTAAGGTATGCGTTTTATAGCCCATGTTTCCTAGACGTTTTTTCTTCGAATGGAGGATGTTGTAATATCCACGATTAATGACCATTCCTCCTGGGACACCCTGTATACACATTGTCATCATCTGTCTCCGAAGACATGCTAGATTGTCCTGTGCATGTCTCAACTACGGCAACCTATATACCTAAATGTATCTGTTTGAACATGCTTTCTGTATTCAAGCCTTTGTCCTATTTTCACCGCCCCCTCCCTCCTCCCTTCACACTCCCGTCCATTACCAAATGAACAATTCGTTGTTGCCTCAGGGTGTTTCTTATCAACTGACCCCTTTTTCTGTCAAGTTATGCATTTCTATTTTCCCAAATCGCATTCAGTACTTCAACATTTTTTATGCACTCTACTCATCTAATTTTCATCATTCTTCTACAGCATCATATTTCGAAAGCTTTTATTCTCCTCTTATCTGATCTGTTTATCTTACACTTTTGTTCCGTTCAAGTATACATTCGACACAAATACTTCAGAAAAGACTTCCTAACACTCACATTAGTGTTACATACTAACAACTTCCACGTTTTCAGAAATGCTTTTCTTACTGTTCCCTGTAATTTATATCGCTTGTTCTGTAGCCATCGTCAGTTATTTTGCTGCCCGAAGACAAGAAGACATATGCCACTCACCGCCTGATTTAATTCCATTAAACTTGTTTTACGTTTTTCGGTGTAAATTCATAACCTGTTTTCAAGACACTAATGCTTCCGTTCAACCGCTGTCGTAACTGGTTTGCCTCCTCTGACGGAATTAAATGTCATCGTATCACACGCTCACACAACACAGGCTGTATAAATATACACTTTTTTGCACTTTTTTAGTATAAGATGTTAAATTATCATGTGACTGTTACACACAAAATGTCTGTAATAATCTCCACTAGGGATGCCATAGTTTCTCCGAGGCATGAAAGTGGTCCGCTCTTCAATTTGTAATGACTGAAAACACTAATTACGTTTTAAAATTGCCGTTTTATTGAGCACTCTCTTCATCTGACGCAAGTTACAATAAATCTTCCAGGAATATTTTTTTTAAGTATTGGTTGTTGATCACATAATTTTATGACAATAAGCTTCTAAAAATTTGTTCATGTGCGACCTTTCTTCTACTTTCAAATGTTCAAATGGTTGTGAATTCCTAAAAGACCAAACTGCTGAGGTAATCGGTCCCTAGACTTACACACTACGTAAACTAACTTATGCTAAGAACAACACACACACACACACACACACACACACATGCCCGAGGTAGAACTTGAACTTCCGGCAGTAGCCCTTCTACTTTCGAAACACACTTCCATCCAACAACTCGCAGAAAAAGCACTAATAACAGCTCCAGAGAGGCAGAGATATGTATTTGAATACTTTCACTAAATTAAAAAAAGGTCTGCGTTTCATGACGTAGTTCAGATTATGATTTCATGTAATAAGTTTTACTTTATTCTTTATACAACATCAAACTGACCGTAATAACTACCATGATGGTTATCATTTTGAAGGCAGACTATTTTTTATATCAATCATACTAAAATAATTTCATAGCTTAGAAAATTGGCATTGAAATACCGAACCAAGATGAAAGTAACGAAAAACTGAATTTCTCAGCAAAAATTGAAGATAGCGGGAGTTGCACCAAGGTGGTATCGGATTATTCATCTATTAAGAATCTGCTACCGAATGATTTAATTTGTAAGAATGAGACGACATTCGATTGTTACAATCGACAAAATTTTCATTCCTCCCCTGAATTTCTTTTCCAAATTACTCATTGATTTCTTTTACTCATAACTTCATGTACAGATGGAATAACATATGGGACAGGCTACAACCCTGTCTCACTTCCTTCTCAATTACGGCTTCATGTTCATGTATTTCCACTCATATAACTACAGCCCGGTTTCTGTAAAAGTTGTAGCCACGTTTTTATATATAGAGTGGAGACCCTCCACGCCCACACTGGCATTATGGCCAACACTAAAGGGTTACTGCCCTCTCTGCATATTGGTTAGTTTTCACTAAGTGAGATCTCGCAGGATGTGAGTACTGCGATGTTATGATTAAGTACTCGTACTAATGATTAGCCACTAATACGCGCCAAGGAAAAAAAATCTCTGCGATAGTTGGGTCGGGTTGTAAGAGCAGTACATGTTTTCTTCCTGCCTGCGACAGGTCATGCAAGCGCAGGCTTTGTTAGTGTTGGGTATCATGCAGATGGATACCTTTGACGTTGTGCGGTGGTGTTACTCGGCGGCTGCCGCTGGGTGCCGGTGTAAGTTTTTCGCCCAGTGTAAGTATACCTGTGACAGGTTTATCATAGTTTAGTGTCCGATAGATCACATATCGGATTCACAGTGTAGGGCAGTGTCGGCAGTTTGTTTGTGCCTTAGTGTGCGAGCTTGTCGGTTTCCTAGCTGTCGGCTTTAATAGCAGCTGGCACATCCAGTCAATGTTGCTGATTTGCAGGGGCTTGCCGTGGGTGTATGTTAGCTCATCATAGGTGGTTATGCCCTACCTAGGAGTGTCTTTGGCCGCTTATGCTTCCACGTATGGTTCTGATAATAGTTTCCCAAAGGGTGAAAGGATTGTTCAAGTGTCTCGTGTCCTTGTGTAGTAGCGTGGCTAATTTCTTGATTACTTTCCCAGGAGGTATTCATTGGGAAGATCCACGGTGAGGGTATAGCGTAGAGCGTTGCTAAAGATGCGTAGCACTTTGTTCCGTCGCAGACGTGTAGGAGCTGCGTATCTCCAGACGGGAGCTGCGTACGTCATCAGAGGTCAAATCAGTGTCATGTACAAGGACCTCGACATCCTCCTATTCAGTGTACTTTACGTGTTGAATATTGGGTAGAGTTCTTTGAGCCTAACGTGCTCTTTGTTGGCAACGTATTCTATGTGGTCCCCCATGTAAGTCTCGGCTCCACCCAGAAACGAAGATATCTTCCATCGGAAACGCATTGGGCGTACATGTAGTGTTACCTGTCGACAGTGTTGATGGTTGTGCAGTACCTTCGGTCTGCTTGTGAACAGAGCTGCTTCGTGTTTGTCGATGTTTACTTAAATACGCCATTGTTCCAACCAAGGCTCGGCAGTTCTGAGTGCCGTCCGTATTCGTGAATTTATGTTCGACGTTTTCCAGTCTTGCGCAAGGATGGCTGCGTTATTCGCCTGGGTGGCTAACGTCGTGGTTTGTGTTGCTGGAAAGTCATGAAGAGGGTGAACAAGATGGGTCCCAGGATGCTTCCCTGGGGACACAGTGAAAGTGCTGCTGAGCGTGTTCCTACAGTTCTCCGAATCACAAATTCATCTTCTCAGCAGTGAGGTTCTACCAATTTCCATTCTTCTGTAATTATTTCGTCCCAATATTTTGCACCTATGACTAATTAAACTGTTCGTCCTACGCTATTAACACCTGTCAACATTTGCCTTCTATGTAACTGGATTCGTTCTATTCTTCCTGAAGTTTGAGGGTATCTCGACTGCCTCATACATCTTGCACGCCGGGTAGAATAATTTTTCTGTGGCAGGCTCTCACAAGGGTCTCAGTAATTCTGAGGGAATATCGTCTATTGAAGGGGTCTCGTTTCCACTTACGTCTTTCGGTCCTCTGTCAAACTCATCTCATATCTTCCATCTCATCTTCACCCACTTCCTCTTTACCTTTGGTTCGAAGTTTGTTTTTCTTATGCAGACTCTTTGTATATCCCTTACAACTTTCAGATTTCCCTACTTTGCTTAATACTGTGTTGACAGGCATGTGAGACATTGTTTTGACGTCGGTTGGAAGTGGGATGTAGGACTTGATCAATATGGCCACTGGAGATGCACCAGTGCCGGCAGTGCAACTATGGCCAATAGGAAGCATGGGTTCAGCCAAGGATTATCGCCAGAGACCCGAATATGATGGCACGATGGGAACAGCTGGTGGGAGGAACGGCTTGAACTACAATAACTGCCAGGAATGCAACAGCTGAGGGAGGGTACCTGGTGGGTGGGTCTATGGGGCAGAAGAGGGTGAAGGAGTCATGGTGCCACATGATACCTTGTTCTGAGGAGAGCGGGAAGGTACTGTGCCATCCTCATGAGAAAAGGTAAGCCACATCTGCGTGTTCTTGGAGAAGACTTGATGTGGTGGACACTGATGACAGGTCAGCTGCAGCTGACAGCAGTAGGGTTCCACAAACGATGGCCACCGGAGATGTGACTGTATCAACAGTGCATCTGTGGCAGATGGGAGAACGAGCTTCAACAACAACAGCTGCCTGCGAAGTGATGGTTCCAGCAGGGTAGTGTTCGTCCTGGCTGAAGAGCACCAGATCTCAGCAGCTCACATTTGCAGCACAGTATGCTTGCTGTGACATATGACGACTACACTGGGTTTTCTGACATCCTTGTCACCAACATTTGTGTCCTGCTGTTGGTGGCACACATACAGATGTTTAATGATTGTCAAGTAGTGAGTCAATAACACTTTTTTTGCACAACATGTAAAAGCAAAAATTCAACATAACATATACTCCAATAGAAACTTAAGGATCCTCATGATGTGACACAAATATAATGTGAGGGCTCTTTTGACGTTGTTATTAGGCACAAGTAGCCAGTATGAGTTCTACAAACAATGCTATTTCCTCGGACAAAAAGCCTTGAGAGGGTTCTGTGTCTAAGGAAGCTGATGGGAGATGCAGACTCCACCAACAGTGGCCACTGGAGTCTGTGGTGGCTGGAGGCTCAATGTGTCTGCTATGTCATATCTTCCATGGTGGCTGCTGAAGGATAGTGTTGTCCAAGTATAAATCCAGAGGTGTGAGCTGTATTGAATGGGTCACTTTTGCTGCTGGTGTCAAGTCTGGAGCATGGGATCAGCTGGAGTGAACTGCTTGCTCGCTGATGCTGATACAATGTGCTGCCATATTGATGCCCAGACTTTGCCACAGGTGTGTTTGCCTATGCGTCCACTGCATACTTGATGAGTTTTCCTACAAATAATCAGCAGAACATCAGTCTGAGGTCTGCTGTTACAATCGACTGCAGATTGACAACTAGGTAAACATGGCACAAGCCCCAGGGTCCTGCAACGAACGTTCTCATTGTGGAGGTGCGTATGAGTACTGTATCGAATGTACTTCCGACCACTAGACTGGTGTTACTTGGAACTCGAGAGTTGAGAGAGGTTTTGGGACACATTGCTGAGCGAGGATTGTGGCTTACATCTTTTGCAGATTGTAGGTGAGGAAATTTGTGGTGGCTGTCACTGCAGCATATGAGTGCTGTTGATGACGGGCGTGATATCGTTTGCATGTAATTCAGATTGGGTGTTCTTCATCTTGGCAGCTCACTGATGAAGATAACATACAAAATGACAGTCTGTGTAGGACTCAGGCGCAGATGTGGTGACAAAACGACTTTTCCAAATTGGCACAGGCATCCTGCAACTTGGAGCAAAGAGGACTGATATGGGACACAGGTATCCCGAGCAACAGTTGTTTGAGGAGGAGTCTCTTGTGCCATATAGAGTCGAAAGCATGAGATGCATCCAGGAGGATAACCCCAGAATACATCTGGTATTCTATTGCTTCCATAGCGTTATCTATCAACCACATCAGTTGGAAAATTGTTGAAGGTCTATGTTGGAATCCAAACTGTATGTTGGGGTGATGTCATTCTACCAAATGTGAAGCTACAGTGTATTCAAATAAAACTGCTCGAAAACATTAGAGAGTGAAGGAAGAAGACTGATCAGACGATAGCTAACAGGAGTACATAGATCCTTATGTGGCTTGGGGATGGTGACATCTCCATTTGTTTCCAGGCTTCAAGATACACTCGTGTCTGCAAGGCTGTATTAAGAATGGCAGCAATCCTTCTGTAGGTGAGCAGAGTTAGTTCCCAAATCATCTGGTGGTGATGAAGTTGTGGAACCTCCTCAACTGATTGTAGACCTCTTCATTCATAACGGGTCTGATGTAGTCATCAGTATCATGTGTCACCAGAAACACTGGCAGTCACTCAGTAATCATAGGATCAGTTGGGTGCTCCACCGAGGCGAATGTAGTGGCAAAGACAGTAACCAGAGCGTCAATCTTGGGATTAAGCTCACTGATGACTAATTCAGCAACCGTTAGTGGTGGGATGCAGAATATCTTGCAGAAAAATTGCCAGGTCTCCCTTAACACAGTTACATCTACAATACAGAGTTCAGCAACCTGGTCGTCGATGTTTGGTTCTGATGATGCTTCACAGACGCTTTTATTTCCTACTAGACGCAGCAGAGTAGGAGTTTCATCCCTAGGTTCCATGTGTGCTGCCAAATGTGAAAGACACAGTTCTTCTCAGCTGTAGCTTAGAAGAGGTGCTGCAGCAAGATTTGTGATGTATCTCTGAGCTGTTTGTCACCTCCACCAGGTGAAGAATCAATGACTGCTTGAAGAATCCCTGACATTAGGGGTGGGGAGGGGTAGGATTGATTTTGGGGAAGAGGCCAACAGCGAGATCATCAGTCTCATGGGATTAGGGAAGAATGGGGAAGCGAGTCGGCCATGCCCTGTCAAAGGAACCATCCCTGCACTTGCCGCAAGCGATGTATGGAAATCATAGAAAACCTAAATCAGGATGGCCAGATTTGGGATTTAACTGTCGTTCTCCCGAATGCGAGTCCAGTGTGCTAACCACTGCGCCACCTCGCTCGGTAATCCCAGATGTATCATGGTGAAGTGCCACATCTGCAACCAGTACTACAGGAATCTAAGCTCGTGCTATTGCCATCCCAGTTGCCTCAGTTGCTAATACCTTGCTGGTTTATGGGAGGCAACGCTGATGATGAGTTCCGACACAACGAAAATTTGCTCCACATACAGGGTGCCCATTGTGCTCAGCAGATATTATTTGTGGAAGACCCTTACAGAGTGCTAGATCAGTGACATCAGGTTGCATCCCAGGTGCTGGAGAGAAGATGTTTGATGTGTGCAGTCCAATGGCCATTGCTTGACGCCGCTCACTCTCTCGTATCAAGCACGTACTGTTGGTAATCATGGCTCAAGGGTGCCAGTCCATGTGTTGGGCACCAAAATCTCTCCCGTGGAAAATCTTTCCAGGGAGACAAAGCAGGGTGGAATACGATTTCCTCATGAAAAAGGTAAGCAGTTATAAAATTTATCCAACAGCACAAATTGCTCTCCTGGCGTCGTTATCGGCTATTGCTACACTGTAGCAGATATCTGGCCAGAGAGGACTAAAGGTCACATTTAGCATACTGCTGAAACTAACACTCCTTGTGAGAGGTGGAAGAGATGGATTTTTGCTGAAGAGCGGCATTCTTGAATTCGTCACAGCCCCTCTAACTGGCAACATGTGGGCCTCGAACCATCATCATTATCAATGGCTATTCCTATAGTGGAGCTGAAGGATCCACCGCACGTTAACGGCCATGTCACCGTCTGCCATCGAAACTGACGGAATTCATCCTGTTGCGTGTGCACCCCATTAGCACTCCACATGCAGCAGCGATTAACAGCCATGGACAGATTTCTGTGAAATCGTGATGGCTGCCTCTGACTGCCGGATGCACCAATGCAGTAAGCTGCTTTGCAAGTTGTTTCAGTTCTTGGACACACTGAGGCAACTGGTCATCGTCGTGTAAACTGTCATCAGTACGTTGGTGAGATCGTTGCCTGAGGAGGCACAAGCGGCCTCGGGGTGGAACACTGTAGTAGAGGGATCTGAAGATTCATTGCTGACAGCGTGAAGATTGCCGGTATTAGGAGGAATTGCACTTCTTGGCTGACAGAGTGGCATCATGAAGGTACTTGCTGGTTTTCCAGAAGGCATGGTGATGAGCGAGTCCGCAGGATCTCATGAAGTTGCAGAGGTTGAAACGCGTATGTATTCAGTACCAGCGATGGCGAGACATGACAGAATCTCTGACCAGAGAGTTATTTATCGTGTCTAGTCTGCGCTTGACTGCGCGAGAGTTGAGTTGCAAGTTGTACTCAGTCGGAAGTTGTGTGTGAGGAGTCGGCGGGGGTCGACATGGGTCTCTGGTCAAGGTTCGGGACGAGGTGTATTGTTAAATAAGGTAATGAAGCAGCATTGCGCACAGCTGATAATGTAATGTATGTTAATTGTAATTAATTTGTTCAAGAAATGCCCCAATAATAATTTGTTTTCAAAGCAATCGTTTTTAAGAAAAGAATCATTCCAATTGAAACAATATTTCCTATGCTTTTCCTCCCAGAATCAATTTATCAGATTAATTATTGCACAGGGCCTAAGGTCAGCGCAGCTGCCCTTATAAAATTTATCAGATTGATCTTAACGTTAATTTTGTGGGGACGTAACATTTTTGCACATTTTTATTATCATTGAGTTTTATCACTGTGGAAAGCTAACATTTGGCTCTATTTCATTATCATAGACTTTTCTTTTATTTCTGCTGGGCGGTTACGTTTAGCACGATGCCCATTTACATTTAAAAAATAAATTTCTTTCATTTTTGTGGGGAGGTTACACTTGGCGACATCTGGCCAGGATCGTATTTCTTTGTGTATCTTCTGAAAAATAGTCAGATATCTGCTCTTATTAGCTTAAATATAATTAGGATTTGGCGCAATGCTTTTACTAATTTTGTGACTTTCTTCCACAGATCGTCGGCAATTCATTGCTCTTTGTTGTATTTGTATTTGTTGGCTTTTGCATTGTCTTTGTCTCATTTGTGAATAATTGTGACTAGTGTAAAAATGCCGCGGAAGACTGTTAATAGTACATCGCGAGGCGTAATGAATGAAATTACCGATTTAAATAACTTCACCGATAGTACTTGTGACACACAGTGTATTGATGACAATCCTCTGTTTACTGACAATCAGTACGCATCAACCACTAATGTTGATTTTGATCTTAGTGATGAACAGACAAATTCAATGGTGTCGTCTGTTAACTTAACGACAATTGATGACGTGGGGCGTTCTGTTGCAATGAGCGCTGCCCAGCTTAACACACCCGGTTTGGAAAATCCACGTAACGAACAGACGAATTTTTCTAATGAAAATGAACAGGATACTCAAAGTAGGACAGATATATTTAATTCCGAAATAGTGACTGACAGTGTACATCCGATTGGCAAACCTTTTTGTAAATTACAGAATGACCACATGGTCACACAAAACGCAACAATTGCAGATACACCATCAAACAGTACAGAGAATAGAGTAGGTAATGTTGCCTTGGAACAAATTATGGCAATATTGCTACAACAGGGTAAAAAACTAGACAACAATAATGAAAATTTCAAACAACTTAGTGAACAGGTCAGACAACAGAATGAAAAACAAGACAATCTTAATGAAAAACTAGACAATAATAATGAAGATCTCAAACAACTTAGTGAACAGGTCAGACAACAAAGTGAAGATAACAAACAAGATAATGAAAAACTCAAACAATACTTTAATGAAAAATTAGACAACAATTCCAGACAGCTTAGTGAACAAATTAGAGCCATTGCCGCGCAGTATCATGACACTAAGGAACAATTACGTGTGGAAATTGAGGCTTGTGCTAGGAAAAGTAGCGAAGAAATGAGGTCTGTTGCTCAGGAATTAAGGGATATGCAAACAGCCACAACAGAAACACTTAGAGACGAAATAAGTGCAGTCGGTAAACAATGCTCTGAAAAAGCTACACAATTGCGCGACGGGTTTAAACTAATGACAGCAGAACTTCCGCGCACAATGGATGCAAAGATAGACGCGAAATTCGACCAACAGAACACTCAAATTGACGAACGTTTTAATCTTCACCTACAAAACAGTGATACGCGTTTCCGCAAATTTATACAGGATCAAAATAAAGTAAATTGACAAGTAATGGAAACAATCACAGCACAGAGACAAGAAGACAAACGTAAATTGTTCGTGAAGGCAAAAACTTACGTGGACAGCAATATTGCTGCAGTGTACGATGAAATTAATACCATCAAACAGTCGAACACAGAATTACGTGACGAAATTTTCGATCTTAAATCGAAAACAGACACATACACAACAGATTTTCACGAACAATTAGAACTAACACAGGATTCCAATGTCGTCAAAGCTGACGTTAAAAAACTGAACGAAACCACACGTAAGATGCAAAAGCACATTAATGCCTGTGACACTAAATACTGACTGAAAAATGTGATGAATTGGCCAGTCGTATTGATATTATTGAAAGTAATAATGACAACAAATCAGACGATACTGCACCGATTTCGTTTAACCAAACACCTGAATTCCAAAATTTACAGCAGACAAGCAATGAGATCGATTCGTCTAATAACACATTGCGTAGAAAATTGTCAAGTTTACAGCAAGAGGTAACAGAGATAAATAATATTTCAGTTAATAACACATCACAGCAGACGCCGCTTTGCGAACATTTGTCAGACTCACGCAGCGCGTATAATTTAGGTAATCTACAGAGAGTACGTGAGTTAGATTCAGAACAGTCACAGTCAAACAGATTCTCTTACAATCCTGAACCTGTTCCATCATACAGAGACGATAATTTTGATTACAAACATTTTCTGTCAGTGAGAAAATTTAAAGTGTTTAAAAATGACAGAACACAGATTCACCCACTGGATTGGATACAACAATTTAGCTTTGCTTTTCCACCGACTTGGCCCGTAACGCATGAACTTGAATTTATTTGCAGTTTTTTGGAAGGCGAACCGGCAACTCGTATGAGACCGATCGTGAGACAATGCTATTCGGTAGAAGAGTTTCAGAATGCTTTTCTATCAGCGTATTGGTCAAAGACGACACAGTGCGGAATTAAAGATCAACTAATTAGTTTACCAAATTATGAGAACACAAATTTTCCCAGTGTCACGCAATTTTTTGAGCATATGGTCCAACAAAACCAGTACTTAAGTGAACCATATAGTGAATCTGCACTCATTCAATTATGTATTTCTAAATTGCCACGATCATTAAGAGTGTCACTTTTAACGGGTCAGCAAAAAGAAAATATTTCGGCATTCAGGGATCTGCTGCAGCTTTTAGAAGTACAGCAATCGGATTATTCCTTTATAAAAAATATTTTTCATATAATAACCAAGGCCAGCAAACTTACAGTAATTACGATCAACCACGTGATTTCAATAGTAAAAGTAACAGACGCTTTAGGAACGACAATCACCAGAACTTTAATAGTAGTCAAAATTTTAATTATCAGTATCGTCAAAATTATCAGCAGCAGGAACCATATTTTAGTAATAATAGAGGTTTTTCACAACAACAGCAACAAAACCAGCCGGTTAGCATACCTAACCAACAATGTAATGCACAAGGTCAACCAAACTTTAATGTTTTGCCGCATGGACGTATAGTCCCTGGTACAACAAATAGTAACGCACGGCAGCAAGGAAATAACTACGTGCAGAAAACACAGTACTTCAATTCCTGTCGCAATGCACCATATAGGAATGACTATTACGACAGACGTAAAAATAATGAGGACAATTTTCAGCGTACATCTAACAACAGTCGGTCTTACCAACAGCAAAATTATCCACAAGAACATATTCTCATGAATGAACCCGACAGTAGGTATCATCCAGAGCGTAATACGTCTGGAAGAAATAATAGAACAGTTCAAATAGTAGAGATGCCACAACATCCTCCAGAAAATAATAACACGTCAGATAGAATCTGACTAGATACTGTACAGGTCGCATCTTCCAATAACACAAGCACTACCTTTGACACGCAGAATGTTGTTCACGAAAATGTTATTACTTTTGATGACATCAGAGACACTCTTTTACAGGAAAGACCAGTTGTTCAAAAAACTATTTCACACCCTGTCATCGAAATTAAAATTGGTTCATCGAGATTTTCAGCAGTAGTCGATTCCGGATCACCTATGTCAGTAATAAATGAAGAAACTTTCAACGAGTGTAACAAAGAGAATACCTATCCTACATTACCATTAGGCAAAACGAAAGTGAAAGGAGCAGTATCGAGTAAAGGAGTAGATGTTAAATTACAGACGCATTTATCATTTTGTATTGCAGGTCATACATTTCAATCAAATTTTTGGATTGTTCCTTTATTGACAACAGACGTTATTTTAGGTACTAATTTTCTGGTACAACACGACGCAGTTATTGATTTTCAAAATTCCTATTTAATGCTAAAGGATGAAAATGTGCAATTGGCTTTAGAATTTCAGCACTCTCTATCTGCGGAAGAACAAACAATTAATAATACAGAGGTCATTTCCGTATCACGTAGCATAGACTGTAATTCCACATTGTTCGCGGATACGTATGTACATAACTATAATACTCCAGACGAAGCTGACTACGACGTAATGCAGACGATTTCTGATAAAGTTAATTAAAGCAGTGCAAATACAGACGACGAACGGACGCAACTACACAAAATTCTTTTACAGCAATCTCCAGTTTTTGACAATGTTCCTGGTACTATGTCCGGTTTTACGTATGAATTTCAAGTCAAACAGCACGACACATTTAAAGCCAAGCATTATCCCATTCCGTATATTCATAGAGAACAGGTTAAGAAAGAATTGCAGGATATGCTTGACCAAGGAATTATTGAACCGGCAGTTAGCCCATAGATAAACCCGCTACATATTGTTAAGAAAAAGGATGGCTCACTTCGCCTCGTGCTTGATTCACGTCACATCAATGACATAATTATTAATGAAACAGATCGACCACAGACATTAGAGGAACTTCTACAGAAATTTCACGGTACTGCTATTTATTATACATTAGATCTGAAATCGAGATATTGGCAAATTCAGCTCCATCCGAACTACAGAAAGTACACAGCTTTTCTCTGTTTTGGTGACTGTTATCAATTTTGTAAATTACCATTCGGTTTAACTATTTCTTCTGCAGCTTTTATTCGAGGTTTGAACACAATACTTCCGACAGAGCTTAAAGACAGAATTACAACGTACATAGACGACATTCTTATTGCAGAAGCTAACTGAACACAATATGATTCTTGAACGACTGTTACAAACTTTTCATGCTCAAGGACTCACAGTTACTCTCAGTAAATCGCACTTTGGCAAAACTTCTATAAAATTTCTTGGACATGTAATTTCAGCAGAAGGCATTGCGCCTGATCCGCAAAAACTTCAAGCTTTACGTGACATTACTGTTCCTACAACGAAGAAACAACTATGCAGTTTTTTGGGCTTAATTAACTTTTTTCATAAATTTATTCATCACTCTGCTTTAGACACACCTAGATTATGCCAATTTACAGGTAAAAACACTATTTGGTCCTGGGATAAGCAAGCACATTCTGAATTTATGAATCTGAAACATGCTTTGTTGAATGCACCACTTTTATCGCACCCAGATCTTACCAGAAATTTTTCCATTGCCACCGACAGTTCCAGCACCGCTTTAGGCATACATATTTTTCAGGAAATTGAAGAAGATGGCTCAACAATAATTAAAAACATCGCATTTGCAAGCCGCATTCTGTCACCTGCTGAACGAAATTATTCTGTTACAGAACTGGAAACGTTATGTGTTGTATGGGCTTTTACGATATTTAAGCATTTTCTTTATGGAAGACACACCACCGTCTACACAGACCACAGAGCGATACAATTCTTACTTTCAGCTAAATAACGACAGATTAAGCAGATGGAAGCTTTATTTACAGGAATTTAATTTAACAATTGTTCACATTCCCGGCACACAAAATGTTGTAGCAGACGCACTATCTCGCTCTCTCAGCAACAATCAGCAAGACATTGCAACCAACTTCTGTAAAGCAAATTTCAGCGTCATGTACATTCAACAAGTTGCATTTGAAAATTTTATTTCGTCGTCATTACAGGACATAGCAAAAGAGCAAAATAAAGACAACGTATGGAAAGAGATTAAACACCTCTGGCAAGATAGGAATAATGTTACGATTAGAAACCATTACACTGTACGCAATGACATTCTGTTTCGCCGCTCTCATCCTGACAGCAACAGTTGGTTATTATGCATTCCTGACGAGCTTGTTAACAAATTAATATGGTATACTCATTTAAGTTATGCACATTACGGAGCTAGAAAATGTTTTCTTATACTGAGACAGAACTGTTATTTTACCAACATTGAAAGACGTATACGACGAGTTTTAGCGTCATGTAAAATCTGCCGGAAAGCTAAGTCAGACACAACTTCACATATTCCTCCATTACATCCAATTGTACCTGTTAAATTGAGACATATGGCCGCTGTAGACATTTGTGGTCCGATTCCCAGAACTAATAGAGGTTTTTGCTACATCTTTGTCGCTGTTGAACTCACTTCAAAATTTGTTACCTTCACTCCGTTACGCAAAGCTATTGCTAAAACCGTTTCGAAAGCATTTGTAAAACATTTTCTATTTCATGTAGGGCATGTGTTGAAAGTAATTTCCGATAATGGATTACAATTTCGTTCTGCTATATGGACACGCATGTTAGGAGCTAGAAACATTTCTCCGATCTATATATCCAGGTACCATGCTTCTTCGAACCCTTGTGAACGATTAATGAAAGAAATTGGTAAACTGTGTAGAATATACTGCCACAAAAGACATATTGATTGGGACACACACATACACTCATTCCAGGATGTAATTAATTCCATTCCAAATGAATCTACTATGCTATCTCCGTTTGTTATACTGAAAAATGCTGAACCACCTAACAAAATTAAAGAATTAGTAAACTTTCCTACATCTCGACGACTACGACACCATGAAATAATTGACATTGCGCTGAACAACATCAAACGTGCCGCAGAGCGCCGGAGAAGACAGCAAAAACAGGTTTGTACACGCCGTGACTTTCACATTAGACAGAAAATATTAGTACGTACACACTATTTATCCAACAAAG
Organism: Schistocerca piceifrons; assembly: GCF_021461385.2. Lineage (NCBI taxonomy): Eukaryota > Metazoa > Arthropoda > Insecta > Orthoptera > Acrididae > Schistocerca > Schistocerca piceifrons. The sequence continues at coordinate 871,879,235 of NC_060138.1, read as the reverse complement.
GAAAAGGTAGGTGCAGTAAATTTGAACTTCTATACGCAGGTCCATATCGGACTCGCAGCATTCCTCACCCCAACGTGGTACATGTCGAAACTTTGAGAACCAAAAAATCCATAGGCAACCACCATTGGTCAAACATCAAACCTTTTATTGAATGAAGAAACTTTATGATTTAACATGCTATAATGCCATTTTGCTAATTTTATGATCACTTATGCAATTATATTCACATGACTACTTACTGATGACTGTCGTATTTTTTCTTGGCAAGTGCCCGGCAAGGTAAGGTTAGCAGGTCGCTCTTCTTGTTGTTACACATCAGACCGTGCATATCTTTCCAGATGAATTTACGCTTTTTATGACCATTTATGCAATTATATTTATGTGAATACTTACTGACGACTGTCGTATTTTTTCTTGGCAAGTTCCCGGCAAGGTAAGGTTAGCAGGTCGCTTTTCTTGTCGTTACACATTAGACAGTGCACATTTTCCAGATAAAATTACGTATGTTACGAATAATTATGCAATTCTATCTAGTGATATATTAATTTTATCAAATTTTTTTCTCTATTAAAGTCTTCAATTCTCGCCTCTATTAACTACACAACATACAAGCTGAACACAACGAACGTCACATTTTTTGTCTTTCTTAGGTATATACAATTGCTTCATGTTTTGTTTGTATGAACTATGAATTAGTTAAGATATAGCAAACACCAGTTGACTTTGACATTTTGCCTTATGATATCTCAACATCGTGACTACTTTACTGTTACGTTGTGTTACACTGAGTAATTTTTTGCCTCTGAACGCTATATAAGTTTTTCACATATTACGTTTCTGTTATGTTATGCTGTATGCTTAATTATGTTACCATAAACCAATCATTATTTAGTGAGTATATGATTTAAATGCATGACATTAATCTCTGTTCATCAATTTCAGAAAGAAATGATGCGTGAAAGAAATAAATTAAACAGAAATGGGAATTTCACCTTCGGAATGATCGAAACAAGATGCAAACCTCGTGAGGAAGAGTAAATGGATCAGGATTAACAAGCATTAACAAGAATATACTATACACATCGTAGAATAGCAGTCTTAACTAATTTTTTCTTTCAGAATACAAGGCGATTGATGCAGGCTGTCAGACAGAACTACACATCTTAGTTTTAGTGATGGAATATGCTAGAGATAAGGAATAGTTATGTAATGAGTAAGGAAGTGATTTTTTTTGCAGATGATAATGAATGCTGATGAATAATGATGAAGAATATGCTACTATGGATAATGAAGTTTTTCTTTACAGGTGATGATAATAATGGAGTTATGATAATATAGATAATGAAGTGATGGATAATGAAGTTTTTTCTTTACAGATGAGGATAATGTGGAAGTTATGTATTTATGCTATGTAGTTATTTAAGTATTTGTTGCAGTTCGCTTTGACAGCACGTGTTATATTGCATAGTATAATGACTGAAGGTTTTGGAAAGGACAGCTATGGAACACATTTTTATACACGTTTCACTACCTGTTAATTCGAAGTTCACTACTTTTCACCATAAAATGCGTTTCTTCTTTCAGCTTAATAATCCATTTTTTATATATTTTTGCAGGAGAAATTATTTATGAAATTAATGTGCTATAAGCAGTTGTTCATTAAATCTATGTCATTTATGAATGTGATTACATATACTCTACTTGTTTCATAACCTTGCTACAGCTGACTCATGACGAATGACGTTACACATTTTCATTTACAGGAACAACCCAGAAGCAAATTTTTTCTTTTTCTCTTCTGGCTTTCCCCTATAAATACCCAAAGCAATGCATTGCTAACAAAAAATGTATTACCAGTCCCAAATAATGATACCAGTTTAAGAGAGTTCTGAGTAATTCTGATTAGCTCTGAATAGTATGTCACTTGAATAATGAATGCATAAATACTATGCGCATAATTTCATTACTCTATTGAGATGACCAATGCTTTGTAACTGGAAATGAATGCTACTGATTACTGTATTGGGATGACCAATGATTAATTAATAATGCTTTGTAACTGAGAAATGAATGCTAATGCTACTGATTACTGTATTGAGATGACCAATGGTTAATTAATAATGCTTTGTAACTGGGAAATGAATTCTACTGATTACTGTATTGAGATGACCAATGATTAATTAATAATGCTTTGTAACTGGGAAATGAATGCTACTGATTACTGTATTGAGATGACCAATGATTAATTAATAATGCTTTGTAACTGAGAAATGAATGCTAATGCTACTGATTACTGTATTGGGATGACCAATGATTAATTAATAATGCTTTGTAACTGGGAAATGAATGCTACTGATTACTGTATTGCGATGACCAATGATTAATTATCAACATTATTCTGTAATACTATGTTATTGACTACCTCCTGTTTTAAGTAATGACTTCTGATGATTTGTAATTAGGCAACGAATTTAAATGTTCTCTGTAAAACTAATGACTTCTGATGATTTGGAATTAGGCAACGAATTTCAATTTTCTCTGTAAAACTAATGACTTCTGATGATTTGTAATTAGGCAACGAATTTCAATGTTCTCTCTAAAATGTTCTCTGTAAAACGAGTGACTTCTGATGATTTGTAATTAGGCAATGAATTTCAATGTTCTCTGTAAAACGAATGACTACTGATGATTTGTAATTAGGCAATGAATGCCAATGTTCTCTGTAAAACCATTTATGAACATTTTTCTGTAATACTACATACGTGGTACAGAAATGTTCAATAACTGGGCTATGACTGCCGCAAACTACTAATGTAATTCCCAATGAAGACTAGTATGTGACTTAATGTCCTTCACCTTCTGACCTAACTACCCTGAATTACTGCAATATCCATTTGTCCTGTATAATCCTCTTGATCATGGAGCACTATATTTGGTTTTTGCACTAATTCTACGTTGGTGTGCCCTGTAAGAGCGTGGTGTTGACACGACATGCTGTCCACCACCGTGAGCGATGGAGACGTTATTATGGTTCCACTGTTTGGTGTACCTGATGTACTGCCAAAATGATAACATGGAATATTACTACGACATTTCAGAGTCTTGGCTACGCTGATAAACACTTCTGGGAAAAGAACTTCTTAAATAAGGAGATAATTCAGAGGCTTCCTTTACCAGGATACAGGTTGGCTGGCAGCTTTTCTAGGAGCTCTTTGCGGTGTGGGGGAGTAGCCATGTATGTGAAAAACGGTATCCCATTTGAGTCAATTGATGTTTCAAAGTACTGCACTGAAAAGGTGTTTGAATGTTGTGCAGGTGTGGTTAAATTTAGTGGAGCTAAACTTCTTACTGTTGTTATTTATAGATCCCCAGACTCCGATTTCACAACATTTTTGCTAAAGCTAGAGGAGGTTCTTGGTTCACTTTATAGGAAATACAAAAAGTTAGTTATATGTGGTGACTTCAATATTAATTGTATAAGTGATTGTGCAAGGAAAAGGATGCTGGTAGACCTCCTTAATTCATATAATCTTATGCAAACCGTATTCTTTCCAACGAGAGTGCAAGGGAACAGTAGAACAACCATAGACAATATTTTTGTTCATTCGTCATTATTAGAAGGGCATTCTGTTAGCAAAAAGGTGAATGGCCTTTCAGATCATGATGCACAAATTTTAAGTATAAAAGATTTTTGTGCTTCAACACATGTTAAATATAGTTACCAACTTTTTAGGAAAGCTGATCCAGTTGCTGTACAGACTTTTGTAAACCTTATCAAGGAACAAGATTGGCAAGATGTTTATAGTGCTGATACAGTAGACGATAAATATAATGCTTTCCTCAAGACTTTTCTCGTGCTCTTTGAAAGTTGCTTTCCGTTAGAACGTTTAAAACAGGGTACTAGCACAAACAGGCAGCCTGGGTGGCTGACTAAAGGGATAAGAATATCTTGTAGAACAAAGTGGCAATTATATCAAAACGTTAGAAACAGTCAAAATCTAAATGCAGCAGCCCATTACAAACAGTATTGTAAGGTGCTTAAAAAAGTTATTAGGAAGGCAAAAAGTATGTGGTATGCAGATAGAATAGCTAAGTCTCAGGATAAAATTAAAACCATATGGTCAGTCGTAAAGGAAGTGGCTGGTCTGCAGAGACAGGTCGAGGATATAGAATCAGTGCGTAGTGGGGATGTCCGTGTTGCTGATAAGTCGCATATATGTACAGTACTTAATAATCACTTTCTGAATATAGCAGGTGAACTAAATAGAAACCTAGTCCCAACAGGGAATCATATAGCGCTCTTAGAAAAAAGTGTTCCGAGACTGTTACCTGAAATGCTCCTCCATGATACTGACAAGAGGGAGATTGAGTTAATAATTAAATCACTAAAGACCAAGAACTCTCATGGATATGACGGGGTATCTAGCAGAATACTGAAGTATTGTTCCACGTATATTAGCTCAGTACTTAGCCATATCTGTAACTTTTCCTTTAGCAGTGGTCGGTTTCCTGACCGATTAAAGTACTCGGTAGTGAAGCCACTTTATAAAAAGGGAGACAGGGATAATGTTGACAATTATAGACCTATTTCTATGCCATCGGTGTTTGCTAAAGTTATCGAGAGGCTTGTATATACAAGGTTACTGCAGCATTTAAATTCACATAATTTGCTGTCAAATGTACAGTTTGGTTTTAGAAATGGCTTAACAACTGAAAATGCTATATTCTCTTTTCTCTGTGAGGTTTTGGACGGATTAAATAAAAGGTTGAGAACGTTAGGTGTTTTCTTTGATTTAACGAAGGCTTTTGACTGTGTTGACCACAAAATATTACTGCAGAAGTTGGAACATTATGGAGTAAGGGGAGTAGCTTACAATTGGTTCGCCTCCTACTTTAAGAACAGAAAGCAGAAGGTAATCCTCCGCAATATTGAGAGTGGTAATGATGTTCAGTCCCAATGGGGCACTGTTAAATGGGGCGTTCCCCAAGGGTCGGTGCTGGGGCCACTGCTGTTCCTTATTTATGTAAATGATATGCCTTCTAGTATTACAGGTGATTCAAAAATATTTCTGTTTGCTGATGACACCACCTTGGTAGTGAAGGATCTTGTGTGTAATATTGAAACATTATCAAATAATGTAGTTCATGAAGTAAGTTCGTGGCTTGTGGAAAATAATTTGATGCTAAATCACAGTAAGACTCAGTTTTTACAGTTTCTAACCCACAATTCAACAAGAACTGACATTTTAATCAGACAGAATGGGCATGTTATAAGCGAGGCGGAACAGTTCAAGTTCCTAGGCGTACGGATAGATAGTAAGCTGTTGTGGAAAGCCCATGTTCAGGATCTTGTTCAGAAACTAAATGCCGCTTTATTTACCATTAGAACAGTATCTGAAATAAGTGACATTTCAACACGAAAAGTAGTATACTTCGCATATTTTCATACGCTTATGTCATATGGTATTATTTTTTGGGGTAATTCTTCTGATTCAAAAAGGGTATTTTTGGCTCAAAAACGGGCTGTTCGGGCTATGTATGGTGTAAGTTCGAAAACCTCTTGTCGACCCCTATTCAATAGTCTGGGAATTTTGACATTGCCCTCACAGTATGTATTTTCTTTAATGTCGTTTGTTGTTAGCAATATTAGCTTATTCCCAAGAGTTAGCAGCTTTCACTCAGTTAATACTAGGCAGAAATCAAATCTGCATGTGGAATGCACTTCCTTGACTCTTGTGCAGAAAGGAGTGCAGTATTCTGCTGCATCCATTTTCAATAAGCTACCACAAGAACTCAAAAATCTTAGCAGTAGCCCAAACACTTTTAAGTCTAAACTGAAGAGTTTCCTCATGGCTCACTCCTTCTATTCTGTCGAGGAGCTCCTGGAAGAGATAAAAAATTAAGCAAATTCCAGTGTTACATTCTTGATTTTCTTTATTTAAACTAACGACTTGTTTCATTTTATGTGTTTCTACAATCGTGTTATAATTTCATGTATTGACTCGTTCCATGACCATGGAGACTTCTCCTAAATGTGGTCCCATGGAACAATAAATAAATAAATAAATAAATAAATAAATTGTCTCACTTGGTGTTGTATTTGTGTGGAAAGATACAACCATGATGCAATCCTTCCCTTTCCTATCCTAATTCTTGTAACATAGTGAAAATCATTTTTTTGCTAACATCATTTGTATTCATGGCCTATACATTTTGTTTCGATTTGCTGATATATTCTGAACTACAGTTGCGTGTGAACTTTTGTCATTTTTCTAACACGATTTCTACTTATTGTATATACATTTTGTGATTTGCTGATATATTCTGAATTTCAGTGCCTGTGCACTTTTGTCATTTTTCTAACATGATTTCTACTCATTGTATGTGCATTTTGATTTGCTGATATGTTCTGAACTACAGTACATGTGCACTTATGTCATTTGTCAATGAGATTTGTACTCATTACGTTTATTTGTTGTGAAAACGTTGAAGAATTTTTCAGTGCATGTGCACTTCTGTCATTTGTTAATATGTTTTGTACTCAAATTTTGTTATTGTCTAATATGTTTTGTACTCGGTGCATGTGCACCACATTTACTTCATGTTCTACATCTGTATATTCTGTGATTGTAAAGTTAATTAGTCAAGAAAAAGTTTGTTGCTCATGGCAAGTCCAAATGACTCACCATCGCTGCCAAATTTTTGCCCCCCCCCCCAGTGGAGGGTTATGAAACGCGTATGTATTCCGTACCAGCGATGGCGAGGCATGACAGAATCTCTGACCAGAGAGTTATTTATCGTGTCTAGTCTGCGCTTGACTGCGCGAGAGTTGAGTTGCAAGTTGTACTCAGTCGGAAGTTGTGTGTGAGGAGTCGGCGGGGGTCGACATGGGTCTCTGGTCAAGGTTCGGGACGAGGTCTATTGTTAAATAAGGTAATGAAGCAGCATTGCGCACAGCTGATAATGTAATGTATGTTAATTGTAATTAATTTGTTCAAGACATGCCCCAATAATAATTTGTTTTCAAAGCAATCGTTTTTAAGAAAAGAATCATTCCAATTGAAACAATATTTCCTATGCTTTTCCTCCCAGAATCAATTTATCAGATTAATTATCGGACAGGGCCTAGGGCAGCGCAGCTGCCCTTATAAAATTTATCAGGTCGATCTTAACGTTAATTTTGTGGGGACTTAACATTTTTGTACATTTTTATTATCATTGAGTTTTATCACTGTGGAAAGCTAACATTTGGCTCTATTTCATTATCATAGACGTTTCTTTTATTTCTGCTGGGAGGTTACGTTTAGCACGATGCCCATTTACATTTAAAAAATAAATTTCTTTTATTTTTGTGGGGAGGTTACATGGTGTCAAATTGCTGTTCTGGCATCGTCATCGGCTGTTGCTATAACGAAGCAGGTATCTGGCCACAGAGGACTGTCACAAAGGTCACATTTTATCATACTGCTGTAACTGTCACTTCTTGTGAGAGGTGCAAGTGATGGATTTTCGCTGTAGATTGGCATTTTTGAATGCGTCACAGACCCTGTAACTGGCAACATGTGGGCTTCCAGAGCTGGCGCATTTTGGCATGTCGACTGCTTTCTTCATCTGGTAGTCTGCAATCAGGTGTGCATTTGAGGCAGCGACATGGAAAACTGCAGTGTCGCATTATGTTGACAGTCCCCTGGCATCTAAACCTTTGTGGACTTTCTAACAACCGTACCACAACAAAGGTCAAAGATTAATTATAATTGTGGTGTTGCTCACGCTGCTAAATATTGCATTTTCGGGCAACAACAAAGTTATATTGTGTGGCAGGTGTCGTTAGAGCACAGTTAATAAAGTCATTTCTTAAAATAATGGATAAACTAGGCACTCATCTTTTCGTGTTTCCCACGCTGGTCTCGTTGTGAACTCATGGCTCAATCGTCGGAAATCTAGGTAGTGATGATTTCAAGCTCGGATGCGAAGAGGCCTAGGTGATATTCTGCGATATTCAAAAGTTTTGTAGATGTGTTTCCTAAACCATTCTTGAAGACTGAACTTTTGCAAGTTAGCACAATCGTGATGTAAAAAAGTAATCAGCACTCCGAATTTAAGTTACACTTCTTTTTTATTACTTTTGTTGCAATATCACGTAACACACAAAACATCACAATGTAAAACATATTTGAAAATATCTTCCTCACTGTTAAAGTTCACATTTTATAAACTGATTACAATTTGCGTCTTTTCAACATGACGACGAAAACTTGACTCTCTAATAATTGCTTACGCACCCAAAAATCAGAGTTACAAGTACGTCAAAGATCATAGTGACAAAAGAAAGAATTCACATAAGAATAATATCATTGCAATATAAACATATCGATGTATCAAAGTACCTCTACATTAATGAAATCAAATCTGAATGTTGTTTCAGAAATACACTCCTGGAAATGGAAAAAAGAACACACTGACACCGGTGTGTCAGACCTACCATACTTGCTCCGGACACTGCGAGAGGGCTGTACAAGCAATGATCACACGCACGGCACAGCGGACACACCAGGAACCGCGGTGTTGGCCGTCGAATGGCGCTAGCTGCGAAGCATTTGTGCACCGCCGCCGTCAGTGTCAGCCAGTTTGCCGTGGCATACGGAGCTCCATCGCAGTCTTTAACACTGGTAGCATGCCGCGACAGCGTGGACGTGAACCGTATGTGCAGTTGACGGACTTTGAGCGAGGGCGTATAGTGGGCATGCGGGAGGCCGGGTGGACGTACCGCCGAATTGCTCAACACGTGGGGCGTGAGGTCTCCACAGTACATCGATGTTGTCGCCAGTGGTCGGCGGAAGGTGCACGTGCCCGTCGACCTGGGACCGGACCGCAGCGACGCACGGATGCACGCCAAGACCGTAGGATCCTACGCAGTGCCGTAGGGGACCGCACCGCCACTTCCCAGCAAATTAGGGACACTGTTGCTCCTGGGGTATCGGCGAGGACCATTCGCAACCGTCTCCATGAAGCTGGGCTACGGTCCCGCACACTGTGAGGCCGTCTTCCGCTCACGCCCCAACATCGTGCAGCCCGCCTCTAGTGGTGTCGCGACAGGCGTGAATGGAGGGACGAATGGAGACGTGTCGTCTTCAGCGATGAGAGTCGCTTCTGCCTTGGTGCCAATGATGGTCGTATGCGTGTTTGGCGCCGTGCAGGTGAGCGCCACAATCAGGACTGCATACGACCGAGGCACACAGGGCCAACGCCCGGCATCATGGTGTGGGGAGCGATCTCCTACACTGGCTGTACACCACTGGTGATCGTCGAGGGGACACTGAATCGTGCACGGTACATCCAAACCGTCATCGAACCCATCGTTCTACCATTCCTAGACCGGCAAGGGAACTTGCTGTTCCAACAGGACAATGCACGTCCGCATGTATCCCGTGCCACCCAACGTGCTCTAGAAGGTGTAAGTCAACTACCCTGGCCAGCAAGATCTCCGGATCTGTCCCCCATTGAGCATGTTTGGGACTGGATGAAGCGTCATCTCACGCGGTCTGCACGTCCAGCACGAACGCTGGTCCAACTGAGGCGCCAGGTGGAAATGGCATGGCAAGCTGTTCCGCAGGACTACATCCAGCATCTCTACGATCGTCTCCATGGGAGAATAGCAGCCTGCATTGCTGCGAAAGGTGGATATACACTGTACTAGTGCCGACATTGTGCATGCTCTGTTGCCTGTGTCTATGTGCCTGTGGTTCTGTCAGTGTGATCATGTGATGTATCTGACCCCATGAATGTGTCAATAAAGTTTCCCCTTCCTGGGACAATGAATTCACGGTGTTCTTATTTCAATTTCCAGGAGTGTATGTTAACTACTTTACAAAAACACAGTAGACTATTGCTGGTATCGAGAGGTTGAGGTGACATGCCGTAATGGTTAAGTAACTCAAGTACCATTACAACTTCAACTTTTGAACGAAGATCTTCTGTCGTAACTTTTCAGTCAGCAAGGAAGGTAAGTGATGGTGTACATTTTCCTGTTAAACTTACTGTCCGGGGCCACTACAAGGAATAGAGCGCATTTCGGAGGTCTGAGGCGAATCACCCTCTGGATGGTAAAACCAACCTGAGTGAGAGTGTTTTGGATGTTCTTCAGACCCATATTGAAAGGCACAGTTGTTCTAGTAGCAGAAGTGTAGAACGGTAAACTGTTCTCTGAAGAAAATTACGTGATCTTCAACCTTTCGATGGCGAGTTTTGTAAAGGTATTTCTCGGTTTCGAAAACGTGGACATCGGCGACATTCTTGTGCTTACGGTAGAGGACGAGGTACTCGTCGGGTTGTTGCGTCACACGTGGCGGGGATTTCGGCCTCAATTCGGCGATGCCGTCCTCCTGACCTGCTGTCGCTGTCAGCGTTGCTGGTTCGTTCTCTTCAGCCACCATTTCCATTTCGAAAGCCTGCAGGCGGCGGTGCCTTTGGCGCTCTGGAAGCCCTGTGCTTTGGTGGGTGTGTCATTACTGGAGGTACATCGTTGCGATAGTGGCGTAACTCGCCTGCGCGAGGATGCAGCCACAGGAGTAGCTTTGCTGGCTTGACAGTTGCCCACTTGATTGATGAGGACCAGCAGAAAAGCAAAACCCTGCCGGGCGAGATCCAAATAACTATCCACGGCGGCTGCCGATAACTGGAAGCATATCCAATATCCATAATCCTCTAATCCTCTGGAAATCCTCTTCCATAGCTTGTCTTGTCATAATGAAGCAGCAAGAGGGGGGGGGGGGGGGGGCTGCAGTCTGCGTTTGTCGACGGGCAAGAGTCCAAAGCCGTCGACCGGCCGATTGCCGGGCATCCTCCTCCGGGCCTGCATCCGCCACTTTCGGCTAACGCGCTCAGGTATGAAATAGCCATCTGCTTGACGCTAGTCGAGATTATTCTATAAAGGTTGGCCCTGAAGCGGAACGACCTGCCATTAGCAGTGGGAATGACGTCAGCGTCCAAGAACTGAGAAGCCACGAGCGTGAAGCTGTACTGCGTCGTCACAAGGAAAAATTTAACACCTAACACGACTTACACATTTTTTAATGGCAGCTGCACGTTCAGCGTGGCGGATTGCTTAGCAAAGGGGCCCGGGTTCGGTTCCTCACCGGGTCGGAAATTTTCTCCACTAGGGAACTTGGTATTTCTTTGCCCTTAAAGCTCGTGTCATCATGATTGACATTACACTAGTAAGATGGCTACACATTTTTTAATGGCAGCTGCACGTTCAGCGTGGCGGATTGCTAAGCAAAGGGGCCCGGGTTCGATTCCTCACCGGCTCGGAAATTTTCTCCACTAGGGAACTTGGTATTTCTTTGCCCTTAAAGCTCGTGTCATCATGATTGATATTACACTAGTAAGATGGCTGAATGAGCGCTGCCTGAAAGCCAATAAACTGAAAAAAAATCTCGTCACATCCTTCCGACGGTTGAGGAGTGCTACTGACGATATTTTCGCATCCTTGATGCTGCTGGTTTCTCTCTCTTCTGTTTCACATTGAAACATTAGGGTTCGTAAGAATACTTTAATTACGTCTGGCGTCACTTGATCTCTTATAAATATTTTTTTTCTTTTGCATGTCAGTTCCGTTAGTCTCGGAACAGGTGCTCATATTCTATGTCACGTCCACGAGCCAGAGGGCACTAATAAATTTCCTCGTGACAGAATTTCTGTCGATATGTGTCCATAGAAGAGCATTGCGGGAGGACAAGGCAATTCGTTCGACGCTGCCCCAGCGTATTATCAAATTTTGCGGCACCATAAGGAATATAACCTGCCAGATATCTGAAACCTTCTGCTGAGCAGTCAACATTGCTGGCATAGCAGAGGCTGCAGGAGCCTGACAACGGAAATTGTATTTCTCCTTACCCATCCGTCAAGGCCATTGCATCATGCGTATCAGGCAAAATTCTACAAAATGGTCTATGACAGGACCTAGTGTTGGTTGCCTTCCAGTCACTGAGAGGGAGTGTTCGACAGTGGAATGTCATGAGCATTCTGTCCCAGCAGCAACAAACGCAGTCGATGTTTCACTTTTTTCGAAGCGGGATGCTGATAAAAATTACCAGTACCTCTAATCTGCGAAAACAAATTTTCTGGGCAATCGTGGTTCAGTCATCCTGTTAAAATATACTTAGTACCGAGTGACAGAAGGTCAAAACGAAGGCTAAATAAGAAGCTAATAGATATTAAGTACCGTTTCTGGACCGGCAGTAGTTGCTTTCTGTCGCCAATCTGCATTTACCTCATAAAAACAAAAAAATACATTTTGCCAATTTCTGAAGCTGCTCGTCAATTCCGTAAGCAATCGCTAATGTCTTTGTCGACATTCTATGTGGAGTCAGAACTTTAAATGATTCGTTCACAACCTGAAACCAGTCAGCCGTTCAGTCTTCCTTTGTCAACAGGTAACTAATAGCCTGAGACATTGTGTTCGAAAAATGTTGTACTGCTAGATAGATGTACTCGTTGACGCTCTCTACCATCAACACTAAGACGAAACAAGAGCACAAGCTGTGACATCTTCACGAAAAAACAGTGACCCGTATATGCAGTCTGATGTGGCTTTCAGGATAATAACACCCTAAAACTACGAATAAAACCTACTGAAAGGGAACTATGATAAATTTGATGGCTCTGGAGTATACAGGACTGACTGCAGTAACTGTGACAAATATTACATCGGTCAAACAGGCCGCTCTTTTAAATTAAAGTTTAAAGAACACTCACAGCCACGAAACAAAACGGCTTTCGGACAGCGTTTATTTGATACTGGTCATTCCACAGGGAGCATTGAGAATTGTTTGCGTGTTCTTCCTTTGTTAGAGGTGCTTGAAAATCATGAAGCAATAAATAGACAACCGACTAAACTGCTCAACTGGCAAAATGACTTCATACCCAATGCCTACTACGTTTTATGTGACAACGTTTAACCCCACTGACTGCACGCCTCTGTTATATATAGTGTGTTGATAAGTTCACCTAGTATTGAGTGCATCACATATTTACTTCGTTTTCAAACGTTTTACGCATGACTCTAGTATGTTATTGTTCCTTCTCTATCCATTTCATAGATTGCAATAATCAGATAATGTGGATCATCCGCTGTTACGGAATTTCATCATTCTTTTCTTGCAACGGAGTGCCGCAGGGTACGAGGGGCCCTCTGCCGGTTACGTTCCTCCAACCACTTCCCGCCTGTGCGGAATTCTGGTGTTTGCGCTAACAGAGGGCGCTGATTGACGCAAGAACATGTTTTCTTTCATTTATGGCTCCTTTAGCGATTTGTTTTATGGTTGTTTAATATTACCCGGTTCACTATCAATGGTGTTTAATATTTATGGCATTATCTAGAATATTGGCACTAGAGCACATGTCAACCACTGTTTCTTAACTCTTCCTCTTTTTAACAATATTACTTTTGTCGTATTATTCTTTTTTTTGCTTTTTATTACCGTAATGCCTTTTATACGTTATAAGCTTATTACAGACTTCAACTATTGTATCCCCCTTCGTTTTCACTGTTTCAAAAATGGTTCAAATGTCTCTGAGCACTAGGCACTTAAGTTCTGAGGTCATCAGCCCCTAGAACTTAGAACTACTTAAACCTAACTAACCTAAGGACATCACACACATCCATGCCCGAGGCAGGATTCGAACCTGCGACCGTAGCGGTCGGGCGGTTGGCTGTTTCAATTAATTATTGAAAACTAGTGTGTGCCGACATTAGCGACATCTGGTGAACTTACAACACAAACATCTTATGGCTACTGTACGGCAGCTTGTTTTAAACAGTAGTGCCACTGACAACATGACTCGTGCATATGATGTGATTTATATGTATTTGACGATGCTGGTGCTGATTCCGCATTTAACATTTGACGATGCCACTATGGCTGCACTACATTAGGACGTTGTTTTTATGAAACAGGTATGCCTCTTCATACTTATAGCGCACAAATGTAAATTTTGTCAGTACTATTTTTCATTATGGTCTATGTATTCTTCTTAAGCTGTATACAGTTTTCCGAGTGTATTTATGTTTTTTCCCATTTTTGCTGCAGATCTGATGATGGTCATTAAAGACCGCAACCGGTAATCTGTTAAAAAAAAGCTTGTGACCATAGACGTAAATTAAAGGAAACTTCGAACTATGGCAGTCTGCGGCACATTTTAATTACTGCATAATCTAATGCTAGCATTTTCTCAAATGGCACTTCCTCAGCTACTTTCCGATTGGAAAGCTTTATGCTACCGTAAAGAAAGGAGTTGCGAAGTAATTTGTACATGTGTGGGACATTTCGAAACACCCCAAACATTTTTGCAAGGTCATGTGGATGCGGGAAACATGAATTGACGTGGTCAATATACAGTTCGTACCATACACACACACACACACACACACACACACACACACACACACAGAGAGATGTTTTTGCTGAAGATCAGAAATGACTGCGGTAATACTATAATCTACATTATGAAGCGAGTAAGCCATTGGGTTTATCAACGCCGGCGTCAGCTGAATATCAAAGATACAAAATATTGGCTGCTTCCATCCATAAGAAAGTTAAGAACCATAACAACAAGAATGTTACTACAGGGCCTACAATACGATCCTGCACTTCAACAAATGTCACACTTCCATCAACGTTCATTTCATCAAAAGCAACACACACACACACACATGCACACGCACGCACGAACATACTCTCTAGACGGCAGAAAATGCCTGTCCCTTACCGTCCATCAAATGAAACACATGAATCAACATTCCATGGCGACAGAGGAACTATCGTGAAGATCATCACCTCGAAGTTGAAATACCAGCGAGTTAAAAATCGACTTTGTTTCTCCAAAAAGTTTTGCACTTCCTAGACATACCGCGAATTATCACTGTTTTGCATATGTCCTCCATTTTTCACTTGGCTTGCAAAAGCTGATTTGAATTATGGAGAAAATTTTTGTCGGAACGTCCTTCAGTTTATTAGATGCTGCGTTATTTGCAGCCAGTTGACTGTCTTTTGTCTATAACGGAAGGCCGTAAGTTCCTCTCTCAGTTTCAAAACACCGCACATATTTTCGAGATTTTGCACTCGGTTCCTGGGCTGACACAGTTTTTAATCTTTGGGTTTAGTAAGTCAGTTAACGTGAATTTGATCGACCTCCAGTTTCTTTGTTATCAAGTTGTGTTTAGTAAGTCGGTTAACATGAATTGATCGACCTCCAGTTGCTTTGTTGTCAAGTTCTCAAACGTTTAAAGTGCAGTTTTTAGACTTACTCTTGCCTGAAATATTTATTCCTTACATCAACTGGAACATTCACACACAGTATAGCTTCTGGTATGAGAACTTCTCTGGCAGGTATATTTAACAGCTCTGCTCCCTAGCCCGAGGCTACAACAACGTGAACAAACAGTAGCACACTAAAGTGGTGTTTTCGGTAACAACTCACTATCTACCTTAATGAAGTTTTACGTCCCAGGCAAACTGATGGTAGGTACTTCCAGTTTCTTTCACATTCATGCTGTAAGCCAAGCAACATGCGACAGCACATTCAAACATCTTTGTCGTAAAACACACGAAACGAATCAAAATTTTCGAGCGCACGCACACACTGAATCAAAGCTTACGCAATAATAGTAACTTCCGTGCTGCTACAGCCATGTGCTTCAATTGTGACGTCATGCGCTTTCCCACACGGTCAGCACATTGCATTCGGGGCCCGTCTGCTGCCAGCCGTCGGCCGCGACTTACAGCATACAGGGTATCCGCGTGGCCTTGGTCTAACACGTGACTTGCGCAGGAAGAGACTACTTGCAATTGCAGCGCAGTTGTTGATGCCAGGCTGGTGGCTCTGATAGCATCAGCTAAAGGATGGTTTGTCAACATGTTCGCTTGTGGTGATGGTCATGATGTTGACAAGCATGATGTACATGCGCCTCTTTGTATTAGTGGATTGCCCGTCGCATCTACATCTCTGGCGGCAGACGCCTGCAGTAACGGAGCTTACGGTTCGCCCGCCACGGGTGTAGCTCCTATAGCCGTGTTGTACCCGAAGGGTCGGATACTATACTGTAGTTCCCCAATGTTCAGTATACTGCTAATTCCTTTCAAAAAGATCCTGCAGTTCTTCTTCGCGTACACAGACGATAGCAACGTCATCTACGAATCTTATTGCTGATATCCCTTCGTCCTGACTTCTAACGCCGTTCCTGGAAGTTTCTCTTATTTACGTCGTCGTTTATTCGATGTATTTCTTTCTTGGTCTTCCATTCCTATTGTTTCCTATTGGTTCTTGCACATATTACATATTACCCACAATTCTGTTTGTCTCATACCTCTTCTCCGATAACTTCGAAAATTTTCCAGGTTGAACGTTTTTTCTAAGTCGAAAAATCCCTTGAATGTGTCTTGATTTTTCCTAAATCTAGCTTCCATTGTCATGTACATGGTCATGAATGCCCTTCTGGTGCCCTTATCTTTTGTAAGCCAGAACCGATCCTCTGCCTGTACATTCACCTACAGATACAAAACCCTAGCGCGTCAATATTGCTTCAATGGAAGGCACGCAGTTCATGGAAGTTTGATGGATGAATCGAGAACCGACTAATGTTGGTTTCGCAACTGCCTGGGCTAAACATTCCTCATTGATCTAGTGCCTAGAATACGAACTATGGTAACTCCATTTAATTAACTGTTGGAACAATGGGAAGTACTCATTCGACGGGTTACCTCGCAAATGTGCACAACACGAAGCGCTCTGGTAATTAAATCGTACGCAAGCAGTAAATAAAATGGGATAGCGGTCCTAGTTTTTCATGAACCAAACAGAAAATTTTGGACGCTGATGCATGTCGTAGGCCTTGCTCATCATTCCGGTTATAGAGCAGGTATCAGGTAAGACATTAGCATTGGGTCTACAGTCGTCTGAAGATAAGCTAAGCCTTCACAGAAGAATGAAAGAATAGGATGATAACCACAGTCTACGAACACCACAAAAAGAACACTTCATCAACTGGACGTCTCTCTCTGAGTCTGAATTATCTCCGCGCCCTTACATCTGTCTTTAAAAACTTGCCGATGATGGGACACAGCGACACTATTAGGCCATGCTGGCCGTTCTATCTGTTCCTCACACAATGGAAAATATCATCCTTTAGTCAAATTTGAATTTGTATGCAACGTACAAATTACTTAGGCAGGTTCTGAACAGTTTTTTCACATGTGGTAGTGCTTTCTAGTATTTGAGTGGCAACAAATCACACAACTTTCATATCTATTTCTTTATTTTGATTAGGTATCTGCCATATTTTACAGAAACCAAAGAATTAACGTCCTTTATCACTGATCTGGCTTCTGGGTGAGACAACGCTCTTTAAGAAAGTTGTGAGGTATAATGAAGGATTAAAGTCATCAATTTACAAAACATAAAAATGGCGTATAAGACTTCAGAGGGAATATAAAACTCTTACACAAAATATCACAGCTACATTGATGGGTAAAAATTGTTTACCACAAGAGTTAAGGATTCATTCATTGAAAATGATCAAGCGTACATTCGTTTTTGAAAGTTCGTGCGAGATCCTCACTTTGAGACTTTCACAAACCAAAGACAAAGATCACGTAACTTCTGTCCTTGCTCTAACGGTACCTGCCCGTTATCGTCAGGCCATAGGCGTCACTGGTTGCGGATATGAAGGGGTATGTGACCAGCAGACTGCTCTCCCGGCCGTTGTCAGTTTGCGAGACCGGAGCCGCTACTGCTCGGTCAAGTAGCTACTCAGTTTTCCCTCTCAAGGGCCGAGTGCATCAAGCTAAACAGCCCGGACTCCACCCATCAAAGTGCTAGCCAAGTACGACAGCACTTAACTTTGGTGATCTGACGGGAAATGGTGTTTCCAGTGTGGGAAGATCATTTGTTCTGATCGGTACCTAGGGTTCATTAATAATTTTAATTGTATTTTAAATTATGTACTAAGAGATATACTAAATTAAAATTCTATGGCCGAAGACTAGGGATCATTAATAATTTTAATTGTATTTTAAATTATGTACTAAGAGATATACTATATTAAAATTCTATGGCCGAAGACCGACATGGTATATGGATTCTATATATCTCACTGTCGAAACATTACATAGACATTACTTCAGTTGTTTAGCAAGGTCTTACTGACAATTCCAATATTTATGAAGTTATAATTCTTTTATTTATTCTACAATTATTTTTATTTTCCTTTATCATTTTTTATGTTCCTTACACTAGTCCAGCTATATCCTCTTATGAGTTGAGAGGTGTAACGTTGCAGTTTCAGCATAATTGGTTGTGTATATCGTTCACCTGAATAAAATCATTTCTTACACTTATACTGCTGCTGATAAGTCTACTGAGACTATCAGAAGGTCTGAAAGAAATCCGTAGTAGGAACATTTCGGCGAATCATATAGCATTTATCAAGCACCGAGTATATGAAACCCTTCGCCGATAAAAATATACAAGCCGGGGTTAAATTCTAGGTAAAGCTAAGACTCGGAAATTTCTTTCTGTAAACTGTAAGTGTAGCTGACGGTCGGAGCGTTTGCACTATGTGGAAATAACTGAAGAGAAAAGACGTAGCAAGTACAGAAGAAGTTGGTTGGGGTTGTTGTTGGGGAGGATACCAGACAGCGAGGTCATCAGTCTCATCGGATTAGGGAAGGACGGGGAAGGAAGTCGGCCCTGCCCTTTCAAAGGAACCATCCCGGCATTTGCCTGGAGTGATTTTAGGGAAATCACGGAAAACATAATTGATGGCCGCACTCGGGATTGAACCGAATGCGAGTCCAGTGTGCTAACCACTGCTCCACCTCGCTCGGTAGAAGAAATGGACTTGTGACTTACGGTGTTCTGAATGAAAAAAGCATTTGAGATACCTCCCATAAGCACTGACGAAAAATGTGCTACGTCAGCCGCAATAAATTAGAAAAACTGATTATGTTCGATATTTCAGACGTACTGTAATGTTTACCTCTCTCTCTGTCTATCTGTTTATTTATCTGTCTATCTATCTCTGTTTCCTTCTCTCTCTCTCTCTCTCTCTCTCTCTCTCTCTCTCTCTCTCTCTCTCAATTTTTTATGGGAGTTACGTGATCTGCAAGAATTGTAAAAGCCATGGCAAACTGCAGTACGAGAAATCTCCTTCCTTCTTGCAAATAGCAATTTATCTTTCGTTTAAGAAGTGATAAAAAAGCAATCCGTTAACCTGCAGACAAGCAAGATTTTTTTTACTGTATTTTTCCCTTTTATCGGCATGCATTATACACAACATTTGTGTAATGGTTTATCGATAGAGCTCCTGAATTCCTGAAACAATTATTTCGGCATCATTCAAATTCCTAGCGAGCGAGCGACGCAACGGCCAAACTTGCCGATAAACGCGAATTTGTTAGCACAGCGCGATTACTCACGCGTAAATGTGGTCAATTGGATCTCAGTTTACATTTGCTACGTCGTTCTCTTAGCCGATTCCACCACTGATTCACATTCCATTACTCACACGGCGTTTGATAAATCACTTCTTCCCGGTGACACCACTCGCGACTAAGTTACGAAGTTGCCCCATGTGTTAACTGAAACTTCAGATTTTAACGTGAATATTGTTTTCGCTGTTTACTCATAGGCTCTGTTTACTGATAAGCGTAAATCTTCGTGACTCACCCCGTTTACCTGTGAAATCTTCGACCATCTACCGTTTCAACTCAATTACACACACACTCAAATATATCAGTTCTGTAAGAGTGCGTAAAGTGCTTTCCACTGACGATTATGTCTCTTAGGCATACTTTTACGTCAATGGATACTCCTACATGGTTATCCATTAATGCACTTCACGATCTTATATGACGCGACTTTCGAAATATTTGAGAAACATTATTGATTTTCATCTGAGGTTTAGTAACAAAATTATGTTTCCTGATTTACATAACGTCTCTCGACCTGTAATCCTTCAAACTAATTCATATTATGGCATACATTTAATCAGTAAATTACGGTGATCACCTTTTATTTAAAATGAAATGCATAAAAATACGGGAGATACTGTGGAATTTAAAACGTTCAGTTAGTGATGAGCAACAAATATGATGATATTATAATTGACATATTTCAAATTTTACAAGATGTCGTTTCACAAGAAAATAAATTTGTAGATTCACATACACACACACACACACACACACACACACACACACACACACACACACACACACACACACACACACACACACACACACCAATTCATATGGTGGAAGCTCTTCTCGATAGAATTTTTCAGAGTAAACTCTCCAAGTACTCGAAGGACTCTCGGTTTGCTCTGGTTGAAGATGAAGCTGGCGTTTTGTGGGAACTCCGTATGTCATGTTCTGAGGCGTTTCCTGAAATTTTTTCTCAAAACTTCTGAATTGCTGCATAAGAATAAGAGACAGTACCTCCAATGTTTATATTATCGCTCTCACATAATGACTTATTTCGTATCTTAATTCGCCGAAAATAACTGTCGCCAACTTCCATTCTGCAGATCATGATTCTAGTTCATCTCTATGAACTACAATCTTTAAATCAGGACGCCCCTTTTGATGTTTCACATTTTTTTTACTAGTGATTCATAATTCTCGTTGTCAAGCACTTATAAAATTCTTTTGGAGGAGGTCAAAATTGAGACAAGGCTTCTGTAGTGGCTTTCTTTGCAAGCTCCGTCTCATTACCACTTATTCCACAATGGCCTTTATTCCCTAAGAGTTTTACTGCTTAATTGTCATTGCTAAACTCTAAAGTCCCAATACTGTTATTGAAATGAAGTAGTTCTGTTTGCTACACTAGTTGTAGGCTTGCGTCTTTATTCCTCTTTTCTTCGTGTAACTGTAGTTACCTTTTATAGTAAGTGTACAAAGGCCGTGCCTGCAGCCATAAACAGTTCGTTGAAACAGTTAGCACTTTAAGCAATGATACAGCGGAAACCTTTAAGCGTGTACTTCCACCAGGCATTCATAACAATTCCATTCAGTATTCTCTCGAGCTGGCTATACAAATCAACACCCCTAGTTAAAGGCCACAAGACGACTTCCCGTCGACTGTCCTCTACAACATCTGCCTAGGTCTTCTACAAGATATTATTTAGCCGCTCAGTAGAACAAAGCCTGACGCCAGGCACGTTGCCAAGTGCAAGAGTTCTCTAATCCACTCATGCTTGCAAGGAAAGAGGGTGGGGAAAGTTAGTTTGTAAGTCTGTACAGAGCTTGTTGCTAATCATCATTTTTCTGGGATATCATTAGCTTTGTTTGACACAAATATGTTCTGGCATAACCACAAGCGCCAGAAAGAGGATGAAGAGCGCAAGAGAGGAGAAGGCAATGAAACGACATGGTCCAATAGCGCGTTGACCAGGACGTCACCACGATAGGAGTGGCATCTAGCCAAAATAAATATAAGCACCACCCCTGCCAGCCTCGGATCCTGTCTGGCCGGATGTGTGGATTGCATCCTTCCACCATCCTCCACATCTACAAATCCTCTGTTAGGCCAGCATTAACTGGAATACCCCCCCTCTCCCCCACTTTTACAAGGTCCTCCAAATTCTTGAATTACACGTGCTCCACCTTGCCTTCCATATCCGCCCTCCTTCCCCACACGACTCCTGTATGACCTCACCCCCTTCCCCCACCTCCTCCTTTTCCTACAACATATCCACATCTTATACACTGTCTGCAGGCTTCATCCCCCACACCCTGGTGACCCCACTCCTCTCCATCCTCCACCCATTTCCGCGCCTCTATCTCTGTATCCCTCCCTCTCCCCATCTCCACACCCTCCATTGGGGCAATTTCCATCACCTCCCCCTCCCAGATGTTGAACTTCGCCGTGACATCTAACCTTACTACCACCTGTAGCCTGGCCTTGTTTCCCCCCCACCCACCCCAGGGCTCCCTTTTCCTCTCCCCTCCTACCAGAGTGGATTTTCCTCTTCCTCCCGAGTGTCAGCATCCCCTCCTCGGCTATTTCCCTCCCCTCTCCTTCCCTCCCTGGTCACCTTTGCCGTACCTCCTGCCTGCCTCCCCCTCTCTCACCCCCTATAGCACCATCCCTCCCCACTTTCTTCCTTTCCCCCTTCGTCTTCATACCCCTGGCAGATCCTCTCAAATTTTTCTTAATCGTCGGAGCCTACAACAGTGCTGTGTTTGGTGCTGTTCTCCCATGAGGTCTACAGCTGTGATTTTAATCGTGTGCTGGTTCAAAGAATTGTTCGAATGGCTCTGAGCACTATGGACTTAACATCTGAGGTCATCAGTCCCTAGAACTCAGAACTACTTAAAACTAACTAACCTAGGGACATCACACGCATCCATGCCCGAGGCAAGATTCGAACCTGCGACCGCAGCAGGCGCCCAGTTCCGCACTGAAGCTCCTATAATCGCTCGGACACAATCGTGTGCTGGGTTTGTACATAGTGTTCCCGTCAGTGATTGTTATGTACTACACCACCCATCACGTATTCTCCGGTCGCTCTTCACCTTGTGTTTCTTTTAATCATCACAGTGTGTGGTTTCTTGCAAGAAGCGTCTCACAACTCCAACCGCACAAGCGCGCCGCCAGCGGCTCTGGCCTGACCATGTGCCACGTAGACTTCCTTGCTGCTCTGCCCCAACCGACCGACTGCCTCACACACGGAAACGGTCAAAAGACCAAATACACGTCGGCCGATGAGACGACCGACCGTTCGACCAACCAACTGTCCTTCCCGCTCCAGTCTCCTTCCACTGGAGGGTGCATGTGTGTCCCCAGTGGTCGGCAAGTACTTTCTGTCAGCACCTCATTGGCGCTCCGTTCCCGACGCTGCTCCGTGCCCGACTGCACTCCTCGTCCGTCTCCTACTCACTTCCAGACACACGCCGCCCCAGAAATATTATCGATCGCTCCAGAGATGGTACGACAGTGCACTTATCTATAAGCACTACTGCTAGCACTCACGAGGAAGTAAGGCAGAAGCTAGTGACACCAGTAAATGGAATATGAAAACGAGGCGGCAGTACCATAAAAAAAAGATGACAACAATAAATTGCATGAACACCAGCCGCGCATGGCTCAGTATTCGCGGAGTATTAGCACAGCCTAACAGAGAGTGCTATGATATCAATTATTAGTCATGCACAAACTGTGTGTCAAACATGCATGAACATTACATATAGCAAAGGACTCGGATTTAAGTTGAATGTCACCCATCGCATGCTGCACAATTGTTATTTCAAAGTTAAGTTTTGTCAGGCAGCTGTATTGAAATAAAAGTACTGATATTATTTGCTTGAGTTGCTGTATAGCATTCCCAGAACGCAGTATCACTTAGGCACCCTTTACGAGACGAGTGGGCAAGACCCCACAAAATAAAATTTCGTTGCTGCATCCTGATTAATTTCAAAGTTAAAATATAGAAAATATTTCAAACGTAATGCGAAAAAGAAGGCTCATGGTTTTTTCGACATTAAATTAAGTAATAATATTTTCAAATATTTGTGGTGTAAGATGACCATAACAAGATGGGTGAACGAAGTAAAACACGATTTACAAAGAAACAATATAAAAACAGATTATATACACAACAGAAAAGCCTTTTGGGAAAAAGTATTGAAAATGTGGGGTTCCAAGGCAGGGTAGCCAAAAGACTGGTTCGAAAAGGCTGAAGACAGAAAGAGAAAACATAGTGAACAGATGTATACATACTGGAAGAAAAGAAAAGAACAAAGAACGAAGAACTGAAATTGGATCTTGATCCTCAGGTGGCCTATTCATGGTAAAGAAAATCTTAATTTTAGAATGTTGCAGGCACCCCATGGAAAAATTTTTGATGACACATACGCTGGAATGCCATAGTAAATATTACTATAAAAACCAATATCACTAACGTAACATTTAGATAGTTACTTACATGGTACATAGGTCATTTGAACATCTTCTACTGAAGTGATGTCAAAGGAGTCAGTTTAAAGGATATGCATATGTGATTAGTGTTAACATTAATCAGTGTATTGTATTTTAGTGCTACTTCAGTTAAAAACTAAGTTTCATTTCTTTTTTTTCAATCGCCAATGTTTAAAATTAGTCAAAGAATAGGAAAAATGCTAAAGGATATATGACTTTAGGTTAGGTTTAGAACTTGCTTTTTTGCCTGTCAGACATTTTATATTATTGGACAAATGGTAAAAAAAATTGGTTGCTGCATATTCAATGCACTTTTTAGTCGACTGGGAGTTTTAATGATACGTAAATACTACCTCTTTTTCATCTAGTTTTAAAGATATGAATATCGGTATTCTTCTCAAATTGTGATGAATTATTTATGAAAGTTTTTGTCAGAGAATATATGTACTGATTTTGTGTAATTTCTTCAAGAAGTGCCCACAAAATTACTGCAGATAAACAACATATATTGTTCTTTTTGCTCAGATCCGAGCAATCAATATTTTCTTTGTGAGTGTCGAATAAATCCAGAAAATTATTCCATAAGTCATTATTGAGTGGAAATACGCGGAATCTGGCAGGTTATTGATTCGTTTGTTTCCAAGACTAAAAATTATACTTCTGAATTACCCTTGCATTGTCATCCATGGAGAGCGAAATAAGACACAAGAATGTCAGTAGATTTGTTCAACTATTATCTTTACTCTGGCCCTCAGTAGTAGTACATTAGTAATAGCTTGGTGGAGGTGTCCAGTTGCCTCTCATACAAAACGATAGATATCCAGCATTGCTGAGCGTGGTGTCACTCGAATGTCGCTGTCAGCAACGTCTCCAGCTCCAACCGTGATGACAGCCCAGCGGTGCAGCTGAACTGCTGTGCCGTGAAGTTCCTCCAGCGAGCGGATGCCTCCCTTGTGACTAAGTGTAGGCTGCTCTTTCTTTTGGTCGAACAGTGGACCCGTACTGCATTCCAGGATGTCTCTCTAAGTGTCACAGGAACATCGTGTAGGCTGTGATACTGAGATGAGAGCGATATAGTATATAAATGGCTATCTATCTATGTGCTCCAGATTTGTTCGTTTATTGCTCAATGTACGTATTCTAAACACATCCATTGTGGCAGGTGAGGAAAGGCTCCCACTAGCGTACTGCAGTGTTGTCTGTTGCTACACCGCACTCAAGTTGCTCCGCTTCACAACGTCAATCGGCCGGTTTTGCTTTACAGTGCATAACACTCTCGCTCCCCTGTGGCTGTGTTACAACCCACTTCTGCTCTGTCGTAGTTTTTGACTGAATACGGTCGATTCTTTATTGCAATCTCTTTCCTCCTTTTGTCCCATCAGCATTTCACGGCTCAGGAATGCCTATTACTTTTCTTCTCCTAAAATTTATTGTTGCTCCACTGCTGCTTATACTAACTACGTTAAATCTATACTTAAGCAATAACAATGTATTAAACTTCCTGGCAGATTAAAACTGTGTGCCCGACCGAGACTCGAACTCGGGACCTTTGCCTTTCGCGGGCAAGTGCTCTACCAACTAAGCTACCGAAGCACGACTCACGGCAGGTACTCACAGCTTTACTTCTGCCAGTACCTCGTCTCCTACCTTCCAAACTTTACAGAAGCTCTCCTGCGAACCTTGCAGAACTAGCACTCCTGAAAGAAAGGATATTGCGGAGACATGGCTTAGCCACAGCCTGGGGGATGTTTCCAGAATGAGATTTTCACTCTGCAGCGGAGTGTGCGCTGATATGTAACTTCCTGGCAGATTAAAACTGTGTGCCCGACCGAGACTCGAACTCGAGACCTTTGCCTTTCGCGGGCAAGTGCTCTATAACTTAGAGCACTTGCCCGCGAAAGGCAAAGGTCCCGAGTTCGAGTCTCGGTCGGGCACATAGATTTAATCTGCCAGGAAGTTTCATATCAGCGTACACTCCGCTGCAGAGTGAAAATCTCATTCTGGAAACAATGTATTAATTGACTGTCTCCTACGCCATATGATTTTCTCATTACCGTTTCGTCCACAACATTTTCTTTATCTTCAATCTCCGTTTCTGGTTTGTACCTCCTATCCGTGGAATAACTTCTGGACTCTCTTGAAAAGGTTTCAACCACCCTACATGCATAATTATCGCTCTCGTCGGCAATTGAATCTTGTCATTCACTGGCTACGTAGTCTCTACCAATTGACCTGGCTCCTCAATGCTTTGCAAAAAAACTTCCTTATCGTTCCGCCGGCCGCTGGTGGCCGAGCGGTTCTAGGCGTTACAGTCTGGAACCGCTCGGCCGCTACGGTCGCAGGTTCGAATCCTGCCTCGGGAATGGATGTGTGTGATGCCCTTAGGTTAGTTAGGTTTAAGTAGTTAAGTCCCATGGTGCTCAGAGCCATTTTTTTATCTACGTTCTTCTACCTATTTCTCCGTAATCTTATGTTGGTAGATCTACAATGTCCACGACTAGATAATATGTGATTATGGGCTTCTTATAGACTCTATTCATTAGCTTCGCTGGTATCACTACCGGCAGTGCCAAATTGATTTTTCTTCACAGCAACTCTTTATACATAAAAAACTGTGACCCCTTAAAATACTGCTTACATTTGTCATCCATTCTTTTAGCAGCTTGCCATTCCTGATGCTCCCCTAATATGCAATATTGCAATTTTTCTTCTTAAGCCATTCACATTACCGTGTTACTTCCCAGGTTTATACGTAACTTCGAATTGAAATTCACTTAGTCTTAGTGCCCATCGTGTCACCTGCTGGAAGGATCCTTTAACCCCCACAACGATTTTATTGCTACATGATATGTTTATTAATTTAAACATTTTAGCGTGCATAAATATTTGAAATGTGTGATTCCATAAATAACGCTATCTTTCTTCATTGGGAAATAATTTCTTTCTGCAGAATTTAGTTGCCTTGATGCGTAAGATACGGGATTGTCTAAGCCCTCTACATCCTGTGACAACACACAGCCGATTGCCTGGTATGATGTATCCCATGATAAAATGAACTCTGTGTTGAGATCCGGAAATATCAGTATCAGACTCAGTGTTAAGGCTTCTTTTAACTCCTCAAAAGCATGCTGACACTCTTCTGACCACACCAATTTAGTACCCTTTTTTAACAATTGTGTCAACGGTTTGGCGGCAATAGTTGGCGCATTCCAGATGATACAGGAACTTCATGTACAGCTCTAATTAATTTTGATTTTGCCTTAACTCCATCATTACTAATGGTATGACCTACGTATGCTATCTCATCCACCACAAAATTACTCTTTTCTGTACGCCGTTTTAACTTCGTTGCTTTTAACCTTAGGAATACTTCCCTTAATCGCTGCATATGCTGTTCCAATCACTCCGACAGGCGATTATGTCGCCAAGATACACTACGCATTGCCGTGGTTTCAAACCTATGAGTACTCCAACAATCTCTTAAACATTGCAGGTGCATTTCTTAATCCGAATGGCATTCTTCTGAATTGGTAGCGTCCCCAGGATGCCGAAAATGCCGTTTTGTGTCCATCCCGCAGAGCAATATCTGTCTGCTGATATACGTTCTTCAAATCCATTGTTGAAATAAATTACATTGCCCTAAATGATCCAAGGTTTCTGCGTTGTTTGGCACAGGGTATGTGTCTACTATGATTTTCGCGTTTAGGTGCCTGTAATCACAACAAAACATACATTTTCATATTCCATCTACTGACTTTTACTCAATCAGCTATCAGCCAACAAGACTTGGCCAAAAGCTAATTGAGTGACAGTCTTTTTGTTGCGCCTTTCTTCGACTCAGCATCTCCACTATATGGTGAATACCAACTATCCATTTCATTATGGTATTACATTCCATCATGGATTTTAAATTGTCTGGTCCATTGACTTTTCCTGTCCTTCATGGACTATTACTTTCTTCAACCATTCCATCTTTCAGTTGTTGATCAATAAATTCCTGCAACACTGGCTACAAGCACCTACTTATCTTTTGAGTAGACTGATGATTCATTTCCCGCAGGTATGTAGTGCTGTGAAATATGTATCATATGTAATGTCCATTTTGGAAAAAACAAATTCTTAAATTACACAAGTAATTTTTTCATCCAATCCCTATTGCTTCGTTTTAGGTCATACACTTTTTCTCGTAATGCAGTTTCAATGGCGGCGGCCAGCGATTTTCCGTGGCCGACCTGCCCCCCCCCCCCCCTTCCGCCACACGTTCCATTCTTCTTCCTCCAGGTATCCATATTGGCGATTAAGAACCACTTTGTTAATCCAATGTTCTCTGCGATAAAATCATCCATAGAAAAATGTACACTTTTTTCACTATTTATTTTTTGTGTGCATACAATACCTCTTTTAACTGAGCAACTTGCCTGATATAGTGCTTCATTCTCTTCCAACGGTTCAACCACACACTAAATTCCTACCGCGAAGCTACGCTCAATATTCACCCAAGTGATTTCCCAGTACCGCTAGGTTCATAGTCGTCCTAATCGAGTTCTGATGTGGTCGTTCGTAATTTAATTGGTTCGTCTTACGTGACAGACTCGCCTCGCAGCATCGCTACACTGGCAATGGCTTCAGCTAATAGAAGCATTTTCCCATCAAGTTCCACCGTATGTTGCCGAAGATCGATTGCGGCACAATGCTGATATAACAAATCTAATCCCTGAATATTGTCTTGCACTCAATCATGTTTGGTACAATCTCTATGCGTTGTTTAAATTGAACTGCATACGGGTCTATGTCTACCAGTCCTAATGGTACAACATCTTTATCCCCCACTCCATGCAATCTGTACCGTGATGGGTCCCATTGCTTACGTTTCACCAAATCACTACTGCCGGTCGACCCGTACGATCCTGTGTCCAGTATTAGCCAGGAAAGCTTTCTTTCCTACTATTCCTCCTATCGCACAATCCACCTCTGCATACTATTTCGTAGCATTCAATCTTACTGGGAAGGACAGTCGGTGGCTCTGGGGTTCCCATTGGTGTTTACCACCTTTTTCCTCGCTTTAGCCACATCACCCTGAGGCTCGCGACGTTGCCTATTCAAATGCGCCTTTTGTCCACACCTGAAACATTTTATATTAGCTGCAAACACTGTCCGTCCGTCTACTCTGCATTCCAGTCGACAGTTCGATTTCCTCACATTCTACACCTAACGACACTGAATGTGCAAATCCGTCGAACCCCTCTCTGCACACGCCTTGACATTTCCACAGGTAGCCTTCTTAAAATGCATCGAGCGCCCTCTGCTCAGCTTCTTGCGAAATGATTTCATTAACTGCAGCATCCTGTCCTAGTTCGTAGGTGCATCCATTAATTTTCCTTATCATATCTGAAAATTGTTCCACAGTTTCCGTAAAGTTTCCGTAATTTTCTTACTTAGTACTCCTAATTATTCAGTGTAGTGTCTGGCACTATTTCGTTTCCTGTTTCTCTGGCATTTCTGGCCAAGAGAAGTCTACTAATATCAAATACCGGCCTTAATTTGAGGAAGAAATTTCTGAGGATATACGTCTGGAGTACAGCATTGTATGGTAGTGAAACATGGACTGTGGGAAAACCGGAACAGAAGAGAATCGAAGCATTTGAGATCTGGTGCTATAGACGAATGTTGAAAATTAGGTGGACTGATAAGATAAGGAATGAGGAGGTTCTACGCAGAATCGGAAAGGAATATGTGGAAAACACTGGTAAGGAGAAGGGACAGGATGATAGGACATCTGCTAAGACATGAGGGAATGACTTCCATGGTACTAGAGGGAGCTGTAGAGGGCAAAAACTGTAGAGGAAGACAGAGATTGGAATACGTCAAGCAAATAATTAAGGACGTAGGTTGCAGCGCTACTCTGAGATGAAGAGGTTAGCACAGGAAAGGAATTCGTGGCGGGCCGCATCAAACCAGTCAGTAGACTGATGACCAAAAAAAAAAAAAAAAAATCTCTGAATTAGTCATTATTAAGAGCTTCTGTATACCCCACAACAGTTTACTCTTATCCTGTTAGTCTCAATTTTGCAACACTAAATAACTCCTTATCAGACCAACCTTCCATCTGAGAGAGAGTTCCAGGGTCTCCTACAAAATCTTGCACATTCTCAGTTGCCTTGCGCGAAAATGGAGCAATTAAACTCGCGACTGACAAATCTGCACCCCGTTGTGACTATCGCGGTTCTACCAACCCACGCAGTTCTGCATTATTCCCTGTTAATTGTGCTACTTTTTCTAGCAATATGCGTACTGCTTCCAGTTTTGACACACCTTGCGCCTCTGGTCGCCGAAACTTTGTCCTTGACAACACACATTTCGGGGAATAAAGTTCATAACACAAGAAAAGAATGTACATTAACTGAATTCTTACTCCTCATTATGAGCTATCTCGATTTCTGGAATTGCCTAGCCATATATTCCCAATGATTACATGTATAACACTTTACTGGAACTGTAAATGCCGGCCGAAGTGGCCGAGCAGTTCTAGGCGCTATAGTCTGGAACCGAGAGTCCGCTACGGTCGCAGGTTCGAATCCTGCCTCGGGCATGGATGTGTGTGATGTCCTTAGTTAGGTTTAAGTAGTTCTAAGTTCTAGGGGGCTGATGACCACAGCAGTTAAGTCCCATATTGCTCGGATCCATTTTTGAACTGGAAATTGGAAATTTGTGGTAAGGTCTTATGGGACCAAACTGCTGAGTTCATCGGTCCCTAAGCTTACGCATTACATAAGCTAACTTAAACTAACTTACGCTAAGGACAAAACACAGACCCGGGCCCGATGGAGGACTTGAACCTCCGACGGGGGCAGCAGCGCGGACCGTGACAAGGCGCCCTAGACCGAGCGGCTACCCCGCGCGGCTACTGGAACTGATCACGTACATAGCGTTGAGTAACCCTCAAAGTTACACTGTGCACATTTAACATGTACTAACCAATTGTGGCTTCCATTAAACCTGAAACTAGACAAACTCACTGGCTCTCTTCTTGCAATAAAATCTACTTTACGAAATGCGCAACTGCCAAACTTCGCCGTGACCGAAATACAATTTTTTTTTACTCACTGTACCGTAGGCAGTAGGTTCAGATTTTGCTCTAAGAAGGTAATGTCAGTGTTCTGACGCCAGTGATGAATGACCCTTGGGTCGTCACCTGTGGAGATTGAAATGAGACGTCAGTAGATATCTTCAGTTCATTTATTTATTACGGCACTCGGCCATATTACATCAGGAACAGCTTGGTGGAGGGATCCAATTGCCCCTTACGCGAATCAATAGACGTCCGGCATTGCTGACAGCGCAAAGAGCGGTGCCAGGCACAACGTCACTCGAATGCTGCTGTCAGTGACAAATGAGGCTGCGACCTTGATGACTGCGAGGTGGTCCAGTTGACGATCGCCTTTAACCTCCGCCAGCAGGTGGACGGCTCCCTCATGTCTCAAAGCAAGCTGCCCTGTCTAGTGGTCAAACAGGGCACCTCATACTGCATTCCGGGATGTCGCTATAGGTGTCATTGGCTCATGGTGTAGGCTGTGATACTGAGATCAGAATGATTTGTTTAGGGCTTAAGGCACGTACTCTAAACACTTACGTAGTGGCAGGTGAGGAAACGCTTCCGTCGTTCTGCTAGCATACTGTAGCATTGGCTGTCTGCTATAACGCAACCTACTCGCTCCCTTCGCAACGCCAGTTGGCCGTGATTTTTCTTTGTAACACACGACACTCTCGCCCACCTGCGGCTGGCTCTGTTACAACTCATTCCCGATCTTGCGTATTTTTTGATCGAATGCGGTCGACACGCTAGACTACAAAGAGAAAGAATCGCTGAACTTATTATTAGTTGTTTAAGAGCAAACTGGTAGTACGATTCTTCCTGTTGAAGTTTTCATCATCATGTATATCCAAAAATTTTGAGCGTTCTAACACGTTCACTGATTACTTTTTATGTGCCACATCTATTGTTGCTGAAGCTATTTCCTGTTCAGAATAAAGCATATTTTCTCGGAATGTAGGTAGAGTCCATTTTATGAGAACCGTTTAATAGTTGTGACTTTTCATGCTTTCCCGACGGATCAGTTCCAAATACACTTCTAGTGTTTGCCGCATGATCGTATTGTGTGACTCACACCATATTTCGTCGATGCAGGTGCTCGACATCATCAGGTGATGGTAGCTGCTGCTGTCACTGTTGCAAGGCGGGACTGATGGTAATCGCTGTCCGGCTGGCTGACTAACGTGCCGACCTAAGGCACGTGTGGGTGCAGGATAAGCACTGGTGTGCTGTGCCTGCATGGCCTAAAAGATGTGAGAGGACAGGAACCTTACGGATAGGATGGACTGGGCAGACGGAATTTGTCTAAGTTGATGTAGGCCTGGTTACGGATGAACGATGGTAGTCGTGCGACAGCGTCGAAATTTATTAATGCCGGGAGCAAGCAATACGCGTGCGCGGTAAGACACCTGGAGGAAAGCGGCGCTCCTGGTGCCCCCTGCTGGGAGCCGGGGATAGGCCTCCCGTGCGTGCACTATGGGCAATGACTGTGCTGCCGGGCGCTACTGTCATAGCAATATAGAAAATATCCACCACCTTTCTCGACAGTAGCGCACCACATGTCCCGGTCGTCCGCAGTGGAAATATAGTGGTTGGTTACCCTGGGTCGTCCAGACGTCAGTCTTCCTTGGTCCCCCCAACAGGTTCCTCATGCGGCATTCTATGAACGTAGCTCCGCCTGGGTCTCGATTTTTTCACCGTTTTAATGATAGACCTCTAGAGGACGATTGTCATCCGGGGTACTGCAGAACCGCGATTCCTTGCAGTGCGACGCCATTCATAACCTGTCCATGCTTTCCCGATACGACACTACTTTAAATACAGCTATTTTTCCTGTGGTGTTAATGACAGCCTACGTAAGGGACGACGGTTCCCTAATCCGGCTGCTTCTAGTCTCTGAACAGTGATGTGCAGTCACATAGTTGCAGGGAGTCCATTACCTGTTTTCGGATGCTATCTGTAGAAGGGAAGTGGTTAAGATGTGCTTGGTGCACAATACGGCGATCCTCTCATGTGATTAACAGATGTGGTCAACCAGAAGGTTGCCGACGAGTATACCGGCCCTCACGTTCCCACGCAGTCCAACATCGTGTCACTGTGGCATCTGCGACATCTGAGCACCCCACAAATCTGGATATTAGACGATACGGAACGCCAGCCCAATGGGGAACCCACAATCAGGCACTGCCAAAGAGGCTGTCAGCTAGTGAATGAAGCGGTGGAAACAAAATACTACACGAAGTAGTCAACGAGTTGTGAAGATGAGCTGATTATTAGACGTTATATTTTTCATTACAAGCATGAACAAATATGGTGGCCTTACATAAAATTATTAATTTCGTTTCTGTTTCCATCAATAGTTACGTAATTAAAGTCGTAGCCAAGTGTTGTTAAAATTGCATGAAAGTGTAACGAATAGTACTTGGCAGATCCTGCAGTAAAATCAGCCGCTTTTAAAACAAATCAAAGTTCAAGCGCCAAGTTTATCATCAATGATGCTGTTTCACTGTCCACTAAAATTCTTCATGAAATAAACTAACACTCTCGTTACGTTAAAGTTCTTCAGTCGACAGAGCATACGTCATTGGAAAGCAGCGTGAAATCGTCTCATCCCACAGGTACTGTTCAAATACTACGATTCTCAGTTTCAAATTATTGAAATGGCACAGATGGTTGTGTCGAGAAGGTAATTTCATCTTCTGCCGGTAACTAGCCAGACCTAGCAACCACTATCCACGTGAGCTAGCTCACTACCCACAATAGGCTGAAGACGGAAAAGGCTACGAGCCAAAGGACCACGAGGCGCAGCCGTGACACCTATTCGACACCGCGAAAACTGGACCACGCTGGTCATGTTCATTACTTGTTACGAAATTATGGTAGAAATTTGTGTCATGGGAGTACACCGTTCTTCATACAAATAAAGACTTTTAAACGAGCGACCTCCCAAGATGGTCACTTACCAACGCTAACCCACCCGACGTATTAGCGTCAGTGTCAATGAAATACAATATGATGCCATCATGTACAACTTTTACCACAAGGAAATACTTACACATACATTAGTGTGTCCTATTAAAATAAAGCGCTATTTCCTATTTGTTCAGATCGTGCGCTTCGTTTTTATGTAGTAGACACCAAATTTGAACAACGACCGAATTAATTGTTGGCCTGTGGCAATCGAACTGCCTACTAGTTAATTTGGCGCAGAAAAATCTTACATATCTAAGCGTAGATAGATTTGGAACAAAGGCAAAGGCATAAGCATAGGTTCAAACACGTAGGCATCATGGTACGGGTGACGGTGGAGCGCTGTACATCAAGTTCTGCTCAATTTGAGTAGTATGAATCATTGTTACTCTCGATTCAGATAAGTTCTAGATAAACTATGTTAATATGTGTCCACCTTACGGTTAAGTTCCAGCTTACAAATTGTTTGTGAGTATGATAGAATTACTTTAAAATAGAGCTATTTAAAGTCTTTTGTGAATATTGTTTACAAAAATCAGTGTCAAGAAGTGGGGGACAGTCTGCGATGCAGCACACAACTCGTAACAGCTACAAGCGCATTTTAACATAGTCATTTATTACGTAGGTTGGTTGGTTTCCAATTTAGTACTTTTCCACGTAACGTTTGCGAGCAATGTCCAGGAGCTGCAAAGCGACGCTGCCGACACTCGACCAGGCATTCGGAACTGCCACAAGCACCAAATCTCGTTCGGAAAATCCCACTGTTTACCAGTGGCCACCTGTCATTTTGCTGAGGGCTGGCAACGCTTACGATTATCCACCTCATCGCTGCGCTGTGTTCCCCCCTGCTGTCAGCCAGCTAGGCTTGTACACTCAGAGTTTGTAAAACAGTAATTGAAGTATAGAGACTGTTAAGTAATGACTTCGCACAATGAATTTAATACCATGATACACTTACATTGCAAAATAACATCAGTAACGGCAACAGAAACGAAATCATAAAATAATGTTCCCACAAACGATTCATTAAAGTTCTATATATGTCATCAAGTGTTCGAAATGCCAATTGTCGACCGCAATACACGTTTACAGTCGCTGGTGCAAAAACTGCTTGATGCACTTCGTTATTAGTGAACATGTTACAACAATGGTGATATCTTAAGTCGTGTTGGGATGTCGGAACGTCGCGCGCAGAGGCCGGACTGTTAGAGGCGACATGTCACTGATTGCGCGGTCTCTCCCGCCGGAGGTTCGAGTCCTCCCTCGGGCATGGGTGTGTGTGTGTTGTTCTTAGCGTACGTTAGTTTAAGTAGTGTAAGTCTAGGGACCGATGACCTCAGCAGTTTGGTCCCATAGGAATTCACACACTTTTTTGTTTTTGGAACTTCTGCGTAGACTTCCTATTTGAGTTAACGCCAAAGATTAAAGTCCATTGGCGTCAAATCAGGCGAACGTGCAGACCAACGCCTTCACGTCCTGTCCTAGCCACTAGCAAGTAGTGAATTGAGCACCCAACGTATTGGTACCACATACATCCACATATTTCAGGTGGTAGTTCATTAGAAGAACCGGTGGCGCTTCGGTAAGAAATGGTGTATATCTCTTACCCACTAAGGTTTCCCCAAAAAGGTAATGATCAGTAATGTAATCATCAAATAATACCGCACCAGACGTTCACACTCTATTGCCTGTGATGTTCAATCTGCGTAAGCAAGTGCGACTTCTCAAGCGGCCCGACACGTTATTTCTTACACTCAGCTTTCCATTATTTAAGAGGAGCTTAAACTCTAAGGAATATTTTTTGAAGAAACACCTGTTGCGCGGATGTAGCACTAGAACCGACTGACCAAATTCCATGGGTCTTCTGCTGCTAGCTTATCTAAAGGTGAAGTGATAGATGCTGCAGATTGAAGCTATCTGCACGCAAAAAGTAATCAACGCTCACTTATTGCAGAGACACCCGCAGTCTCTTTGGGACTAACGTGTGAATTATGAGCAACAGCTGCCGGAGCACCTATTTTGATAGCTATCTCCGCTCTTTACAGCCTTGCTCCCTACCCACTCCGTAGTATGAATTGCCCTTCCAATACGAATCTTCTTCATATTCGATGAATTGTCATATTTGTTGGACACCGAGTATGAGATATCTTTCTCCAATACAATTCAGCTGATCTCTTCGGCGTTCCTTCTGCATAACCACAAAGGAATACAAGTCTAGTTTCTCTTGGTTTGTGAAAGACAGTTATATTTTCAAATTAATCAGTACTCAAAGCACGTTAGCTAAACACACAGAACGAAAGCTACTGTTCCTCTGTGTATCTTTTACACCGGTATCGCAGCGATGCAACATAGTTTACTTCTTATCCTAACTCAGCTATTTCCTTGTTTAGGTAACAAATCACTAACTAACGTGTAGGAAAAGTTCAAAACAATTAAATCCCAGTTCTAAATATTGAAATTTGCCAGAGACTACTAAATATAGTTTGAAGAGAGAAACGCCGTTGAATATGGCACTTTTGGAACTACATTGCTACCAGACGAAATTACTGTGCATCTATTTGAAAAACCGAAGCTGATAACTACATCTTTGTAAATAATATGGTTACGAATAGAGACTATATATCATTTAGTGAAGACTTTCTGCACAACACCCCTTTTACCATCTGCATGAGAACAAGTGATTACGGACATTTTTCGTAAGCAGAATTCAGAATTGATTTAAGTATTTCACTGTCACGAGTCGTCTCCTGTTGATATAAATTTTTTCTCTGTTACGGAAATGTATAATTTCATTGAAATGAGGTCAGTTCACATACAACAGGGAAACTTTCTTCTGTATGTGTAAACAGATCTTTATGTGTCCATCTGGTCTTAGCTATCAGCCTTGTGCTTCCACCTGGAGAGTTTTCATGCGGTTTCGAAGAAAGAGTATTTGTTCTGCACTGTAATGACATTGATTACTACATTCTGTGCAGCGTTCACGTGTAGTTTGTGATATACCAGGGTGATCTGTCAGAAACGTCGGTGCAAAATGTCGAGAGCACGTATAAATAACAAGTCCATCTTTGTTACATATGTAGGAAATATACAGTGAAACTCCAGAGGCATATTTTGACTCCTATTTTTAAGAAACAGTACGAGTTGTATTTTGGCTGCAGAGCCATTGAGCCATTTGCTCCTCATCTTTATTGTGACACATGTGCAGGTATCTTGCGTAAAGTGGTTCTCGAACATCAGTGCCATTTATGGTACCAATGGTGTGGCGCGAACTTAAGGACCGTGCCACTGACTGGTAGTTTTGCTTGCCATCCAAAGTGGAAAGGTATTCCGCAAAATCTAAACGTGCTATTCAGTATCCAAACTTGCCTACAGCCACGCGGCCAGTTCCTCATGACGCTTCTTCACCTCCTATGCCACCAAGTGACAACCATTGCTGAACACCTTATAGAGATGCTATCCGCCAGCAGCAAGAAGAAACCGCAGCAGCACCCAGCACAGCGTCTGTTGGTACATCACCTCATCGCGTAACACAGGGAGAGCTTAACGACCTCTGTCGGTGTTTGAATCAGTCACAGGCAGGATCTGAGTTACTTACTTCGAGATTTAAGTGATGGACATTGCACGCTCAGGGTGTTAAAGTGACTTCATCTAGGAGGCGCCATAGTGAGTCTGGACGCGTTTACGTCTTTTTTCCACAAGTGTACGTGATGCAGTGACATCAATAACTTGTTTGGTGCAATGCGTCATGTTCACAAGCCTGAAGAATGGAGACTGTTTATTGATTCCTCTGAATCAAGTTGAAAGTCAAACCTCCTTCATAATGTATTTTTTTCCTCATGTCCAGTAGGATACTAGGTTAAAAAGAAAGAGACTTATGAAATTGTGTGAGATGCGCTCAATTACTTAGCAACTGTAAACAAAGTGTGGATCTGAAAGTAATAGAGCTATTAACTGGTACGAAACCAGGTTGCACGAAGTGCTTCTGCTTTCTGTACGAATGGAACAGTCCCAACAAGAAAGAACATTACATACGTAAAGAGTGGCCTAAAAGAAACGCCTTCGTTGGAGACAAAATGAATAAGTGGTGTGAGCCGTTAGTAAACCCTGAAGATGTATACCTCTGTCTCTTAAACTAAAAACTAAACTCCGTCTGAATAGGTCTTGGAAGGCCCAACGTTACCAATCGGCCGCCATGTCATCCTCAGCTCACAGGCGTCACTGGAAGCGAATGTGGAGGGGCATGTGGTCAGCGCACCGCTCTCTCGGCCGTATATCAGTTTACGAGACTGGAGCCGATACTTCTCTATCAAGTAGCTGCTCAGTTTGCCTCACAAGGGCTGAGTGCACCCCACTTGCCAACAGCGCTCGGCAGACCGAATGGTCTCCCATCCAAGTGCTGGTCCAGCCTGACAGCGCTTAATTTAGGTGACTTGACGGGAAGCGGTCTTATCGCTGCGGCAAGGCCGTTG
This sequence comes from Schistocerca piceifrons, assembly GCF_021461385.2. Classification (NCBI taxonomy): domain Eukaryota; kingdom Metazoa; phylum Arthropoda; class Insecta; order Orthoptera; family Acrididae; genus Schistocerca; species Schistocerca piceifrons. The sequence goes on along the minus strand of NC_060138.1, from coordinate 871,840,730 downwards.
GCCAAACCTCTGTCCCCTACATATTAAAATGTTAATTTTCCCAGTATCAGCGGTGCAAAGATTAAAGAGTACTTATTGGTCCCCTAATACGACAGCTTATGCAAGATACAGATTTCATAAACTCATTAAGGAGACTGAAAAAGTTTCATGGAATGCCTTCAAGACAGTATGTGAGCACTTGCTTGGAAATCAAAAATCTGATGACTATGAAGATGATGTAAATAACTTGATTAGATGTTTACGACGTATGTAGTGTCGCGTGTCAACAAAGTTATATTGTTTGACTACCGTCTTAATTTTTTTTTCCTTCAGAACTTGGGAGATACAAGTGATGAACATGGGGAATATTTTCACCAAGGTATTGTAGTAACGAAAAAGCGGTGGAACTGCAGCATGTTGACAGGTTGTTGTTGGTCCTCAATTAGAGACACTACAAAACACGAATACAGAAGAAAACTACCAAAAATGTCCTCTTAGACTTATCCTTTCCGAGGTTTCAAAGTATTACTTATTTTCATAAATAATAAAACGTCTACTTTTGGACAACGGCATGTGGTAGGACATTTTTATATTCAAATCCTTATTCCCCATAACCACAACAATTGAAAAACCTTAAATTCATCCAGAGGGCAGATAAAAAGGTCAGATGTGTCCAAGTATAATTCATCTGGATGAAACAGAATTACGACATCCTATATGGTTCCGGAACTACTTGAGATGAAGAGCTTAGCTGAATAACCTTGTACATTACGCATAGTCTCGAAACATAATGCAAGTCTTTCAGTTTATCTTGCAAATAATTACTTGAAACTGGATTAAGAGGGATTAGATTTTAATTCTTTATCGTTTCCGTGTCTACTCCAAGACGTAGAACGTGCTGCTTGAGATCCATTCCATTACAGAGTCACGGTTCAGTCGAGTCAGTACCATACGAGCTACGAATTGGCTGTAGGCCGGAGAGGTTTCCAGCCGGGAGAGTTTCGGAGAAGATTTGCGGTTCTCCTGATAATCAAGGGAAATCTCCCGAAATCCTTGGCCGCAGCCAGGGGATTGAAACTATGTCTGTTTATTTCTGGGGAAATGTTGACTACTTGCCTCGTCAAAATTTAAAATTGTCTATATGTGCGTCCCTGTGCGCAGGGGAGTGGGAGGGATGGAATGAGATTAAAGTGCAGTGATTTATCACAGAAAGGTCCACAATGAGAGAGTGTGCACAGTCACAGAAAAGACTGTGACGCTTGGCAGCAGGTGCAGACTCTGTTATCTGGGACACTTCCTAAGATCAGGCAGCTTCACACCGAAGTTCTTTTCCTGTTCCTGGTAAGCCTTCCTGTTTATCGCACCGCTTCCTTACTACTCCTGTCCTTTCTTGTTTCGCTAAATGGTGTACCACATGAGGAAGGGATAGATGAGGACACGCATTGTCTTTCCGCAAACATAAAAATAAAAAACGGAATACGAAGAACACCACTGCTCCTTCCATCGCGTCCTAGTACTGTGCTGTACGATGTATATCACATGTCCATAAGCACTGAGTGCAACAGTTCTCACATAAGGTACGTTATTACAAACGTTGGCTTCCGTGGCCATTATCACATTCAACAAAATTTTTCTGGGTTTGTGACCGCATTGTCAATGTATATAGAAGTACCGACGTTTCGGTCCCCGTTGCCAGCGACCTTCTTCATGGTGTCAGAGGTTAAACAAAAATACTCTGAAGAAGGTCGCTTGCAACAGGGACCTAAACGACGGCACTTTTATGTATACTGACAATGAGGTCACAAATCCAGAAAAATTTTGTTGAACAAGAGGGTACGTATTGTTGCCTGCCGTTGCGAATGCCTACACGTTTTATCACAGCCATGCCACTAGACCAACAACGATATGCGAACGCCGTTATAAAATTTTTACCACTTCCATTCTTTCTTTCGTAGTTATTAGTACTTGGGTTATCATGTAGTTACACAACTTATGTAGATGTAATTTACATATTCGAACCCAACAAACTGAAATGTACCGATACTAATCATTGATACACTGTAAATATAACCCGCAGTAAAAACAACGTGATAGCTACAAGGAAAGCCAACAACAGATAAGTAAGTCAATAAATAGCAAATAAAATTATATGTTGCTAGTAAACATGTACAAAACAGCAAAGGAAATTACATCTCAGCAACTCCTGTTATTTCACGACTCAACGATACATAGTCAAATGTGCCATTGCTTGCCCTACACTGCATGCTTAAACATGTCGTATGTGAAACACAATTAATTAAAAACCACAGTCTCATATCTCACATATTATTATTTTCAGAACTGATCAGAACTAAGCGTTTCGGTACCACGTTGCCACATGCAAATCCGGCTATTTCCTTAATACACAGCCAGTCGAAAAGTATAGAACCGGTAGAACATGGTCGAATATCGATAAAAATTCGTACCTGTGCACATTATCGTCTGGAATGTAAATTATTAGAGCTTCAGTTCTCTGTGACTGTTAGAATAGCCACCACATTACATTTCTGTTGTTCGTGATTTGTGCTGTTACCGGGATAGGTAAGCTACACAAAAGCCAGAAGAGAAAAATTGCACTTGGTACCACACTGACGTCACTCATGTCAGTATGATACCATGTGCTATTTTATTAGGATAGTACTGTACTGGAGATGGCTACATAGTAACATATTAAAATGTTCATCTGAAACGGACGGAAATCAGTAGATGTGATGTACATATGCAGACGGCAAACAAATGAGTACAGTTTCAAAAAAATTGGATGATTTATACAAGAGAAAGAGCTTCACAAATTCAGCTAGCAAGCTAGTAACGCGTTGGTCCACCTCTGGCTCTTATGTAAGCAATTATGTTCAAATGTTCAAATGTGTGTGAAATCTTATGGGACTTAACTGCTGAGGTCATCAGTCCCTAAGCTTACACACTACTTAACCTAAATTATCCTAAGCACAAACACACACACCCATGCCCGAGGGAGGACTCGAACCTCCGCCGTGACCAGCCGAACAGTCCATGACTGCAACGCCTTAGACCGCTCGGCTAATCCCGCGCGGCAAGCAATTATGCGCTTGGCATTGATTGACAGAGTTTTTGTATGTCCTCCTGAAGGATATTGTGCCACATTCTGTGCAACTGGCACGTTATAACGTTCAAATCTCGAGGCAGTTGGAGCGACCTGCCAATACCACTCCGAACGTTCTCAATTGGGAGAGATTTGGCGACCTAGCTGACCAAGTTAGTCTTTTGCAAGAACGAAGACAAGCTGTAGAAACTCTCGTCGTCAGAGGAAATGTGGGCATTATCCTGCTGAAATGTAAGCCTGGGATGGTTTAAGTGAAGAACAATGAAACGGGGTTAGAATCTCGTCAACGAACCGCTGGTCTGTAAGAGTGCTGTGGATTACAACTATAGGGGTCCTGTTATGAAATGAAATGGCAATCCAGACCACCACTCCAGGGTGTCTGCCTGTATGGCGGGCGACAATTATGTTGGTATCCCATTGCTGTCCATGGCATCTCTAGATATGTCTTCGCTAACCATTGGAGCTCAGTTCTAAGCGAGACTCTTCAGTGAAGACAGTTCTACTCCAATCAATGAGATTCCAGACCGTATGTTCCCGATACCACTGCAAAAGGGCTTGTTGGGTGCAACGACCGCCGTAGCTCATCCCCTTTCTGTGCGCCGCAGACTAATGGTTCTTGTGGTGACTGATGCACCAATTACACATCGTTTCAGTGATAAGTATGAGTCCGTGGTTCTGTGTGCCTCTCTGACGACAACTTGATGACACGTCGATCGTTTCCTTTAGACGCTGTGTTCGGCCATTGTTCACCCATCCATTCCTACATCATCGAATAGTGCATCGCCCCTGTTCACAAGTCGAGCTATTCACCGATTACTCCAATTGGCTCCTTTGAACGCGGATGTGGAAGGACATGTGGTGAGCACATCGCTATCCCGGCCGTTGTCTGCTTTCGTGACCAGAGCCACTACTTCTCCATCAAGTATCTCCTCAATTGGCCTCACAAGAACTGAGTGCACCCTGCTTGCCAACAACGCTCGGCAGACTTGAACGGTCACCAACTCAAGTGCCAGCCAAGCCAAACAGTACGTAACTTTGATGATCTGACGGGACCTGGTGCTACCACTACGACGAGGCAACGGTATTACTACGTAATTTATTACTCATTCCAGTTGTCATCATCTTCGTATCCTCTCAGAGAGGTGGGTAGGGTGTTTACGAACAATTTGGATTCATTTTGGTTTATCCCGATACACTTCTTCTATCGACATAGTTCCTCAGTCTTCACCCCTAGTCTTCAGATCTTCCTTAATCTGACCTAGCCATCTCTTTCTGGCTTGTCCTATTGGTCTTTTCCCCTGCACATTTCCGTCTAAGTATTAATTTGGCAGGCAGTTACCCTTCATCCTTCTCACATGTCCAAACCACTTGATCAGTGCAGTATTAAATCGTCTCTGTCATTGACAGATCCACTTACATTTCTCCTCTGGTGTCTTCATTCCTAATTCTGTCTACTAGTCTTCTGCAAGGCTAATAATAGAAACTTCATTTTGCATTATTGTAACTTGCAGAAATCTACCTTGTTAATTACGCACCACTCCAAACTGTATGTCGTTATAGCCAGGAGGTAAGTTTTAAACATGATCTGTTTGGTTCTCACAGGAACTCGCTTGTCCCAGACGAGTTTCTGCGCTTGATGAAGAAGATTATATCCCTTTCTTACACTGATATAAGAACGTAGGCTTCCGCGGTCGGTGTCATAGTGATTAAAATACTTCTGGATATTATGCCACGTCTTTGCTAAAAACTAACAACAATAATAAACCAAAACCGACGTTTCGGCCGAATTACAACGGCCTTACTCAGGGCACGATTGGTTTTGCATGTTTTTTTTTTCCTTTATTGTAATTTTCATCACCTGATACAGGTGGGCTGGCAGCAGCTTAATACGCTGTTCTTCAGCCTTATGGGGTACAATAATATGATATAGGTGACATAGACAATACAAAAAATGGCGGGCAAAGAAAGCAGTTACAAAAAACAAGAAGCCGTTCACGTTGGACGATAAAAACACTAACACTTGGTGACACGGCGCACAAAACACGGAGAACGGCGACGGCACATGTGAACAGTTGAGTTGAAACTGCACGAAACACAAAACGAAGCACACACACTAAACACTGATGGCGACGATCTCCGGCGCGCGAATGTTCACTATGCGTGTGCGAGTCCGGGGACCTGCCAAGAGAGGAGGAGGAGGAAGGGGAGTGGGAGAGGGAGAGGGGAGAGCAGAGATGCCACAGGCAGGGGAGAAAGAGGGGAGGGAGGAAGTGGGAGGGGAAGCCCGGGGCGAAGAGGGGTGGAGGGAGGGGACGAGGGAAAAGGAAAGAGAAGGGACGGGAAGGGAAGAGAAGGGACGGGAAGGGAAGAGAAGGGAGGGAGGGAGGGAGGGTGCCTAAAGGAAAGGACACCGGAAGTGGGGGGTGGGGCAGGGTCAAAGTTGATAGGAGGGGTAGACGGAGGGGAGGAGGACATCATCTGGGATGGGGAGCTGGCGGAAGCCACCTTGGGAGAGGATAAAGAGGGTGGAGAGATGGAGACCAGGTGGGACGTGGGAATACAGGCGCGGCAGCAGGCGGGGGTGGGAGAGGATTGGGGAGACGAGCGGGTGAGGAGGATCGAGTTTGCGGGAGGTGTACAGGATCCGTATCCTTTCAAGGAAAAGGAGGAGGTGGGGGAAGGGGATGAGATCGTACAGGATCCACGTAGGGGAGGGGAGATGGATGCGATAGGCGAGGCGGAGAGCATGGCGTTCAAGGATTTGGAGGGATTTATAAAAGGAAGGGGGGGCGGAGATCCAAGCCGGATGGGCATAACAAAGGATAGGGCGGATGAGGGATTTATAAGTGTGGAGGATGGTGGAGGGGTCCAGACCCCACGTGCGGCCGGAGAGGAGCTTGAGGAGACTGAGTCGGGAGCGTGCCTTGGCTTGGATTGTCCGGAGGTGGGGAGTCCAGGAGAGGCGACGGTCGAGGGTGACGCCAAGGTACTTAAGGGTGGGAGTGAGGGCGATAGGACGGCCATAGATGGTGATGTAGAAATCAAGGAGGCGGAAGGAAGGAGTGGTTTTGCCTACAATGATCGCCTGGGTTTTGGAGGGATTGACCTTGAGCAACCACTGGTTGCACCAAGCGGTGAACCGGTCAAGATGGGATTGGAAAAGGTGTTGGGAGCGCTGTAGGGTGGGGGCAAGGGCAAGGAAGGCGGTGTCATCGGCAAACTGGAGAAGGTGGACGGGGGCTGACGGCGGCGGCATGTCCGCCGTGTACAAAAGGTACAGAAGGGGGGAGAGGACGGAGCCTCGGGGCACACCGGCAGAAAAAGGTGTAGGAATCTGTGTTATGGATGGTGACATAGGAAGGATGGCGGGAGAGAAAGGAGCCGATCAGACGGACGTAGTTAACGGGAAGGGCGAAGGTTTGGAGCTTGAAGAGGAGACCGGAATGCCATACGCGGTCATAGGCACGTTCGAGGTCCAGGGAGAGGAAGATTGCAGAGCGACGGGAATTAAGCTGTTCGGAAAGGAGATGAGTGAGGTGAAGGAGAAGGTCGTTGGAAGAGAAGGACGGCCGAAAGCCACACTGGGTAACGGGAAGGAGGCGGTGCTGGCGGAGATGCTGGTGGATGCGGCGGGTTTGGATAGATTCCAGGACCTTGCTGAAGACCGAGGTAAGGCTGATGGGACGGTAGGAGGAGATGGCGGACGGCGGTTTGCCAGGTTTAAGGAACATGAGGATACGGGAGGTTTTTCACAGGTCGGAGTAGTAACCGGTGGACAGGACTACATTGTAGAGCCTGGCCAGGGTGGAGAGGAAAGAGACAGGTGCTTCACGAAGGTGACGGTAGGTGACACGATCGTGACCAGGAGCGGTGTTGTGTTTCGTGCGGAGTGTAACAAAGAGATCCTGTGTAGTGATAGGGGCATTGAGTTCCGTGTGTGTAATGTTGTCCAAGTACTGGAAACCAGGAGCGAGAGGAGGGACAGAGGTGTCAGTTCGATCGCAGGTATCCGGGAAGAGGGAGTAATCGAACTGGGGATCATCGGGGATGGAAAATACATCGGAGAGGTAGGAGGCAAAGTGGTTGGCCTTACTAAGGGTGTCAGGGAAGGGGTAATCATCATGGAGGAGAGGATAGTAGGGGGAGGGTTTAGTTCCGGTAAGGCGACGGAAGGCTGACCAGAACTTGGACGAGTTGATTGGTAGGGTAGCATTTAAACGGGTGCATGTCTGTCGCCAGTCCCGGCGTTTCTTAGGCGCGAGCAAATTGCGAATGTGTCGTTGGAGTTGCCGGTGGCGTCGTAGTGTGTCCGGGTCACGTGTGTGGAGGAAGGCACGGTAGAGACGGCGGGATTCACGGAGGAGGAGGACGGCCTGTGGGGGTAAGGTAGGATGGTGGGTGTGGATGGCGACAGTAGGGACGTGGGCCTCCACGGCCTCAGACAAGGTCTGCTGGAGAAAGGAGGCAGCATAGGTGACATCATCGGGGTGGTGGTAGGTGAAAGGATGGATATCGACCTGGGTGGAAAGGGTATCCCGGAAGGCATTCCAGTCGGCTCGGGAATAGTCGTGGACATAGGGGGAGGATCAGTACGAGGGTCGGGGCGAGGGCGACGACCATCTGAAACGGTGAGGAGGATGGTGGTGGTGGTGGTGGTTGTTGGGATGTTTAAGGGGGACTAAACAGCGAAGGTCATCAGTCCCCCATTCCAAAATCAGGCGAGCCGAAAAACTACGGAGCAGGTAAAAACCAAAGGGGGAGGAGACGTCCCCCCAGGCGTTAAAAGAACACAAATGCAGCAAGAAACACTACAGACAAGAACAGGACAGAGGAACACCAGACAGAAAGAAACAGAAGAAAGGAAGACGGCCGGAGACTGGTTGACTGACCACGAGAACAAAAAAAGGGAAAGAGTCAACCATCTCACGGCACACCAGAACAGCAACAGACACAAGGACAAAAGACACAGAAAGGGAAAGGTGCAGGACCTCCCTAAATCGAACCATAAAACGGACTACCACGGATAAAATTTAAAACGTCATCAGCCATGGAGGCATCATCGGATAAAACCAAAGCCAAAGTGCCCAGGAAATTAAAAGATTGCCGGAGTGTGCGCAATAGAGGACACTCCAGCAAAATGTGGCTGACCGTCAGCCGGGACCCACACCGACACAGGGGGGGATCCTCCTGATGCAACAGATAGCCGTGCGTCAGGTACGTATGGCCAATGCGCAGCCGACACAGGGCCACCGAGTCCCTGCGAGAAGCCCGCAGGGAGGAACGCCACACAGCGGTCGTCTCCTTGACAGCCCGCAGTTTATTCGGGGCTGTCATGCCACGCCACTCAGCAGCCCACATCCCAAGTACCTTACGGCGCAACACCAGCTGCTGGTCGCGAGCCGTAAGGCCGATCTCCAAAGCTTGGGCGTCTATCGCCCCTTTGGCCAGCCTGTCAACACGTTCGTTCCCCGGGATGCCAACGTGACCTGGCGTCCAAACAAAAACCACCGAACGACCAGAGTGGGTAATGGTGGAAACAGACTCCCGAATAGAGGACACCAGAGGAGAAGAGGGATAGCAACGGTCGATGGCCTGGAGGCTGCTCAAGGAGTCACTGCAGATGACGACGGACGCACCTGAGCAGGAACGCATGTGCTCTAGAGCGCGCAAGATAGCCACCAGCTCTGCAGTAAAAATACTGCAGCCAACCGGCAAGGAGCGTTGCTCAACATGGGCAGCGTGAGCAAAAGCGTAGGCAGTGCGACCATCAACCAGGGAACCATCCGTGTAGACAGGCTCACAGCCCGGAAATGATTCGAGGAGCGCAAGAAAACGGCGACGGAGGGCCACAGGCGGAACCGAGTCCTTAGGTCCCTGTGCCAAATCCAGACGGACCGACGGCCGGGACAAACACCAGGGAGGCGTAGGTGTACGGACCCGGAAGGGAGGCAGAAGAGGGAATGACCCCAGTTCGGACAGCAGGGACTGGACACGGACAGCGACGAAAAGCCCAGACCTAGGTCGTCGTTCGGGCAGATGGAGGACCATGGCAGGGAAAAGCAGGCGACGATTGGGATGATTTGGCGAGCAATGTACGTGGACAGCATAGTCGGCGAGCAGACGATGGCGGCGAATCTGCAGCGGGGGAACCCTGGCCTCCACCAGTAGACTATCCACGGGGCTGGTGCGAAAAGCGCCAGTTGCAAGCCGAACCCCACAGTGGTGTATGGGGTCTAACAACTTCAACACTGAGGGGGACGCAGACCCATAGACCAGGCTCCCATAATCAAGCCGGGACTGCACAAGGGCCCTGTACAACCGCAGCAGCGTGCAGCCATCTGCACCCCAAGACGTGTGGCTAAGGCAGCGGAGGGCGTTGAGGTGCCGCCAGCATTTTTGCTTCAGCTGAGTAACATGAGGAACCCATGTGAGTCGGGCATCAAACACGAGTCCCAAGAAGCGGCAAGTGTCCACCACTTCAAGCACTTCAAGCGGTTGGCCGTCGAGGTAAAGTTCAGGATGAGGGTGGACCGTCCGACGCCTGCAGAAGTGCATAACTCGAGTCTTGGGTGCAGAGAACTGAAAAGCGTGAGTCAGAGCCCTAGATGCTGCCTTGCGAACGGCGACTTGCAGCCTGCGTTCGGCGACTCCCATAGTCGTGGAGCTAAATGAGATGCAAAAGTCGTCGGCATACAAAGAAGGAGACACCGACGACCCCACTGCTGCAGCCAAACCATTAATGGCCACTAAAAATAAGGAGACGCTCAACACCGAGCCCTGCGGGACCCCATTTTCCTGTATATAAGAGGAACTAGATGTGGCACCGACTTGCACCCGGAAAGAGCGGCGCAATAAAAAGCTTTGAAGAAAAGCCGGGAGCCGACCACGAAGACCCCACCCATGCAACGTGGCGAGGATGTGATGCCTCCATGTGGTGTCATACGCCTTCTGCAGATCGAAAAATCCAGCAACAAGATGCTGACGGCGGGCAAAAGCCGTACGGACAGCAGATTCCAGCCGCACCAAATTGTCCACTGCAGACCGGCCCCGACGGACGCCACCCTGGGATGGAGCGAGGAGACCGCGCGACTCAAGGACCCAACACAAACGCCGCCCCACCATACATTCGAGCAATTTGCACAAAACGTTGGTGAGGGTAATGGGACGATAGCTGTCCACCGCCAGTGGGTCCGCACCAGGCTTCAAGATGGGGACAATAACACCCTCTCGCCATTGCGACGGGAACACGCCTTAGCTCCAAATGCGATTAAATATCGCGAGAATGTGTCTCTGGCAGTCGCTGGAGAGATGCTTCAGCATCTGCGCGTGGATGCAGTCTGGGCCTGGTGCTGTATCAGGGCAATCGGCGAGGGCAGCGAGGAAGTCCCTCTCGCTGAAAGGAGCACTGTATGTTTCAGAGCGACGCGTGTGGAATGAGAACGGCGTCCACTCGGCTCGCTCCTTTAGAGAGCGAAAGGCGGGGTGATAGGATGCAGTCGCAGAGCTCTGAGCAAAGTGCGCGGCAAGCCGTTCAGCAATGGCGGCAGCGTCCGTGCAGACAGCGCCGTCCAAGGATAGCCCAGGGACACCCATAGGGGTCTGGTATCCATAAATCTGCCGGATCCGGGACCTCACGAGTGAGGGGGAGACATGGGAGCCCAAGGATGAGACATACCTCTCCCAGCACTCCTGCTTACGCCGTGCAATAAGACGACGGGCCAAGGCACGGAGCCTCTTAAAGGCGATGAGGGTCTCGAGAGACGGGGGCCGCCTATGCCGCTGGAGAGCCCGCCGACGGCCGCGAATAGCCTCAGCAATCTCCGGCGACCACCAGGGTACAGCCTTCCTCCGAGGGAGGCCAGAAGATAGGGGGATGGCAGCCTCAGCCGCTGAAATGATGGATGTGGTTAAAACACGGACCACCTCGTCAATGTCACCCTGTGGGGGAGACGCAATGACAGCAGCAGAAGTAAAAACCGGCCAGTCTGCCCTGTGGAGAGCCCAGCGGGGCAGGCGCCCAGAAGAACGACTCTGGGGTAGTGACAAATAGATGGGAAAATGGTCACTACCGCACAGGTCAGGGTGCACCCTCCAGTGGAGGGATGGGACAAGTCCGGGGCTGCAAATAGAGAGATCGATGGCCGAGAACGAGCCATGGGCAACACTGAAATGCGTGAGAGCACCGGTATTCAAGAGGCTAAGGTCGAGCTGAGCCAACACATGCTCCACGGCCCAACCGCTGACATCGGAGACAGTCCCACCCCATAGAGGATTGTGGGCATTGAAATCGCCCAGAAGCAGCAAAGGTGGCGGGAGTTGAGCCAGCAGTGCAGCCAAGACATGTCGGGGGAGCTCCCCATCCGGAGGAATGTAAACAGAGCAAACAGTAATAGCCGGCGAGAGCTCAACCCTGGCAGCAACTGCCTCTAAATGCGTCTGAAGGGGTACTGACGAACTACAGACAGAGTGGTGAACAAAGAGGCAAACCCCACCTGACGCTCGATGACAGGCAGCACGGTTCTTATAGTATCCCTGATAACCGCGAAGGGCGGGGGTCCGTAGTGCAGGAAACCAAGTTTCCTGCAGAGCAATGCAGAGAACAGGGGAATCACTCAGAAGCATCCGGAGCTCAGCCAGGTGGCGGAAATAACCGCCGCAGTTCCATTGGAGAATGGAAACAGGAAGGGACTGGGAGGGCGTGAATGCGACTAAGAGGCAGACAGCGCTTCAGAGCCATCTGCCGCCACTGGGGGAGAATCAGCTGAGTCCATAGGAGAGGCCCCCAAGGGTTCTGTGAGGGCGAGATCCGCGGCAGAGGCGAGGATCTCCACCTCATCCCCGGAGCCAGGACCATGTACAGCAGGCGGTGCTGAAACCGCCGGAACGTTCCTTCTTCTCGCGTCTGCCCTTAGGGTGAGAGGGCTGGGAGAGCTTCTCTGAAGGAGCGTCGGAGGCTGACGACGACGCAGAAGCCCTACGATCAGCAGGTGGCGGAACCTTCAGCCACTGGCTGACATCTGGCTGGGAAGGAGAAGAAACGGAGGAAGGGAGAGCCTCGAGGGACCCCTTCCGCGAGAGAGGAACCGGCGGAGGCAACGCCGCCGGAGAAGGAGGGGGAGGAATCGAGCCTCCCAGTTGTGGAGCAGATGTCACTCCCAAAGTAAGCTTGGGGGGAGCGACAGAAGAGGGTTTGCCCCCAACTGCTAAGGGGGCAATAGAGGAAGGCTTGCCCCCAGGCACGAGGGGGGCAGACAGAGATACATGGCCCCGAGGGCCCACTGAAGGCGGCACAGATGAAGCGACAACCGTCGCTCGCGTGGGCGACGGTAACGTGGCTGCAGCATATGATGTTCGAAGGGAAGCAGGATACAACCTTTCATATTTCTGTTTAGCCTCTCGATAAGTAAGCCGGTCCAGGGTCTTAAATTCCATGATCTTCCGCTCCTTATGAAGAACGGGGCAATCCGGCGAGCATGGAGAGTTGTGCTCCCCACAGTTGACATATACAGGCGGGGGCGCACATGGAGAATCGGGATGAGAGGGGCGTCCGCAATCTCGACATGTAGCGCTGGATGGGCAACGGGAGGACATATGCCCAAACTTCCAGCACTGGAAGCACCACATCGGGGGAGGGACGTAGGGCTTCACGTCGCAACGGTATACCATTAGCTTGTCCTTCTCGGGCAAGACATCACCCTCGAAGCCAAGATAAAGGCACCGGTGGCCACCCTGTTTGTCTTGGGTCCTCGATGGACACGACGGACAAAATGCACACCACGTCGTTCCAAGTCGGCTCTCAGCTCGTCATCGGATTGTAACAAGAGGTCACGATGGTAAATAATCCCCTGGACCATATTCAAGCTACCGTGGGGAGTGACGGTAACAGGGACGTCACCCAGCTTATCACACAAGAGCAACGCTCGTGACTGGGCTGGGGAGGACGTCTTGAGGAGGATGGACATATTCCTCATTTTTGATGGTGGTGGTGGTTGTTGGGATGTTTAAGGGGGACTAAACAGCGAAGGTCATCAGTCCCCCATTCCAAAATCAGGCGAGCCGAAAATCTACAGAGCAGATAAAAACCAAAGGGGGTGGAGACGTCTCCCCAGGCGCTAAAAGAACACAAATGCAGCAAGAAACACTACAGACAAGAACAGGACAGAGGAACACCAGACAGAAAGAAACAGAAGAAAGGAGGATGGCCGAAGACTGGTTGACTGACCATGAGAAAAAAAAGGGAAAGAGTCAACCATCTGACGGCACACCAGAACAGCAACAGACACAAGGACAAAAGACACAGAAAGGGAAAGGCGCAGGACCTCCCTAAATCGAACCATAAAAACGACTACTACGGATAAAATGTAAAACATTGTCAGCCATGGAGGTATCGTCGGATAAAACCAAAGCCAAAGTGCCCGGGAGATTAGGTGGTGGTGGTGGTTGTTGGGATGTTTAAGGGGGACTAAACAGCGAAGGTCATAAGTCCCCCATTCCAAAATCAGGCGAGCCGAAAATCTACAGAGCAGATAAAAACCAAAGGGGGTGGAGATGTCCCCCCAGGCGCTAAAAGAACACAAATGCAGCAAGAAACACTACAAACAAGAACAGGACAGAGGAACACCAGACAGAAAGAAACAGAAGAAAGGAGGATGGCCAAAGACTGGTTGACTGACCATGAGAAAAAGAAAGGGAAAGAGTCAACCATCTGACGACACACCAGAACAGCAACAGACACAAGGACAAAAGACACAGAAAGGGAAAGGCGCAGGACCTCCCTAAAACGAACCATAAAAACGACTACCACGGATAAAATGTAAAACATTGTCAGCCATGGAGGCATCGTCGGATAAAACCAAAGCCAAAGTGCCCGGGAGATTAAAAGATTGCCGGAGTGTGCGCAGTCGAGGACACTCCAGCAAAATGTGGCCGACCGTCAGCCGGGACCCACACCGACACAAGGGGGGATCCTCCTGACGCAACAGATGGCCGTGCGTCAGGTATGTATGGCCGATGCGCAGCCGACACAGGACTACCGAGTCCCTGCGAGAAGCCCGCAGGGAGGAACGCCACACATCGGTCGTCCCCTTGACAGCCCGCAGTTTATTCGGGGCTGTCATGCCACACCACTTAGCAGCCCACATCCCAATCAGCTTACGGCGCAACACCATCTGCTGGTCGCGAGCCATAAGGCCGACCTCCAAAGCTGGGGCGTCAATTGCCCCTTTGGCCAGCCTGTCTACACGTTCGTTCCCTGGGATGCCAACATGACCGGGCGTCCAAACCAAGACCACCGAACGGCCAGAACGGGCAATGGCGGAAACAGTCTCCTGAATGGAGGACACCAGAGGAGAGGAGGGATAGTAGCGGTCGATGGCCTGAAGGCTGCTCAGGGAGTCACTGCAGATCACGACGGACCTACCTGAGCAGAAACGCATATGCTCAAGAGCGCGCAATATGGCCACCAGCTCTGCAGTAAAAATACTGCAGCCAGCCGGCAAGGAGCGCTGCTCAACATGAGCAGCATGAGCAAAAGAGTAGGCAGTGCGACCATCAACCAGGGAACCATCAGTGTAGACAGTCTCATAGCCCGGAAATGAGGCGAGGAGAGCAAGAAAACGGCGACGGAGGGCCACAGGCGGAACCGAGTCCTTGGGTCCCTGTGCCAAGTCCAGACGGACGGACGGCCGGGACAAACACCATGGAGGCGTAGGTGTACGGACCCGGAAGGGAGGCGGAAGAGGGAATGAACCCAATTCCGACAGCAGGGACTGAACGCGGACAGCGACGGAAAGCCCAGACCTAGGTCGCCGTTCGGGCAGATGGAGGACCATGGCAGGGAAAAGCAGACGACGACTGGGATGGCCTGGCGAGCAATGCACGTGGACAGCATAGTCGGCGAGCAGTCGATGGCGGCGAATCCGCAGCGGGGGAACCCTGGCCTCCACCAGTAGACTATCCACGGGGCTCGTACGAAAAGCGCCAGTTGCAAGCCGGACCCCACAGTGGTGTATGGGGTCTAACAACTTCAACACTGAGGGTGATGCAGACCCATAGGCCAGGCTCCCATCATCAAGCCGAGACTGCACAAGGGCTCTGTACAATCGCAGCAGCGTGCAGCGATCCGCACCCCAAGACGTGTGGCTAAGGCAGCGGAGGGCGTTGAGGTGCCGCCAGCATTTTTGCTTCAGCTGAGTAATATGAGGAACCCATGTGAGCCGGGCATCAAACACGAGTCCCAAGAAGCGGCAAGTGTCCACCACTTCAAGCAGGTGGCCGTCAAGGTAAAGTTCAGGATGAGGGTGGACCGTCCGACGACTGCAGAAGTGCATTACTCGAGTCTTGGGTGCAGAGAACTGAAAAGCGTGAGTCAGAGCCCTTGATGCTGCCTTGCGAACGGCGACTTGCAGCCTGCGTTCGGCGACTCCCGTAGTCGTGGAGCTAAATGAGATGCAGAAGTCGTCGGCATACAAAGAAGGAGACACCGACGATCCCACTGCTGCTGCCAGACCATTAATGGCCACGAAAAATAAGGAGACGCTCAACACCGAGCCCTGCGGGACCCCATTTTCCTGTATATAAGAGGAACTAGAGGTGGCACCGACTTGCACCCGGAAAGAGCGGCGCAATAAAAAGTTTTGAAGAAAAGCCGGGAGCCGACCACGAAGACCCCACCCATGCAACGTGGCGAGGATGTGATGCCTCCATGTGGTGTCATATGCCTTCCGCAGATCGAAAAATACAGCAACGAGATGCTGACGACGGGCAAAGGCCGTACGAATGGCAGATTCCAGCCGCACCAAATTGTCCACTGCAGACCGGCCCCGACGGAAGCCACCCTGGGATCGAGCGAGGAGACCGCGCGACCCAAGGACCCAACACAAACGCCGCCCCACCATACGTTCGAGCAATTTGCACAAAACGTTGGTGAGGGTAATGGGACGATAGCTGTCCACCGCCAGTGGGTCCGCACCGGGCTTCAAGATGGGGACAATAAGACCCTCTCGCCATTGCGACGGGAACACGCCTACGCTCCAAATGCGATTAAATATCGCGAGAATGTGTCTCTGGCAGTCCCTGGAGAGGTGCTTCAGCATCTGCGCGTGGATGCAGTCTGGGCCTGGTGCTGTATCAGGGCAATCGGCGAGGGCAGCGAGGAATTCCCTCTCGCTGAAAGGAGCATTGTATTGTTCAGAATGACGCGTGTGGAATGAGAACGGCGTCCGCTCGGCTCGCTCCTTTAGAGAGCGAAAGGCGGGGGGATAGGATGCAGTCGCAGAGCTCTGAGCAAAGTGCGCGGCTAGCCGTTCAGCAATGGCGGCAGCGTCCGTGCAGACAGTGCCGTCCAAGGAGAGCCCAGGGACACCCATAGGGATCTGGGATCCATAAATCCGCCGGATCCGGGACCACACGAGCGAGGAGGAGACACGGGAGCCCAGGGAGGAGACGTACCTCTCCCAGCACTCCTGCTTACGCCGTGCAGTAAGACGACGGGCGAAGGCACGGAGCCTCTTAAAGGCGATGAGGGTCTCCAGAGACGGGTGCCGCCTATGACGCTGGAGAGCCCGCCTACGGTCGCGAATAGCCTCAGCGATCTCCGGCGACCACCAGGGGACAGGCTTCCGCCGAGGGAGGCCAAAGGAACGGGGGATGGCAGCCTCGGCCGCTGAAATGATGGACGTGGTGAAAACACGGACCACCTCGTCAATGTCACCCTGTGGGGGAGACGCAATGGTTACAGCGGAAGTAAAAGCTGGCCAGTCAGCCCTGTGGAGTGCCCAGCGGGGCAAGCGCCCAGAAGAATGACACTGGGGCAGCGACAAATAGATGGGAAAATGGTCACTACCACACAGGTCAGGATGTACTCTCCAGTGGAGGGATGGGACAAGTCCAGGGCTGCAAATAGAGAGATCGATGGCCGAGAACGAGCCATGGGCCACACTGAAATGCGTGAGAGCACCGGTGTTCAAGAGGCTAAGGTCGAGCTGAGCCAACACATGCTCCACGGCCCGACCGCGATCATCGGAGACAGACCCACCCCATAGAGGGTTGTGGGCATTGAAATCGCCCAGCAGCAAAAAAGGTGGCGGCAGTTGTGCTATCAGCGCAGCCAGGACATGCTGTGCGACAGCACCATCAGGTGGAAGGTAAATACTGCAGACGGTGATAGCCTGTGGCGTCCACACCCGAACAGCGACAGCCTCTAAAGCTGTTTGTAGAGGTACAAACTCGCTGTGAAGAGAGTTAAGGACATATATGCAGACGCCACCAGACACCCTTTCATAAGCTGCCCGGTTCTTAAAATAACCCCGATAGCCACGGAGGGCGGGGGTTCGCATTGCTGGAAACCAAGTTTCCTGCAGAGCAATGCAAAGGAAAGGATTACAGCTGATAAGTTGGCTGAGCTCAGCTAGATGGTGGAAAAAACCGCTGCAGTTCCACTGGAGGATGGTATTAGCCATGGATGGGAAAGGCGTGAAGGGATTGGGGAGGTAGATTACGCCTCCAGGGCCCCTGCTGCTACTGAGTCACCACCTGGACAACAGCCATCTACTGCATCCGAGGGACTGGCGAGATCCATGTCCTCAGCGGACGCCAGAATCTCCACCTCATCCTCAGACGCAGAGCTTGTAGGAAGCGGTGGAATGGGTGCCACCGCAATGTCGGTAGGCTTGGGGAGTTTCTTCTTCTTCTGCTTCTCGCGCTGCACCTTGGGTGGTTCAGGCTGGGAGGGCGTCACCGGGTCAGTCTCAGGGACAGACGACGACAATGTGTCCCGACGACTAGGGACTGGCGGTTGTTTGAGCCACTTGCGGCCGTCGGCTTTGGAACCGGTCGGAACGTGCGACGGGAGGTCCCCAAGGGACCCCTTCCTTGCGAGAGTAGCCGAAGAAGTCTTACGCTTCTCCGGCTGGGAAGGGGGGACTGATGTCCCCGATGGTTGGGGGGGTGTTGCTCCTGAAGTAGATGGAGCAGGAGCAACAGGAGTTTTAGTGCCCCCCACCATCAAGGGGGCAGGTGTGGGACTTCGACTCTGAGAGCTGACTGGAGCGGATGGAAGTGTAGAAGGAGTGACAGTTGCGGCATAAGAAGCTGACATGCGCACTGGATGAAGCCGATCATATTTCCGCTTCGCCTCAGGGTACGTCAGGCGGTCGAGAGTCTTTATTTCCATGATCTTCCGCTCCTTCTGCAGAATCGGACAGTCTGTCCAGCAAGGCGGATGGTGCGCACCACAGTTCACACAGATTGGAGGCGGCGCACAGGGATGATCAGGATGGGAAGGTCGACCGCAATCACGACAGACGAGGTTGGAAGCACAGCGTGAAGACATGTGGCCGAACTTCCAACACTTGAAGCACCGCATCGGGGGAGGGATATACGGCTTGACATCACAACAGTACACCATCACCTTGACTTTCTCAGGTAACGTGTCACCCTCGAAGGCCAAGATGAAGGAACCGGTGGCAACTTGACGATCCCTCGGACCCCGGTGGACACGCCGGACGAAATGGACACCTCGGCGCTCCAAGTTGGCGCGCAGCTCGTCGTCGGACTGTAAAAGGAGATCTCTGTGAAAGATAATGCCCTGGACCATGTTCAGACTTTTATGGGGCGTGATAGTGACGGAGACATCCCCCAGCTTAGTACAAGCGAGCAGGGCCCGCGACTGGGCGGAGGATGTCGTTTTTATCAACACCGATCCGGTCGTGGTGGTGGTGGTTGTTGGGATGTTTAAGGGGGACTAAACAGCGAAGGTCATCAGTCCCCCATTCCAAAATCAGGCGAGCCCAAAATCGACGGAGCAGGTAAAAACCAAAGGGGGAGGAGACGTCCCCCCAGGCGCTAAAAGAACACAAATGCAGCAACAAACACTACAAACAAGAACAGGACAGAGGCACACCAGACAGAAAGAAACAGAAGAAAGGAAGATGGCCGAAGACTGGTTGACTGACCACGAGAACAAAAATGGGAAAGAGTCAACCATCTCACGGCACACCAGAACAGCAACAGACACAAGGACAAAAGACACAGAAAGGGAAAGGCGCAGGATCTCCCTAAATCGAACCATAAAACGGACTACCACGGATAAAATTTAAAACGACATCAGCCCTGGAGGCATCGTCAGATAAAACCAAAGCCAAAGTGCCTGGGAGATTAAAAGATTGCCGGAGTGTGCGCAGTCGAGGACACTCCAGCAAAATGTGGCCGACCGTCAGCCGGGACCCACACTGACACAGGGGGGGATCCTCCTGACGCAAGAGATGGCCGTGCGTCAGGTACGTATGGCCGATGCGCAGCCGACACAGGACTACCGAGTCCCTGCGAGAAGCCCGCAGGGAGGAACACCACACGGCGGTCGTCTCCTTGACAGCCCGCAGTTTATTCGGGGCTGTCACGCCACGCCACTCAGCAGCCCACATCCCAATCAGCTTACGGCGCAACACCATCTGCTGGTCGCGAGCCGTAAGGCCAATCTCCAAAGCCGGGGCATCGATCGCCCCTTTGGCCAGCCTGTCTACACGTTCGTTCCCTGGGATGCCAACATGACCGGGCGTCCAAACCAGGACCACCGAACGACCAGAACGGGCAATGGCAGAAACAGTCTCCTGAATGGAGGACACCAGAGGAGAGGAGGGATAGCAGCGGTCGATGGCCTGAAGGCTGCTTAGGGAGTCACTGCAGATAACGACGGACCTACCTGAGCAGAAACGCATATGGTCAAGAGCGCGCAATATGGCCACCAGCTCTGCAGTAAAAATACTGCAGCCAGCCGGCAAGGAGCGCTGCTCAACATGAGCAGCATGAGCAAAAGAGTAGGCAGTGCGACCATCAACCAGGGAACCATCCATGTAGACAGTCTCACAGTCCGAAAATGAGGCGAGGAGAGCAAGAAAACGGCGACGGAGGGCCACAGGCGGAACCGAGTCCTTGGGTCCCTGTGCCAAGTCCAGACGGACGGACGGCCGGGACAAACACCAGGGAGGCGTAGGTGTACGGACCCGGAAGGGAGGCAGAAGAGGGAATGACCCCAGTTCTGACAGCAGGGACTGGACACGGACAGCTATGGAAAGCCCAGACCTAGGGCGCCGTTCGGGCAGATGGAGGACCATAGCAGGGAAAAGCAGGCGACGATTGTGATGATTTGGCGAGCAATGAACGTGGACAGCATAGTCGACAAGCAGACGATGGCGGCGAACCCGCAGTGGGGAACCCCGGCCTCCACCAGTAGACTATCCACGGGGCTGGTGCGAAAAGCGCCAGTGGCAAGCCTAACCCCACAGTGGTGTATGGGGTCTAACAACTTTAACACTGAGGGGGACGCAGACCCATAGGCCAGGCTCCCATAATCAAGCCGGGACTGCACAAGGGCTCTGTACAACCGCAGCAGCGTGCAGCGATCTGCACCCCAAGACGTGTGGCTAAGGCAGCGGAGGGCGTTGAGGTGCCGCCAGCATTTTTGCTTCAGCTGAGTAACATGAGGAACCCATGTGAGCCGGGCATCAAACACGAGTCCCAAGAAGCGGCAAGTGTCCACCACTTCAAGCTCGTGGCCGTCGAGGTAAAGTGCAGGATGAGGGTGGACCGTCCGACGCCTGCAGAAGTGCTTTACTCGAGTCTTGGCAGCAGAGAACTGAAAGCCATGAGTCAGTGCCCATGATGCTGCCTTGCGAACGGCGACTTGCAGCCTGCGTTCGGCGACTCCCGTAGTCGTGGAGCTAAATGAGATGCAGAAGTCGTCGGCATACAAAGAAGGAGACACCGACGACCCCACTGCTGCTGCCAGACCATTAATGGCCACTAAAAATAAGGAGACGCTCAACACCGAGCCCTGCGGGACCCCATTTTCCTGTATATAAGAGGAACTAGAGGTGGCACCGACTTGCACCCGGAAAGAGCGGCGCAATAAAAAGTTTTGAAGAAAAGCCGGGAGCCGACCACGAAGACCCCACCCATGAAACATGGCGAGGATGTGATGCCTCCATGTGGTGTCATACGCCTTCCGCAGATCGAAAGATACAGCAACAAGATGCTGACGTCGGGCAAAAGCCGTACGGACAGCAGATTCCAGCCGCACCAAATTGTCCACTGCAGACCGGCCCCGACGGACGCCATCCTGGGATGGAGCGAGGAGACCGCGCGACTCAAGGACCCAACACAAACGCCGCCCCACCATACGTTCGAGCAATTTGCACAAAACGTTGGTGAGGGTAATGGGACGATAGCTGTCCACCGCCAGTGGGCCCGCACCGGGTTTCAAGATGGGGACAATAACGCCCTCCCGCCATTGCGACGGGAACACGCCTTCGCTCCAAATGCGATTAAATATCGCGAGAATGTGTCTCTGGCAGTCCCTGGAGAGATGCTTCAGCATCTGCGCGTGGATGCAGTCTGGGCCTGGTGCTGTATCAGGGCAATCGGCGAGGGCGGCGAGGAATTCCCTCTCGCTGAAAGGAGCATTGTATGTTTCAGAACGACGCGTGTGGAATGAGAACGGCGTCCGCTCGGCTCGCTCCTTGAGAGAGCGAAAGGCGGGGGGATAGGATGCAGTCGCAGAGCTCTGAGCAAAGTGCGCGGCTAGCCGTTCAGCAATGGCGGCAGTGTCCGTGCAGACAGCGCCGTCCAAGGAGAGCCCAGGGACACCCATAGGGGTCTGGGAGCCATAAATCCCCCGGATCCGGGACCACACGTGCGAGGACGAGACACGGGAGCCCAGGGAGGAGACGTACCTCTCCCAGCACTCCTGCTTACGCCGTGCAATAAGACGACGGGCGAAGGCATGGAGCCTCTTAAAGGCGATGAGGGTCTCCAGAGACGGGTGCCGCCTATGACGCTGGAGAGCCCGCCTACGGTCGCGAATAGCCTCAGCAATCTCCGGCGACCACCAGGGGACAGCCTTCCGCCGAGGGAGGCCAGAGGAACGGGGGATGGCAGCCTCGGCCGCCGAAATGATGGACGTGGTGAAAACACGGACCACCTCGTCAATGTCACCCTGTGGGGGAGACGCAATGGTTACAGCGGAAGTAAAAGCTGGCCAGTCAGCCCTGTGGAGAGCCCAGCGGGGCAAGCGCCCAGAAGAATGACACTGTGTCAGTGACAAATAGATGGGAAAATGGTCACTGCCACACAGGTCAGTATGCACCCTCCAGTGGAGGGATGGGACAAGTCCAGGGCTGCAAATAGAGAGATCGATGGCCGAGAACGAGCCATGGGCCACACTGAAATGCGTGGGAGCACCGGTGTTCAAGAGGCTAAGGTCGAGCTGAGCCGACACATGCTCCACGGCCCGACCGCGATCATCGGAGACAGTCCCACCCCATAGAGGATTGTGGGCATTGAAATCGCCCAGAAGCAGCAATGGTGGAGGGAGTTGAGCCAGCAGCGCAGCCAAGACATGGCGGGGGAGCTCCCCATCCGGAGGAATGTAAACAGAGCAAACAGTAATAGCCGGCGAGAGCTCAACCCTGGCAGCAACTGCCTCTAAAGGCGTCTGAAGGGGTACTGGCGAGCTACAGACAGAGTGGTGAACAAAGAGGCAAACCCCACCTGACGCTCGTTGACAGGCAGCACGGTTCTTATAGTATCCCCGATAACCGCGAAGGGCAGGGGTCCGCAGTGCAGGAAACCAAGTTTCCTGCAGAGCAATGCAGAGAACAGGGGAATCACTCAGAAGCATCCGGAGCTCTGGCAGGTGGCGGAAATAACCGCCGCAGTTCCATTGGAGAATGGAAGCAGGAAGGGACTGGGAGGGCGTGAATGCGACTAAGAGGCAGACAGCGCTTCAGAGCCAACCGCCGCCACTGGGGGAGAGTCAGCTGAGTCCATAGGAGAGGCCCTCAAGGGTTCCGTGAGGGCGAGATCCGCGGCAGAGGCGAGGATCTCCACCTCATCCCCGGAGCCAGGACTATGTACAGCAGGCGGTGCTGAAACCGCCGGAACGTCCTTCTTCTTGGACACATTCCGTTCCTTCTTCTCGCGTCTGCCCTTAGGGTGAGAGGGCTGGGAGAGCTTCTCTGAAGGAGGGTCGGAGGCTGACGACGACGCAGAAGCCCTACGACCAGCAGGTGGCGGAACCTTCAGCCACTGGCTGACATCTGGCTGGGAAGGAGAAGAAACGGAGGAAGGGAGAGCCCCGAGGGACCCCTTCCGCGAGAGAGGAACCGGCGGAGGCAACGCCGCCGGAGAAGGAGGGGGAGGAATCGAGCCTACCGGTTGTGGAGTAGATGTCACTCCCGAAGTAAGCTTGGGGGGAGCGACAGAAGAGGGTTTGCCCCCAACTGCTAAGGGGGCAAGAGAGGAAGGCTTGCCCCCAGGCACGAGGGGGGCAGACAGAGATACATGGCCCTGAGGGCCCACTGAAGGCGGCACAGATGAAGCGACAACCGTCGCTCGCGTGGGCGACGGTAACGTGGCTGCAGCATAAGATGTTCGAAGGGAAGCAGGATACAACCTTTCATATTTCTGTTTAGCCTCTCGATAAGTAAGCCGGTCCAGGGTCTTAAATTCCATGATCTTCCGCTCCTTATGAAGAACGGGGCAATCCGGCGAGCATGGAGAGTGGTGCTCCCCACAGTTGACACATACAGGCGGAGATGCACATGGAGAATCAGGATGAGAGGAGCGTCCGCAATCTCGACATGTAGCGCCGGATGGGCAACGGGAGGACATATGCCCAAACTTCCAGCACTGGAAGCACCGCATCGGGGGAGGCACGTATGGCTTGACGTCGCAACGGTAAACCATCACCTTGACCTTCTCGGGCAAGACATCACCCTCAAAGGCCAAGATAAAGGCACCGGTGGCCACCCTGCTTGTCTTGGGTCCTCGATGGACACGACGGACAAAATGCACACCACGTCGTTCCAAGTCGGCTCTCAGCTCGTCATCGGATTGCAACAAGAGGTCACGATGGTAAATAATCCCCTGGACCATATTTAAGCTACTGTGGGGAGTGACGGTAACAGGGACGTCACCCAGCTTATCACACAAGAGCAACGCTCGTGACTGGGCTGGGGAGGACGTCTTGAGGAGGATGGACCCATTCCTAATTTTTGACAACCCCGCCACTTCCCCAAACTTATCCTCCAGGTGTTCCACAAAAAACATAGGCTTCGTCGGAAGAAAGGAGTCACCATCGGTCCTGCTGCAGACAAGGTATTGCGGTACGTAAGGCTCCCGCTTGGCACTAGATCGGCGTCCCTCCCATGGCGCAGCCAACGAGGGGAACGTCTGAGGGTCATACTGCGCAGCATCGAAGTCGACTCTACCTCGCTTAGAGACGCTGGTGGCCGTGCGACCACCAGCTTGATGTGATTTATTGCGCTTCATTGCGCCACATCCGCCCAGATGCCACCTACTCCGAACGAGGGCTCTCCCCAAGGGCGCCACCCAGCTAAAGCAACGGGTACCTGGCCGATATCCCGTTGCCCGAAGTCCCCGTGCCCCAGACAAGATGGGCACATACTCCTTGGCATGCATGGGGAGGAAACAGCTCAGGCATCTGTAGTGCGATCCCTGCGTGGTCAGGGGGCTACCACCAAGAGGGTACATGACGACCCAACCACAACGGACTGGCTACCGTGCTGGATTTTAGGTGTTTAAAGGGTCCACAGTTGTCGTAGGCGCTAAGAAGAAGAGTGCGCACAAGGCGAGAAGGAGACCACCCAGAAGATGTTGGGCGTAGTCCCCCCACACGACAATAGGTAACATGCAAGATGGTGGAGCATGATGGACCAATACAAAAACACCACGTAATGTGTCCTTCCCCAAATGGCACGCACTGACGACGGAAATTTGGAAGAAAATAGGAGGTCAAACCCAAGAGGGGACCATCACAGAAGGCCGAAACCTTTGAGACTCCTTTTAGTCGCCTCTTACGACAGGCAGGAATACCGCGGGCCTATTCTTACCCCCGAACCCGCAGGGGGAAACACCGATCCGGACCGCATCTTCGACAAGCCCTCCACCTCCCCAAACTTGTCCTCTAAATGCTCTACAAGGAACTGAGGCTTCACGGACAGAAAAGATTCCCCGTCAGCTCTGGTACAGACGAGATACCGGGGCGAGTATCGTTCGCTCTCATTCATAGCCCTTCGTTGCTCCCACGGTGTGGCCAGGGAGGGGAACGATTTGGGGTCATACACATTAGCCTTAAAGTGAGCTTTGGAACGCTTAGAGACTGCTGACGGCTGGCCGCCAGCGAGAGATGATGTACCACGCTTCATTGCGGGTCATCCGCCCTGATGCCACCTACTCCGACCAAGGGCCCTCCCCACGGGCGCCACCCAGCCACAGCAAAGGCCACCTGGCAGGATGGCCATTGCCGGGAGTCCTGATGCCCCAGGGAGATGGGCATCTACTCCTTGGCATACGTGGGGAGTGAACGGCGCAGGCATCAGTAGAGCGATCCCTGTGTTGTCAGGGGGCTACAACCAAGAGGGTACATGGCGGCCCCACCACAACGGACTGGCTACCGTGCTGGATCTTAGGTGCAAAAATGGCCAAGGTCGTCGTCACAGTTAAAAGAAACACTGCAGAGTGCAGCGTGGTAATCGCCGAAGAGATCGAAAACGAGCGGGACACCATTGCAACGACGAGAAAGACGGCTAAAGGTCGAATTGCACGAACGATACAGTGCACCATGTAAGGCGCCCTTCCCCAATTGGCTCGCTCTTCGGAATAATTTAGATAGGGGCGAAACGGTGAGGAGGACAGGGAGATGGTCGCTACCAATAGGCTCCAGGACATCCACCGTTATGCGGCCAAGGAGGTTGGGGGAGGAGAGGATAACATCAGGAGTGGAGTTGGATTCGGGACGGGTGTGCTGGGGGATGGGAATGAGGTCGCCTTGAAGGGAGGAGAGGAACCGATGCCACCGCCGTAACTGGGCGGCGGAACGACTATGGATGTTGAGGTCGGCGGCGATCACGTAGGAGGAAAAGGTACGGTCAATGTGGGAGAGGAAGTCGAAGGGAATAGGGGCGTTAGGGCGGACATTGATGGTGGCGCAGGTAAGGGTAAGGCCAGGGAAGAAGAGACTAAGGATGGGGTGTTCGGTGGGGTCGGGAAGGAGAGGTTGGAGCCGAACGGGGTTCTGGCGATGGTGCCCAATGGCAACTCCGCCACGCGCAATTGGGAGGGGATTATCGGAGCGGTGGAGGAGGTAGGGCGAAGTGTGGATGGTGTGGTGGGGTTGGTTGGTTGGGTTAAAGATTAAAGGGACCAAACTACAAAGGTCATCGGTCCCTTATTTCATAAAAACACAGAGCACAGGGGAACTATCCACCAGTCAAGCGAAGCACTAAAAGAAAAACTCCAGGGGAAGAAAAGCCCCATGGTCCATTGTAAGACAACATGGAAAACACAGCACAGCAACAAAAACAACATAGAGAACAAAGGCAGATGGAATTAAAACTGCACAGCAGAGAACTGTGGCTGGCTGATCACGAAAATAATAGGATGAGCCAGCCACTCTGCAACACGTTAAAACCTCCAGCCTAAACGTTTAGGGCGGAGTCGAATCACAACACAAAACTAAGTAAAAGAGAGAGCTCAAAAGAGGGTGATGTTAAAAAAAAATTTAAATGGAACTATAAAAGCCGCTTGCGCGAATAAAACTTAAAACCCGATCTGCCATAGAGACATTGTCACCTAAGAGAGATGATAAAGCACCCTGGAGAGTAAAAGTTCGCCTGAGGGCGGTTAAAAGAGGACAGTCCAACAATATATGGGCCACCGTCATAAGCACACCACAGCGACAATGAGGGGGGTCCTCTCGACGCAGCAGATGACCATGCGTCAGCCAAGAGTGACCAATGCGGAGCCTACAGAGAACCACAGAGTCCCTCCGAGAGGCCCGCATGGAGGAACCCCACACAGTCGTTGTCTCCTTTACACGCCGCAGCTTGTTGGGCACAGACAGGGTGCGCCATTCGTCGGCCCACATCCCAAAGACCCGACGGCGTAACACCGATCGGAGATCAGTGGCCGGGAGGCCGATCTCCAACGGCAGTTTGCGGGTGGCTTCTTTAGCTAACTTGTCGGCGTGTTCGTTGCCCGCTATCCCAACGTGTCCCGGGGTCCATATGAACACCACTGAACGGCCACGTTGTGCAAGAGCATGAACGGACTCCTGGATGGCAACAACAATGGGATGGCGTGGGTAGCACTGGTCAAGAGCCTGGAGACTACTGAGAGAGTCACTGCAAATGACAAAAGACTCGCCAGTGCTGGTACGAACACGCTCAAGGGCACGAAAAATAGCTGTTAGCTCTGCAGTGTAAACACTGCAGCCGTCCGGCAAGGAGCGTTGGTCGACATAGTCCGCATGAACATAAGCGTACCCCACACGGCCATCAACCATCGAGCCATCGGTATAGATAACCTCCGAGTCACGGGATTCGTCGAGGAGAGCAAGAAATTGGCGGCGCAAGACTGCAGGAGGAACTGAATCCTTTTGCCATTGGGAGAGGTCCAGCTGAAGCTGCGGCCGACGGATACACCAAGGTGGTGTATGTGGGCGGACCTGAAAAGCAGATGGAAGAGGCAAAGACTCGAGTTCACTAAGCAGGGACTGAACACGGATCCCAATTGCATGGCCTGATCGCGGCCGCCGGCGTGGAAGATGGACTGCCGCATCGGTGAAAAGGAGACGGTAGTTAGGGTGACGGGGAGAACAACGGACGTGGGCAGCATAGTTGGCTAAGAGTTGTTGACGCCGAATGTAGAGCGGAGGAACCCCAGCCTCAGCAAGTAGGCTATTAACAGGACTGGTGCGGAATGCTCCTGTCGCCTGTCGAACCCCACAGTGGTGAATGGGGTCCAGCAGTTGCAACGCTGAGTGCGACGCTGAGCCATACGCCACACTCCCATAATCCAGTCGGGACAGCACAAGGGCTTTGTAGAGCTGCAGCAGCGTGTTACGGTCGGCACCCCAAGTTGTGTTGCTGAGGCAGCGGAGGGCATTCAGATGCTGCCAGCACTGACGCTTGAGCTCACGAATATGTGGAAGCCAAGTAAGCCGGGCATCGAACAGCAATCCCAGAAAACGGTAAGTGTCAACAACCCTGAGCTTAGCATCCTGAAGATAAAGCTCAGGGTGGGGATGGACAGTGCGACGCCGACAAAAGTGCATAACACAAGTCTTCGCAGGAGAAAACTGAAACCCATGGGCTAGGGCCCACGCCTGTGCCTTGCGTATGGCTCCCTGCAACCGACGTTCTGCAACGCCAATGGTGGAGGAGCTGAAAAAGATGCAGAAATCGTCAGCATATAACGTGGGCGAGACAGAGGACCCTACTGCTGCTGCAAGGCCATTAATGGCCACAAGGAAAAGGGGCACGCTCAATACAGAGCCCTGTGGAACGCCGTTCTCCTGGATATGAAGGGAACTATGGGATGTGCCAATTAAAACGCGGAATGTCCGAACAGATAAAAAATTCTGAATAAAAATGGGGAGAGAGCCCCGGAGACCCCACCCGTGCAACGTGGCGAGAATATGGTGGCGCCACGTCGTGTCATATGCTCTGGAGAGGTCAAAAAAGACGGAGACGAGGTGTTGGCGCCTGGAAAAAGCAGTGCGGATTGCAGACTCAAGGAGGACCAAAGTATCGGCGGTGGAACGGCCCTGACGGAAGCCGCTCTGGCATGGAGCCAGGAGACCCCGAGACTCGAGCAGCCAACACAGCCGTCGACTCACCATGCGTTCCAGCAGCTTGCACAGAGTATTGGTTAAGCTAATGGGCCGATAACTATCCACAGTAAGCGGGTCCTTACCAGGCTTCAGCACTGGAATGATGGTACTTTCTCGCCATTGCGACGGAAAGACACCATCACCCCATAGGCGGTTGAAGATGGCAAGAACACATCGCTGACAGTCCGGGGACAGGTGTTTTAGCATCTGATTGTGGACGCCATCTGGCCCAGAGGCTGTATCGGGGCACTGTGCCAGGGCGCTCTGGAGTTCCCACAAACTAAATGGGGCGTTATACGCCTCAGGGTGGCGAGAAGCGAAAGAAAGCCGTTTGCCTTCCTCCCGGCGTTTGAGCGCGCGAAACGCAGGCGGGTAATTCCCCGACGCAGAGGCCCGGACATAGTGCTGAGCGAAATGCTCGGCGATTGCATCGGCATCGGTGGATACTGCCCCGTTGATGGTAAGCCCTGGGACACCTGTAGAGTACTGCAATCCAAAGATGCGCCGAATCTTCAGCCACACCTGGGAGGGGGAAGTACGGGAACCAATCTTGGAAACGTACCTCTCCCAACACTCCTGTTTCCGCCGTTTGATAAGCCTCCGTACCTGAGCACGGAGACGTTTGAATAAAATGAGGTTCTCCAAAGACGGGTGCCGCTTATGTCGCTGAAGAGCCCGCCGACGTTCTTTAATGGCGGCAGCGACCTCTGGAGACCACCAAGGCACCGACTTTCGCCGGGGGCACCCGAACAAACGAGGAATGGTACGTTCCGCAGCGGAAACAATCGCTGCAGTCAGTGTCTCAACCGCCACATCGATGGTACCATGGGGGAAAGAGTCAACAGTGGCAGCAGAGCAGAACGTGTCCCAGTTCGCCTTGCTAAATGCCCATCTAGGCGAGCGCGCAAAGGAGTGACGCTGTGGTAGTGAAAGGAAGATCGGAAAATGGTCACTACCACACAAGTCCTCATGGACTCTCCAGTGGACCGATGGTACAAGCCCTGGGCTGCACAACGACAGATCGATGGCCGAGAACGTGCCATGCGCCACACTGAAATGTGTGGCGGCGCCAGAGTTTAAGAGGCAGAGGTCGAGTTGGGAGATGAGATTCTCGACCTCCCTGCCTCGGCCAGTAACCTTCGTTCCACCCCACAGGGGATTGTGGGCGTTAAAATCCCCCAGGAGAAGAAAAGGCGTGGGGAGTTGGGCGACAAGCGCAGCCATTTCGGTCAGGGAGACTGTACCACCTGGAGGGAGATAGACACTGCAGACGGTTATGTCCTGGGTAGTCCTTACACGGACAGCCACAGCTTCCAATGATGTTTGAAGGGGCACAGGAGCACTATATACAGAGGTAAGGACATACACGCAGGCTCCACCTGACACACAATTGTAAGTGCTACGGTTGCAGTAATAGCCCCTGTATCCACGAAGAACAGGGGTCCGCATTGCCGGGAACCAGGTTTCTTGGAGGGCAATGCAGAAAGCAGGTGTCAGGCTTAGGAGCTGTCGTAGCTCAGGGAGATGGCTAAAATAACCGCCACAATTCCACTGGAGGATTGTACAAAGCGTGTCCGGTAGGGGCATGCAGGCACTGAAAAGGCAAATTACTTGGCAGGGTCACATGCTGCCACCGACTGAGCGACGGACGTCACTACGGCCATCGTTTCTGAGGAGACGGCGAGATCCAGGTCATCAGGGGACGCAAAGAGCTCGACCTCGTCCTCAGAGGCTGAGCTGACAGGGAGCGTTGGTGCGGGAACCACTGGGTCCTTATTCTTCTTGGAGAGCTTCCTTTTCTCTCTCTTGTCTTTGGGAGGAGGGTTGTCATGCTGGGAGGGCTTTCCTGACGCATCATCAGGAACAGAGGAAGAGCGTGAAGCCCTTCGACCAGCAGCTGGTGGCTTCTTCAGCCACTGGCTAGTGTCTTGTGAGACACTGGGGAAGTCCTTGGAAGGGACGCCCCCAAGGGATCCCTTCCGAACAAGTGAGGCCGGAGGAGGCTGTTGCGTCCCCGGCTGAGCAGCCGGAGGGAGCTGTCGCTTCCCCGGCTGAGGAGCCGGAGAGGGCTGTCGCCGCTCCGGCTGAGAGGTGGGGACCAACGTCCCCGGTTGGTTGGGGCGCACTGCTCCCAAACTCGGTGTTTTGGGAGCAGTGGAAGAGAGAGCGGCCTGTCCCAGCGGTGGGGCAGACGTTACCTGATTTCTCTGTGGGCCAACAGAGAAGGGAGTCTGTGCAGGAGCTGGTGGCGGCAGTGTGACAGTAGCATAACTCCGCAACATAGGTGTGGGGTTGAGTCGTTCTAATTTCTTCTTCGCCTCTTGGTAACTTAAACGGTCCAAGGTCTTAATTTCTTGTATCTTCCGCTCTCGTTGATAGACTGCACAGTCTGGTGAGCAGGGAGAATGATGCTCCCCACAGTTAACGCAGGTGGGAGGCGGAGCACATGGAGCATTAGGATGTGGAGGTCGTCCACAATCACGACACGTGGGGCTGGAAGTGCACCTGGAGGACATGTGTCCGAATTTCCAGCACTGGAAGCATCGCATAGGGGGCGGGACATAGGGCTTGACATCGCACCGGTATATCATGACCTTGACTTTCTCAGGCAAGCAGTCGCCCTCAAAGGCCAGGATGAAAGCACCGGTAGCGACCCTATTATCCTTTGGCCCCCTAAAGACACGACGGACAAAGTGTACACCTCGTCGTGCCAGGTTCTCACGTAGCTCGTCATCAGACTGTAGCAGAAGATCTTTATGAAAAATAATCCCCTGGACCAAATTTAACGACTTATGGGGAGTGACAGTAACGGGGATGTCACCAAGCTTCTCACAGGCGAGTAATGCCTGGGACTGCGCAGATGAAGCTGCTTGTATCAAAATGGCCCCGCTCCTCATTTTGGAAAGAGACGCCACTTCCCCAAACTTATCTTCGAGATTGTGCACGAAGAAAAGAGGCTTAGTCCCCAAAAACGAATCCCCATCAGTTCTGCTGCATACAAGGTATCGTGGCGAATACGGCTCCTGTCTGTCTGCAGCCCTACGTTCCTCCCATGGTGTGGCTAGGGAAGGGAACGACTTCGGGTTATATGTCACAGCGTTAAATTCCACCTTACCACGCTTAGAGACATTGGCGGTCGGACGACCACCAGATTGAGATTTCACCCGCTTCATTGCGGGGCATCCGCCCCGATGCCACCCACTCCGACCAGGGGCTCTCCCCACGGGCGCCACCCAGCCACAGCAAAGGCCACCTGGCAGGATGGCCGTTGCCGGGAGTCCCGATGCCCCAGAGAGACGAGCATCTACTCCTTGGCTTACGTGGGGAGGAGTCAGCTCAGGCATCGGCAGTACGATCCCTGTGTTGTCAGGGGGCTACAACCTAGAGGGTACAT
Source organism: Schistocerca piceifrons (assembly GCF_021461385.2). Classification (NCBI taxonomy): domain Eukaryota; kingdom Metazoa; phylum Arthropoda; class Insecta; order Orthoptera; family Acrididae; genus Schistocerca; species Schistocerca piceifrons. The sequence goes on along the minus strand of NC_060138.1, from coordinate 871,808,546 downwards.
GACGACCCCACCACAACGGGCTGGCTACCGTGCTGGATTTCGGGTGCCATGAGTAGTCCATAGTGATCGTGCGTGCTGGTGGTGACGCACTAAGGGCGGTACGTACACAATACATCAGGTGTCTATGCCCAAAATGAGGGATGGAGGGTGCATGCACGTCGCCAGGACGATCAAGAGTGCCAAGGTCGTAGGGCACAGAGGACTGATGGTGCACCACGTAAGGTGTCCTTCCCCAAAAGGCTCGTACTTCTGTGGAAAAATGGAGGTCAAACCCGAATGGGGACCATCACATTAAGGCCAAAACGTTTGAGACTCCTTTTAGTCGCCTCTTACGACAGGCAGGAATACCGCGGGCCTATTCTTACCCCCGAACCCGCAGGGGGAGGTGTGGTGGGGTTGGAGGAAGGTTTCATTAAGGAGGAAGGCGTCCACGCGGTGGGTGGCAAGGGTATGGAGAAAGAGGTTCTTGTTGGCAGGAAGGGAGAGCATGTTGTTGAAAAGGATACGGTGCTGTCGCGCCATGACAGGGATTTAAACGAGGGTGTCAAGACGGGAGAAGGTGAAATGGGCCTGGTTGTTGGAGTTGGTGGCGTACATCTTGAGTTGGAATATGGAACGGGCGGCAAGGGAGATATGCGGGAGGGTGTGGGGGCGCTGAAAGGGATGAACATCCTGGAGGACGATGGTAAGGAACCTGATGATGTCCTCAGCGGTGGGGGGGGGGGGGACGAAGGGAATTGCCAGGAGGGGTGGGGGCGTCCAGGGGACGGACAGGGACGGTGAGTTCAGGAGTGGTTGGAGGGGGTCGGGCTTTACACTTTTGGGAGTAGGTGGGATGGGGGAGATTGCAGGTATTGCAGGAAGGAGGGGATTGGAGATTAGGGCACTGCCTGAGGAAGTGCGCTTGCCGACAATGCGGGCAGGTGGGGGCCTCGCGGCACTCAGCTGTGGGGTGCGCGTTATAGCGCAGACACCTCTGGCAGCGCAGGGATTGAGGAGGGGAACGGGAGGGGTCAACCTTGTAACGCTGGTTAAAAAGGAGGGCACCCTCCTTCAGGAGACGGTCGATGGAGGGAGCATGCTCAGAAGGCAGGTGGGGCCGGCAGCGTTATGGATGTGGCGAACCGCACGCACCTCCAAATGGGGATGGGCCTGAAGCTCCGCCAACACCTCCTCCTCCGTGATCACTGGACTAAGCCAAGTGATCACGGCGGTGAGAGTCGGCGGGCGACGTGGAGGTTGGGGTTGGCGGCAGGGAAGAGGCAAAGGAGCAGGGGTGAGAGAGGCATGAGGGCCAAAGCGGGTGACAGGGATGCGGGAAAGGAGGTATGTGTGGAGGGTTGGGCTGGGGGAGGAGATGAGGACCGAATCACAGCGAGGAGTGAGGAGGGAGATGGGGGCACCAGGACAATGCTGGCGAAGGAAGAGGGTGAGGTTCCGCGCTTCAAGGAGAGAGGGATCAGGACGGGAGAGGAGGTAGCGGTAGGAGGAGGGGGTAGAGGAGAAGGATGAGGGGGGCAGGGACGGGTGGGGAGACATCCATGGCATCATGGGTGGGGGAAGGAGGACGAGGCGGAGCCTTTTTGGAAGCAGAGGAGGCAGGGGTGCCACTGGGGAGCTTGACGGCGGTGGAGGGGGTGTGGGGGATGGGAACAACTGGAATGTGGCAGGGAGGGGCAGGTCCGGGGCCGGAGTCGGCGCCGGAGATGGCGAAGGCGAAGGCGAAGGCGAAGGCGAAGGCGAAGGCGAAGGCGAAGGCGACGACGGCGACGACGGCGACGACGGCGACGACGGCGACGACGGCGACGACGGCGACGACGGCGACGACGGCGACGACGGCGACGACGGCGACGACGGCGACGACGGCGACGACGGCGACGACGGTGACGGGGAGAGCTGGGCATGGACAGTGGCCCGACAGGCCACCACCCGAGCCGGAGCTGCAGTGACAGGCTGGGGGAGTGGGGGGAAAAGATCAGATCGAGAGGAAGAAGCTGGAGAGGGGGCGACAAAGAGTGAGGGCGAAGGGAGAGTGAGAAGAGGAGGGACGGAAGGAGGGGGGTGGGACTGGGCACACCAGGTGATAGTGGTGGATTGGTTGGTTGTTTGTTTTTGGGGAAGGAGACCAGACAGCGTGGTCATCGGTCTCATTGGATTAGGGAAGGATGGGTAGGACGTCGGCCGTGCCCTTTCAGAGGAACCATCCCGGCATTTGCCTGGAGTGATTTAGGGAAATCACAGAAAACCTAAATCAGGATGGCCGGACGCGGGATTGAACCGTCGTCCTCCCGAATGCGAGTCCAGTGTCTAACCACGATAGTGGTGGAGGCGGCGGAAGGGGAAGTATAAACTATGGCGGTGGTGGTAGCGGTGGCAGTGGTGGTGGTGGTGGGGGCGGACATGACGGTAGGGAGAAACAATAACGAACAGAACGAAGAGGAAAGTACAGAAACTGGGGACAGACAAAGGCGGGCGCGCGGGCGCCGTCGCGGGCGCGGGCGGGGGCGGGGGCGGACGAAGGCGAAGGCGGCCGTAGACCAGGGTCAGGACGGCGGCGACGGCGGCGACCAAGCGGCAACGGCGGCGGCGGCGGCGGCGAACAGACGGACGGCCACCGGCTGGCGGCGGCGACGAACAGACGGACGGCGGCGAACAGACGGTCGGACGGACAGCAGGCGGCGGCGGCGGCGGCGGCGGCGGCGGCGGCGGCGGCGGTGAACAGACGGTCGGACGGACAGCAGGCGGCGGCGGCGGCGAACAGACGGTCGGACGGACAGCAGGCGGCGGCGGCGGCGAACAGACGGTCGGACGGACAGCAGGCGGCGGCGGCGGCGGCGGCGAACAGACGGTCGGACGGACAGCAGGCGGCGGCGGCGGCGGCGGCGGCGGCGAACAGACGGACGGACGGACGGACAGCAGGCAGCAGCGGCGGACTGCGAGCAGCCAGGCAGACGGACGGACGGACGAACAGCTGCAGCATGAAGCGGCGGGCAGGCAGACAGACAGACACAACCGTCGAAGACGAAGATTACAACCTGAGAGTAGCCCAGGCGTTGCAACCTGACGTCGTCGACTGAGGGGATCCAACCCTCTGATGCGTTTTGCATGGGGATAGGTGCTTCTATTTATTACAGTTTATCGATGTCTGACGTCACTGTTGTGAAGCTTTTAATTGGCCCTCTAATATGATTGGCTAGTCATGACGTAAGGAAGATGGAAAGAAACAAGCTATTCCTGGATATCCATGTCGTCAACGATTGGTAGCTGTCCGCCAATCAGTGTTCCGCTTCTGGACGGCAAGTTTTCCTCCTGGTGTGCGCGGAAGTGGACTGACAGTTGCTCTACAGCTGTTTGTGTAGATAAGTTCGTGTCCCGTGAAGCTTCTGCCCCGCGACGGCTCGCGGCCTGTTGGACTGGTATGGCCGGCAGCCACGACGACGGGAGTTTGTAGCCATCTTCTCTGTTGATGTTGTCAGGCTGTTTAATAATTTCGATCGCCTCCCGTATTTTGCGTTCTCGCATCCACGGTTTTTTCGCCAGTACTCGGGCCTCCTGGAACCTGATAGGTTGTCCACAGTCACGGTGGTGTTCCGCTAACGCCGATTTATTATGTTGTTGTAATCGTACACAGCGTTCGTGTTCTGCTACTCGTAAGCTGACAGGTCTCCCTGTTTCTCCTATGTAGGCAGTTCCGCACTCACACCGTAGTTCGTAAACACCTGCAATGTTAAGAATGTTGACTACATCCTTGGTGGAAACGTATCATTTCGTGGGTCCTGTGATTGCATCGAAAAATCGGTTTGAAATCCTGTCGTCGGAGGACGTTGCTTAGCTGTTCACTGACGCCTGTTACATATGGTAAGTGTACCAGTGGAAGCTTCTCTTCTTTGCCTTCTTCTCGTGTTCTGCTCCCTTTTGGTTTTAGCTATCTTCCTTATGATTTTGTCATCATAGCCATTGGCACTAAACCTTTGTTGTAACTCCTTTAATTTTTCTTTGATGTTATTTTCATCGCTTATCCGGTAGGCTCGGGCAGTTAACGTATGCAGGACAGAATACTTTTGAGCTGGGTGGTTGTGGCTTTCCGCGTGCAGGTACCGATTAGTGTGCGTTGGTTTCCGGTACACTTTGTGTCCCAGTGTGTCGGAAGCTCTGTACACTTCCACATCCCGACATGACAAGGAACCATTGTTTTCGGTCTCATGTGTGAACTTCATATTTTTGTGCATGCAATTTAAGTGCTGGAGGAAGTTTCCCAATTCCGTTTCACCGTGAGGCCAGATAACGAACGTGTCGTCCACATATCGTAGCCAACAGCTGGGACGTAACGGAGCAGAAGCTAGGGCCGTTTGATCAAAGGCATCCATGAAGATGTCCGCAGCTACGAGGGAGAGCGGGGAACCCATTGCCACGTAGATGACAGGCATAAGCACACCAGATCGCAGATATCTGGTGGGATCCGATCCGGTAGAATGTGCATAGTCTCCTCAATAGGAACGTTAGTGAAGAGAGACTTGATGTCAAAACTGACCATAATGTCTGATGGCTTTATTCGCTGTTCCCTAATCAGTTGTATAAAGTGGCAAGAGTCTTTCACGTAGGAGTCTGTTTGTCCCACAAGACGGCGTAACTTATGTGCCAGATGTTTCGCAACGTAATACGTAGGTGAAACTATTCCGTTCACTATGGGCCTCAGCGGATAACCCTCCTTATGGAGCGTAGGTACTCCGTAGATTCTAGGAGGAACAGACACCTTGGTGATTAGTCTCTTGCCTGTGTCAGGATCAATTCTCGAGTCTTTTACGAGGGCCTTCGTATTTCTGCCTATCCTCGCCGTCGGGTCACTCCTTAGTACTCTGTAAATGGGATCGCTTAGCAGTTCGTCCATCTTCTTTTCATATTCAGAAGTGTCCATCAGAACCGTAGCGTTTCCTTTGTTCACATGTAGGACCACAATATCCTTGTTATTCCTGAGCTCCTTTATGGCCAGTCTTTCTTCACGTGTGATATTGGCTCTGGGTGGTTTTACTGTTTGTAAAATTCTCGCAGTTCCCTGCCTTATCTTTTCTGCTTCTACACATGGTACTTGGTGGAGTGACGCCTCCACAGATTGAATTACCTCCTCTATGGGAATCTTTGTGGGCGTAACTGCGAAGTTAACACTTTGCGTAGAACTGACGTCGCTGCCTCACTGATGGTCTGTGTCGAGATGTTAACCACGGTACGAGCTGTATCTAGAATTTGCTGTGAGTGGTGTTTGTTTCCCGTTAGCTCCTCAAATTTCTTTTTCTGTCGACCGCTGACCAAGTCCTTCTCCATGCAGGCTTGGTTGTGGTTTATTCGGTCGATGTTGTCCCAGTCCTTCGCTGATAACGTAATTGACAGCCGTAAATCCTTGCTGTACAGTTGCCTGTTGTTGTAGTCTATGATACTTCGGTGGTGTTGTATCCTCTTACTTAATAATGCATGGCTGGCCCGATGGTAAATGGTTCTTGCTCTTCTCGTATCGATTTGAGGCCGTACCCTGATGAAGTTCGGGACGACATGACGATCTCGGCACCTTTTTAGGAACGCCAAATCATTCTGAAGTTTCACATACCTCTTCCTTAGCAGCTCCAGTTTCCGTATGTGTTGGTAGATTTCCTGCCAACGGCTATGATAACAAAATCATAAGGAAGATATCTAAAACGAGAGGGAGCAGAACGCGAGAAGAAGGCAAAGAAGAAAAGCTTTCACTGGTACACTTACCATATGTAAAGGACGTCAGTGAACGTCTAGGCAACGTCCTCCACCGGCGCGGTTTCAAACCGATTTTCCGAATCAGTCACAGGATCCAAGAAATGATAGGTTTCACCAAGGATGTAGTCAACATTCTTAACACTGCAGGTGTTTACGAACTACGGTGTGAATGCGGAGCTGCCTACATAGGAGAAACAGGGAGACCTGCCAGCTTACGATTACAACAACATAACAAATCGTCGATAGCGGAACACCGCCTTGACTGTGGACAACCTATCAGGTTCCAGGAGGCCCGAGTACTGGCGAAAAAACCGTGGATGGGAGAACGCAAAATACGGGAGGCGATCAAAATAATTGAGCACCCTGACAACATCAACAGAGAAGATGGCTACAGACTCCCGGCGTCGTGGCTGCCAGCCATCCCAGTCCAACGGGCCGCGAGCGGTCGCGGGGCAGAAGCTACACGGGACACGAACTTATCTGCATAAACAGCTGTAGAGCAACTGTCAGTCCACTTCCGCGCACACCAGAAGGAAAACTTACCGACCAGAAGCCGAACGCTGATTTGCGGACAGCTACCAATCGTTGACGACATGGACATCCACGAATAGCTTGTTTCTTTCCATCTTACCTTACGTCATGACCAGCCAATCATATTAGAGGGCCAATTAAAAGTTTTACAACAGTGACGTCAGACATCGATAGTCTGTAATAAATAGAAGCACCTATCCCCATGCAAAACCAGTCGAGCCCTGAGGAAGGCCGTTGTAATTCCGCCAAAACGTCGGTCTTAGTTTATTATTGTTGTTAGTTGTTAGCAATGCTGCGGCATAATGCCCAGAGGAATTTTTATCACTTTCTTACAATGTTCTGTAATTCTAGTTTGGCAGTTCCAAACCCTGTTATTGTTATTCCCAATGTAACTGAAAAGTTTCTCACATTCAATTTTCTCTTCATCTGACATCACGTTGTCCTGAGGAGATGACCTGCTCTTAATCATTGTTACAGTTCTGCTCTTGCATACTGTTAGCTGGTACTCTTTAAACTTGGAATTCCACTCATCTAATCTTCCCTTTACCTCTTGTTCTGCTTCTCACCAGATAATCAACAGCAAAGACTGAAGCATTGATATCTCTCTCTCTCTCTCTCTCTCTCTCTCTCTCTCTTTCTCTCTCTCTCTCTCTCTCTCTCTCTCTCTCTGTTCTGAACCAGTCCGATATGCCATTACAGTCTTGCACACAGCTTTTGAATACTTTTCGGTTAACAGCTTAGTGCAAATATGAGGTCTGTTGTTCCTCTGGTGCTTCTGAATCAATGTTCCTCTTCGGACTGATTTTCTAACAACGATCCTAATATTTAGTCATTCTTTTCCAGTATCTTAAGACAGTGGGATAACGAGGCGATTCGTCTATAATTACAACTCTTCGTCCTGCGTCCATTCTTGCACAGACATTTTGTACTTTATTTTCATTCCAAATGACTCTCAGTGTTCGATGTAACCATTGTACTTCTTGGATGCCAACTGCCTCGATCATGACTGCTTTCAGTTCATCTGACCTGATTGGCTTGCCACCTTTCATCCGCTTCAAGCATTCTCAGTCGCTGACCAGATAATAGGCGGTCGCTCCTCTTCAGGATCTGGCAAATTCTTTATTTTCTGTTCCTTCTATATTATTTCCTTGTCACTCAGTAACGTGTTCAAGAAATTTTCTCATTTGCCCTCTGTTCACTTCTGCATCCCGTACTGTAATCCCATTTTCTCTTTCTATCACTTTTATGCCTTCGCTTTTTGGTCTTTTGATTTTTACCGATCTTTACCGCAGTTTCCTGTTTCCACTATCCTCCTCTATCCATTCATTGAATATTTTTCCAACTTCTCTCTTTTTCTTCTTCGTAACCTACTTATCCTTAAGTTTCAATTTCCTATACGCCTTTGCCAGTACAGATACTTTTTGACCCTCTACTGGTTTCATCCCGTGGATTTCTTTCTGGTTCTACACATCTTTGCTAGATAGTCACTAGAAATAACCCTTTTAAATTACGTGCAAATCAGATCGTAACAGTTCTCACAATCGAAAACAGAGTCATCTGTTTTCAGTCCAAAGTTACCGCTGTTTCGCACCTTGCGTGAGGTATTGGAGCACACGTCTTATTCGTGGTTACAAAACAGCGTATAAAGTAAGTGGATTCTTTTTAAAACGGTCTCAGTAATATTAAAAGAAATTGTTCTCGCATTTTCTTGTGGTCAGCATTCAACAAGTGACTCATTCTTCTAACACAAGTTTCGAAGTTTCTTCTTCATGTAAAATGCACCAAGCTCTTTCTTCTGATGTGGCCTCTGTGTCCGCTTTTTAATATTCTTAGACTGTTGTCCTGTACGATTCTGTGTCCTTTTCATATTTTTTCATACGCAATTGAAGTTTCTGGAAGACATCCTGATGGATTATCTTGAATGCTGCCGTCTCCTGAGGAGATACAGGGCGACGAGGCACTAGTTATCATACCAATAGAACAAAAACGCCACTTCCTTCGTATCCAACGGTAATTTCTTTCGTTGTGACATATGTTTCGTTTCGACTTGACTAGAAAGTTCTTGATAATGTCTGAACAGATTTATGGTTTCACTTGCATACATTCACTACCGCCCATTTTCATACCCGAGGTCACTAACGTGCCCTTACTGGGGTGATGGTCTGAATCTCTCTCATTGAGCAGCTAGGACAACTATCAGTTATCATCTAAAGACGGTGTAAGGGACCAAAAATTTATTTGAAAATAATTAGAAACTTGTCGAGGAACGCCTAGATTGTGTTTCCATTTTGATAATTATTCCTAAATTCCACGACGAAGAATTCAGTTAACAATTTTATGGATATGTTCTTCATTACAACACAGACAACAGCAATTTTTTACACATTAAATATTAAGTTTTAAGTTTAAAAGTCCTGCTAAGCATATTTATATAGTGAAAACATTATTACCTTTCCATTCCATGCACCTCCACTTAGTTTAAGTTTATCGTAATTTTCCGGACATAGCGTGTCTACTTCAGCCCGCATCTAGCAACCTACACTTAGCTGTGCTGCTGCCTTGATTGCAATCAACTGCAGTTACCGCTTCACTCAGTACTAGCATTACAGTGAGAATATCTTCGTCAGCGGCTCTGTGGTCGGGGCCGTACGCGCCAAGCCGCCTCTTCCTCCACAAGGCGCTACAGTCAGGAACCGCACGACCGCTACGGTCGCAGGTTCGAATCCGGCCTCGGGCATGGATGTGTGTGTTGTCCTTAGGTTGGTTAGGTTTAAGTAGTTCTAAGTTCTAGGGGACTTACGACCACAGCATTTGAGTCCCATAGTGCTCAGAGCCATTTGAACCATTTGAACCTCCACAAGGGAAAATACTCGACCGCGAGATCAAAGCACGAATGGTTCTTCGAAAACTGTAGGTATTTACCAGGTTCTGATTGGTTATACTGATACGTTCATTGTCCTGTTAAATATACTACGATAATTGAAAGCAAATTGATATAGGTAGTATTTTTTTGGGGATATCATTGACTTACGAATCTCACCAAATTAGTTGATTTTCGACAAAGTACGCCATTCCATTCATATTCATTTACGAACGCTCATCCCTTCTATAGCTCAGGACTGCCTGTGTATGGACAGGAAACTCAGAACTGGCGTTCCACAAGAAATTGCCTCAGCCTCTTACATGCGCAGTTTACTTCTGACACAGGGATAGCGGCTAGTAATAATACTTTAGTTCGCCTGCGATGTATACCTACATGTCACACACAACTTAGACGCCGACGTCGTATCTAGTAAGAATACAGCTATGACAGGCTTGGAAAAGTGACTGCGTTCAAATGAATTAGTGATGACACCAGGAAACTCACTACCATTTTTTTAGTGAATTGTGTATCCTTACACAATTATACTGTGTTGATGATGCTTAAAACTACTATTGAGATAACATACCTGTTTTTCGATAGTGATAGTCAACGGTAGTTTGAACTGAACGTCTCACACCATCATTTTAACTGCGTCCTATGATTAGCCACCGATTCGTCAATGGCGCCAGGCTACTGCTTGATCCGGAACCTGCCCATCCCTCAGCATTGGTGATACGTACGGATTGTAAATTGGAAAAATATGAATTCCCACCTTTCAATGTCGAGCCATAGCACAATAGCATTTTTAGTGGAATTTTTCATTGGCTGTTATCATCTCATCCCATCTCTTCCAGTACTCGTACATACCAGATCGTCGACTCAGTTCCTGATATCATTCAACATGAGTTGCACACTCTGAATGCTTGGCTGATCTTGCTGTAAATTCTCGGTCTTAAAATGGTATTCACATCATTGTCGAGTGCAAACATACAGTTTTTGCCTGACGGCCAAGCGCACCTCACGCAGTATAATTCCGCACTGGTGCAGACATGTATTTCTATCAAAAGAGCTGGGCGAGTTCATCCCGTTGGTCCGAAGGGGAGGCCGCCTGATTTTACCGTCGCTTGACGGCCTGCTCACTTGAAGCATTCTCGATGCTGTCTATGTACTACTTAGTATGGCACCGCAGTCTATGTGCACCATATCCAAGGATCGTTCTTAATGATCAGGCATTTGCGAGGTTATTCAGTGCATTATATTGTTAAAGGAAAAGGTAAACAATAAAGTTAAAATCTCATCAAGAAATTGTTTGAGAGACTTATAGGAACAGCTAGCTTGTCCAGTCAATCAAATTTATCTCTAAATCCCTCCCACGGCTCTACCACTTCAGAAGAATGTGGAAGAATGAGAACATTTTATTTTTATTTGACATAAACGTTTTCTGAGTATAGTCTTGTGTCGTAACGTGAAAAACTCTACCGGAGAAACCAATGTCTCGCTCACAGTTACTGTGACCTACTTCTTGGTCTACTTGTGCCTTGTAGCTATGCAGTCCCATGTTGTTGTTGTTGTTGTTGTTGTTGTTGTTGTTGTTGTCTTCAGACATGAGACTGGTTTGATGCAGCTCTTCATGCTACTCTATCCTGTGCAAGCTTCTTCATCTCCCAGTACTTACTGCAACCTACATCCTTCTGAATCTGCTTAGTGTATTCGTCTCTTGGTCTCCCTCTACGATTTTTGCCCTCCACGCTGTCCTCCAATGCTAAACTTGTGATCCCTTGATGCCTCAGAACATGTCCTACCAACCGGTCCCTTCTTCTTGCCAAGTTGTGCCACAAACTTCTCTTCTCCCCAATTCTATTCAATACCTCCTCATTAGTTATGTGATTTACCCATCTAAACTTCAGCATTCTTCTGTAGCACCACATTTCGAAAGCTTCTATTCTCTTCCTATCCAAACTATTTATCGTCCATGTTTCACTTCCATACATGGCTACACTCCACACAAATACTTTCAGAAACGACTTCCTTACATTTAAATCTATACTCGATGTTAACAAATTTCTCTTCTTCAGAAACGCTTTCCTTGCCATTGCCAGTCTACATTTTATATCCTCTCTACTTCGACCATCATCAGTTATCTTGCTCCCAAACAGCAAAACTCCTTTACTATTTTAAGTGCCTCATTTACTAATCTAATTCCCTCAGCATCACCCAACTTAATTCGACTACATTCCATTATCGTCGTTTTACTTTCGTTGATGTTCATCTTATATCCTCCTTTCAAGACACTGTCCATTCCGTTCAACTGCTGTTCCAAGTCCTTTGCTGTCTCTGACAAAATTACAATGTCATCGGCGAACCTCAAAGTTTTTATTTCTTCTCCATGGACTTAAATAACTACACCGAATTTTTCTTTTGTTTCCTTTACTGCTTGCTCAGTATACAGATTGAATAACATCGGGCACAGGCTACAACCCTGTCACACTCCTTTCCCAACCGCTGCTTCCCTTCCATGCTCCTCGACTCTTATAACTGCCTTTCGCTCCCTGTATTTTACCCCTGCCACCTTTAGAATTTGAAAGAGAGTATTCCAGTCAACATTGTCAAAAGCTTTCTCTAAGTCCACAAATGCTAGAAATGTAGGTTTGCCTTTCCTTAATCTATTTTCTAAGACAAGTCGTACGGTCAGTATTGCCTCATGTGTTCCAACATTTCTGCGGAATCCAAACTGATCTTCGCCGAGGTCGGCTTCTACCAGTTTTTTCCATTCGTCTGTAAAGAATTCGCGTTAGTATTTTGCAGCTGTGACTTATTAAACTGATAGTTCGGTAATTTTCACATCTGTCAACACCTGCTTTCTTTGGGATTGGAATTATTACATTCTTCTTGAAGTCTGAGGGTTTTTCGTCTGTCTCATACATCTTGCTCACCAGATGGTAGAGTTTTGTCAGGACTGGCTCTCCCAAGGCCGTCAGTAGTTCCAATGGAATGTTGTCTACTCCCGGGGCCTTGTTTCGACTCAGGTCTTTCAGTGCTCTGTCAAACTCTTCACGCAGTTTCGTATCTCCCATTTCATCTTCATTTACATCCTCTTGCATTTCCATAATATTGTCTTCAAGTACATCGCCCTTGTATAGACCCTCTATATACTTCTTCCACCTTTCTGCTTTCCCTTCTTTGCTTAGAACTGGGTTTCCATCTGAGCACTTGATAATCATACAAGTGGCTCTCTTTTCTCCAAAGGTCTCTTTAATTTTCCTGTAGGCAGTATCTATCTTACCCCTAGTGAGATAAGCCTCCACTTCGTTACATTTGTCCTCTAGCCATCCCTGCTTAGCCATTTTGCACTTCCTGTCGATCTCAGTTTTGAGACGTTTGTATTCCATTTTGCCTGCTTCATGTACTGCGTTTTTATATTTTCTCCTTTCATCAATTAAATTCAATATTTCTTCTGTTACCCAAGGATTTCTACTAGCCCTCGTCTTTTTACCTGTCTGATCCTCTGCTGCCTTCACTACTTCATCTCTCAGAGCTACCCATTCTTCTTCTACTGTACTTCTTTCCCCCATTCCGGTCAATTGCTCCCTTATGCTCTCCCTGAAACTCTGTACAACCTCTGGTTTAGTCATTTTATCCATGTCCCATCTCCTTATATTCCCACCTTTTTGCAGTTTCTTCAGTTTTAATCTACAGTTCATAACCAATAGATTGTGGTCAGAGTCCACATCTGCCCCTGGAAATGTCTTACAATTTAAAACCTGGTTCCTAAATCTCTGTCTTACAATTATATAATCTATCTGATACCTTCTAGTATCTCCAGGATTCTTCCATGTATACAACCTTCTTTCATGATTCTTGAACCAAGTGTTAGCTATGATTAAGTTATGCTCTGTGCAAAATTCTACCAGACAGCTTCCTCTCTCATTTCTCTCCCCCAATCCATATTCACCCACTATGTTTTCTTCTCTCCCTTTTCCTACTCTCGACTTCCAGTCACCCATGACTATTAAATTTTCGTCTCCCTTCACTACTTGAATAATTTCTTTTATCTCATCATACATTTCATCAATTTCTTCATCATCTGCAGAGCTAATTGGCATATAAACTGTAGAAAGCATGGGCTTCGTGTCTATCTTGTCCACAATAATGCGTTCACTATGCTGTTTGTAGTAGCTTACCCGCACTCCTATTTTTTTATTCATTATTAAACCTACTCCTGCGTTACCCCTATTTGATTTTGTATTTATATCCCTGTATTCACCTGACCAAAAGACTTGTTCCTCCTGCCACCGAACTTCACTATTTCCCACTATATCCAACTTCAACCTATCCATTTCCCTTTTTAAATTTTCTAACCTACCTGCCCGATTAAGGGATCTGACATTCCACGCTCCGATCCGTAGAACGCCAGTTTTCTTTCTCCTGATAACTACGTCCTCCTGAGTAGTCCCCGCCCGGAGATCCGAATGGGGGACTATTTTACCTCCGGAATATTTTACCCAAGAGGACGCCATCATCATTTAACCATACAGTAAAGCTGCATGCTCTCGGGAAAAATCACGGCTGTAGTTTCCCCTTGCTTTCAGTCGTTCGCAGTACCATCACAGCAAGGCCGTTTTGGTTAGTGGTACAAGGCCAGGTCAGTCAATCATCCAGACTGTTGCCCCTGCAACTACTGAAAAGGCTGCTGCCCCTCTTCAGGAACGACACGTTTGTCTGGCCTCTCAACAGATACCCCTCCGTTGAGCTTGCACCTACGGTACGGCCATCTGTATCGCTGAGGCACGCAAGCCTCCCCACCAACGGCAAGGTCCATGGTTCATGGGGGTAGTCCCATGTATTTTGTCATTATTCCTAACAGACCATTACATTATGTCACAGTTTTTAAAAAGATTGTTTTAATTTTTGGTAGCAACGTATTACACTCCTTCTGGCTTGAGAGACCAGTCAGAAGAACCATCTTTTTAAAAATTGTGAAGCAATGTTATGTGCAGTGAGCAGTAAAGACTAAATATAAGGGACCCTGCAGTGCTGAAAGTCACCAGTAGACCCAAAAGAAGTCCACTGACACCTTGGTCGAAACGTTGGTTTCTCCAGTGGAGTTGAAGCAGCACCTACTCAGAAAACGTTTATGTCAACTGACTCTGGCCACGGAGGCCTATGAAGCAATATTTTAGTTTTAGGTAATACTGCTGAAAAATTTACTGTGGAATGACACATAATTTGCAAGAGACGTGTTGTTTGTTTTAAAATGTCAGTATCGCAATAAGGTATGTTGTGTGGAACACTACATTTTATAACCGATTTTTGTTATATGAGATTTCCTTCTTGCAGTGTATGATAGATCTTGTTTGGCTTTGACTGATCCTTTGACTGTGTGGCTGTTTCTTGTTCTGTAGTAGAGTGAGAAACTATTGACTTTGAACGCCTATACTTGTCAAATTTCTTGGTCGTACTTACGCAACTTCTTATTACGATCATTTGCAGACATGCTAGCTGTAGATTACGTGTTAAGTGAACAGGGTGGGGCAAATGAAAATGATCCGGAGGAATGGGTACGATTAGACGTGAATTTATATGTAAAACCACACCCTAAGTGGATGGAGCAACTGCCCGTAAAGCTGGCCAAACCTTGGAGCACCTTTACACAGTCTTCACGCCTTATAGAGTTGTCAGCAGGAACAGAGTGGTCGCGGCCGTAGATGGACACCCAGGTCACCAGATTTGTCAGAGTGCGATTGCTTTGCGTGGGGAGCCCTGAAGTCTAAGATGTATCGCAACAACCCTCATAGTCATCAAGAATTGTAGCAGAACATTTCGGATGAGACTGCAGCTATTCCAGCAGGCCACCTTCGATCTGCCTTCAGCAACTTGATGAACAGGGCCCAAAAGTGCCAAGAGATGAATGGTCATCATTTTTAATATCTGCTATAGTCAGGTTAGTATTACACAGGGTGGTCCATTGATAGTGGCCGGTCCAAATATCTCACGAAATATGCGCCAAACGTAAAAACTACAAAGAACGAAACTTGTCTAGCTTGAAGGGGGAAACCAGATGGTGCTATGGCTGGCCCGCTAGATGGCGCTGCCATAGGTCAAAGGGATCAGCAGCGTTTTTTAAAATAGGAACCCCCATTTTTATTACATATTCGTGTAGTACGTAAAGAAATATGAATGTTTTAGTTGGACCACTTTTTTCGCTTTGTGATAGATGGCGCTGTAATAGTCACAAACGTATAAGTACGTGGTATCACGAAACATGCCGCCAGTGAGGGCTGTATTTGCTTCGTGATACATTATCCGTGTTAAAATGGACCGTTTACCAATTGCGGAAAAGGTCGATATCGCGTTGATGTATGGCTATTGTGATCAAAATGCCCAACGGGCGTGTGCTATGTATGCTGCTCGGTATCCTGGACGACATCATCCAAGTGTCCAGACCATTCGCCGGATAGTTACGTCATTTAGGGAAACAGGAAGTGTTCAGCCACATGTGGAACAACCTGCAACAAATGTTGATGTCCAAGTAGGTATTTTAGCTGCTGTCGCGGCTACCCGCACATCAGTAGCAGACAAATTGCGCGAGAATCGGGAATCTCAAAAACGTCGGTGTTGAGAATGCTACATCAACATCGATTGCACCCGTACCATATTTCTATGCACCAGGAATTGCATGCCGACGACTTTGAACGTCGTGTACGGTTTTGCTACTGGGTACAAGAGAAATTACGGGACGATGGCAGATTTTTTGCACTCGTTCTGTTTAGCGATGAAGCGTTATTCACCATCAGCGTTAACGTAAACCGGCATAATATGCACTTTTAGCAACGGAAAATCCATGATGGCTGCGACAAGTGGAACATCAGCGACCTTAGCGGGTTAATGTATGGTGCGGCATTATGGGAGGAAGGATAATTGCCCCCCCCCATTTTATCGATGGCAATCTAAATGGTGCAATGTATGGTGATATCCTACGTTATGTTCTACCGATGTTTTCACAATAAAGGATGGCAGCACCGATGTTACTACAAGGTGTTTCACTGCATGACAGACTGGCGATGTACTTCCAACATGATGGATGTCCGGCACATAGCTCGCTTGCGGTTGAAGCGGTACTGAATAGCATGTTTCATGACAGGTGGATTGGTTGTCGAAGCACCATACCATGGCTTGCACGTTTACCGGAACTGACGCCCTCGGATTTCCTTCTGTGGGGATCCACCACCAACGCCTGACAACATGCGTCAGCGCATTGCCAATGCATGTGCGAACATTACGGAAGGCGAACTATTCGCTGTTGAGAGGAATGTCTTTACGCGTATTGCCAAATGCATTGAGGTTGACGGACAACATTTTGAGCATTTATTGCATTAATGTGGTATTTACAGGTAATCACGCTGTAACAGCATGCTTTCTCAGAAATGACAAGTTCACAAAGGTACATGTATCACATTGGAACAAAAGAAATAAAATGTTCAAACGTACCTAGGTTCTGTATTTTAATTTAAAAAACCTACCTGTTACCGACTGTTCGTCTAAAACTGTGAGCCATGTGTTTGTGACTATTACAGCGCCATCCATCACAAAGCGAAAAAAGTTGTCCAACGTTCATATTTCTTTACGTACTACACGAACATGTAATAAAAAATGGGTGCTCCTATTTAAAAAACGCAGTTGATATCCGTTTGATCTATGGCAGCGCCATCTACGGGCCAACCATTGCGCCATCTGGTTTCCCTCTTCAAGCTAGGCAAGTTTCGTTCTTTGTAGTTTTTTCGTTTGACGCTTATTTTGTGCGATATTTGGCCCGGTCACGATCAGTGGACCATCCTGTATTTTATTTCCTCTGCTGTGCTTCTTTGATCCCTGGAACTGGGCCACTTTATTTTCGCCACCTTGTATGTTTGTGCGTATGCTCCAGCTGTCGAACTGCGTCTCCCCTACCATGCTGCTACGTTTACAGCCGAGCCCCCACCATCATCGCTGTCACCTCCACTACTGCACCGTCTGCACATCTACCGGCCAATGTTACCTTGTGCGCCCAAATGCAATCTTTAAATCAGACGTAGCAGTATCGTTTTTTAATGTCAAAGCCGTTAGGTTCCAGTGGGTAGTAGAGTGTTATATTCCACTCAGAGCATATGGTACGTGAAATTATTGTGTCCTTACGTATTCAAATTTATTATTCCATGTGGCAGTTAACAGGAACCAGTTTTCAAGTTGTGGAACGGAAGAGCTAAATGTAAGTCATTTAGGCCGGCCGAAGTGGCCGTGCGGTTAAAGACGCTGCAGTCTGGAACCGCAAGACCGCTACGGTCGCAGGTTCGAATCCTGCCTCGGGCATGGATGTTTGTGATGTCCTTAGGTTAGTTAGGTTTAACTAGTTCTAAGTTCTAGGGGACTAATGACCTCAGAAGTTGAGTCCCATAGTGCTTAGAGCCATTTGAACCATTTTGTAAGTCATTTAACATGAAGGAGATAGGGGAGCTATGAAAAATTACAAACTATTCTTGCTCAAAATGGTTTGTCCTGTTGCGACTGGATTTGGTAAGGGCTGTGTACGAACGGTTTATCTTTTCTTCACGAGGTCTTTAGCAATGGAAAATCTTTATTGTGACAGCATTAGTCATCAGTTTGTTAAAAGGGCATGCTGAAAAGTATTACGCCCGAATCTTTCATGTAAAAACTCTTCAGGATTTTGAAATAAAACAAACTTTGTTAACATTCTACATTTTTATTGTTCATGTCTACGTATTTATTTCTCAACATTGTCACCCTTGTGCCGAACACATTTCTGCCATTTAAAGCCCTTCTAGCAACGTTCATTCATTATTGGAGTGAGATACTCCAATGTGCTCTTTAAATTTTGCAAATATGAAAGTTAAATGGGAAAAATCCGGATTGTATTGAGGCTGATCTATGGCAGTGAATCCAAGGTGTAGGACTGTTACAAATGACGCAGCACTCGCATGTGTTATAGCGTTGCCATGCTGAAGAACAGAGTTCTCGATATGCGTACGAACACTTTGAATTCGTACTTTGTTTCCTGATGGTCTCTCACGCGCCTATGTAGTTGGTTACAAACCGCCAAGTTAGACGCTACAATTTGGAGCCCTCTACCGGCAGAGGGTTGCAACCGGCGTCAGTGGAGCGAGGGAGGCCACTGAGTAATGTGCATGACATGTAACAGCTCATCCGATATTGAGAATAGGATATAACTTTACAGCACCTCCTCGTCAAACCATTTAACTGTGAGGGTGGAAGGTAGTGTTTTGCCCTGTATAACCAAAGGCGTGTGACGTAAAATTTTCATGAAAGCAGACATCTATAAATCAAGCAGCTCGCGTCACTGCGGTTGTCGCCGGTCACACAGTGTCGCGACACGACGTCGCAGGCTGAAATTATGTTTACCCATTCGTCACTTGTAGTTAGAGAAGGGCCCTTTGATGGTAATTCAATCGCACCGCGCGGCAGACGCGGAGCAAAGAAGCATGTTAATGAGCTTCCCATCGACCGCCAGACTCAACCTACAACCCCACCGACTCCCACACCGCCACCCCTTCCTTCCCCTACTCCCTTCCGCCTATCCTCGCTTCGGAGCAGGCTTCTAGATTCTGTTGCCACGTTATACATTTTCATGGCACTCATGTCTCAAAGGTCTAGATTAGCAAAGGTCTTTCGCTCACAGAACTCCATCTCCATTATTTTTCTTTTTTCTTGGGAATCCTAATTAATGATATTTTTGGTACACATTGTGAGTCAGTATTGAAAAACTACTGCTGCTTGTGTTTTGTACGCATTCACATCGGTTCTGATGTAATGCGGATCATAAGGTTTTCATGAAGTGAAAAAAAAGTATCCATCTGTGACTGTTTGCCTGACTGCAAACAGATCCGTAGGGAATAATGAAGACACTTGCCTGAATTTATAATTGACAGCAAATGATATAAAAAACAAGGAAAATAGGTTGTATGAAATAAGAGGATGAATTTTTTTCTAGCCTACATTTCGCAAATACGCTTAGTTTGGATAATTAAGAGAAAATATGGATTTATTAATAGAAATCTCAATTGGTGACAGTCTGTAGTCTAATGCAGAGGATTTTAAGGGAGCTGATTTTAATTAAAATGAAACGATTGTCTGTGGCCACGTGGTTCTAGGAGCTTAAGTCCGTGACCGCGCTGATGCTACGGTCACAGGTTCGAATCCTGCCTCGGATATGGATGTGTGTGATGTCCTTAGGTTAGTGAGGTTTAAGTAGTTCTAAGTTCTAGGGGACTGATGACCTCAGCGGTTAGTTCGCATAGTGCTCAGAGCCATTTGAACCACTTGAAACGCTTGTCATTTGGGAAACGTGGAAATGACTCGCCATGAACACGCTGACATAAAAGGGGCAGTTGTTATAGGTGAGTAGAAAGTAAAAAATATTTCTTGAGAAGCACAAAGAGGATTTAATAACATTGTTTCGTTACCAAATGGAAAATAAACTGTAAATTATTACTCAAGCATCAAGAGCAAGGTGATAAAGATTTGCGGCACACGTACTTTCGTTTCCAGACCCTGCCAACTTCCACTATTTTTCCAAAAGTGTAGTTTTAATGAGACTGAGTCTTTTTAATGCTTTCTATCAGTGGAAACTAAATGAAAACTGGACACATGTTTATTATTTCAAGAGTAATCGTCATAATTATCGATACATTTAACCGACAGTGAGGCAACACGGTCGGTGCACGCCTGGGTACAATCATACCTGCACCTCTTCGTCAGAAGCAAATCTTCGTTCACTAATGTCTTTCTTCATTGTTCCAAACATATGGACTGTATGGCCCCGCCTACATGTTGCCAAGTTTGTTTAGATTACTCTCTAGGAGTTTCGCTGGGAAATCATTTCGTGTCCTCCATACAGTGCCAACCTCTCCCCGTGCGATTCCCATACATTGGGTGCGTTGAAGGAAGACATTTTCGGCCATCGATTTGCTTCAGATTAAGAGGTGCACACCTGAGTACAGTCATGGTTCGCTAGGCAACTGCAAACATTTTCTCCATGAAGGCCTTCACCATTTTGTCTCACAGTGGAGTGTATGTATTAAGAGCTACGACAAGTGCTTTTGAAATAATAAACAGTTTACTTAGTTTTATTTCATCTGTAATGTTTTCATTTGCTTGCCCCATATATTTGTTAGTGTAATAGTGTAGTAGGTTTGACATTGCCTCTTCACAAAAATGTGTGGCTTCCTCCCTAGCGGTGAAGCTTTCATTTGTGAAAACGATATGATTCAATACTCACGTGAGATTTGGTGTTTATGTCACACCGTTGTGGGTACACTTACTACCTAAGAAGAACCAGAAGTGTTATTCTGTCCACCAACATAAAAAGGGATCTCTGTTTTGTTAACTACGGAATGCTGCAACTGCTACCGCATGTGTAACAGCATCCAGATATAAGATAACATGCACTGCCTGACAATTAAAGTTTTTTATCCAGAAGGGGGAGAAAGAAACAAACTGAAACTTCACTGTTTGATAGGCTCCGTGATGTTGCTTCAGTAATTACGGAAACGAACAGCATCAGTATGACGTTATATCTCCTCTGTCCTGGGTGCACGAACTTATTTGGTTGGGAAGTGTATGATAAATTTGCTGTAGCCACTCATGGGGTAAGCTGGCTCACAGCTGTTATAACTGGTCTTAGGTATCCTGTATAGTGGCGCTGGAACGAAGCCGACGTCCGGACTGGTAACACATGTTCTATTGCTGACAGATCTAGTGATCTTGCTGGTTTTGGCAGTGCTTCTACATTACACAGCCATTTCAGAACACTTGTCATACTGTCACATGAGAGGTGACATATGAGGACGCAGGATGTCTGCAACGTACCATTTTGCCGTATGACTTACCTCAGTTAGTACCAGCTGCAACCTGAAATCATACCCGATGTCTCACCACAACATAGCTCCAACGGTACCATCGGTGCGTCTCTCCAAAACATTGGGAGAAAGGGCCCTCGTCGAGGTCACCGCAGCACTAGCCGACATTGGTCAACGGGTGTAGTACAGAAGCGCGACTCACCGCTGAATAGACTGCGACATCTAGCATCAGCAGTCAAAGTCAGTTCTAGGTGGTACCACTTAAAATGCAGCCGTTTATGTTGTGTTAAAGGCCACGGACGCATGGGAGAATTATTCTACACCTACATCTACATCTACATTTATACTCCACAAGCCACCCAACGGTGTGTGGCGGAGGGCACTTTACGTGCCACTGTCATTACCTCCCTTTCCTGTTCCAGTCGCGTATGGTTCGCGGGAAGAACGACTGTCTGAAAGCCTCCGTACGCGCTCTAATCTGTCTAATTTTACATTCGTGATCTCCTCGGGAGATATATGTAGAGGGAAGCAATATATTCGATACCTCATCCAGAAACGCACCCTCTCGAAACCTGGCGAGCAAGCTACACCGCGATGCAGAGCGCCTCTCTTGCAGAGTCTGCCACTTGAGTTTGTTAAACAGCTCCGTAACGCTATCACGGTTACCAAATAACCCTGTGACGAAACGCGCCGCTCTTCTTTGGATCTTCTCTATCTCCTCCGTCAACCCGATCTGGTACGAATCCCACACTGATGAGCAATACTCAAGTATAGGTCGAACGAGTGTTTCGTAAGCCACCTCCTTTGTTGATGGACCACATTTTCTAAGGACTCTCCCAATGAATCTCATCCTGGTACCCGCCTTACAAACAATTAATTTTATATGATCATTCCACTTCAAATCGTTCCGCACGCATACTCCCAGATATTTTGCAGAAGTAACTGCTACCAGTGTTTGTTCCACAATCATATAATTATACAATAAAGGATCCTTCTTTCTATGTATTCGCAATACATTACATTTGTCTATGTTAAGGGTCAGTTGCCACTCCCTGCACCAAGTGCCTATCCGCTGCAGATCTTCCTGCATTTCGCTACAATTTTCTAATGCTGCAACTTCTCTGTGTACTACAGCATCATCCGCGAAAAGCCGCATGGAACTTCCGACACTATCTACTAGGTCATTTATATACATTGTGAAAAGCAATGGTCCCATAACACTTCCCTGTGGCACACCAGAGGTTACTTTAACGTCTGTAGACGTCTCTCCATTGATAACAACATGCTGTGTTCTGTTTGCTAAAAACTCTTCAATCCAGCCACACAGCTGGTCTGATATTCCGTAGGCTCTTACTTTGTTTATCAGGCGACAGTGCGGAACTGTATCGAACGCCTTCCGGAAGTCAAGAAAAATAGCATCTACCTGGGAGCCTGTATCTAATATTTTCTGGGTCTCATGAACAAATAAAGCGAGTTGGGTCTCACACGATCGCTATTTCCAGAATCCATGTTGATTCCTACATAGTAGCTGTTGCTCGTCTGTGACCAATGGTGCGAGAAGACGCATAATGTTCTAGGCAGCCGATGACTTGACATCGGATAGCATGTGCAGATGTGAAGGAGTTGCGATACGCTTTGTGCACAGTACTGCTATTCTTCCCACTGGCGGTCAGACGTCGTCGATCGGAATCTTGACGACATGTACGCCTGCCCTCAGGTTCCCATGAAGTCCAACGCACAGATACGCATATTGTTTGATTCTACAACCTGACCGAAACGAGACCCACAATGAGATCTCTTAAAATACGTCAAGTGCTGGCAATACTGTCTCACATGAATATGCAGCATCTCTGTGTCCTAAAGAGTGATTAACATCTGACGCTGTTCATGCACCCATACACATCCCACCAGGCTTCATGACAGCGCAAAACACAAACATTACCTGTGCAATGTGGTGGCTGTTCTTGCTGTAACACAGAATTGCAGCTCTAATTTTTAAATATCAGTTGATGAAGTGTACGTGTACGAATTGAATGTGACATCTGACCACGTCTTCAGGGTATTTCACTTTTCCAGGTAGTGTATCTACACTTCTCAGTGGTTCATGTTCTTTATGGGCTTAGTTTTCCAGGATTTCCCATAAAAAGTGTATTCCTCCATAAGTTATTCCCTCGCTAGAGGATCAATACTCATTTTCTTACAATATCATTCACAGATTTGGATGTTTAGAAAAGTAACTATATCTGTTTTTACCTGCATAGGGAAAGTGACCGTGAATTCAAATAAATAATTTTATCACCGCATTCGCACCCACGTATGTACTCCGCAAGTAACTGTACAGTTCATAGCGGTGAATGCTTTTTACCATTTCTGATTATTCACCTTCTTGTTGCACTTGCAAATAGTGCAACAGAAAAATGATTGCAAAACGAATGTTAGATGTGGTAGAATCGTTCTTTGTTCTATCCAAAAGTCTGGTTCTCTTAAATTCCTCAGTAGCGTTTCGCGTAAATACTGTCTTTCCCCCTCTTAGGGGATTCCACAAAGGCCCATGGAGAATTTCTGTAACCCACTCGTGCTAACAAATCTAGAAAGAAGCGTACAAGTTTGTTCAATGTCTTCCTTTAAGCTGACCAAATTTGGGTCCTAAGACTCAAGCAGTACTTAGGAACTGACTGTACAAGCTTTCTGTACGTGGCCTCATTTGGAGAGGTGTGGGTTGAGGTGTTTAGCATCCCCGTGCGATGTTAGAAGTCCGAACTCAGGGACCTACAAGGGTAGGAGGTTACCCATAAGATCATAAAAATTTGGGAGAAACAATGTTGCTCAGTGGATAATGCCTTGTTGAATGAAAATTGCTGGCATTAGTCCAATTAAGAATGAAAGTGCGAGTACCAAACAAAAGATCGTAATTACGAAATATAGTCTTGGCACAGGCGAGTGGGCATATGAAAGCATAGCATGAACCTACATCATGGATAAGACCAATGACTGTGAAAATAGTTAGTGATTTAAAGAAAGAACCCAAGATAGGTAAGTACGAACACCAACAGAATCGCCAAAGCGTATGCTGAATCTGAATAGCTGGCTGAGAACGTTAAAACTGCATATTTAAATCGTAATGTAAATCGCGCCTCCCCTCCCTCCCCCCCACCCGCGACTTTTTGATTGCATCGCTGGCTCATGCTTATCACTATTACACTGAAGCGCCAAAGAAACTGGTATAAGCTTGCGTATTCAAATACAGAGATATGTAAACGGGCACGATACGGCGATGCGGTCTGCAACGCATATGTAAAATTACAAGTGTCTGGTGAGGCTTTTGGTTCGGTTACTGTGCTGCAACGGCAGTTTATCAAGATTTAAGTGGGGTTGTACGTGGTGTTATAGTCGTCGTACGGCCGATGGGGCACAGCATCTTGGGGGTAGCGATGAAGTGGGGATTTTCCCGTACGATCATTTCACTAATTTACAGTGAATATCAGGAATCCGGTAAAACATCGACTCTCCGACATCGATGCATCAGGAAAAAGATCCTGCAAGAACGGCACCAACGACGACTGAAGGGAATCGTTCAACGTGATAGAAGTGCAACCCTTCCGCAAATTGCTGCAGATCTCAATTCTGGGCCATCAACAAGTGTCAGCGTGTCATTCCACGAAACTTCATCGATATGGGCTTTCGGAGCCGAAGACCCACTCGTGTACCCTCGATACCTGCACGACACAAAGCTTTATGCTCCTCCTGGGCCCCTCAGCACCGACACTGGATTGTTGGTGACCGGAAAAATGTTGCCTGGTCGGACGAGTCTCGTTTCAAATTGTATGAGTGGATGGACGTGTATCGGAATGGAGACAAACTCATGAATACAAGGGCCCTGCATGTCAGCAAGGGTGGATGCTCCGTAATATGTGGGATGTGTGCAGTTGGAGTGATATGGGACCCCTGATACGTTTTGAACGACTCTGCCTGTCCAAAATTGCAACAGATTGGCTCTAGGAACACTCTTCTGAGTTTAAACACTTCCGCAGGCCACCAAACTCCCAGACATGAACATTACTGAGCATATCTGGGTGCTTTGCAACGTGTTGTTCATAAGAGATTTCCACCCACTCGTACTCTTACGCCTTTATGGAACAGCCCTGCAGAATCTATAGTGTCAACTCTCCAGCACTACTTCAGACATTAGTCGAGTCCATGCCACATCGTTCTGAGGCACTTCTGTGTGCTCGCGGGGGCCCTACACGGTACCAGGCAGGTATACCAGTTTCTTTAACTCTTCAGTCGTGTGACTAGGGCCTCCCGTTGGGTAGACCGTTCGCCGGGTGCAATTCTTTCGATATGACGCCACTTCGGTGACTTGTGCGTCGATGTGAATGAAATGATAATAATTAGGGCAACACAACTCCCAGTCCCGGAGCGGAGAAAATCTCCAAACCAGCTGGGAATTGAACCTGAGCCCTTAGGATTGACATGCTGTCGCGCTGACCACTCAGCTACCGGGGGCGGACAACTCTTCAGTATAAACGGTGTAAATGTGGAATACGGTGGCAGTAGCACCTGGAAATTCTTGAGTCCAGTTCGTCCTCTGTACTCTGCTCTAAGTCGCAGAAATTCCTCTCTGCAGTTCTCTGCAATGACCTGATGCAAATGGTACCGCTGGTCTGCCTGAATCAAGTGTTTTCTCCAGTACTCTTGTAGGAACTGGCCTCATGAAACAAAAATATTCTGATTTAACTCTACGAAACTTAGCTGGTCCTGGCAGCGTAGGAATCTCGCCACCCAGTTGCATCAAACCTCGTGAGTTGCGACCATTAATAACTTTATAAATATGTTTAACAAATTTCTGCTCTCGTGGTGCCTGTCATGGTTTATTAATAACGGTGTGGCATGGGAAGATAGGCAGGAAACATCTCTCGTTACTTAAAAGATTTCTAACCCCGCCAACCAAAAGGCTTGCACATAGACAAACCAGGGAAACTCGTCTTCTGCCAAAATAATAATTATTGTTATTATGCAATCACACTCCCTGTCACTGATTTAAACGAACATTACTTTGTGGCATTCCTGTGGACCATTACCGATGTCACGGTTTCAAATTCTGGGTGCTTCATCTGGCTTTCAGATCCTTATCTTGTCAGAAAGGTTCCTTCTAGTGTCTCGCACAATGCATTCCTACGAAACATAGGCCCTGCTCCTATGTGCTTGTTGTGCAGAAGTGGAACACGGTGCCTGCCCATTCCTACACCTTCTCAGGGCTGTTTTCAGTGGCCAACAGCTTTATGACACTCTGGGTCCTTTTTAATTTACTTTTTAAGAACCGGCTAAAGAAAGTTCCTATGTCTGTAAAAAATAATAGATCCCCCTTACTGCAGTAAAAAGAAGAGGGAAGAAGAAATAAATAGCTGTGCAATCGTTGGCAGTACTGAATATTATCTGCAGTTTCTATGCAGTTTAAAGAATCGACTATGCTGACTATTTAGATGCGCGTATTACTCATAGAAGCAAAAGTGTTCCAGTAAACAAGGAGCCATTAATTAGGCGTTTGCGTGACTGACGTCTGTGTGATATGGAGCCCTAAGTAGTAGAAATGTAAATGAAACGTAATTTTTACAATAAATCCCCCTTCTAATTGGGCTCGTATTTCATCCTGTGCATACCTTAACAAGAAATAAAATACTTAATCTCATATGTTAAAAACAGCTGTACACTTGTACCTGTTAAATTGTGTTCATGTGTCCATGCGTCGTCCTCACGTTGGGGATGCAGCACTGCACTCATGGCTGCAGTGAGTTAGAATTCTTTGAAATATTCCTAACCATCTCCTTAATGTTGACAAGACTGTGCAATTCGCTACTCCAGTTCTTCAACCTATAGATCTTGGATCATACTGACCCGTCAGATGTTGTGTTATATCAGCAGCATATCATATCTGTGATCTGCCATTGCATATGTCTCATTCTCGAACGCTGAGCAAATTAAAGAAGGCCATCGGTGAAGTGTGAGTTCAGCTACATTGGAACTTAATTGTAAAGTTAGTATTTCATATTTGTACTATCTGGGACAATGCTTCATAATGATGTCAGTAACAGCAAGTGTATTCGTTATTATCTTGTAAATGGCTTGCTTTCAGATCCTTGTTTACTTGAATGTTTTTTTGTTTCTGTTAACGTATGCTTTCACAAGCGTCGGTTTTCGCTATGAATTGTGGTCAAGCCTGTCTTCTCCGTCTTCCTGTTTTGTGATTTCACTAGACTGCTTCAGTTAATCACTTTCTTTTCATCTTCTTCATTAGCTTTTCCTTCAAAATTGCCCAGGACATTTTCATTCGTCCCGATGTGTTTTGTAGTTGTTCGTCTATAAATACTCTTTCAATTGTATGTCGCTCGCCTATTTTTCGTTTGTAACTTATTTTTATGTTTTTCAGTTTCTTTAAATATTCTCTTTTGTTTTACAGACGGTCCAGAGTTAATTTTAGCTCTTTCATGTCCTCACTGATATGAGAACATGCAGAATATTAAGAACGTGCACGTAACATAGACATAATAAATGAAAAACGTTACTTGTGGGAGATGATACAAAGCTAAATATAAATTACAACTCTCTAGGAGAGACAGAATTTGTAATTAGAAGGCGCTACATGTGCCAGTTATATTTCGTGCGCTCACAGAAGGTGATCATGGGGTAGACAAAACGTTTAGGAGAGTTAATTGAAAAACAAACATAAAAATTTGGAAGCAGCTTATGTGTTACACATATATAAAGCTCTACACACAGGTCATTGATGTAATAATTTCAAGACCTGTGCTTCTCTTACGTAACGTTTGACCACATTAATGAGTGACGTTAATGAAAGATATCGTGTGATATTTAATTCAGAAAGTTCTTACATTTTCGCTATATTCTCTTTTGAAATCTCATACAGTATGATCTACGTAGAGTGAATTACAAGATAAACAAGATATTCTGTGAACGCCACTAGTGTATTACGTGGTATTTCGTGCCTTGTGTGATATGTGATTTTGTTGAAGAGTTGATGTTCACTGTTGTGTGTGGAAAATTATTTATTTCACTTCACTATTGCAATTTCAGCCTTTTTCGCCGTTATCAAGTGGTACTGAAAAATATTTTGCTCAGCAAATGTTAGACATTTTACCTCCGACATGAATACATGTATAACTACCATAACGTGATATATTTACTGGCGCTCAAACAAATCTTGCTTACCAATAGTTGATGCCAGTTTCCAATGTACAGTCGAGCTCAAAAGTATCCGAACGACCTGAACTGCATTTCGCCTGATTCGCATGCAACCGGCATAACGCGGCTGTCTAGCAGGTCCTCTAATCGCTCGTTGGTACAGTCGTTTGACTATTGAAAATGGTTCTAACATGTCATCACCAGAAAACACTGCTCTGTATCGCAGTAACTCAAGATGTAAAGTAATACCACGATGCTACAAATATCAGGGAATTCCTTATCACAGATAAGACTGTCCTTAAGGCTTGTAAGCTCACATTTATTACAATAAATGACATTCATGAAATGTTACCACTCTCATTATTACGTCAGATAGGTAATGCACGTAGTAAGTTCGTCGTATTCATGATAACATACAGTACTTATTATTTAACACAAAATGACATTAAAAATTTAAGTTATCCACGAGCAGCTAGTCGGGAATATGTATGAACTGCAAATGACACGACGAACCGTCTCGTTCTGCATATGGATTCAAACCCAGGTCAGGCAGACTAAGCAAAGATTTCGTGACTGACGCAAACTAACAGTCATTCCTGATTAGGCATACAGAGAGTGATATTCGTCGATGTTAGACAGTATCAGTTAGCAAATATCAACTTTAACTTACATAACGCAAACGTTTTTAACGGACGCGAATTCCTACCCAGCATCTATTGTCCCTGTTAACGAACTACGAGAGATGTTAAATATTGCTTCTTCACAAGTAACTTACTTGAAAGGCCATGAGGCAAGGCTTTGTGTTGGACAGGGATCCGAACCCAGAACCTAATCGGATTGATACCGAAGCACAACCAACTGTGACATATCGGATTTTCTCGGCAGTAGTTAGATGTTTTAACTAAAATTACGAGACAAAACATTATTTTTTTCCTTCGCAGGACTCCAACCCGGCACCTATCGCTGTTATATTGTAGAGAAAACGAACGTTAAATATGGCTTTGGTGCACCAGCAGCGACATGTCAGCATGTTTGAACCAGAAATAATATGACGAAGAATTCAGTGCTCACTGGGAATAGAGGCCCACACAAATCGTTGTTGATTACACACAAAGAGACGTCAGCTACCGAATTTTTCTCCACCAGCAGCTCGTAAATAGTTCTGTGTCCCACTGAGAGTCAAAAACGTCAGATATCGTTAGTGTTGACAACGAATGAAAAAGCATTAAAAATCAAAATTATTACCCAACAGCAGATAGGTGTTCTCATGCTAGAGCTTGATAATACATAATGAAATCTTTAATGCGGGGCCAGGATTCGAACCCATTTACGCGTAATATGTGGAGATGTTGATGAATCTGCAGTTTTGAACAAACAACAAATTGTAGCCGAGCTGTATTGTCATGAAGGGATCAAATTCCGCGTTAAGGGCGGTCTGAGTTGCATTCTCAGTTCAGAACCAATTTTATCGACATACAGAAGCTCAGATAAAAGATGGAATAAGTGTCCAGTGATCCTACATAGCGTTTGTTTCGTCAGTAGAAATAAATAACTAGTATTAGAAAGGTTACTGCTGATAGAGTTTCAACATGTCGCCACTCCAGACTTTATTGTGGTTCAACCTGACATCTACTTAGCAGAGAAAGAATATCATCTTTAAATGTGAATTTCAGACCACACTGCCATTATATCTTCTTCACTTGGTGTAGCCAGGAAAGAATGGAATCTTTCTCTCCCTATCTAACATCATTGACAGGAGTGGGAATCGAACCTAGACCATACGTAGAACAACCTATCATCAGTCAAACAGACCACCAAATCCTCTATTCTATTTCTCATTTCTCTATCATAATAACGTTGCGCCACACTGGATGAGAATTCTGACACACAGGTTCTCTGTAGTAAATTGCAGCATGTTCAGTAAATTCATTTACTTGGTTCATCGAATCACCATGAACTAGCTGCCTCGGCAACCCAGTGCATACATTCGACTCTATTTTGTAATCACCGAAATAAAATCACGTAACTGCCACCTACACAGAACTGCCAACAGTGTAGGATGCAGAACTTTAAATGTGAAATGTTCCTTTCCACTTGAGCTACTCTATTGCGCTATCTGTTTGTAAAAAACGTCGTGTAGCGCAAAAGAAAAGCTGTAACTGTTTCTCTCAGAAGTCTAGACCCGGCCATTTGCATTATCTCGCAGCGCTGTGTTATGCAGAAGTTCTGGAGGAATTGTTGTTCAGCTGTGGAGCTGTTGTAGCTATGTGTGAGCTAGTAGTGTAATGGGAAGTGTAGTGCACCATCAATAAGATGTCGCGAGTTCGAAAACATTTACTGCTAAATTTTTTTAAAACTCAATTCTGCTGTCTGCTGAAGTTACCAAGCTGATGGAACTTTGAACATAATTCCCTTCACTTCTCAACTCAAAATAGTCGCATGTGGAAAGAAGGGCTAACTTCTGTGACATTCTGTGACATACTACTCACTTAGATTTTGATTGGATCTATGTTTAATTGGTATGCTGTGTCATACTCAAAAGGTATGCAAATGTGGCGTTTCATAAATATAGTTATGCATTTCTAGAAACCCACAATTAGCTTGTTAGCAGCGGAAAGAGGCTTTACCTGTTGTGCAGCATTGTAAGTTTTTCACCATTGCACTATGAGCTGAAAGTATTTTCTTGCGATTTCCTTATTGATGTTTGATCTGACTGCTTGTAGCTCTATCGCAGAGGGGGTAAAAACGTTGAAGTCAGTGAGACTGGAACTGTGAACCATAACAGACGCTTTTGCTCAGGTCAGCACGTTATCACAGAGCAGGCGAAGGGGTATGTGACTTAGCATCCTCTTACGAGGCCAATAGTGGCTAGAACTCATAAACCGCTATTTAAAGGACGAGATTGGTTGCGATTTCCACCCGCAACGACTTTCCTGGGCTGAAAACTGTAAGTTTACAATCTTTTGTTACACCTCAAGCGATAATATCTAATATTATTCAATGGAAATGACAGGTAAAATCAAGTGAACTTTGAGGCTTAGTTCCATGCACACAAGGAAGTAACTCGTCGATCACAGAGTTGCCCAACATACATTGCCTTGTTGCCAAATCTCTGTTACAGTACCAGCAGGAAGAAGACGAACCTATATGATTTTACAGCGGGCTGGGAAGTGACTATAGCTGGTATCTCCAAATAGCAGCTGCTACTGCCTGGAATACGTAATGCGTCTGATTCGCATTTCTGTATCTAGGTTTAGGGACTGGAGTGTAGTTCCTAATAACACTCAGTATTGACTGAAAACTAAGCATCATAAATCAGTAACTCTCATAGTTGTTTTTATATTTCTTTCGTAAGTGTACTCAAAACTAAGAAACTCATTCACAGGCGTTTTCGCGCCCCGCCGATAGTCGAGCACAACAAACAAATAAAAATAAAAAAAAAGAATGTATGTGTGTGTGTGTGTGTGAGTGTGTGTGTGTGTGTGTGTGTGTGTGTGTGACAGAGAGAGAGAGAGAGAGAGAGAGAGAGAGAGAGAGGGAGGAATAAAAAAGCATGAGAGAAAGAGAGGGTGTGTAAAACATTGTTGCACAGAAATTGAAACTTGATATGTAATGAAATCTTTCATTTAAAATGACATGTTCCACATCATTACGAAATGTCGTATTCATGAGCTATGGAACAAGAGTTTATCTAATCTAATCTAATAACATCATATTGATGACTAGCCATGAAGAGTCATGAATTACCGAAATTTTTGCCAATACCAGTAACCAAATCTAAACTTGAAAATAAAAGACGACAGTTTTTGTAATAAACCGGGACTCGTATCAAGACCCTTTCGTCCCTGTTAGCTAGCCACGAAAGATGTCTGATATACCTCCATTCTGAAGTAACAAAGTGTGCATGCATTTAAAGGTGAAGTGCATGATGTGACGTTCTGTGACGGAGATACGAACCCAACGCGTAATCGGATTGTTAACTAAGAAAAATCAAATCTTACGTATCGGTTTTTCTTACAAGCTGGTAGGTGTTTGAATCTAAAATAAGGATACAAACTTTTGTGCCTAAGCGACAGTCGAACTGCACACCTACCGTGCATCCTCGAATACAGCTTAAGCATCAGTTGGTT
This sequence comes from Schistocerca piceifrons, assembly GCF_021461385.2. Taxonomy (NCBI): domain Eukaryota; kingdom Metazoa; phylum Arthropoda; class Insecta; order Orthoptera; family Acrididae; genus Schistocerca; species Schistocerca piceifrons. The sequence goes on along the minus strand of NC_060138.1, from coordinate 871,776,213 downwards.
ACTCACCAACAGTAAGATGTGTGAGTGTTTAACCAGAAATAACGACCCCTATTGCAATTGTTGGCAACATTTGAACAGACATTAAAATTGCACGTTAATTTTCGCCATTAGGTGGGTGTGCACTTGATAGGGCTTGAAATGAAATTATGAATATTTTTGTGCTGGATCCTTTGGGGGAGACCTAGAGAAGCTTTCAGTCTTGGGAAAAGGAACGAAATGATGGAACTATACTGTTCTGAGAGATTCAGATCCTCGAAATGGGAGATACGAATTCGAATCACAGTCCAGCACCAAATTTTTCAACGTCTCTAGTTCAATCGAGTACAAGTAAAATAGGAGACCTGTTCCTTTAAATGGCTATCGGTTCATCAAATAAAATAAAACGTTCTAATGTAAGTAAGTTTACTGGCGACTGTATGTCTGTTTGCCATGACTTCCGCTATGTCATTAGCCAAAGTGCTCTGCCCAGTTGGCAATGAAGGAACGTGATGTTTAATGCGGATTATGGATTATAACGTCTTTCTCTTGAGGTTACCAGAGGTAAAATAAATCTGTTTCTGCCTCTTAAAAGTAAATTCGTGAACCTGTGATAATTCGTTCCACCAGACCATTGTGGCCACATTTCCCAGCCTCAGGAGTGTGGTGAAACGGATGGCTTTACTTCGACCCTATGATGCCTAGAAGAGTCTTTACATCCTGCTGACATGAGAATAGCATAATCTCCGCGTCATAAGCTTGTTTCTACTTAACCATTTAATAGACTCGCATTTTTTCCACCGTGACTAATTTTGTAAGCTAAGCACATCATCCGTTTCGCCACACTCCTGAGGCTGGGAAATGTGGCCACAATGGTCTGGTGGAACGAATTATCACAGGTGCACTGCTGGGTTTAGGAATTTACTTTTAAAAGGCAGAAACAGATTTATTTTACCTCTGGTAACCTCAAGAGAAAGACGTTATAATCCATAATCCGCATTAAACATCACGTTCCTTCATTGCCAACTGGGCAGAGCCCTTTGGCTAACGACATAATGGAAGTCATGGCAAACAGACATACAGTCGCCAGTAAACTTACTTACATTAGAACGTTTTATTTTATTTCATGAACCGATACCCATTTAAAGGAAAAGGTCTCTTATTTTACTTGTACTCGATTGAACTAGAGACGTTGAAAAATTTGGTGCTGGACTGTGATTCGAATTCGTATCTCCCATTTCGAGAATCTGAATCTCTCAGAACAGTATAGTTCAATCATTTCGTTCCTTTTCTCAAGACTGAAATCTTCTCTAGGTCTCCCCCAAAGGATCCAGCACAAAAATATTCATAATTTCATTTCAAGCCCTATCAAGTGCACACCCACCTGCTAGCGAAAATTAACGTGCAATTTTTATGTCTGTTCAAATGTTCCCAACAATCGCAATAGAGGTCGTTATTTCTGGTTAAACACTCACACATCTTACTGTTGGTGAGTAAGCAACTGATGCTTAAGCTATATTCGTGGATGTACCGTACGTGTGCAGTTCGACTGTCGCTTAGGCACAAAAGTTTGTACCCCTATTTTAGATTCAAACACCTAGCAGCTTGTAAGAAAAACCGATATGTAACATTTGATTTTTCTTAGTTAACAATCCGATTACGCGTTGGGTTCGTATCTCCGTCACAGAACGTCACATCATGCACTTCACCTTTAAATGCATGCACACTTTGTTACTTCAGAATGGAGGTATATCAGACATCTTTCGTGGCTAGCTAACAGGGACGAAAGGGTCTTGATACGAGTCCCAGTTTATTACAAAAACTGTCGTCTTTTATTTCAAGTTTAGATTTGGTTACTGGCATTGGCAAAAATTTCGGTAATTCATGACTCTTCATGGCTAGTCATCAATATGATGTTATTAGATTAGATTAGATAAACTCTTGTTCCATAGCTCATGAATACGACATTTCGTAATGATGTGGAACATGTCATTTTAAATGAAAGATTTATTTACATACCATGATTCAATTTCTGTGCAACAATGTTTTACACACTCTCTCTTTCTCTCATGTTTTTTTTATTTCTCCCTCTCTCTCTCTCTCTTTGTCACACACACACACACACACACACACACACACACACACACACACATACACACACATTCTTTTTTTTACTTTTATTTGTTTGTTGTGCTCGACTATCGGCGAGGCACGAAAACGCCTGTGAATGAGTTTCTTAGTTTTGAGTACACTTACGAAAGAAATATACAAACAACTATGAGAGTTACTGATTTATGATGCTTAGTTTTCAGTCAATACTGAGTGTTATTAGTAACTACGCTCCAGTCCCTAAACTTAGTTACAGAAATGCGAATCTGACGCATTACGTATTCCAGACCATAGCAGCTGCGACATGGAGACACCAGCTATGGTCACTTCCCAGCCCACTGTAAGATCACATCGGTTAGTCTTCTTCCTGCTAGTACTGTAACAGAGATTTGGCAACAAGGCAATGTATGTTTGGCAACTCTGTGTCGACGAGTTACTTCCTTGTGTGCATGGAACTAAGCCTCAAAGTTCACTGGTTTTACCTGTCATTTCCATTGAATAATATTAGTTATTATCGCTTGAGGTGTAACAAAAGATTGTAAACTTACAGTTTTCAGCCCAGGAAAGTCGTTGCGGGTGGAAATCGCAACCAATCTCGTCCTTTAAATAGCGGTTTATGAGTTCTAGCCACTGTTGGCCTCGTAAGAGGAAGCTAAGCCACATACCTCTTCGCCTGCTTTGTGATAACGTGCTGACCTGAGCAAGAGCGTCTGTTATGGTTTACAGTTCCAGTCTCACTGACTTCAGCGTTTTTACCCCCACTGCTATAGAGCTACAAGCAGTCAGATCAAACATCAATAAGGAAATCGCAAGAAAATACTTTCAGCTCATAGTGCAATGGTGAAAAACTTACAATGCTGCACAACAGGTAAAGCCTCTTTCCGCTGGTGACAAGCAAATTTTGGGTTTCTAGAAATGCGTAACTATATTTATGAAACGCCACATTTGCATACCTCTTGAGTATGACACAGCATACCAATTAAACATAGACCCAATCAAAACCTAAGTGAGTAGTATTTTACTAATTCGTGTCGATAGAGGCATGCGTGAGTACAGATACTCAGTTTTATTAAAACAGACTTTCGTCGTAAGGTTATCGTGGGTCGTTTTATTTCATTTCTTATAATACAGTGCACAATTTTCGTAAGGTTTCCTCTAGTGTTATTGAAACAATAGTAAACGTGAGAGCGAAATTAATCATCAACGATATATTTGAATTCTCTGATGTCATCTACAACAGTCTGATGATGTACATGCAGTTTATTGATTACATGCATGTAGAAAACTTGTTTTGAGTTAAAGCTGTCAAACAATGTTTGAAGAAGAATAAAATGCCACTACCACACGACAGATAATGTAGAAAATACTTTTCTGACGTATATGGGCACGATGCGCTCGCCCCATACTTAATACAAAAGCTTCGAGATGCATCTGCTGGCTGGCAGTCTACTACACCTGAAAAGAACAAAATGTCACAGAAGTTAGCCCTTCTTTCCAAATGCGACTATTTTGAGTTGAGAAGTGAAGGGAATTATGTTCAAAGTTCCATCAGCTTGGTAACTTCAGCAGACAGCAGAATTGAGTTTTAAAAAAATTTAGCAGTAAATGTATTCGAACTCGCGACATCTTATTGATGGTGCACTACACTTCCCATTACACTACTAGCTCACACATAGCTACAACAGCTCCAGAGCTGAACAACAATTCCTCCAGAACTTCTGCATAACACAGCGCTGCGAGATAATGCAAATGGCCGGGTCTAGACTTCTGAGAGAAACAGTTACAGCTTTTCTTTTGCGCTACACGACGTTTTTTACAAACAGATAGCGCAATAGAGTAGCTCAAGTGGAAAGGAACATTTCATATTTAAAGTTCTGCATCCTACACTGTTGGCAGTTCTGTGTGGGTGGCAGTTACGTGATTTTATTTCGGTGATTACAAAATAGAGTCGAATGTATGCACTGGGTTGCCGAGGCAGCTAGTTCATGGTGATTCGGTCAACCAAGTAAATGAATTTACTGAACATGCTGCAATTTACTACTGCGGGGCAAAGTCAGTACATGCGGGAACCAAGCAGCAATAGGTATTGTAATTGTAAACTGTCGGAGCTGCGTTGGTAAAGTACCTGAACTCCAAGCGCTGATAGAAAGCACCGAAGCTGAAATCGTTTTAGGTACGGAAAGCTGGCTGAAGTCAGAGATAAATTCTGGCGAAATTTTTACAAAGGCACAGACGGTGTTTAGAAAGGATAGATTGCATACAACCGGTGGTGGCGTGTTTGTCGCTGTTAGTAGTAGTTTATCCTGTAGTGAAATAGAAGTGCATAGTTCCTGTGAATTATTGCAGGTGGAGGTTATACTCAGCAACCGAGCTAGGTTAATAACTGGCTCCTTTTACCGACCTCCCGACTCAGCAGCATTAGTGGCAGAACAACTGAGAGAAAATCTGGAACACTTTTCACATAAATTTCCTCAGGATGTTATAGTCTTTTAGGTGGATATTTCAATTTGCCAGATATAGACTGGGACACTCAGATGTTTAGGACGGGTGGTAGGGACAGAGAACTGAGTGACATTATACTGAGTGCCCTATCCGAAAATTACCTCGAGCAATTGAACAGAGAACCGACTCGTGGATATAACATCTTGGACCTACTGGTAACAAACAGACCCGAACTTTTCGACTCTGTAAGCGCAGAACAGGGAATCAGTGATCATAAGGCCGTTGCAGCATCCCAGAAAATGGAAGAAAATAGGAATATAAAAGAAGGGAGGAAGGTTTATCTCTTTAGCAAGAGTAATAAGAGGCAGATTTCAGACTACCTAACAGATCAAAACGAAAATTTCTGTTCCGGCACTGACAATGTTCAGTGTTTATGGAAAAAGTTCAAGGCAATCGAAAAATGCGTTTTAGACAGGTGTGTGCCGAGTAAAACTGTGAGGGACGCGAAAAACCCACAGTGGTTCAACAACAAAGTTAGGAAACTACTGCGAAAGCAAAGAGAGCTTCACTGCAAATTTAAACGCAGCCAAAACCTTTCAGACAAACAGAAGCTAAACGATGTCAAAGTTAGCGTAAGGAGGGCTATGCGTGAAGCGTTCAAAGAAACGCATCGATATGGGCTTTCGGAGCCGAAGGTCCACTTGTGTACCCTTCATGACTGCTCTAAACGAAGCTTTACACCTCGCCTGGGCCCGTCAACACTGACATTGGCTGTTGATGATTGGAAAAATGTTGTCTTGTCGGACGAGTCTCGTTTCAAATTGTATCCAGTGCTTGAACGTGTATGGGAATGGACACTACCTCGCAAATCCAGGGACCCTGCACGTTAGCAAGGGACTGTTCAAGCTGGCGGAGTTTCTATAATGGTGTGGGGCGAGTGCTCTTCGGGTGATATGGGACCCCTGATACGCCTAGATACGACTGTGACAGATGACACGTATGTAAGCACTTGCATCCACTCTTACCCATTGTGCATTCCGACCTGGGCAATTCCAACAGAACAATGCGACACCTCACACGTCCGTAATTGCTACAGAGTGGTGGAACACCCTTCTGAGTTTAAACACTTCCTCTGACCAAACTTCCAAGACACGAACATTATTGAGCATATCTGGGACGCCTTGCAACGTGCTGTTCAGAAGAGATCTCCACCCTCTCCTACTTCTACGGATTTATGGACAGAACTGTATGATTCATGGTGTCAGTTTCCTCCAGCACTACTTCATACTTCTACTGATTTATGGACAGAACTGTATGATTCATGGTGTCAGTTTCCTCCAGCACTACTTCAGATACTAGTCGAGTCCATGCCACGTCGTGTTGCGGCACTTCTACTCACGGGGCCCTACTCGATATTGGGCAGGTGTACCAGGTTCTTTGCCTCTTCAATGTATAAATTTTCTGCTTTTTCCAGAGGCTGACGAACACCCTTGGCCAATTTTATCTTATCTTGCATCTTCCGGGTGGGTTTTTTAGATTGCCGCAAGCTTTTGTTTTTCAAGACCTTTTATATGCGGTCAGCAATGTCCAGCAAGACAACTTGGGATTTCACACGCTCTGTGATTTATGCATGGTAATCTTATCCTAGTGGACGAACATGCATTGGAAAATGTGTATAAATGTTGCTAAGCAACGTGTTTTGAGTTACAGCAAATACATCACGTTACGACAGTTATAATTGTGACCCCTACATGATAAGGAGAATATATGGCAACAAATGGAAGTACGACCAAGGATTGACTGGAAGCAAATAAGGTTAGCTCAAAAATTTCGCGACTTTGGAGTGAAAAATCCAAAATCTGGTTCTGTCAAATAGAGGCATATTTCAGCAATAGCAAAATTTTTATAGAAGAAACTAAATTTAACCATTTAGTATCCCAATTAGAAACAAAATACATCGAGAATATTTGGGACATTATTCGCGGCACAGGAATGAATAAACATGCCGTGGCTAAGGGACGTCACATGCTTTCTTTCCAAAACGGATCACACAGAGTTTTTAAAAATTCAAAGAAATTTCAGGACATCATGTAACAGCTTGTGAATAACAGTGAACCCTGAGCTACTTTTCGTAGTATTACAGCGATTATCTATTCCGAAATTTCTTCCAGAATCACTGTGTTCTCTGCACATGTCATTGCTCTTTGTACACACTACTGTGTAAACACAAGTCTTTGTTTAACATTATTAGGAAACATCTCGAAACGTCCCTGACTGATATACTTCAGGTATTTACACAGTGCTCTAATAACCATTCATACGGATTTACGTTATATATTTTTTTTAAACAAGTGTTAAAATTAACTGCGAAAAAGAAAATGATGTGTAGTGACAATGTGTGACTTACTTTCCTTTCTCGCAGTGAGTTTTAACTAGCATATAATGGCATATAACATTAGACAAACTGTTTCTCCCATATGCATTCCTTCTTCTTATATGACGGTAAAGGAATGATATAAAATTTTACAGAAATGTTGTAAACAAGACAATGTGCTGTCTTTTTTTATTATTTTTTTCCTCCTCACAGGCGGTTTTAACGGAAAACAGGTAAGCTTATGATTATACTACTACTACGGAAACTGAATTTTCAGAAACTTTTAAATCCTACCGTCCACAGATTGAATAAACTATGTAAAATACTGTCATTGAATTGGAGTTCTCACAGATCCTGGTGCTGGAGACGTCTGTATTATACCCTCTATACCAATAATCCCAACTGGTTTACCCAGTCATTTTAAGCGACTTCACTTCCTAATGAAAATCTTCTTTGCATAACTATAAACAAGGTTCAGAGCGAGGGGGAAAAGGATAAAGAGGTGGAAGGGGCGAAGGGGAGGTATGTGGACATTGAGAGGGAGAAGGAATAGGTGAATAGACAGAGGGGGAGAAGGAGATTAGGCTGTGTATCGGATTTCAGTACCGTACATATTTAAGAATTATGAAGCATTGCTGGGATCGCTAGTATTCTACAGTTCGAATTTTCTGTGAAATACGGTCGATACCGTCTATAACAACATCGCTTTCAACGACATATTTACTAAAACAACAAAATGTAAAAGACTCACCTAAATCCTATGTAAACATTATAATTAAAAAATCAACTAGTACGTCATCGCTTATTACCGTATAAAACGAGGTATTTTTCATTAAATTTTTGGAGAAATATACCGGCCACAATTTCCAGTACTCAATTTAGTTTATTACTTAATGTGGATTACTAACAACAATGTAACGATTATTTTCAAACTTTAGCTTTCTGCTTGTTGTTGGTTTCAAATTAGACGATAAAACGAATGTTTCGTCAAATGCAAAATGATTAAAATGCAGAAAGCAAACAAAGATAACTGATTGCGTTAAGTAGGTTAGTACACTATAGTATGCGTGGTTACATTGCATTTTACAGTTAAAGCAACTGTTTAAAAAACTAAACAACGTTTTCTTCTCTGTGATTTTATAAAACTCGAAGTTAAATGCCAGGGCAATAACTGTGTATTCGTTGAGATGTTTTGTGGTAGCCTGTGTTCGATTTTTTCAATGTGTTGTTACCGAATGTAACATTTGTACAACATTTTATGGAGAAACATAGGAGAAAGTGTAGTATTTCATGTAATTTATGTATGTATAAAATTCTGCCTTTTCATTTTCCTAATATTGATTAACTTCTGTAGTACAGTGACTGCAAGGAAGTTGTGCCATTTGTGACTATCATACTATCCATCATTTAATAACATGTCAACATTTTACTCCTTCATTATCCAAGACTGTCTTCGATATTATTGAACAGTTTACATTGTTGTTTCTTTTTTATTCTCTTATTAAAGGTTCTTACATTTTGCTGACATTATATTGCTGTACGTATTACACAAACATAAGAAAAATTCCTCTTCAGTCAATCTCCACAATACTGTATTGCAAGCGCTGTAGATGTAATGTATTTCTGCTAATTTTTGATGTGTTAATTCTATGGCAGCCTAAAATTTATAGATACGATATTTTTGTTCAAAAAAGGCAAAGGAGAAACCCTGCATGTGCGACTGTAGCCTATAACGACCGTAAACCGACGGTTCCTTCGGCATCTTTATTAGTTGTGTCTGTATATTTATTTTTCCGTTGTATGGTAATGGGTCATCCAAAAGATGTCTCTTGAACGTATCTGTTGTTGCTTCATTTTTAGGCATATACAATTCGTTTTGTAGTTTAATTTCCTTTAGTGGATGTTATATGATCAGGTGACCATGGTATCGTAGATTTCCTGACGTGCTAGTTGTTGGCTTGAGGAAAAAAAAATGGTTCAAATGGCTCTGAGCACTATGGGACTTAACTTCTAAGGTCATCAGTCCCCTAGAACTTAGAAATAATTAAACCTAACTAATCTAATGACATCACACACATCCATGCCCGAGGCCGGATTTGAACCTGCGACCGGAGCGGATGCGCGGTTCCAGACTGTAGCACCTAGAACCGCTCGGCCACCATGGCCGGCTTGGCTTGAGGAACTTCACATGGTGTTATCAGTAGGTTTACTAAAAAAATTTTACAATTTTTGCCTCATGCACGTCGTTAAATATTATTTGGAGCTGAAAAAGTTAATTTGTAATTTTTCTTTCGTAACAAAGCGTAATTTTAAAATGCAGAAAATAAATTGCTAACGTCATGTTTCTCTTCATCTACGAAGAGCTACATGTTTTCCTCGGAATGTCAGTAGTTGATGTTCTTGGATAAGTAAGGTTAGCGCATAATATTTTGCTCAAAATGATTATTGATATTTGCAATAGCCTGCTTTAATCCGTTGCTAGATGATTATACTACTTATAGTTGCCAAGTGACCTACTGGATTCATAACTGCTCGACTAAAATATGTAATTAGAATAAGCCCCGATTCAAAGAAGCTGTAACTGCGGCAGAACGCACAATAAACCGCGCAACTGGCAATCGCCAGGGACAGCAGATATAGATTAACGTAAACAGTGTGAAAACTTGTAAAATCCTACCAAAAACACAGAGTGTAGTTTTCGTCAACTTATTAGGTAACACAACAACTGGATGTGTCCCCTAAACTGTAATAACAGTATTTCAATTAGAAAATAGTTAATTACTGTGAATAACTGACAAAAGAAATTTAATAAGGAAGAAGTTAGAAAGAAAAACACTGCAGCTACTACTAAATATTTCTCGTGGCATCGGTTACATGCTCGGTGCAAGTTATTTCGCGGAGACGAACACGTATATGCTGTAGGCAATCTGAAAAAGCAGTACTGCACTTCTGGAACCAGCAACAAAACCTACCCCTCACACCATGAAAATTGTAGACACGAAAGGACGGATATTTATCACTAAAGTGGGCATCTTATACGAATTGAGTTATTTCATTGTCTGCATAACTGGTACTCACTGACTCGATCAAGTGTAGTGCTGTCACTGTCCTTTTTTTCCGCTTGGGTGACACCAGGTAAGTACAGAGTATTAACTATTCATTTGCATATTTCGTATCCAATGCGTATACTAAAAATGTTTTTTTTTTTCTTTCTTTCGGTTTCACATCGAACGAACAAGTTCCCGACAAGGTCAACCAGTGATGTTCGACCAACGCAGTGATCGACATAGCGGGTCACTTCCCAAAACTGCCTGGGTTTGCGACTGGAAGAATGGCTGGGGCTATTGTCAAGAATTATTATACTGTCTTTTAATAACAAAATGTTCCAAAATGTTATGAGTTATGTATCAGTATTATATCAGATTTTAAAAAGTCTTTCTTATATAATGTTCTATGTAACAACTTTCAGTGTGTGATAAAAAAATGTGTCTTTATTAATTTGTGACAGGTACATCTTTTGAGTTCAGTAATACCTCTAGCATGCAAGAAAAATAATATTTCTTCATTTTAATGGAAACTGATTCATATGGCACAAGTCTATTAGTGAGTGATCTTAGAAGGCAGTCAACACTAAATGCTGCTACTGAGAAAATACCAGTTTGCAAACTACTATGAACTGCAGATAATATTATTGAGTGTATTGATCTTTGGTAAATGACTCGTAACTTATTACGCTGAAAGAAGTGCTTTAGTAACAAAAGTGACATTTCAAATGGTGACAATTAATTTCAGGAAAACTGGTAGCTAGGTATCAAGTCCGTAAAAAAAAATTCAGTTCATGCTTCAAATTAGAATTTGAAACTAGATGAATGCAAGACAACTGTCCTTAGGTTACTACGCACAGGCCTACTTAAAGATTCTAACGAATCGTAACATCTATGGATGGCTACTCAAAACTGAAATAATGTTCAAAGATGTTCGCAAGCCTATTAACAACGGAGAACTGAGGAGAATATAAAAATTAGATTATACAATGAAACTAAAAACTTCTAGCAGTGAAACTGTCTGAAATAACATATGGAAATATGTTCAATTAATCAATATCTGTGCGTTATCAATTGCTGATACGAAGCACAATTGTTTTCGAGGAAATGCTCACACTCAACGCTGCAACGGAGACTAGCATTAACTTTCCGACACAGTCTATTCTCTTTAATGCAGATCGGTTTCCCAGCTTGATAACCGAAGAACGAGAATATTTCGCACAACATTATCTATGTAGCAGTTGTCCTTATAAAGAAACAGCAGTGAAAATGTATAAACTGGGTTGACAAACCATCATGGGAGATATAAGTGCACGTTTTACGGAAGTCTGTATAGACGAGTACCACATGTGGTGTGGTGTAGTGCCTAATATAAAAAGGAAGGATGCTGTGAATCAAAAGTGTGCTGATTATGTATGTCCATCCTTCTGATTGATTGTCTGCGGGACTTCGGCCGTTCATTTACGTAATAAAATGAAACACCTGCAGCCGTCGTTTTGATGTTACTTTATTATGCTGCAACCAGTTTCGGTGACTAATTACATCATCTTCAGGTATTAATTGATGCTGGTGTACACTCTCTCAGAGTCAGTTAAGGCAAGAAGATGGGTTACGTATTCACTGAAACTGGTTGCAATATATGAAAGTGACTCTAAAGCGACGGTTGCGGGTGTTTCATATTATTACTCAAGAGTGCGAAGTCACTGGAAAAGGGACTGAACACAACGGGTGTGTAAAAGACGACACCATAAAAAGGATGCACCACAACTACGTACGTAAAGTTCTATAAATGTCTTAAGAAAGGCAGCCAATTTGAATTGATTATCTACATGCCCCATTAACAACCAATGGAAATAACTCGTCCTATCTCACCAAATTTCGAAACTGCAACCAGCACCTCGAACTGCCGAAAATTTTCGCCTCAACAATCCGGAAAAAATGCCCACAAGTAACACGAAATCATGTCCAACATAACGGCTACGCTCTATCATTGGATGCCTGCATGTAGATCTGTGAGACGTATGCATGCTACCACAGGAGTGTCTCATAACACGGTAACTCATAGTGACTGCAGTACATATCGACACTGCTCACAGAACGTCTTTGCAAATTTTTGCAAAGACTTTTTTAAGGTTTTAAAGAAACAAAACAGTAGCAAAATTAAAAGTACCGTTTAACATGCAACTTTAATTGCCCCTTCCTCAATTGAAATGGATTCATAATGTGATAGGGCGGGAGCCAGAATAGGACATCACAAACTGGTATGACAATATCCCACCATGTTTAATAACAATTTTTAAATGTCCTTTAACACACTATCTTTGTGAAAATAAAGTGAATCAATGGAAGGCTCATGTTTATGCCTATAGATTTGGTATAATGTAGAACTAAACCATGGGTACCTAACTTTGAAATTGGTTCAAATGGCTCTGAGCACTATGGGACTCAACTGCTGAGGTCATTAGTCCCCTAGAACTTAGAACTACTTTAACCTAACTAACCTAAGGACATCACAAACATCCATGCCCGAAGCAGGATTCGAACCTGCGACCGTAGCGGTCTCGCGGTTCCAGACTGCAGCGTCTTTAACCGCACGGCCACTTCGGACGGCTAACTTTGAAATTCAGCAGTAATACAATGACTTATAAAGTATTAAAAAACCATAAACAATGATTAAAAGTTTACCTTAGGGACATACTAATGTTAATTAACAGCTCCACATTCATCAGTCAAAAAATTGAAAAACAAATATAAAATCTGATTAATACTCCAACACGTAATAATAATGATATTAGCTGTTAATAGACGAAGTTGGGTATTCAAATATACACAGCGCCAAAACAGTTTCAGACTAAAATAAGAGTCCAGATTCAATTAATGTGACAGTATAGAACACAGCCTGTGGTTTGTGCCTCCTGTGTCCTGAGCATAGACCACCACCACCACCACCACTTCAGCAATCAGCCAGTTCCATGTCGCTGCTTCCATATCCAAATAGCCTGGGTCCCTGACCAATGTTCACGAATTTTCTGCAGTTCGTCCCATTAACATAGGGCTGCCTTAGTCACCAGCATCTGTTCCAGATATTTCTGCCTGACACAGAAACATTGTCCCTTCTGCATAGCCAATAGCCAGGCAAAACCTTCAAGGGCCGGCAACGTCACCATGCAGCTTGGCTGTAGTGTAACGTCCAGTCTGTGCTGGTCGGTACCATACCAAAATCACTGTTATCGCTACCGTTGCTGGGCCACGAACCTCTGTCTGCCGCCTGACCATCTGGGTACTTGTTGGATAAAATTTTGAACTGTCGACTTCACGGGTCAAGCCATCCCTGCCAAGGATCCAACACAACACACCTTTATGATCTGTCACTAGGTGCAAGCCGCAACCAGCCATATTTACATCTACATTTATCTACATTTATACTCCGCAAGCCACCCAACGATGTGTGGCAGAGGGCAGTGGCAGTGGCAAGCAGCCATGCTGGTCCAACCAGCTACGGGCATGGTAATGTGAGGCTCCATTCCTGCTCAGCAGGGTGGTAATGTACAGTCAGCACTACAACCAACAAGGCTGGGCCGTAAGTTGATACAGCAAGAGATATCCTAGCAGCGTATTTGCCGTGCTCGTTATCAACATTAGCAGTATAGAAGTCTAGTGAACATAAGTAAACATCAGTTAAGGGTTGTCTGTTCCCACCAGATGCCTTCTCTGCCGTATCTGCTCTCAGTGGTGCGGTGGAGAGTCACCATACACACATCTGGCCATCCTAGACACCCTACTATAGTAGTAATTAAATTTCATAAACATCTACGTATCAGTAAACCTTCCGAAATTGACATATTGATGAAGTGCAATAGGCTAAGTATCATAGGACATCCATATACACTTGGTTATTTAACTAAAACCCTTTAATATTATCAAATGGGCTCAAATCGTCATGTGGAGAAAAATAAGTAAAATAAGCCTTTCACATGTATTCCTTGGATCAATTTCCCTATAATAAAATCAGAAAAAGGAATCATACAATCCAAACTGTGCGAAATGAACTAAGGTTTATCGAAAGAAAAAACAGGAAATGAAAATTGGCATGTTTATTGAAATAAGTATCCTTGTATCACCATGCTTCAAGGTTATCAACAGTGCCTGTGAGATACAAACAACAAATTACTGACTTAAATTTATCAACTGTCAATACTGGTCAAAAGACAATAGTGAATGAATACTGTTGTTTGTAAATGGGTCATGGATTGTAAGTGTTGATCTAATATATATTTTTATAATGGAATTCCATTTGTGTTTTACTTCGGAACTTCCGAACGCCACTAATACCGTAAAAAAATTCTTTGTTCTGGAAACAGAGGAGCAAAGCTAAATCACACTTGGCTGACACAGTTTTGCATCTTTATAGTCAAAGGCACAGACGGGCTGCCCCAACTTGATTTTCTTATTGGGCAATGAGACAACAGAGATAGCACTCTTGGAATATCGTTAAGTTTTTAGTGTAGCTATCACTGTCTATGTCGATGCAATTTTGGTAGTCTGTTACACACCCCAACTGATGCATATTTGTTGTAGTATGTGGATGGCCAAAAGAAAATTGTCCTCTCATTATTTGAGCCATTATGCAGCTACCACGTCACCCAGCATTGGTGATGGATGAGCTCCATCCTGTTCCGCAGCGTCACTGTGTTGTGGACCACATCATGCACTGTCTCCGCAGTTTGGATATTGCTCTGATCTGTGAGTTACCTTATGTATTTCGGTTGACATGAGCGAGCTTTTGGATTCGTGTGGGTGAACAGTTTATAATTATTAAGCGAAAGACGTATGTATTTCAAAAGACAAGGCAAGTTTTCCTGATAATAATTCCTAATGTTCCTTAATCTCTCTGGAGTAACGTTGTCTGACAAAACTTGAGGGTTTTATTTGTGTATTTTGATACTTGCGGATTAAAAGGTGTATTTTCTTGCCTGTCTTGAGTAGAACGGCTTCATTACCTTTGGATTTTTCTGATAATCTGTAACTGGCGGAACCATTATGAGTTGTCCTTGGTCTCGAATGGTTCAAATGGCTCTGAGCACTACGGGACTTAACTACTGAGGTCATCTGTCCCCTAGAACTTAGAAATACTTAAACCTAGCTAACCTAAGGACAACACGCACATCCATGCCCGAGGCAGGATTCGAACCTGCTACCGTAGCGGTCGCGCCGTTCCGGACCTAGAACCGCTATGCCACACTGGCCGGCTGTCCTTGTTCTATTTTCTTGTGCATTACCTTCATGTACCATAATAACATTTTGGTTTTCTCAAAATGTCTTTTTTGTGTGTTAACTGTTTGGAGGGCGGACATCATTGTAACGTACTACATACATAGACGCCTATTTTTCTCAGGGGCGGTAGTTCTCTCAACTATCCGATTAATTGTTGACTGAAGTTTTTCTACATGGCACGAGAATCAGAGTGCAGTATTTTTGCCGCGTATTGTTGACACGAACTGATATTTCAGGCGTTGTTGGTGTTGTCAGTGGAAGTGTCGCACATATCTCTCTGTAGCTCTTTTTTAAATGGCTTCCTTTGGTAGTAACTGTTTATACTTATGTGTTGACTTTCCGTAAATGCACGCATCGTATTACTTTCTATTCGAATAGAATTTTGTGTACTTCACAGACGGTCTTCTGTGTGGTTAGTGTCGCTAACCACTGCCCTTCTTCTCCATCTCGCGAGGAAAAAAAAAAAATAAAAAGAGAGAGGAAGAGTGTTAGCGAATATTATATGATGAAGTTTTTTCTATTGACAACTGTGTTGGCAGTGATGAAAGTGATGACAAAGACACAACATGCGCTTTCACCGTGACGTGTAAAAATGTTTGTTGGCTCCATAAATAGTCTCAGTGGCTCCTGCTCCCTCCTCTGTACACAAAAATAATTTATTATCTCAGATCAAGTGCACAAGCCATATGGAGACGAAAGTTTGCACCACGAAGAAGTAGACGTCAGCCTATTCACTCATCATCTAGGAGTGTGCAGTTTACAGTTCAAGAAAAATCCTGGTTCTGCCTGATAGTAGGCAAGAACTGTTTCAAGAGATGCCAAGAAAATTAACAAAAATGTATAAAAATAGTTGAGCTACCAACTATATTAGTATATTTAAATTACTGTTCATGCCCTGTGGGGCAAATTTTCATGGGATTTACCTGTCCCTCGAAGACCTAATGCAAGTTCTGCACCGTATTTGTGGTATGAGCTATGAGGCACCAAGAGACAGCAAAGGCCAGCTAGAAACGTTTACTTGTAGCTCACACGATAGCTGAAGTGCACGTTCTCCATATTGTGTCAGCACGAAAGTTGCAGAGGAGCCGCTTATACACAGATCACAGATAAAAGGCAGACGGCGGTAGGTGGCCCGGCGGAGCGTGTGATCTCGCAGGCGGCCGTGTTCTGCGCCGGAAAGCAGCGCCGCTTTGAGAGTGCGACCCGGGCGCGGCCGGGCGGCCCGTCCGCGGCTGATACGTTTTGAGTATTAGCGCGGCTCGCCGATCAAACGGGCGGCCCGCGATCGACTCCGGAGCCGGGCGACCTCAAAGGCCCGTGCGCCGCCCGCCACCTGCCCGCCTTTGTGGGCCCGGATAAAGGTCGCTGCGCATATCTGCAGCGGCTTCTCTTCGTCCTCCTAAGCCGACAGCTCTATAGAAAAGTTTCCTCAATTTCCCGGTTCATTGCAGCTTGTTACTGAACTGCACATTAAGTCCTAAATTCCTTGAGATAATCAGCACAAGTATGTCACGCATGGCGTAACTTTTCTGCTAAGATGGGACATAGTCTTCCTTAATCCTAGAATACTAAATGTTACATTGCTGCTAAACCAACGTCAAGTTTATTCAAAAGAAGTCATTATTTACAGGTTGCGCATCAGTTAATTACAATTGTTAGATCTCCAGTGGTGTGTTACATATCAAATTAACTTTTAAATGTCCTGTTTTGTACCCTACTGCAATCGTAAGTTGTACGATGTTTTAGTGATGTAAGTTTAATTAACGTTGCACATCTTTGGTAAGGGATACCAAGGCGAGTCTTTGTTAAATATTCTGTGCAAACAGCGCTGTCAGGTTCGAAAACAGAAAAGCTGGATTCGAGATTATATTTAGGCCAACAGTTTGCCCTAAAACCCGGACTATCTGGGTTAAGTAGACGTAAATCAGTATGTTCAGTCGTTTATTAACAAAAAAACTTAAGTCAGCATTGTTGCGAGATCAACTTTAAGCTTAGACCAGAAAAATAATCAGTAAACGACCTTGTGATTCGGCAGCTACGATAAGGTACTGATAAGGCAGCTACTGATAAGGTAAGGAATGAGGTAAGGAATGAGAAGGTTCTACGCAGAATCGGAGAGGAAAGGAATATGTGGAAAACACTGATAAGGAGAAGGGACAGGATGATAGGACATCTGCTAAGACATGAGGGAAGACCTCCATGGTACTAGAGGGAGCTGTAGAGGGCAAAAACTGTAGAGGAAAACAGAGACTGGAATACGTGAAGCAAATAATTGAGGACGTAGATTGCAAGTGCTACTCTGAGATGAAGAGGTTAGCACAGGAAAGGAATTCGTGGCGGGCCGCATCAAACCAGTCAGTAGACTGATGACCAAAAAAAAAAAAAAAAAAAACAACTAAAGATGTCTTCTTACTTCTTACGCGCTCGGTCATCTTCCTTGGATTATCTTATGTGAAAATGGAAAGATCTTCACTGAACAAGGTAGACAATGAAATCTGCCGCTCATTGACAAAATGAACATTGTGACGTGCTTTCCGCAAGTGTGTCACGCTTTCCTGGCGAAGACGCAACGCATACTACAGTCGCTCGCTCGACCTTTTTTTAAACGCGGGTAGAAGGCGGGGTGGGTTGGCATCGGCTGATGGGCACTTTCCACTTACCGCACTCGCTCTGCGCGTAACGTGTGTGAGGCTCGATCGGCTTGTTCATTCAATACAGGCGTAACAATACCACTAGTTGGTGTACCTATATATCCTCACGGTGTTCCTGTTTATTCTTTCTCATACTCATTCCTCGTGCTTACCTCTCTAGCTTCAGACGGATCTTAGTAATGCGTTTCTACAGCGTCGCTAGAAAGTGTAACATAAACCAGCCAGCTTCGACTAGTATACACAGAATAAAATAGCACCGCCAAGAAATAATTAATGTAGGGTAATGAAATTTCGGAAATAGATTTGTCTAGATGCCACATTAACTGATTAACATTGTGTGATTACTGGTTAATGTAAACGAGAGATAAGCCACCGAAAATTTTAAATGCTGGTACATTCATAAGTGGTGTACGCCAGAATGTTTATTGCAAGCACGCAAACGAGCATGCATTGTGTTACACAGGTGCTGGATGGCAGTTTGCGAGACAGAGCTCCATGCCGGTTGCACTTGGTCGGTCAATACAGTAACGATTAATGTTGGTTGTGGATGACGCTAGAGTTGTTGTACGATGGTGTTCCATAAGTGCTCGATTGGAGACAAATCTGGTGATCGAACAGGCCAAGGCAGCATGTCGACACACTGTGGAGCAGGTTGGGTTACAACAGCTGTTTGTGGGCGAGCGTTATCCTGTTGGAAAACCATTCCTGGAATGCTGTACATGAATGGCAGCACATAAGGTGGAACCACCAGAATCACGTACACATTTGCAGTCAGCGTGCGTAGGATAACGACGAGAGTGCTCCTGCTGTCATACGAAACTGCACCACAAACCATAAACCCAGGTGTAGGTCCAGTGTGTCTAGCAGGCAGACAGACTGTTTGCAGGCAGTCAACTGGCGTCCTTCTAAAAAACCAACACACGGGCACCGCGATAGAACCAGCTTTCACCAGAAAACGCAACAGACTTCTATACTGTCCTCCAACGAGCTCTCGCTTGACGCTATTGAAGTCCCAAATGACAGTAGTTTAGGGTCAGTGGAATTCACGCAACAGATCGTCTGGCTCACAGCTGTCCTTGAAGGAACCGATTTGTAACAGTCCGTTATGTCACTGCCGTGCCAACTGCCGCTCAAATTGCTGCCGCAGATGCAGTACGATGCGTCAGAGCCGTATGCCAAACACTATGGTCTTTGAAACTTCCTGGCAGATTAAAACTGTGTGCCGGACCGAGACTCGAACGCGGGACCTTTGCATTTCGCGGACAAGTGCTCTACCAACTGAGCTACCCAAGCACGACTCACGCCCAGTCCTCACAGCTTTACTTCTGCCAGTATATCGTCTCCTACCTTCTAAACTTTACAGAAGCTGTCCTGTAAAGTTTGGAAGGTAGGAAACGAGATGCTGGCGGAAGTAAAGCTGTGAGGACGGGGCGTGAGTCGTGCTTGGGTAGCTCAGTTGGTAGAGCACTTGTCCGCGAAATGCAAAGGTCCCGCGTTCGAGTCTCGGTCCGGCACACAGTTTTAATCTGCCAGGAAGTTTCATATCAGCGCACACTCCGTTGCGGAGTGAAAATCTCAGTCTGGAAACTATGGTATTTCCTCTCGGTAGTACAAGGTCCCCTTCCGTCTTCTTGCGACCGTACATTCTACTAACCACCGTTGCCAGCAAGCTTGTAGAGTAGCTACATCCCTGCAAAGTCTTTCTGAAATATCGCAGAAGGAACATCAAGCTTCACGTAGCCCTATTACACGAATGGTTCAAATGGCTCTGACCGCTATGGGACTTAACATCTGAGGTCATCAGTCCACTAGACTTAGACTTAAAGCTAACTAACCTAAGGACATCACACATATCCATGCCCGAGGCAGGATTCGAACCTGCGGCCGTAGCAGCATCGCGTTTTCGGACTGAAGCGCCTAGAACCGCTCGGCCACAGCGGCCGGTTTATTACACGATCTCGTCGAACTGAGTAATGTGTTGATAAAGACCTCTTTGGCACTTTAAACACATTCATGGCTAACATAAACTCACCTCGTCCAATCTCAAAGGTAACTAACGCTCACGACCATCACAGCACGTATTTAAAGCAAACCTGATTTACATCCTCATAGTGGCACTGTCACTGCCACTCTTACGCGACTGGCTCCAAATCTGAACAGATATCATCTTTCAAACGCAGGAACACACCTACCAACTTTCGCTTATGTCATAAACTCGTTCTTCGTGTTGCGATTTTTTTTTTTTTCTGTCAGTGCATTTGGCCGTACACGACAGTAAAATGTGTGATAAATTGGGGTAAACGTGGCCATCTGGCAACCCCATGCGGAACAGACGCCGAAATACTGGGGTGTGTTTCATTCAAACCAATGAGACACATTTTATTGGTGATGTTATCGGTATTCTGGTTGTCATTGCTAAAATGGTAATAGCATTAGTATGTTTCCACTGCTGCTCTCATAAAACATTTTATAAATCCTCCATCGATCTTTCTGAAATACGGTTAACTAAACTGTTTATATAAATATAGACCGTTGTGGCATGTAGATAATATGTTGTAAAAAAAGTATTATTCTCAAAACAACACAACAAAGAAAGAAATGCAGTTTCTGTGGTACATACATCACCAACCAAACAGCACTTTCAGTTACACTCTTTAATGCTTTTTGTCAGTGCCTCGTACAAATTTTCAGAGATATTCATTGGGTTGGTGCATAAGTTCTTAGCGTTTCTCCACAAATTTCATAAACACGACAGATACGCATAATAGTCATCAATAATATATTCTCCTTCATTAAAAAAATCATATGGTTTTGAGGCGCAGAACTCGTAGAGCCATATTTGGAGCGCGTTTTATACGGAAAGCATAGAAACCTAAGGTGAAAATCTGAGGCGGCAGGATCAGGTGAATAAAATTGGGAACGCAATGACTTCCCAACTCAACTCCTCTATGGTGCTTTTTGTTAGTCTTGGAGAATGCGGGTGTGTGTAATCATAGAGTAGCATCACTTCATGCAGTGCTCTTGGTCGTTATTCTTGGATTGCGTCTGCAAAACATCTCAGTTTGTTGACAATAAACGTCAGCAGGAACTGGTACACCTCGAGCAACCAAGTTGTAGTACGCAGCGCCATCGCAGTTCCACCAGAAGCATCTTTTGTGAATGCGCACAGGTCTTCGTATGGGGATTCTCTGCTTTGTTTCGGCTCAGGCTTTACATTCTTTTCCTTATGTTAACATAAAGACACTATTTCTCGTCACCAGCAGCAAATGGTTCAAATGGCTCTGAGCACTATGGGACTCAACTGCTGAGGTCATTAGTCCCCTAGAACTTAGAACTAGTTAAACCTAACTAACCTAAGGGCATCACAAACATCCATGCCCGAGGCAGGATTCGAACCTGCGACCGTAGCGGCGTTGCGGTTCCAGACTGCAGCGCCTTTAACCGCACGGCCACTTCGGCCGGCGTCACCAGCAGCGAACGATCCAGGTTAGGAATGGTCCGTATTGCTTACAAGTTAATTAATGACGAGCAAACAGAGATGCACATATAGTCTCCCGCTGATTTTTGTTATTTTTGGTTAGAGCATGCGGTACCCATACACGATATTTGAACATTGCCCTGTGCAAATGTCGCACGATTGTGAAAAGGTAACATTTATCAGATTTGCCGGCTCTCGAGTACAATGACGTGGATAACTGTCGATTCACGCGTTTAAACGATCTTCATCAAACCCAAAAGGAGAGTCACTACCGTCGAAACGATCCTCCTTGAAACGAGAAAGCCATTTCCTTGCAGTGCTCCCTCCAGGGGCATTATCCCCATAAACGGCGCAAATGTTTCTGGCTACCTCCGTTGCTGTCACCCTTCTATTGAACTCACACAAAAGAGTATGCCGAAAATGTACCAATTTCTCCACTTGCATTCGATTTTCTAGCGTCCTTAGTCCCACTCAATATCTACAAATGACAAAATAACAAAATGTAAACTCAAATAGCATCAATGGATACAGATAAAAAATTATAATCGATGAATCCTCTTAGCAAGCGGGATAGCAACAGGCAAAGGAAAACGCTACGAACTTATGCACCATCTTAATACTTTTGCAAATACATACCATCGTGGCATACAGGAAATGTTTGGTAAGGAAGTGTTACCCTCGAAACAACACATCTAGGAAACGAAATGCAGTTCCTGTAGTGCGTGCTCCATTTATTAACGACGCTTTCAGTCTTCTGTAAAGCGTTTTTTCACTACATCATTAATATATTTAGAGATATTTAATTACTTTCACTATTGTATGGGACGTCTCAACAAGAATCATTCGATTTTACTCAGGTATTTACATGAATGACGATAGAAACTCTGGGTATAGAGACATAGTCATCAAAACCAAAAGTTCCTGTTAGCATCGGTTGGAAGATGCCGGTATATATTTCTCTTGTGTCTCCTGGTACAGCTCGCCAACTCGCACCCTTGCACGATCATTACCCAAAGTGTTCCGAATCGAAATGGTGATAACCCAGCAGAAAAGGTATTAGAACAACCTGAAGGCAATAATAACTGGGCGGCACGTTTTCCGTCGAGTTTGCAGCACTGTTTCTTCTAGCGCTGGAAAAATTCGGCCGAGCAGTGGTTAGCACACGCGAGGACGACGGTCCGATCCGCGTCCGACCATCCAGGCTTAAGTTTTTCGTAATTTCCGTAAATTGCTCCAGCCAAATGCCGGAATGGTTCCCTTGAAAGGGCACGGGTGATGTCCTTCTGCATTCGTGAAACATTCCAAGTTTATCATCCATCTGTAATGACCTCGATGTCGACGGAACGTTGAACCCTAATGCTCCTTCCGTTCCCCTTTCTTGTCTCAAAGCATTTGATGATAGTGCCAGCAGGCTGAAGACATTGGTCGTTCATCTCAGAGGAAGTACACAGGTCGCACCGACATGCTCATTCGAGGCGTAGAGTGCATTCTGCAGAATTTGCGCTTACTACTCAAATGTCTACTCGTAGGCACAACTGTTAGCCATTGCCCGTGTGTGTATCTGACAGGTCTTTCGCTGATACCTGTCTTTGAAAGCATACAGCATTTAGTTTCTACAAGCGCTTCACGGTTGTGATACAAAGCCTGGTGTAGCATTTTAGGGATTTATTATGGATATAGAGATCGAAAACAACAGTTTCCCTTAACGTTCAGTGTTCAGTAATGAGGCTACGTCAAATGGAAGAGTGAACCGTCACAACATGCTAGAATCGAGCGCAAGATACACTCTCCAAGGCCGGCCGGTGTGGCCGAGCGGTTCTAGGCGCTTGAGCTGGAACCACGCGACCGCTACGGTCGCAGGTTCGAATCCTGCCTCGGGCATGGATGTGTGTGATGTCCTTAGGTTAGTTAGGTTGAAGTAGTTCTAAGTTCTAGGTGACTGATGACCTCAGTTGTTAAGTCCCATAGAGCTCAGAGCCATTTGAACCACTCTCCAAGGCTTCGTGTGCTTTGTGCCGTATCCTGAGAAAAGAATTAACCTCGCGTTTTTTCTGAAAAACGGTTACAGGATTAATGTGTATTGGAAACCAGACTTTATCCACACTTCAGAAATGATACCGAAAATTCCGCCGGCCGAAGTGGCCGTGCGGTTAAAGACGCTGCAGTCTGGAACCGCAAGACCGCTACGGTCGCAGGTTCGAATCCTGCCTCGGGTATGGATGTTTGTGATGTCCTTAGGTTTAACTAGTTCTAAGTTCTAGGGGACTAATGACCTCAGCAGTTGAGTCCCATAGTGCTCAGAGCCATTTGAACCATTTTGAACCGAAAATTCCGTTCCTTAACCGGGAGCGGTAATGCCCAAGTGCCAGCATGTAATAGCCGTTCTTAACAACGGACTTGCTCCGATCGGCCTTATGGAACATATAGATCTCTCAGAGATCGCCTGATCTCACAATATGTTGACTTTTACCATGGGTTTGTGAACCACTCAGTCTGGGTGTTCCCCATTCCAGGAACTGTGAAAGAACTGCGTCGTCTCTCAGCAACAGCGCTGTATTCAGTAACTTCAGCTGCCCTGGCAAAACTATGATATGAGTTTGGCTGTCGATTGGATAGCTGTCGTATCAGACGAGGACACATAGAATATCTGTGAAAGGTGACTGAAAACTTTGTCTTAAACGTAGCTGGAAAAAAGCACCCCAAGGAAGTTTGAAAAGTAATGCCTCCGAACTTTTTGTTGGGTTCTCAACAGAAGATGAAGTACTGCATGTAACGCATATTACTCGGTCGAATGTCCCGCTTCGCTGACGCAATTTGCAACTCTCTGCCACTAGAGAGCTGTAACGAATAACGTACCGGTGATTAACTACGTCGGTGAGTGAGAAACGGCTTACTGTAATCGAGTTTCTAACAGCAGAAAACGTGCCTCGAATTGCAAACCATAGAAGAATTAAAGCTGTGTAAGGTGATGACTGTTGCATTTGTCCCTGGTGTTAATGAAGGAAACGATGGCGCTGACGTCGCGCGGGATTAGCCGAGCAGTCTAGGGCGCTGCAGTCATGGACTGTGCGGATGGGCCCGGCGGAGGTTCGAGTCCTCCCTCGGGCATGGGTGTGTGTGTTTGACCTTCGGATAGTTTAGGTTAAGTTGTGTGTAAGCTTAGGGACTGATGACCTTAGTAGTTAAGTCCCATAAGATTTCACACACATTTGAACATTGGATGGCGCTGAGCTCAACGTTTGTGACACTACTGGGAGTGGATGATGGTGTAGGGCAACGAAAGAGATTAATCGGAATCAGGTTGACGAACTCATTAGAGAAAACCGTCGGATAGCGCAGACACAGCACAAATATGGTGCAGAAAACTTTGAGCACGGTGAGTGCCTCGAATTGTCACTCCCGACATGAAACAAAGGAGATCCAACAATCTCGTCTGCGTTTTGCGTTTTATTCAGAACATTATGACTGGTGTTGGAGGGTTGAATCACCATTTTGATCCCGAAACAAAGACAGCGTCAGTGTTCTGCCACTTCGGATCAGTTACACCAAAAAAATTCAAGACCATACCATCAGTAGGTAAAAACGATCTCTCAGTGATCTGAGATATTCAAGGTTTTGTGTATTTGGAATTCATGCTTAAAGGCAGCGTCATTAACTCTGCAAGATACTGTGAGAATCTTAGGCAACAGAAAGCTCGAATTCGACTAGTTAGTCCACTCGTGGAGCACCTTTACCTTCAGCAAGACAACGACAGACCAGACACGAGTGATGCGACATCTGCAGCAATCCGACGCCTTGGATTCACCGTTATCGACTATCCTCCGCACAGTTATGACTTACCCGCATCCGCTTTTTAACTGTTACCAGAATATAAGGAGTACCTTCGAGGACTTCACTTTGATAGTGATGAAGGAGTGATAGCAGAGGTGAGGCTGTGTCTCTGTCAACAAAGTCAGACACTCTACAGTGACGGTATCAAGAAACTGGTCTTTCGTTGGGAGAAATGTGTTCCCCGCTGGCGTGTTATTGCTGAGAAATCAGTACGTATCAAGAAGTAAACTTGATCAAAAAAGATGTAAAATAATAATAAAGTAGGTTTTATTTAAAATACTTCAAGAGTTTTCACTTAAAAACTTTCTGAGGCATTGCTTTTCAGCACACCCTCGGAGGGAAGGGTTGGTTAAAACAGGGTACTTAATAAACAAAGTGGCATATATAGTGAACTATGTGTGCTAATCTGCTGAGTTTTTAATGACTAATGGTCCAATCTATCTACTTACAATTGGGCATGATAAACACACATTTTAAAAAATCCTCGCCAAGGAAAAGAATTTTTTACCCTTGCGTCAACTACCCTGTTTTATCAGACCAGTTGGATAAAACAGGGTACTACATTACAATGAAATTTTACAAAAGACAACGCCATTTACAACCCTGACAATCACTTCATATACAAAAATCATATTTATATGGTTCATCATCATCATCATCATTAATGCCGGAGCACTGTTCATGAGCCCATTCACTACAATTATAACATTTCACCCAGCCTTCTTCAGACATGGAATTAGAGATACGTTCATTGCGATAAATGCATGCTGTATTATTGTCTTCTCCTTCCTCTTCTGACGATGTACTATATTCCCGTACTTTTCCAACGTTCTTCGCTTTCTTCTGTCCAACATATCTGACTTCAGTAGGCCAAGAACTGTTAGAATTTGGCCCCATTTAAAGTTTCCTTTTGGGAGTCTATCCCTCTTTCATAGAAGACTTTAATTCTTCCATATAAGGTGAGCTTGTAAGAACAGCTGTCTTTCCTCTTCTTCTATGAGATTTTTGTTCCTTTCTTTCAGCCATCGGCACTACTTTCACGTCTTTCCTTACGTCTATCCGACTGCGAAGACCCTGGTATGGTTGGGAAAGATGTTTCTCTGTTTCATGGCTCTGAAGTAGGTTCAAATGGTTCAAATGGCTCTGAGCACTATGGGACTTAACATCTGAGGTATCAGTCCCCCAGAACTTAGAACTACTTAAACCTAACTACCCCAAGGACATCACACACATCCATGCGCAAGGCAGGATTTGAACCTGCGACCGTTGCGGTCGCGACGTTCCAGACTCAAACGCCTAGAACCGCTCGGCCACAGCGGCCGGCACTCTGAAGTAGGTTCAGAAAGCGGGACATCACCTTTCTCCAACGGTAGGTCAGTGTCTGTTGTTTCAGCAGGCTGATACTTCCAATCAGGGAAAATATCTGCATCCAGTGGGAAGATTCCAGTTTTACGGAATGCGTTTACAGCAGTCTCAATAGAAGCAGATTTTATGAATGCTGTCCCATACAGGCCTGCAACTTGATTGATGGTTATCACTGGTCCAGGATGGCACTGAAGCCACTTTCGAACCTCTTGACAGCAGTAAGTACTCAGTGGGGCCATGAATGCAACATGCAGAGGCTGCATTCGGTGGATGCAGTGCCGGGGGAGGCGTAAGAGATGAACATGGTTTTCTCTAGCCATATCAATAAGTTCATTACTCTTTGTGTGTGTTGAGTGATCATCCAAGAGCAGAAGAACGGGTTTCTCTTGCAGTTGGTTTAGAAAATTCAACAAATCTTTGAAATCACTTCAGGAAAATTTCCTTCTGCATCCGTCCGCTACAGTGATACTCCGCAGTAGATCCTGGTGGAGCATTACTGAGCAACTCAAGCTTGGCCCTTTGCCTAGGGAACACAAACGTTGTGGGCATACAAATTCCAGAAGCGCTCATGCGGGCTACAGCAGTCACTGAGATGCCTCTCTCCGCAGAAACCAAACAGCCAACTTGACGTTTTCCTCTCAAGGCAAGCACATTTGATTGCATATTAGGGACTGTTGTTATTCCTGTACCTACTATAAACAACAAACCAAAAAACTGCTTCACCACTGCACGGTTAAAGGCTATCGCTCTGGCAAGAGATGTTGGCTCGGCAGAACGCAGCCTTATTTCCGGATTCCTCTTTATAAACGAATAGAAACCAGCTCTTCCTAAAGTTATGAGGTAAGTTATTTTTCTCTGCCAGTTCGAAAGCAAGCACCTCATCGATGGTCAATCCAAACAATCTGCTTTCCATTACATGGATATATTCAGCCAGTTCATTTACCTGATCCTGATTAAATACAGGTTTGTAGCAGCCTAGCCTTAAAACAACGACAAAAATAATATTAACTGCAACAGTTTAATTAATTTCTTCTAAAATAGTAAGTAGGCCTACCCTTCTTTGTAGCATCCTCTAAACACATTCCACTCTGGGACTTCTTTACACGTGCTTCCAGAGTACACTGAGGAAACCTGAAGGACTTTGGAGCTTTCAAATAGCCCATTGTTTGGGCCAAAACTGCCGCTACAGTTTCTTTCGTACTCCCTTGACTCTATGAGTGCCTGTCAGTTTTCCTTTTATAAGGCGCCATAATTATGGTGTAATTTAAGTTAGATCCTTTGAATAATAATAATAATAAATTTTCTAATTGAACAAACTAAATAAACAATTTCAAAATCGCAAACGGCGATTTTTAAATGAGTTCGATAAAACTGGGTACTACCATGTTTTACCAATCTTAATGGCACCCTGTTTTATCTGACAACGCCATGTTAAGAACAAGTTGATTTCAACAGCCCTTTAGCGGGAAAAACATTTTGAAACACTCAACGATCTGTAGTGGAGACGATTTTTATTTCATACTTACTTTGACAGTCTTCAAAATAATGTCTTGCAAATATAAACGCACAATTTACAGTCGAATATTACAACACAACACTATAAAAATACATTTTTCCACCGAGAGAACTCACGGTTGCTTTCAATAGACTGCAGCTTCTCTAACAAAGGAACCTCCACATCGCACCCCCCTCACATTTAGATATAAGTCGGCACAGTGGATAGGCCGTGAAAAACTGAATACAGATCAATCGAGAAAACAGGAAGAAGTTGTGTGGAACTATGAAAAAAATAAACAAAATATACAAACTGAGTAGTCCATGCGCATGATAGGAAACATCAAGGAGAGAGCAAGTTTAGCAGCGCCGTGGTCCCGTGGTTAGCGTGAGCAGCTGCGAAACTAAAGGTCCTTGGTTCAAGTTTTCCCTCGAGTGAAAAGTTTTATTCTTTATTTTCGCAAAGTTATGATCTATCCGTTCGTTGATTGACGTCTCTGTTCACTATAATAAGTTTAGTGTCTGTGTTTTGCGACCGCACCGCAAAACCGTGCGATTAGTAGACGAAAGGACGTGTGTCTCCAATGGGAACCGAAAACATTTGGTCGCAAGGTCAACCGATTCCTCCACAGGAAAACACGTCTGATATACTATATACAACACTGGTGACGGCATGTGCGTCACATGACAGGAACAGGTTGTCGATCCACCTAAGTTGTACACTTGGCGAATGCGTAAAAAGATTCTTCTACCTTGCTCGATTTAGGTTTTCTTGTGGATGTGATAATCATTCCCAAAAAGGTGATTAAAACTTAAGAGATTGTCACATAAACTGCAACAAATGAATGCAACAGTTTCACAGTCGCATCGGACGGACGGATGCACAGACAAAAATTGTCTGAAAATAAAAAAGTTAAACTTTTCACTCGAGGTAAGACTTGAACCAAGGATCTCTCATTTCGCAGCTGCCCACGCTAACCACGGGACCACGGCGCTCCTGGGCTCAGACTGCTATGTTGAGCATTGGACTACTCAGTTTGTATATTTTGCTTATTTGTTTCATAGTTCCACACAACTTCTTCCTGTTTTCTCGATTGATCTGTGTTCAATTTTTCACGGCCTATGCACTGTGCGAACTTATAACTAAATCTCAGGGGGGTGCTATGGGGAGGTTCCCTTGTAAGAATGAAAGTCATCGAGTGGGAAAGAGGTTACTATGTTTACCGGGAGATGGCAGCACGAATCAGACGAGGAAAGTACGATACCCTGTTTTATCAGACTACCCTGTTTTATCAGACTCTCCCCTAAATGTACGCATGTAAAAAATATACCCACTTAAAACCGGATGGACCTTTTGGAAATAAAAACTCTCTAGTCGTATGTACAATTTAAAACTCATACCATGAAGAAGATATAATCTTTCGAAATCAGGCAAACTGTTTTGAAACACTTATTTCCGCAATTTTATCCCCACCCAATATACACTGCCCGCTGAAAAGTGTCCAGATCCTCTCCCACCTTCTGTACCTTTTGTACACGGCGGACATGCCGCCGCCGTCACCCCCCGTCCACCTTCTCCAGTTTGCCGATGACACCGCCTTCCTTGCCCTTGCCCCCACCCTGCAGCGCTCCCAAAACCTTCTCCAATCCCATCTTGACCGGTTCACCGCTTGGTGCAACCAGTGGTTGCTCAAGGTCAATCCCTCCAAAACCCAGGCGATCATTGTAGGCAAAACCACCCCTTCCTTCCGCCTCCTTGATTTCTAACTCACCATCTATGGCCGTCCTATCGCCCTCACTCCCACCCTTAAGTACCTTGGCGTCACCCTTGACTGTTGCCTCTCCTGGACTCCCCACCTCTGGACAATCCAAGCCAAGGCACGTTCCCGACTCAGTCTCCTCAAGCTCCTCTCCGGCCGTACGTGGGGTCTGGACGCCTCCACCATCCTCCACACCTATAAATCCCTCATCCGCCCTAACCTTTGTTATGCCCATCCGGCTTGGATCTCCGCCCCCCGCCTCGCCTATCGCATCCGTCTCCCCTCCCCCACGCGGATCCTGTACGATCTCATCCCCTTCCCCCACCTCCTCCTTTTCCTTGAAAGGATACGGATCCTGTACACCTTCCGTAAGCTCGATCCTCCCCACCCGCTGGGGTGGGAGAGGCACGTGTTCTCAGTAGGGCTGTTGATAAAATACCAATATATCGATGTTTTTCCAAATAATCTTTCTACTTTTTGAGCTTACACCAACTCCAGTCTCTCTCTTTGAGTGTGTGAAGGAAGTATAGGTGGCAAAGAGAGGAAATCCTATTGCACTGGCAGGAGGGGATGTGTGAACGGAATAAGAAGTTTTCGGAAGTGAAGAAATAGTACACCAGTTGCATGAAGAAATAGCTCACCAGTTGCGTTAAAAAACAATTTTTAATTTCTTCACACGAGCATTCTTCAGAAACAGTTGGTGAGAATGATTAACAAAAATCTAATTTAAAAGATTGGCCTTTGCAGTGGGCGGAGACGTGTAATGGGAAATGCTGACGTAATCGGCGCTCTGCGCTTCTAACAGAAACTGCAATATTTAACTTCAACAAGCAGTTTCACACTACAACTGGTAGGGAGTTAGTGTTCGCAGAAATGAAAAAAAACTGGAAAGTCCGCGATGTGAAATGTTCCGGACATATCCAGTATGTGACGAAACCGAACGACGAACCTATTGGACACCTTTTATTGTGGCACTTACATGCAGTTACCATCGTCATCAAACTGACTATCGCCAAGCGTAAATAGTCTACACATCGTTTTCCTTTCACTTCTTCCTCTAAGGTGGACAAGCAGGCTGATAGCTTGTTGCTGAACAGAATATCTAATGTTAAATCAATACTTAAATATACTGCTCTAAAAGTGGCAGTATATTTACAATTTGCAGCCGATATTTTTATACGCCGGTACGTCGATATTTTTCCCTCAATATATTGACATATCTAGATTTGTTTCCATACTTGGAGAGCCGATATTGATACCTTTTTAAATAGAGATGTATCGGATTCCCGATATTATAAAAATATCAACAGTCCTAAGTTCTCAATCATGTGTCATATGAATGCTGTGATCGTCTGCTGAAGTGGAAAGTGACATTGAACGAGTGTGTGATTCTCTGTTGTACCAACTTACATTCCCGAAAACCACGTCGCTCGGATTTAGCGGAAGATGGCCTTAGAACTTCGTCTGCTATTTGTGTCTACAGAGCTCATAGTCAAGGTGTTATTATTGACCGTGGTCATCGGCGTTTGTGGGACGTATTTGGTGACCTCCTTAATGTGTAGACAGTATGAACAATTATTCAGAGCTATCCGCTGTGCCATAGGGCTCTGTAAATTACCTGTTAGATTTGAGTTAATCCCCACGACGTTTAAAGAGTTACCGGCCACGAGAGTTACCGGCTACAACTTGACCAGCTTACATTGCTAAAATTGTTCAGCCGCTGTTATTCAGGGCGGGTTGTCTAGTTTCTGCTTGTCGCATTTGAGTCCTATTGGTAATCATCAGTATATTTGTGCTGGTCACGTGTAATTTATTTAGTACTCAGGATTTCAAGTTTATCAAATACTGATTTACTTTAAGCTATGTGCGCATTCTTGTTTAAGTTTTACATACACCTACTTTTATCCAACTAGCCTGAGTTAACACGTCATGAAACAAGCAACGTACGTTGGAAATTATCTCTTGAGTGAGATGTGCATTGTATCTAATTCCGTGTTTGGCTGTTTCCTCCTATTATCTGGGTCTTTAATAAGTCAACCATTACCTATTCGCGAATAGTACAAGCAGTTTTACTCTGATATATACATGTAGGTTATATTGTATATTATTTTCATTGTTCCCCTTGTGATCTGATGTCATTACAGATGTTAACTGATGTGAAAACCAAATATTCATTCATGTTTGATGTGGTTTCCTCGCTTATACAACTGGAATACTTTTTTTTTTTGTTAGAGTAATTCCTCAATGCACACTGTGCTTTACTAAATTTATTTGGAGAAAGAACCACATGAGCAAGGAGAAGCTCTATGCAAAGTCACGATTTCAGGCATCAAATTAATATTCGTTAAATGTTTATTGATTTTTTTGGTATTGTTACAAATAACTGCATCGTTTGAGCTTGTCAAGTATCACGTACCGAAAACAGGAAAATATTCATAACAACAGTGTGCTCCAACCGTTAATGCTCCAACCGTTAAATAAGACTTTTTACGGGTGCGGTGTTATGTTTTAGGCAGAGCACATGTTCTGACAGACAGGGATGGTGGCTGTAAAAGATCGCATGAAATCATCGCAGAGAATCACTCATGAGTTGATACGTGCTACGGCAGTCCAGCTGGCACAACTACTGGGGTTAGTTAAAATACTGGTGTAGAACGGTCGAGCGGTTTCTCGTACGCCACACACTCCTACAGTCGCTCCTAAGCGACGTTTGAGGCGGTGAAAGAGAGACGCCACTGGGCCGTGGGTGAGTGGAAACGAGTGATTTGGAATGATGATCACGATGTGGCCTATGGTAATCCGAAGGTAAGGTCTAAGTTTGTCGAACGCCTGGTGAACATTATCGGCCATCATGTGTGATGCCAACAGGGAATTAAATAGCAGGTTATATTAGAGTACGAGAGAGATTATCATGGTTAGGGTGTGTTGCCCTTATAACCCATAAGAAAACGCTATACGCGGCTATGAAGACGTGTGATTCTTCAACTTCTCCTGACGTAATTTGCGTCGAAATATTTCACGGCGAGATGTCAGTTTCCAACGGGCATGACTCAGTGGAACATCTTTGTGCTCTCTTACAACTTCAACTTCATTCCACAGCCCATCGACCAACATCACTACCATCTCTGGATTCGACTCTTGAGACACAATGGTCTGCCACTCCTCTATAAACACTCAGAGACCCGCTAGAAGTGTCCCCAGTGCAGTTCGTCATGAAGGCAAATGGGTGGCCCATCTCATATTAGTGTCCACTAACAGACGTACAGATTCTTTTGTTCGGATAGTGTATAAATCTACATATTATACTACACATGATGGATCCACCATTTTGTCCAAGAACATATAATAACTTACCCCATAGGACTGCATCTGGTTTGAACAGTTTTTAGATCTCAGTTCGGACACTGACGTTTTTCACTTTTTCAGTGACGTTCATAAATCGCTTGAGATAAATTGGGAGATGATTCTTCAGAAGATATGAGGCCAATTTTCTTCTTGTATTCGTCGGATCCGACTTTTTACTCTGTCTCTAACGACATCGTCGTGATGCAGCGTTAAATTTTAACCTAGGTTTCTTTTTAGACATTAGCCGGCTGGATTGGCCGAGCGGTTCTAGGCGCTGCTGGAACCGCGCGACCGCTACGGTCACAGGTTCGAATCCTGCCTCGGGCATGGACTAGTTCTAGCGGACTGATGATCTCAGAAGTTAAGTCCCATAGTGCTCAGAGCCATTTGAACCATTTTTTTTTAGATATTACTTCTGGCACCGGTCTTACCCATCAGACATGTAGCATTCATGGGAATACCACACGCTTTGCACGTGAAAGGCTTAGCATTTTTGGTACAGTTAACTGTCCTGCCCACAAAAATGAAAGACAGGAACGATGCATGTAGAGTTGCGCCCTACCATATCTACTGTTTGGTGGTTTTACTACACTACATAAATGACGTAGTACACTGTAGCATTACCTGTGGTATTGGTAGCATTAGTAGCGAAAGAGACATACATGAATGTGTGAGAGAGGAACTGGCAGCCGACGACTTATTGTTTTTCTTTGTTGTTGTTTGTTTGAATGTTTGTTTTACACACAATAAGAACTGCACATCATTCATTGATATTCCGTTGTCTGCTTTACATCCATACATCTTGGTCAAAGGCAATAGTTCCCTGTTATTATTGATAAATACGAAAGTTGTTTATGAATAACAGAAACATATTCTATATATGAAACTTCCTGGCAGATTAAAACTGTGTGCCCGACCGAGACTCGAACTCGGGACCTTTGCCTTTCTGCTGCGAGGAGAGCTTCTGTAAAGTTTGGAAGGTAGGAGACGAGATACTGGCAGAAGTAAAGCCGTGAGTACCGGCCGTGAGTCGTGCTTCGGTAGCTCAGATGGTAGAGCACTTGCCCGCGAAAGGCAACGGTCCCGAGTTCGAGTCTCGGTCGGGCACACAGTTTTAATCTGCCAGGAAGTTTCATATCACTGCACACTCCGCTGCAGAGTGAAAATCTCATTCTGGAGATATTCTACATATGTTCGATGAAATATTGAAACTAAGTTTGTTATAATTTTGTTTTTCGCTTTTTTTGCCTTTTGTTGAGTAAATTGCGTTTTCTAGCCCTATATGCTGAATCAGCATAGTTTTCTTCATTTTACTACCACATTCCTCTGCTTCACGTTACAGATCAACAATTTTAGAGTAACGCCTGAATTAAACATTGAATTTCAGTTTGGAACAATTACTGTTTACTTTTAAGGAACAGACTGCAGGATACCTACGTAGAACAAAAATGTGCTGTACGTTAACCAGCACTGTATATATCCTCACAGAGTGTCTGGATGCTTGTGGTTTTTAGGGGAATATAGTAACACTGTGACTGCCTATAGAGACAAAGCGAAAGTTGTGAGGTCACCCTCAATAGTTATGCAGTACATCTAACAAACAGGTAACGCGGGTACGACGTTAACTGACCAAAGCTCCTAGGAAGCCTACCGTAGACTACAGTAGCCTACGGTAGCTTTGCCAATCTAGGAGTCCGACGTCTTTCAGTTGTTTGAGACGGAAACGCTGAAGCATTTCCTGAGAAATTTGCTGAAAGACGCACTTGCTTTCGCTCTTTGTTGGCGACCCTATGAGCAGAGAACAGTGGCGCGGGGTGTAGCGGTGCCTCGTAAGCGTATTAGCGGAGGGAGATGGATGGGACAGCGCAGCGCCGCGTCCTCTGGGGCTGACACTGGCACTGGCGCTGGCGGTAGCGGCAGCGGCGGCGGCGGCGGCGGCAGCAGGCCGGGAATCTCGGAATGCGAGCGGCGGAAGGCAATTTATTCCCGTTACGAGCAGGCGCCGCGCCCCGGCGGCCGTCAGCGTGAGCGACGCCCAATGGGAAGGCGCGAGAAAATGAGGAGCGCCGCTTCCTCCCCATCCGCTGCTGTCTGCGATGCTAAGCGATTGGTAGTCACACGCCGATTATTCGAGCAAACAAAAGTATTGGCTGGAGCTAGAAACATCTACAGTGAGGGACCATCTGCCACTTCTTCGCCATTACGCAGCGGTATAATGTTGGTCGAACACATACTTGGAAATATGCCGGTGACCTATAAAACTGGAACTCAAAGAAGGGTAGTGCATAAAGTAACTATACTTATTATGTTTATAACGTGTAGTAAGAACAATACAATGAGGTAAGGAAAGTAATGTGACAGCTATATGCACATATACAGATGGCGTTATTATCGAGGAAAGAAGCAATGAATTAGCGGAGTTTCCCGACGCGATTATGGCCACACGACGGGAATAAAAGACTTTGAACGCAGAATCGTAGTTGTAGTTAGACACATGGGAAATTTCATTGCGGAAATCGTTATGAAATTCAATATTCCAAGATCGACATTGTCAGGGAGTTTACCGATAACATCAAATCTCTGACATTATCTCTCACCACGGAGAATGCAGTGGCCGCAGGCCTTCACTTAACGACCGAGAGCAGCAGCGTTTTTATAGAGTTGTTACTGCTAACAGACAAGCGACACTGCTACAGATAATCATAGGTATCAATGTGGGACGTACGACGAACACATCCAGTAGGACAGTGCACGTTAATGGCCTCGGCAGCCGACCGTCGGCACGAGTGCCTTTGCTAAAGCGCGACATCCCCTGCAACGCTTCTCCTGGGTTCATGACCATATCGGTTGAATCCTAGACGACTAAAAAACCGTGGCTGGTCATATCAGCCCCGATTTCAGTTGGTAAGAGCTGATGGAAGGGTCTGAATGTGGCGCAGATCCTGCGATGCCATGGATCCAAGATGGAAACGTCGTGTGGGGGCCTCCTGTCGGGTGGACTGGTCGCCTGGTGCAAGTCATTCGAGTTGGCACCACTTCGGCGACTTGCACGTCCATAAGATGATAACGATGATGACAACACAATACCCAGTTACTGTGCGGAGAAAATCTCCGACCCAGCCGGGAATCGAAACTGGGCCCCTTGGCATGACAGTCTGTCGCACTGACCACTCAGCTATTGGGGCGGACTGATCGAAGGTGTCAACAAGGCACTGTGTAACTTGGTGATGGCTCCATAATGGTGCGGGCTGTGTTTACATGGAATGGGTTGTGTGACTGCGCCGCGCGGGATTAGCCGAGCGGTCTAGGGCGCTGCAGTCATGGACTGTGCCGCTGGTGCAGGCGGAGGTTCGATTCCTCCCTCGGGCATTGGTGTGTGTGTTTGGCCTTAGGATAATTGAGGTTAAGTAGTGTGTAAGCTTAGGGTCTGATGATCTTAGCAGTTGAGTCCCACAAGATTTCACACACAATTGAACATTTTTTTGTGTGACTGTGTTCTCTCCTCAAACTGAACCGATTGTTGATTGGAAATGGTTATGTTTGGCTACTTGGAGACTATTTAGAATCGTTCATGGACTTCATTTTAATGAATGACAATGAGCCATGTCTCGAGGCTGCGACTGCTCGTGATTGGTTTGTAGAACACTCTGCACAATTCTAGCGAATGATTTCACCATCCAGATCACCCGACATGAATCCCAGCCAACATTTGCGGGGCATAATCGAAAAGTTAGTTCATGCACAAAACCCTGTGGCGGCAGCCTTTCTCAGTGTTTCTGCGAGGGACCTCCAACGACCTGTTCAGTCCATACTACATCAAGTAGTTTTGCTACGGCGGAAAAAAGAGGTCCGACACCATATTAGTAGGTATCCCATTACTATCTCACTTCAGTGTACATGATCCAGTTTTTAGATTATATGACGGAAAGTAGAGTATAAGATATAGTAAACACTTCTACCACTAACAACAACTGTGCATCGAACCTAACTGCACTTGAATGACTAATATTGGGATGTCGTTGCTTGCTTCTGCAACTCCAAGCCAGAGCTGCTCACTCGCAGTGGCTGATAACCAGTGGCGTGCCAGTCTCTTGTCAGTCCACGAGCAAATGTTTTCAATGGCTAAAATATTTGGAGCAGATTCTGGACAGAACAACAGTCGAAGTTGGTCAGCGAGTCAGGGGAAGCAAGCGATCTAGCATCATCATCCTGTAAGATGTCACGAATACCTCATGGTAGATCACGGCCACAGGCCTGAACACCTCGTAGATGCAATGGCTCCCGTCCAAATTACCGTACATGTGAACTAGATATGATAATGTTTGGTTTGTGGGGCGCTTAACTGCGCAGTCATCCGCGCCAATACAAAGTCCCAGTTTCTTTTCACAGTCCAACTTTTTATACAATCCAATCTACCCATTGTCACTGATGATGATGATGATCATGACAACACAAACACCCAGCCCCCGGGCAGAGAAAACCCAGGACCCTGTGATCCAGAGGCAGCAGTAGACCACGAGCTGTGGACTGAACCAGATGGGATGGCGCTGTATACGCAATGGTACCCCAAACATCTTGCGCTGTACGGCCATGACATACAATTTGTCAATGGTCATTCCATTTGAAGCCTCGACAAGACGATACTGTACGCTGAGTCACCTCTGAAGAGACAGCAGTTGACACTGTACTGTTCCGAGCACCACCGTCAGCGAGCGTCTCCCTGCTGCTGCTTCAAGGGAAGCAGCAACAATGGTGATCACTCTGATAGTCCGTAGTCTTCCAGACGTATTTGCACTGACCATTTGAACACTTGCAGAAAAGTCCGTCTCCTGAATCAAGGTATGTGAGATGCCTGTACGACCGTGCACAACCGAACTAACAGTATATCTCTCCTTCTGAGCAGAAGTAGCCGGGAGCCATGAGATCCTCCATGGGCTTCAGTATGGTGTAGACAGAGGTGCCCAAATTCTCCTTCCACCATATCTGCGCCTATCTCCCCTGTCACCATTAAAGCAACTCAACCTGCCAGAACAGGACACAGGAGGTACGTGCCCATAAGCATAGTAGTTAAAGCAGGCCATCCTGGGCTTCCAAAAGCCTGGGAAGCTTCAGGGGATCAGTTCAGCCTGCTACACCTGACATCTGGTTTCGCTATCAATTCAACGTCACTAGTCAGTTATATGTTCGTGTAAGTAGTTTTACTGCAGCTCAGTTTTCATAATGGCGGGAGAAGCAAAATAGCCGTGCGGTGTAGCCGGGCGGTCTCAGGCGCCTTCCCACAATTCGCACACTTCTCCCCGTCGGAGGTTCGAGTCCTCTCTCGGGCATGGGTGTGTGTGTGTGTGTGTGTGTGTGTGTGTGTGTGTGTTGTCCTTAGCGTAAGTTAGTTTAAGTTAGATTAAGTAGTGTTTAAGCGTAGGGACCGATGACCTCAGCAGTTTACCACAAATTTATAATTTACAGACGCAAAATAAAGAAACCAAACTTAAAGGTGATATCAGACAAACTAAGAACGATGCAATACGTACTGATCACGAAATACAGTTCAAGTCCAGCAGTGGAAAAGTTTTTCTATGTTAGTGAGGCAGGTTCAGATAAATCGATAGGTACCCTTCAAATTCAAATTGTGTAACAAGCTACTTAACACTCATTCGGGAACATTGAGTATGTTAGGACAAGTTTGTAAATTTGACTAACAGTTTCGTCACTATATAAATATGTTGCAAGAGGTCGAAGACTTAGTAGCTGCGAAGAGACTGGAAATGTATGGTAGGGTCTTCAGGCCTTCTAGCAAATACAGGCTTTCTGAATTTAGGGAAAACGTTGATGGCAGCAGGAAAAATTTGGCTCACTGGATATTAATACCCATGTTCTCATGGTGTGCAAAATCCTGTGAATAAAACATAGTATGAATGAAAGACTTTTTAGATTAACATAATATAAAAATCGAACTTTGCGTTTTTTAAAATGCATTTGGCGAATTCAGAATTATTGTGGTCACTTAGAATGCATTCAGAAAACCTGTAGTACACTTCGTGGAAAAATAATTAAAAAGTAATTAAAGCTGGTATAACTGGAGTCATATTTGGCTGAAACACTAAGATTACAGGAACTAGACTTCCAAAACCTTATTTAATTTGGCGTTGCGTTACAATAGCCTTGTTCAGATTTTTGGGTGCAAAGGATATAGTTTTTCGGAAATGGTTCTGCCTACTACAGAAATGTTTAAGAGTTGACCTGATGATATATCGAATTGAAAATAGCCAGTAATGGCCGACAGAAGATGAAGTTGCAGAAAAAACACTTCATATCTAAAATAAATAAATATGTCTGCAAAACGACGAAAAAGAAAAAAAGGAGGAATGAAATCCACCATTTTCTTGCTTACACTGATCCAAAATGAATATATTATGCCATATTGTCATAGACGATGTATCCAAGGGCAGTGTACTTTAGGGCAGTATTAAGGAAACCGAAGGGGACGTAGATGATGATACTGCGTGAAGTGTTTGACAGAACACTGAAAGACCTAAGTCGAAATAAGGCTCCGGTAGTGGACAACATTCCCTTAGAACTACTGATAGCCTTGGGAGAGCCAGCCATGACAAAACTCTTAAACGAAGTAATAAATACAAGCCAAAATCAAACTTGCAAAACCGTGAACGAAAAATTGTCTGAATGATTTACTGTACAGGATGGCCACAAAGTCCCACTACCCACGATTAATAACTAACATAAGGTCCTAAACTGGAATAAATAACATGAACACCACTTGTTTAGAGGAGTTTTCTCTAGATATGAACTCTGCAGAGCTGTTTGTAAGGGGGAGTGCTCTGTTGCCAATGGAGATATACGAGACTGGGCCCTCCAAATCTCAAGCAGATTTAAGAAATCGTACAGTATAGTATGTCACCAAAAAAACTTTACTGTAAGTAACAATGTAGAGGACATGCCATTAATCGTAGCAGATGTGAAGACAATGCTTGCTGTTGTCACCACATGAGCTTTGTCTACTGCCGATGAGCCAAGCTTCGTGAAAGGACTGCGAGAAAATTGAACTTTATCATTTCGAGTCAAAAAATACAGAATCTCTTATGTAATTGTTTAATGCTATGACACATTCATACACAAAATGACAGCGACAAGTATGAGTGGATTATTGTTTTGCAGATTTATATCTGTCTTCAGTAACCTCATGGTGTATTAAGGCCAAAAACGAAAAATACAGCTGTTTAGTGGCAAAAGTCTTGTACTCGACCTATGAATGTCTGGAAAAAGAGTAAACAATAATTTTTAAGATTCATTCGAAATGGTTTCAGACCAGTTGAAAAAGGTATTTAATTACTTTTGCTGGGCTCTTGGCCTGGACATAACGATACCGTTGCCTTTCAGGAGGACGACAAAAAGGCGATGTAATCCAGATCCAACCCAGAACAACCAGTGTGACTCTCGATAAACAATTTCTTCAACAGTGGAAAGTATTTTTAAGGAAAATGTCTTACAATATAATTTCCGATAGCTTTGTGTCATTTGTGGCTTATCAGGAGAGTATTATTCTTAAATTTCAGTCATTTGTGAGTTATCAATTTTCATTAGCACATTTTACGAATTGTTGTTAAGTATGTATCGTCCAGTATACGGAACGTAGTCCAATAAGCAAGAGCAACCGAGAGGCCCATTTCGGACTCCACCACAGTTCTGTCTAAATATGATAAATAATTACTATGACCTGAAAGCAATTTTTTTTTTTTTAGTCAGTTGTGCCTGGACTAAGAAAAGCTTTTGTTTTCGTCATACAAATGACACTTCGCTGTTCTTTGATACTATTAGAAGTAATCGAGGAACTGTTCCATTGTTATGCAAAGTGCTATAGTAATTGTTATAGAATGATGCCTGTGAAACAAATATTTCATTCCAATAAATTAAAGTCAGGATTAATGGAATTCATCTGTAATGTTATCTCAAACACTGCCTTGATTTATCTGCTAGTCATCTTTGTGAGAATTGCATATGGAACATATTAGCTGTCGATACAAACAGAGTTTTATACCAAACATGAGTTATTCGTGACATTTTTGTGTGGCTTAGGTGCTTCAAATTCGCTTGTGTCACTCTGGGTATTCGCACGACGCAGCGCTGCGTTCTCTTGTCACTGCCTGCCGGCCGCGGTGGTCTAGCGGTTCTAGGCGCTCCGTCCGGAACCGCGCGACTGCTACGGTCGCAGGTTCGAATCATACCTCGGGCATGGATGTTTGTGATGTCCTTAGGTTAGTTAGGTTTAAGTTGTTCTAGGGGACTGATGAGCACAGATGTTAAGTCCCATAGTGCTCAGAGCCATTTGAACCATTTGAATCTTGTCACTGCCGATGGCGCGCTAGGCACGAAGGGATGTAAAAACTGCGGCCAGCCAGGTGGCGCAGTGGTTAACACACTGGACTCGCTGACTGCTGATTTATGTTTTCCATGATTTCCCAAAACCGTTTCGGGAAAATGCGGGGATGGTTCCTTTGAAAAGGCACGCCCGTTTTCCTTCCCCGTCCTTCCCTAATCGGAGCTCGTTATCGACGGGACGTTAAACACTTATCTGCTCCTACTCCTCAAACCCCTGCCATTAGCTGTTCTTCGTGCGACAAAAACGAGTAACACCAATAATTTTAAAAAAATACTTGCATCATTTATTGTCAGCTAAAATTCTGAGAGTGCATTTCTTTCGCCGGTCGGAGTGGCCGAGCGGTTCTAGGCGCTTCAATCTGAACCGCGCGACCGCTACGGTCGCAAGTTCGAATCCTTCCTCGGGCATGGATGTTTGTGTCGTCCTTAGGTTAGTTAGGTTTAGGTAGTTCTAAGTTGTAGGGGACTGATGACCTCAGATGTTAAGTCCCATAGTGCTCAGAACCTTTTTTTTTTTTTTTTTTGCATTTCTTTCGTTGTATTCTTCCTGCGGAAAACAAAATGACGGTGAGTTTTGACATTGCGATTGTACCATTGACTTGTGAGCCAGAGACACCGATGCGTAATGCAGTAATGTTACAATTGAAAAGGAAAGACAGACTGAAATTCGCCTGTGAGCGAAAATCTGAACGACCAGTATTTGATGAGACTGAAACGCGGTTCGATTGATCTGTAAACATAAACTGTGAAGATACAGTTGGAATTCACATCTAGATTGCATCAAGTATTACCTATGTTAAACTAAGGAACACAGAGATTTAGCTGGCCGCGAGCAGTTCTAGACGCTACAGTCTGACAAAGGTCCCGAGTTCGAGTCTCGCTCCAGCACATCGTTTTAATCTGCCAGGAAGATTTATGATGACGATGATATTTGGTTTGTGGGGCGCTCAACTGCGCGGTTATCAGCGCCCGTACATTTTCTCAGCCCCATCTCGCCACTTTCATGATGATGATGAAATGATGAGGACAACACAACCACCCAGTTGTCTCGAGGCAGGTGAAAATCCCTGACTCCACCGGGAATCGAACCCGGAACCCCGTGCTCGGGAAGCGAGAACGCGACCGCGAGATCACCAGCTGCGGACAGAAGATTTATGTTTGCATTGAAAGCTGGATTTCTGTGTGCGACACGTAATTAGAAATAAGAAGACATGCATTTATTTAAGCATTACAAAGAACTCGTCAATTACCGTACATTTGATTAATTTCATATTTAAATCGCGTAGGTGGGAAAAACGACAAAAATAATGACTTCAACAAGACTCGCACCAGAGACCCAGCGATTAACAGTTACGAGTGATATTGACCTTTCTTTTGCATATTTATGTATTTTTCGCTCCACAGAAATGCTCGTAGGACATGCACCTTTGATTACAAATTTGCATCGGCTAGGAGTCGACCCCAGATCCCGTACGTGTTGGGCGGACATATTACTACAAAGACACGCTGCTTTTCGGCAGATGTACACTATTTTAGCTTATTAAAGATGGTCGGAAAAATTCAAAGTCGACGTTCTCGAGAATTTTTCAGTGTCTCATGGAACTGCTTCGAGATAGTGGTATTTAAGTTTTGAACTTCACGTAACATGAATACAGAAATTTACAAAAATTCGATCGTCGTGTGGTCTCCTTGTTAGTCTTGCCTCGGTGGAATACCACCTTTAAACACCATCATCGTCGTATAAGTGGTACAAAAGTGAGCGTCGAGCTTTTAAACCGTACGCAGGCGTAAGCGGGCAGGCGCCCAGCTGGCAGAGCGAGGTGTAGGTTGCCTTGGCGTGAGCAGCCTCGACTCGGCCCGCCCGCAGCATTTGAATGCCGGCGAGATTGCCCTCTGGCGAGAGGCGCGCCCCGGCCGGCCCGATAGCCGGCGTTGTCATCGGCTGCCTGTGGCCGCGGCCGCAATTTAATTACAGCCGTCTTTGTGAGCCGGGCCAGGGGTAATTACGCGGAGGCGATTCTTGAGCGGCGGCCGTGGTGGGCTCTGGGGTCGGAGGGAGGAGTTTATGGGCGGGCGAGAGCCTGGGCTTGCCACCTCGCAGCCGTGACACCACCAGCGCCTACTCTCGTGTACTGCAAAACGTGAACTGCGACAGCCTATGAGCAGCCTGAGACGGCTATCGCGTGCTAAAACAGTAAAGGAAATACGTAGAAAATTGTAATTATCACCTCGAAAAGTTACTTGTATACTTATTTATTTACTGGTGAACCCCGCTATGCTTCGCAATTGCAAAATATCTATGGGAAATGGATATATGCCCTAACGTCCTACTCCCCCTCCCTCTGTCCATCTTGTCCTCCCCCTCTGTCGATCTGTTGGTTGTCCTCCTCTTCTCTCTCTCCCTCATCTCCTCCCACTCTTGTTGTCCAACTCCTCGTTCCCC
This sequence comes from Schistocerca piceifrons, assembly GCF_021461385.2. NCBI lineage: Eukaryota > Metazoa > Arthropoda > Insecta > Orthoptera > Acrididae > Schistocerca > Schistocerca piceifrons. Next base: position 871,732,236 of record NC_060138.1, on the reverse strand, counting down.
CAGCATATGTACAACTGCTCAGCGCCCGCTGCTTCGCTCGCGTAGACTTTGTGGCCTGTAGATATTTTTTTAGATTTTGTTTTTATTTAATCGAATTTTTATGTTGCTCACAAACTGCAACACCTAAGCTTTCCATGCTAAGCAAGGCCATATGAGCAGGATCTTTTCCTAATGTACTTCTGATCGAAAAATTATTCTTGTAGCCGGAGTCCAAAGTTTTTCTTAATCATGCCTTTTGTGTTCCTGTGGACATTTCCATTGCAACTTCTATCCCCTAACAAATATTTCTTAATGTCTAACCGGTAAGTGAAATACCAGTTTTCATAAATTTAGCTTATTTCTTTTATTGTAACGATATATTTTCTTGAATTTTCAAAACATTGAAACACGTATCTTTTTTTTCTAGCTGATAAGCCAAATTTAAATTTTCATAGATCTAGCTTTCTAAATGCTTTCATAATAAAATCTTTTCGTGAAATATTTCATCCTGTATTTCAGCCCCTTAAGAGTTCAGTTTCCAAAACATTGAAACACGTACTTTTTTATTTGTAACCGAGCGGTCAAATAGCAATGTTCATAACTGTAGCTTTAAAAATACATTAGCAGTTCTTTAAAAATGACATATTTTCAAAAAAGATTTCACTCACTATTTCTCCCTCATATTGCTAAATTTCCAAAAATACTGAAACACGTATTTCTTTATTTCTGGCCGAGAAACGAGATATCAATTTTAGTAGGTCTAGTTTCAAAAGTGCCTTAATAGCGACATTACAAAATAAATAAAAGCCTTCAGCCCCTATTTCACCCACTTAGGGCTCGAATTTAGAACAATCCCTTCTTAAATGACGCCTACAGGGTAAGATCCATACCTTCTTCAAGTTTCAAGTTTCCATCCTTAGCGCTTTCAGCCGGGTGGTGATGAGTGAGTCAGTCAGGACGTTTCCATAGAGATTTCCTCCCATCTCTCTGTACATTTACACTCTACAGAATGCGATTAAGATAACACAGCTGCACAGATTCATAGCAGTGGAAAGCACAGCATCTTTCTTTCTGCTAGTCGGTTTTAACACAATGCCTATATACTGCTGTTCAAAAAAAAATGTAGCCTTCGTCCATATGGATGTTTGTTAAAGTGTTCTGTAAAAATTTCAAGTAAGTTGTTTCACAACTTTTCGAGACTTTTGTAAACAATGTTTCCCTATGATACACGGTCCAGTCACATTGACGTGACTACCACCCGTGTTCGACTTCAAAGTCCAATAACCACTCACAGACAGCAGGTGGCAGGACTAGAAGTGGAAAGTATATGAACGTGTTTGGGGGGACGCGGGAAACGGTGACAATGCGGAAACGGAGCGATCCTTGACATCCAAAAAGGTACGATCATTGGCTTTTGGACAAGAGTGGAAGCATTTTGGAAGTGCCTAAGTTTGCAAACTGTCCGCCGTGGTTACAATACAGTGTGCATGACAAAAGAGAAGTATCCAACACTGGTGACAAAGGAACTGTGATTCACCGCCTGCCATAGGTGACAAGGGCGAATGACGGCTACGGAGATGTGTACGGGCGAATAGACGTGCAACTGAACAGCCGACCCCACAGTTGAACCAAGCGGCTACCAACAATGTCTCTTCAACGACCGTCCAGCGAACGTTGCTGCATATAGGTCTCTGCAGCAGGCGTATGGTTGATGCACCCGTGCTCACCGTGGTTCATTGGCGATGAAGGCTGGATTTTTTCCCCAGGGGAGTTCGTCATTCTGGAACGCACAGTGGAGCAACGCAAGTATGCATGTGCTCTTTGAGGCCATGTCCACCAGTATATACAGTGTGTTTCCCCTCAGCACGATGGCATCTGCCAGATGGACAATGCAATGTGCCACAGGTTGCAGTGTACGAGCGTGGTTCGAAGAGTACCAGCATACTTCATTGGTCTCCAAACCCCCTCCCCCCCCCCTATTTAAAATCAATCAAGAATCTGTGGGACGATCTCCATCGGGTTGTTCGTGCCATGGATCCTCAACCGAGAACCCACGGGCAGCTGACGACAGCCCTGGAGTCAACAAGGCTCCACACCGCTGTCGGCCTTCCAGATGTTCATTGCCTTATTTCCTGCACGTCTCACGGCTGTCCGCCTGAAATAGGTGGTTATTTAGCCTTTTGACAGGTGGTCACACTAATATGACTGTACAGTGTATATTACACGTACATGTATATGTTATATTTGTATTACATTAGACAAGATAAATTTCTTTGCCAAGACCGCTAATAGTAACCTTTATTCTCGATAACCGGTTTCGGTAACAAGTGTTACCATCTTCAGATCTGAAAAGCATTATACGGTACTACTAGACACAAAACAATTGTAAAATACAGAATTAGGTAAATAAAAAGAAAGAAGTAGAAATACAACATACCTCGACGGACAGATTATTGCATATTCCTTAAAATAGCAGTCAAAGTGCTCTCTCTCATGAACTGAAAGGTACGTAACAGACTAGAAGACATTCATTAGCTTATCAAAATTGAAAGAGCCTTATACCAGTTATTCACAACATACATCTGTCTTACGTCAATCACAACATAGCACATAATTACAGCCAGGGCGCCGCTACACTGACAGGCGGTGACAAGTAAAGAAAAGACGTAGACAATTGGACCGACAGGTGTCAAGGTGAAATATGTATATTATTTCTTTAAATAATTTATGTAATTACACTTCAGTGTGCTAGCTAAAACGTGGACGAAAATAAATCGAAACAGATGTTTACAAAATTATTGACAGTAATGTACTAATGTAGGCTTGAAAAAATTTTTCTTTGTACGTATGTAAAAGCTGACTGTATATTTGGTCAGTTGCCATAAAGATTACTTAAGAAAGGATTTAGCAACTTATAAGAACCGTAGATCAATTAATATTTTAAAATTTTTTAAACATTTATAAACATCAAAAGCGCAGGGATAAAGGAAAAAATACAATCTGGTCTTCTATAGCGCCGTTAAAGTAGCAGAGTAAGCTGTTGTTATATCCAAAGTAATGACAGTGTGTTCAAATGAGAACATAGTAGAAAATTTTACTGTACAATACGGAAATATAATTATCACAGGACTTACACAAAGTCATTTGGATAAGCTGGGCTTTTAACATGTCATTTAAGTAGCACTGTAAACTCTGGTTACGTTCAATGTAACAACAACTAACCCAAAGGTAACACAGTAAAAATGAGAAAAAAATTAAAAAGATAAAAAAGTTTAATTTTTTAAAGATGCAGAGATACAGTCATCGGTAGGACGTACATGCTCCAGAAAACCATGTGAGCCAAAAAGGAATAATTACAGCAATAATGGTAACTCACTTTGTTCAGCATCGTAGTTTATGTTCTCTAATGTATTATGACAAATCGCTCGTTGCGGCTCAAGATGAGGACATCAAACTATGTATATTTAAAAATATACAGCCTCTGTCCATCCGAATGTTTATTTGAGTAACATCTAAGAATCTGAAGTAAATGGGTCAAGTACTTTTCGAGATTTTTAGTAACAACGTTCTCCCTTTCTATGTTAAACATATATTTATGTAAGATGGCCCTTCAATAAGCAAAACGAACGCATACTCGAATGCAACGTTGTGCCAAAATATCGAAGCAATCAGTGACGAACTTTCGGAGCTTTAAGATTTTGAACAAACAAACTTCATATTTTTATTGATATACATATTTATTTATGTCGCAGCTGCATGTCAACAGTCCTGGTAAGAAATGAATTCCTGCCGCCACTGTATAGCAGCAGGTCAAGAGAAAATGGTGCAGCCGACTAACAAAGAGAAGTATCTCTGCATTTTAAGACAACAAGGCTGCTATGCTGAGTTGGTGGGAGTGTATGGAAACGATGCAGACTATCTCTCTGTGAAGAACAGAGTATCAGAAGAGAAGGTGGAAGCGGAGGGGAACGTAAGTGTTTAACGACTCGTCGACAATGAGGTCGTTAGAGATGCAGCACTATTTCTGATTAGGGAAGGACGGGGAAGGGAGGCGCCCGTGCTCGTTCGAACATCCGGTATTTGCCGTTCATAAATTAGTTCCTTAAGAGAATTACTTAGAATATGGTGTAAATGTATTTTGTCTCTTAATATCTTAAGTAGTAACAATAATGACACCGTAATCAGAGACTAAAAGTAAAATTTAAATTCACGTTGTGATGCAGGTCATGCTACTCCAGCTATCGTATTTTAGTTAACTGTGGTACCTCACACAATACACCAGAAAACTCTGTAATAGCGCTTCATACACGTCAGAGGATACTGCAGTACGTAAAGCTGTGAACTTGTAATCTTTTTTATCGGTTCAAATTCTGTCGCTTCTACAAATGTTAGTTCGTTGTAAACAAAGAACTGTTAATTTACGAGGATAACGTCGGTTGTATCGTTCGAAGTACTCGCAGCATTGTAACATTCGTGTAAATACCTTCCATTGTTCATTGGAAGAAGGTGGATACAAATTGTCTCCCCTGTTTTCTCTGCTATGAATACACCTCAGTTTGACAATGAACTCAGCTTTCGATTGTTAACCGTTTTGTATTTTTTGTATTGCCATACCCTTAAATGTTAAACTGGGTTTCGAGCAATGGTTTCCACAGCTACAGGAACATTAAGTGTGATACTTCTTAGGCAAACTGCACTGAAGCGCCGAAGAAACTGATATAAGTATGCGTATTCGAGTACAGAGACATGCAAACAGGCAAAATACGGCGCTGCAGTCGGTAACGCCTATATAAGACAACAAGTGTCTGTCGCACTTATTAGATCGGTCACTGGTCCTAAAAGAGTAGGTTATCAAGATTTAAGTGCTTCTGAACGTGATGTTACAGTTGGAGCATGAGCGATGGGACACGGCATCTCCGAGGTAGTGATGAAGTGGGGACTTTCCCGTAAGATCATTTCGCGACTGTACCGTGCATATCAGGAGTCCAGTAAAACATCAAATCTCCGACATCGCTGCGGCCGGAGAAAGATCCTGCAAGAACAGGACCAACGACAACTAAAGAGAAACGTTCAACTTAACAGAAGTGCAACCCTTCCGCGAATTGCTTCAGATTTCAGTGCTGGGCTATCAACAAGTGTTGAAACATTCCCTTAGAAAAATTTATGAATTACTGTGCTGATAAACCTCTTACGTTATTTGATTTTCAAACAGCTGAGCACAACAGAACGTACTCACACATTTCGCTCTTTACCTATTCTGATCAACACTAGACTAACACACAATATTTTTAGCGCAACGCAATCTGACTTTCAATAATTCCTACAAAAGAATGGCCCTGACTAACATTAACCTATACCTTTCACGAATCACTTACCTCACAAAAATCTTCGTTACTCGAACTACTGCAATACAGTGAGCGCCAATACTGCCAGCTAAATGAAAGATTCTAACTACTGAAGGCACTAACTACTGATAGGCATACTTAGCAAATGAAAGATTTTGATAGAGAACATTGTATTTACCTTAATGGTGTTCAAAAAACATAGTATATATATATATATATATATATATATATATATATATATATATATATATATATGATGATGTTGAGTCATAAGATGATTTATCAAAATCTTTACTACCAATTTCAACCATATGATAGGTACGATAGGCATCTATCATTAAAACTTTCAAGACCAGGTACACTAATAACTCCGCTACCACATCTTACTACGGCAACGGTGAACCATCCATCTCCATGTGAGAAAGTGTCGTTTATATCCAAGCTAAAATTAAGAGAACATCCAAGAAATACACAAGGTCCATCGACGAGGGCGTGGGCTGCAACGCTCGTCACTGGAATGCGATTGTTCTTATCTCCTGAAGTTGTTGTAAGTTCAATGTTTTCTATGGTTTTGTAGACTGTTGTGCGGGTTCGACGATACCTCCTGTAGGACACTGTTCTGGGCGTGCCGACAAGGCCAAGCGATAAGAGTGTTTACATAACAAAACTGTTGCATCCTTGAGCCTCCGGTACTAGATGTACCCTCGTCCGGTTAGTGGCTGACGCTACAGATCTTTATTTATGGAAATATACAGTACAATCAGCTACAAATTTTACTTATTCACATACATCTTTACCTTTAACCCAAATAAATACAGACTCATTTTGATTAATTTTTCTTTTGTTACGAGTATACAAGACAAGAGGAGATGTTGACTCATAAGATGATTTACCAAAATCTTTACTACCAATTTCAAACATATGGTAGGTACGATAGGAAATTACATCTCTATCATTAAAACTTTCAAGACCAGGTACACTAGGAACTCCGTTACCACCTCTTACTATGGCAACGGTGAACCATCCATTTCCAAGTGAGAAGGTGTCGTTTATATGCCCTACAGGAGATATCGTCGAACCCGCACAACAGTCTACGAAATCATAGAAAACATTGAAGTTACAACAACTTCAGCAGATAAGGAGAATCGCATTCCAGTGACGAGCGTTGCAGCCCACGCCCTCGTCGATGGGCCTTGTGTATTTCTTGGATGTTCTCTTAATTTTAGCTTGGATATAAACGACACTTTCTCACATGGAAATGGATGGTTCACCGTTGCCATAGTAAGAGGTGGTAGCGGAGTTCCTAGTGTACCTGGTCTTGAAAGTTTTAATGATAGAGATGTAATTTCCTATCGTACCTATTGAAGTGTCGGCAGAAGTGCCAACACCGTGTTGTTTGAGGAAGCCGAAATGCACGCTATAAGCTCACGCAGGCTGGCATGAGGTCTGAAACAGGATACGTAATGAATGCTATAAAGAAAAGTACTTAGCTGCTGGAATACTTAACTTTAATCCACAATTGGTGAACATTGATACAGTATTATCATCTCAATATAACTTGGTGATGGCGCCTTGCTAGGACGTAGCAATTGACTTAGCTGAAGGCTATGCTAACTATCGTCTCGGCAAATGAGAGCGTAATTCTCAGTGAACCTTTCCTAGCAACGTCGGCTGTACAACTGGTTCGACTGCTAGTAAGTCTCTCTAGACCTGCCGTGTGGTGGCGCTCGGTCTGCAATCACTGATAGTGGCGACACGCGGGTCCGACGTATACTAATGGACCGCGGCCGATTTAAAAGCTACCACCTAGCAAGTGCGGTGTCTGGCGGTGACACCACACCTATCATATGTTTGAAATTGGTAGTAAAGATTTTGGTAAATCATCTTATGACTGAAAATCTCCTCTTGTCTTGTATACTCGTAACAAAAGAAAAATTAATGAAAATGAGACATATATCAGTTCATGACATTCAGTCTTACAAATTTACTGTCTCTGATGGACATACATCGAGATCATCCGCTCTCAAAATCCGCCATCTCTCTCCCCACATCCACTACTAATGGCGGCTCACCTCCAACTGAGCAACGCTACGCGCTGTTCACATCCAACTGCCGAACACTACAATAGCAAATTCCAACAATGCAAACCAGCCACAGACCGCACACAGCACAGTCAGTGTTTTTCATACAGAGTGCTACGTGGCGTTACCAACATAAAAACCTAAACAGCCTACTTACAGTGTCAGCGTGCGAACCCTTCAACGAAACATCATCAATACGCCCTTTCGCAGCCAAAGGCCAACTCGTGTACCCTTGATGACTGCACGACACAAAACATATGCCTCGCGGGGGCACTAACAATATTAGTCAGGTGCACCAGTTTCTTTGGCTCATCAGTGCATAATGCAGTGCTACAAAAGGAAAATATCGACCTAACCCAGAGTGTGCAGACTTTGTTTTTAAAGTTTTTCCTACCTGAACAGTAACTTTTTCTTATTCGGTAAAATTGTGAACGTTGCTGTTTAAGATATTTTGAGATTAAACTACATTCCTTCACCTAAGACTACGTTAAAAGAAATCTTCTTAACGGCACTACATAGCGGTTTGTGACGCTATTACTGGCGACGCTTTACCGCCTTTCGCTTGTTAGCATTGAAAAGCTTGTTGACTGGAAAACTAATCTCCCTGATGGAAAGGAGGATCGAAATGGGATCTCTCGTGTTTAAGGTCATGTGACTTTTATTTCAGTGATTAAAAAATAAAGGGAAACGAACAATGAAGTTGGTAGTACATGCACACTGTTGGTGTCGGTAGGAATTGTCGTACCTGGGACCTGAAATGATCAGACCCAATTTAGATTAGGAATATACAGAACTGGAAGTCACAGGTTTTCACAGGTTTGGGAAAACCTTTTAAAGAGCGAAAATACTTCGAATTGTCAGAGAATTTTAAGAATCTAGACATTGTCTCAAAATATCTTGTTCATAAATATATTTAATGTTGACTAAAGATTGCTGAAATTACTTATCTCTCAGCGTTAGTTAACTCATTCTACTGAGTGTGGTAGTGATTTTGAAAAATCAGTTCTGTAATAAAATTTAGTTTCCAAGCGTTAAAGACTGTCTCATCTCTAATGACGATTTTCTTAGTATTTGGAACAGTGTGGTTTTGATTTACGTATGGACTGATTACCTTTAGACCAGCTTTCTTAAGTGATCTCTTGTGGTATCCATTTTGTATATTCAAACTACTGTACCGAAAAGAGATTAGAGGACCTGCAAGATAGTTTATGTGAACTGCATGTTAATCAGGTGCAACGTAATTCAGTTCGTTAGGATACTTTTAGGTATGATAGTACACGTTGGAATCAGTGAAGGTGAGTACGAGGATAGCAATCGATATTTTTCTCCTCATGTATGGTGCAGCATTTAACAGTAGTGATTGGTTTTGATCCCGTGTCTTCTAAAAAGACGTGATGAAAACGGACAGAAGCAGCTGTTTGTCGCTCAGGCTATTTCGTGAAAGGTATATGTACTTAGTTTCCAAGTATGCTGTGAAAAGTCACATTTAATTCATTCTGACATCAGAATAATGCTGAAAATCAAGATACCATTTTTCCCTTTGTATTAACCCTAGATTACTAAACCTCGTAAAATTTATGATTGCTTTAGGGTATAAAACAGGAAATGTTGTTCTTAATTTTGTGTGTAACATACCACTTTAGGTCTAATAATGGTAATTAACTAATGCAAAACGTGTATATTTCACTACCTTTGAATAAAATGTGGAGTAGTAAAGACGGAAATATCAAAAGAAGAAACTAAGACAATGGCCTTCATGGGGAAAGAACAAATCAGAACCAGAATAGCGATAGATCAGAAGATTTTAGAGCAAGTAAACCATTTCACTTACCATGGATGTGAAATGACTTATGGCTACAGCAGAGATACTGAAAATGAGCTCACTAAATTCAGTCTGGTCTGTGGAACAATCAACAGGAACCTAAAAACAAAACCAGGAATGACACTCAAATTAAATTTTACGAAACCGTTGCAGTACCCACACTGCTCTATGGAAGTGAGACATGGGTGATTAACAAGAAGCAAGAAAACCGCATTCAGGCACAAGAAATAAAATTCCTTAGAGGTGTTAAAGGTTGCACAAGAGAAGACAGACTAAAAAATCAAGATATTAGAGAAGAACTTCAAATCTTTAGCCTTAATGGTAAAATCCGAGATTACAGAAGAAAATAGCATGAATATCTACAAAGAATGGAGAGTGAGAGACTTCCTCTAAAGGCAAGAAAATATAAGTGCCATGAGAGAAGAGACAGAGGAAGACCGTGACAAAGATGGGTTCCTGCGTAATACCTGAAGAGAAGATGAAGATGAAGTAGTAAACCCAATAATGGTTTGGTGGCGATGTAACATTTTCCCTCTTTAATGTTACAGGGTTAAGTAGTAATGCAGTAATTATTTCTTAATAGTTTGCATCGTATTCGTGAGTTCCGCCTGACGAAGATGATCGAGGTATTGATGCAGCAAGAATATAGAAAGTATTTCGTCTACAAATGCTGTCACAGAGAACTTCGCTCGCAGCGGAGCTCTCGTCTATGTTGTTTGCATGTAATCCTTGCAGATACAGACTAGGTGTCATTAAATATCCTGCTAAGCGTTTCCATGAAGCACGAACTTATTTGCTTGTTATTAACATTATATTTAAGTCTACATTACAAAGCACTCAGTAACAGTAGTGACCCGTAATATAACACGCAGCTTTGTAATGTATAACCAGCTGTCCCATTTTTACATTTTTTAAATATTGCCGATATTTGGAATACGTTTAGTCGTTGGGATAAGGCTAGTTAAGGGGATGAATAGAAAACATATTTAAAAATCAACCGCACGACATGAAATAATAATCAAGAGTTTATGATATCTGCTTTCATATGAATTCAAGTGTGTCCATAAACGTGTTTTGCATCCGGCATGTTTGTCCCGGCTTATTCGACGGACAGAGATCAGGGACTGTCAACAGAACCACATTACTTTAGCTCGACAAATGTTGTCAGTTACAGTAAGCACGTTAGGCTGTAGTAACAATAATTAAATCACAATTCAAGGCCGCAATTACAAAATAATGCATTTTCCGTTTCGGAAAACATATTCGTTTACAAAAATCAGCTTGTACAACAGGCAGAGGTAACGGACTACCGCAGCGGTCACAGTTATTACCTATGACAATGCTGTACAGAAATTATCCAATTAATAAGTACTTTAAGAAGAACTTAAAAACAAATAAAATGGTATTTCTAATAAGGTAATATATAAAGGGAGTCCCTTATTGGTGATTAATAAGTTAGCTACGTAAAATATAGGCACGATGCTGGGAATTCATGATGCCTTATTGCCTATGATAGTTCAGTCTCTTTTACGTTAAAATTTTCCGCAAATATTAAGTTTTAGCGCAAAATTTGTATGCAGTGTCAGAAGCCTGTTAAAAACATTTCTGCAGATGCCTCATTCATCCCTGTACAAGTAGTACGCGTTGAGAAGAAGGGGTGTTGATTTGTGAAATAATAGATATGATTAATGTGAAGCGGTTATTATCTCACCGTAGCACGTAAACTGCAGAGTTAGCATGTTAGCAAACAACTTGCCTCTGATTGCATTTCGTGTTCCCAGTAACTACACGTAGAAACTAGAAAAGAAAAATAGGTTACGAGTGCCGAATAGGGCTGGTGACGTGTTTGTGGCCGCGACACACGACAGGGCTCGCGTGACCTTCCTCAGTGATGGCTATCAGGGTTGGCGTGCCGCGCTGCGCTGGTGACACAGGGCACCGGCCGGGTTGTTGACCCCTCGTTACTGATATCGCATGTCCAGCAGCGGCGAACGCTAAGCGTGCACTTACGGTGACAACGTAATCACGTTCTGAGAGGGGCTCTCAACATTTCTTTGACTGGAATTCAGAGAAGACTCACATAGGAAGGCCCTGAACTCCAACACAGTACTTCTAAAGCTGTTCAGCGATTCTTCTGACCATTTTGGTACCAAGGTCCCTTGGTCTCGGATATCTCGTCGTACAATAATTGTATGTAGCTTGATTTCTCAATACGATTTTTCTTTTAATCTGTATTGCACTAAAAACATCTGCATAACAGATTAAAACTGTGTGCCGGACCGAGACTCGAACTCGGGACCTTTGCCTTTCGCGGGCAAGTGCTCTACGAACTGAGCTACCCAAGCACGACTCACGCCCCGTCCCCACAGCTTTAATTCCGCCAATACCAGGAATGGTAGAGCACTTGCCCGCGAGAGGCAAAGGTCCCGAGTTAGAGTCTCGGTCCGGCACACAGTTTGAATCTGCCAGAAAGTTTCATATCAGCGCACGCTCCGCTGCAGAGTGAAAATCTCATTCTGGATCTGCATAACAGTTCAAATTTCGACGTTATGCGTTGTGTGTGTTTTTTTTTAAACAAATCTGTTCCATCCACTCACAATACTTGCTTTTGATACCAATGAAGTCCATTTAACACTTTGACATCGATCTTGCAGTCAGTACAGCTCGATTTTGTCTCGGATTTGTTTGTTTTTTTTCGGCAGGATTAGTTTTACGTTAACAAAATGGCTCCGAGCACTTTGGGGCTTAACTTCTAAGGTCATCAATCCCCTATAACTTAGAACTACTTAAACCTAACTAACCTAAGGACATCACAAACATCCATGCCCGAGGCAGGATTCGAACCTGCGACCGTATCAGTCGCGCGGTTCCAGACTGTAGCGCCTAGAACCGCTCGGCCACCACGGCCAGCCAACATCATCATATGTTTGAATCCAAGAGAGGAGTGGGAGCAGAGGAGACAAAGAGAAACATTTACGCGGTGTATGGGGTTAATGCCACTGGATAGTGCACGGTAAGAAAATGGTGTTAAGGTTTTCTCGGTTTCGGGAAGAGCGTTTTGACATTAGTGACTCTCCACATTCAGGGAGACCTCCGGGGTTTGATGAAGATCGTTTAAACGCGTTAATCCGGAGTGATCCACGTCATTGTACTTGAGAACTGGCAAATGTAATAAACGTCGATCATTCCACAATCGTGCGACATTTGCAATGGGGAAGCTTCAAATTTCGGGTGAATGGGTACCGTATGCCCCAAGCAAAAATCACAAAAAATCTGCGGGATGCCACATGTGCATCTCTGCTTGCTCATCAATTGGCTCGTCGTTAGCGGTGATAAGAATGGTATCTTTATGCTAAGATAAGGAAAAGAAAGGAATGGTTCAGCCCAAGGAAAGCAGCAACTCCCGCACAAAGGTATGCGCGCAACCACAAAAGATAACGTTACGTGCCACGTTAAACAGCGACGGCGGGGAGTACTAAAAATTTGCTTCACCGAAGCGTAATCATTACTGCTGACACTTATTGTCAATAACTGAGACGCGGCGGCCACTGTGGCCGGGCGGTTCTAGGCGCTTCAGTCTGGAATCCTGCGACCGCTACGGTCGCAGGTCGAATCCTGCCTCGGGCATGGATGTGTGTGATGTCCTGCTTAGGTTTAAGTATAAGTCTAGGGGACTGATGACCTCAGATGTTAAGTCCCATAGTGCTCAGAGCCATGTGAACCATTAGAACTGAGACGTCTTGCGGACACAGTCCAAGAGCAGCGACCAGGAGCACTGGATGAAGTGACGCTACTCCACGATAACGCCCCCCCCCCCCCCCCCACTGCACTCCGCTAGACCGAGACAATAAACACTGTACTGGAGTAACTCATTGCACAAGCACCTCATTCACCTGATCTTGCGGCCTCAGATTTTCACCTTTTCCGCTCTGTACCGATCAACCTTTAAGAAACTTCCTTTCCGCATGAAAATGCGTTCCGTAAACACCTACTTCTATATCATACTTCCCAAGTCACTTTATGGTGTGTGGCGGAGAGTACTTTTTGTACCATTGACTGAGCTCATCAACCCCACTGTACTCGCTAACAGCACGTGGGAAGAATGATTGCCGGTAAGTCTCAGTATTTGGTCCAGTTTCTCGAATATTCTCTTTAGGATCTTTACGCAAGACGAATGTCGAGGGACATAATATGTTGCCCTACCCATCCCGTAAAGTTCTCTCTCGAAATGCACAACGCCTTTCTTGTAACGTCGTCTCGTGACGACTAAACGATCCCGTGACGAAACGTGCCGCTCTTCGTTGGGTCATCTCTATCTCTCCTATCAGTCCTATCTTATACGGAACCTAGACATATATACAATACTCAAGAATCGGTCGAACAAGCATCTTATAAGCCACCTTCTTCGTGGAACAGTTTCATTTCCTTAAGATTCTTCCTATGAATCTGAGTCTGGCTGATCCCACAACTTGTTTTCTTTTCCTACGTATGAACAATATATTGCATTTATTGGAGATCAGGGTCAATTGTCAGAGCCTGCACCATTCATAGATTCTCTGGAGGTCATTCTGCAAATCGATAATATCTTCTTGCGTTGCTACTGTGTTGTAGATAATAGTATCATCTGCGAGCAGCCTTAGAGAGAATCCGATGAATTCTACTACATCGTTTATATATATTGCAAACAGTAACGGTTCTGTCACACTTCCTTTGGGTACTCCAGAAATTACCTTTATATCCGTAGATTTTGTTCCGTTAAGAGTGACGTGTTGAGTTCTGTCTGCAATGAAGTCTTGAATCTTGTCGCAAATCTGCTATACTCGTTAAGCTGTTTTTTTTTTTTTTTTGCTTTTTTTTTCACTATAAGGCAGTGCGAGTCGGTGTCAAATGCCTTCCTGAAGTCAAGGAACACAGCATCAACCTGAGCGCCATTGTTACGGCTCTGTGGATCTAATGGAGGAACAGAGTGAGATTAGTTTCGAAGGATATCTGCTTGAAGAAGAGGAGATTTACCTTCTCCAAGAACGTCATAGTTCTTGAGCGTAAAACCCGTTTAATAATTCTAAAACAGATTGGCGTCAACGATATAGGTCTATAATTGTGTACATCTGTCCTACGGTCCTTCTTAAAAACGGGAATAACTTGGGTTTTCTACCAATCGCTAGGTACCCTTCGTTGCTCAAGCGATCTGCAGCTAGAAGAGGAGTAAGTTCTTTTGCGTAATCTTTGTAGAACCTTAATGGTATCTCATTTGGTATCGACGCCTTTCCACTACCAAACGATTGTAGTTATTTTTCTATTCCGCAATCGGTTATCTCAACACCTGCCATTTCGACCTTCGTTCGAAAACTGAATGAGGGAACATGGTACAATCTTACGCGGTGAAAAAATATCGGAAGACTGAATTCAGTATTTGGGCCTTCTCTCTGTTACCTTCTGTATCGATGTCAGTCTCTGAGTGAATGAATAGATGATTTTGACCCATTACTCACTTTACATACGACCAAATCCTCTTAGCGTTTCTACTCAGATCGGTTGACAAAATTTTGCTTTCAAATTAATTGAACACTTTTCTCATTCATCTCCTTACGTATATTATCGCTTCGTTCAGCTTTTGTTTGTGAGCTAGGCTTTTACTTCTCTTGACTCTGAGACGAAGTTCTCTTCATTTACGTAGCAATTTTATAGCACGGCTGTTAAACCATGGCCGGCCGGTGTGGCCGAGCGGCTCTAGGCGCTAGAGCCTGGAACCGCGCGACCGCTACGGTCGCAGGTTCGAATCCTTTCTCGGGAATCGATGTGTCTGATGTCCTTAGCTTAGTAATGTTTAAGTAGTTCTAAGTTCTAGGGGACTGATGACCTCAGAAGTTAAGTGTCATAGTGCCAGAGCCATTTGAACCATTTTGTTTAACCATGGTAGGTCTTTCCCATTCCCTGATACCTAACTCGGAACGTATTTGTCTAGCGCATATTTCTCTATTCCTTTGATTTTTCTTTATTCGTTTTCCACATCTTCGTCCTCATTACGGAGTATTTTTATACTGAATACTTAGCTACTCTGAAATTTGTTTCCTGTCACTCTCGCTATGCAAAAATATCTTCCTATCTTTCTTATTATTCCTTGTTAGACCCGTTGCCGAAGATGCTGTAACAATTATGATAATTGATACCTTTCTCTATGTTAACTGATCAGATAATTTCAGGTCATTTTGTTGCCAGGAGGTGTATGACGTTACCCTCACGAGTTGGTTCTCAACTATCTGCTCAATTTTGGCACTAGACATCCGAAACAATGTAACACGATCGCTGTCTCTGGCATCAGTTATGACAGCATGACACTCCAAACTTTTACCTGGCACGCTGTAGTTACCCCCTGTTATAACAGCGTAATCAGGAAAAACATTAACGATATTGAGCCGTGCGTGGCTCGTGTTCGTGCCATATCTCATATGATTTTACATCCTGTTTTTACTGTACGACCATCTCGTTATGATAATTTCAATCACTGGTGTCGATGAGTTGCCGCCTTGCCTGCCCGTGAGCGGCCGGCCGGAGTGGCCGTGCGGTTCTAGGAGATACAGTCTGGAACCGAGCGACCGCTACGGTCGCAGGTTCGAATCCTGCCACGGGCACGGATGTTTGTGATGTCCTTAGGTTAGTTAGGTTTAATTAGTTCTAAGTTCTAGGCGACTGATGACCTCAGAAGTTAAGTCGCATAGTGCTCGGAGCCATTTGAACCTTATTTTTTTTTTTTGCAGCGGCGCTTATCGATATAAGCCCCGGCGTATTATCTTTGCTGACTGCTATTACTTCCCGGTTGTCATATGTTCGGAGTTAGTTCGGATCCGCCAGTAAGTTGGGAGATGCTAGCAGTGCAGTTCGGACCTGGCAGTGTTTGACTTAGGACGCGGCAGAAGTTTAGGCGGGTCGCGGCTGCAGTGAGGTCCGGACAACCATGACTCACCTGACGGTTGCCGATACATATCACTTGAGTGCGGACCACATTGGTTGGTCGTCGGTCGGTCGTCTTGTCAGACGACGTATATGATGGCCGGCGATCGCTTATGGGTTCCCTGCGTGTGTCAACTCGTGATTCGTCCTTGTTATTGCACAGTCGCTGCCGTTAGTATTGTCTCGTCCTTCGTGGAAGTGTTCGTGAAAACTGTGTGTAGCTTGTGATGTCGACTGCTCAATTATTTTAGTGCTGTCTCCGGGCTGATGTGCGAGGAGTCGGTCGGTTGGCGTGGAGCAGTGAGGAATTTTCAGCGGGGCGTAGACTGGCTGGGGCCTGCTGGCGGCCTCTATGCGGTGTCGGAGTGTGTGGCGCTGTTCCCATTGCTAGGAGGTCCGTGGCTCACCGACCCTGGACACGAAAGTTGAGCTTTTATTTAACCTACCAGCAAGTCAAGACTGTTCGCATTGTGTCGCTTGGAGTTCGTTGTCGGCTGTTCGGATATTTCCACGAGCAACAACGCGGTAAAAAAATTATATATATATATATATATATATATATATATATATATATATATATATATATATATTCCTGTCCTGCGGGTTTAGCAGGGCGTTTCAATTATTCTGCAAGTTGTGTCTGAAGCGCTCTACCACTAGGGCTCCTAGCCCAGATTGTCTATAAAAGCATTATATTACTATTTCTCACCCGTCTTTCATACTTAACTTCGCTCGAATTAGTTCCCTATCGGAATCCGTGATAACCTCGCTAAATTTTATCGACTTCTTTACTGTAATAAACACACCGCCACCACTGGCAACTAACCTATGCTTATGTTAAATATCCGTTGCCATTAACGTCTGGGTTCAACCAACATTCTGTTCTTAATAATATCTGTCCATTACAATCTTCAGTAAGTGAAACTAATTCGGGAAGCTTTCCTTGAATGCTCCTGCAGTTTACTAAAATCATATAAGCCTTTTCTGTCTCTGAGGACAGTGCGATTAATTTATCAGGCAAATCGGTTTCGATCCTAAGAGATGGATTCTCTTTTCTAAAAACGTCCCGTGTGCAAGCCACAGATACTCTTCTACCCTAGTAACCTCTTCCTAAATGTAGTGCACGCCTGACGTATTAAAGGGAGCCCTACAATTTGTACCCTACAGTGGAAATCAACAAATTCGCATCCGGTACCGTCGTAGAGTCGTCGGAGCCTCTGGTTTATGCCTTTCGTTCTGCTGCAGACCAGAGAACACTTACCAAACCTGGGTACGATGCTAAAAAATATACAGGTTAGCCTGCACCCCAACGCGATGCTAGAGGCCTTCTCCAGATCAGCGATGCGCCGAAGGGAGACGCAGATTCCCTCAGAACCCAAGCGGCAGGCATCATTCGTGCCATGTCGCACCATATGCAGCCGGTTGCACCCAGTTCTCTCGATAGCCGCCGGCAGGGCCTCTTCCGCATAAGGAATGTGCCCCCAGCCCCCGGCAATCATACCGAGTGCACGCTGGCATTCTTTCCCGCCTTCCCGGCTACTTACCTGAGGCGCTCCATCATCCGCCTACCATTGGAGCTCCCAATTAGAAGCATACCCACAAAGTGCACTTGTTCAGGCCGGGGCAGGGAAATCGGAGGCATACCGTGCTGGCTCACAGTTATCATCATCACTCGGTAGCACCTTGCACCTATTGCTAAGGCGCAGGGAGCCAGCCGCGGGACCTGGTCCCTATTTCGCCTTCCACCCAGTGAAAACCAAGCACACCATGTCTGCCACCCACTCTCGAGTGAAGACGGACCAGCCAGATGTTGCGTATCAGAAGATACAGGAACACCCTGGCCACCAGGGGTTTCCAACGGCACCAATGGCGTCTCAGGCCTCGTTGCTAGCGCCTCGATCTCGCCACAACTTTTAACCATGCGAGAAGCATGTCGCTGGTAGCCAACGCTATTTCCAGCTGTTTACGGGCAGCAGCAAATTCTCCTTGTGTCCGCTCATAACAGGCACTATCTCTAGCCATTTCGTAGTATGTAACAATACATGTAAGATCTCAGATGATGCTACTGAGTGTATAATGTACGCAAAATATAACGAGGAGAACAAAGAAACACATAAAACTACTCTGCATATTTCTCGCTATGACCCGAGACAGCGAACTCTTAAAGAGAAATAAATTTCTCTACTGAATGGATGCATCTGTAATTACATGTTACTAAAAACTCTACTTCCTGAAAGCTACTGCACAAGATGAGTTTGCAAACTAGAATGCACTGATATAAGCTATATGCTGTGTACCAGAACGAGATTTAAACTTAGTAGCGTGATGCGGGAAAATGACACCAGAAAGCCGCCTTACACGAGGATATAACCAAGATTTACACAAAAATAAAAACTTACCGTAATTTGCTAACCACTTGTCAACACAGTTAAATCCACGTGTGTAGTTCACTCCTTTGCAGAAGCACGTGAAAAGAAAGCAGAAACTAATCACTGTGTATCAGACGACTGCTGCTATGCTACCGCTGCTAGTGCGTCTGCACCGCTCGGCGGCTCTACGTACATGCCTGGACGATTTCTGCGCCTCAAAACCACGTGATTTATACGGTCACGGAATCGGAAAGCTACCCCAGCGTTAGCAGACTCTTCTAAATAGATGGGAAAAGTTAGTAATAACTTAAGTCTCTGTTGTGTGTATCTTTTGTGTTTATTGAACTTATGAAAGACAGCTACGAACTTAGGCACAAACCCAATATTTTTGTCGCGCTACTATTTACGACAGTACTCTGTCATAATAGTGTGTGTGTGTAAGAAGATAAACAGGATTTAAATAAGACTTATGTACCCGTCAAGGAACAAAATGACTCACTTGTGGCACTTACGTACACAGAACATTCACAAAAGTTACACTAAATCGTCCACATCTGAGTCATATCCGCTTGTATGCAATGTTTCACGTTGTCCTCTCTGAGTTATATCAATGTTTTACGTGCCTTCTACTACAAGCATGTCCGTAGTTTATAAGTAATATAACCTTAACTAAACAGCTATGCGTTCAGTAACTCTTTCTTTGACTTTATCTTCCTAGTATTAGTACTAGTAATATCGCTGCTGAAGCAGAATGTGACAATTACCTACGACACCGGCTTCCTTGTGTACATAATCTAAAGTACAGACAAGATGAAAGCAGCCAGATTAATTGCGCTTTCATTTTTTCCCAGAATATATTTGATTTATACACTCGCGTGTTTTGCAAGTTCGTACAACGATCCGTTTCGATTAGTCGAGGCAAGCCCTTTCAGATATTTCTTTTTATCTCCACTGAAGCATGTTTTTAGCTTTGGAGTGCTCTTTGGGCCTTTACGCAATAGGAAACATTCGCAGATGTCTACCCATGGGGCCATATAGTTCGAATGAGAACTCACCAGTCCGGTTGTTTAGGGTTCTGCCCTCATTTGTTTGGCTGACGGTACATTGCAGTCGGAGTCCTGTAGTGACAGAGATTGTGCATCAGATCTTACATTTACTTTCTGTGGTGATTAATATGCGAAGTACTGCTCGTTTATTGTAAATATTCATACAATTATCTTGTGAGCAGGTTGCGCACAGAACTTGCAGTGAACTATAATGTGAAATACTATCCTTGCGCGTAGCGACACAAAGGCTAATAGATTGCTTGCTTTTCGTAAAATGGAAGCTGTTCTACAGATTCGATAATGTCTCTTCCAGCCATTAGATAACAGATTCAAACTTATCGTCTTCTTCTGCGTTAAGAATGGTTTACTGTCGTGCTGGAAATGCTGTCTTGAGAACTTGCAAATTTCGCTACCTTTTTCTATATTTTCAATTCATGACATATTGCTTGAGAACCAATGAGGTTTTTGGGATCCGTCTGTACTGTTTTAATAACAATGTAAAACTTATTTGTCACATTTCTCCGAATTATTTCATTCAACGTGAGTCATTTCTTTGTTATTGTACGTAAAATACATTCACGCTATCGTGCCACCATCTTGCGCTGACCTGTTACTGCAGCCTTCGTCATATCAGTGAACAGTCGCGGTATGATGAGTGAAAGTCCTCAGTCCAGTACTAAATTGTAGCCCATTAATAATAAATCGCGCGGATGTTCATGAATAAAATTACAGGTATAGAAACATACATCACCGATCCTGCGCTGAAATGCTGGTAATTTAGGAAGACTACGCATTGTGTTCTTGATTAATAGTATGATCGTGTAACATGAGATAGGGGCTGCCCTTTTCAAATGTTATTTGGAGATTTTGTTCTTAAATTACGTCATTATCTCGTTGTTTTAGTGAATAGCCTATCTAACCTTTCGAGTCTGCATTCAGTGATTACATATAAGAGGAAACAATTTCACCACACTGCTTTTGGCTGTAAACTGAAAGTATATACACCATATAACTTTCGGACTCGTTTTCGATGACTGTTTGCCTGTTATTTGGCTCTACAAATCAAAGCTGTGCATGTTAATTACTGTTTTGCTTATATCAAGTAATTGTGTGTTTGTATGTGTCTGCAACTAACTCGTTATCATTCGTGCTCGGAACGCATTTTCAGTTCTATACAGGGACATAAACACTGATATTATACAGTATAGCTTAATAGATCAGGGCTTTACTTAACTGCTCATGTTAGTAGCTCATTTTTATGACACAGCACAATGCTTACAATATGAAGAGAGGTACGCGCACTTTAGCTACACAACGCTAATCAAAAGCAAAAATAAATTGCGTGTGAAAATGATATCTAGAGGTAACGCAACGGCTACGACGATGTAACATAGGTAAAATACCTGAAACTACTAGTTTCAGAATAAATAATGTGATATCTCCGAAACCGGACACTTGACTAATGGAGAGGGCTTCAGACATAGGTAACACAGCACGTCAAGTAGACTTTTTTTTCCAAATACGAGGGAGATCATAATTCGATAACTTAATTCCAGTAGATGTATGGTTCACTTTCTGACGGGCTATTGGTGATAACTCCAGTGATTTCATAGTGTAGGGAGGAGTCCATCAGCGTTGCGTGGCTGTAGTGGTTTCGGATCCTCCACATACGTGGTGTCTACCCCGCCGAAGTGTGAACTAGGCGACGTGGGCCTGCTCACAACGAAACGCAGTTGCTAATTAGGAATGTGGATATAATTAGTGAACCTGGTAACAAACAACATATCTAGGAATCAACTAAACCAGCTCTGAGTGGCCGCACGGGGTAGCCGATCGGTCTTAGGGCGTCTTGTCACGGTTCGCGCGGCTCCGCCCGTCGGGTTTCGAGTAATGCCCCGAGCATGGGTGTGTGTGTTGTCCTTAGCGTAAGTTAGTTTAAGTTAGATTATGTAGTGCGTAAGCCTAGGGACCAATGACCTCAGCAGTTTGGTCCCATAGTCCTTACGACAAATTTCAAATTTTTTCCAGCTCTGTGTGAATGTAAGGGATACAAACATAGCTCTGAGATCTCTTTAACAGAGAAGAGGGGTGATTGGCAGGGAAGATGTCGATGATGGGGCGTGTGAATAGACGTCAGTATTCTTGATCTCGAGAGCATGAGGATAGTGATGTGGTCTGTGACAGTGACGACGACGAGTAAATGCGTAAACATGAGCTCACAAGAAACGTAAAAACATTGTATGATCAGTGAAATGCCTTGTTGTACTTATAGTTTTGCCTAATATATATACACTACTAGCTAGCAGTAGGATAGTAAGATCATGTACAAAGAATTATTTCGGAGAGTATCTTAATAATTATATAATTAATTATAATTACATCACTAATTGTTTAATGTTAGGTAGAGCCAAATACTTCATCTACGAAACCCGTACAGTGTTTCATTGTCTCACGACTACCGAACCACGCACTAACCTGAGGGCTACTAGAACACAACAGTCTATGTGCAGATAATACAGGGTTATTACAAATGATTGAAGCGATTTCACAGCTCTACAATAACTTTATTATTTGAGATATTTTCACAATGCTTTGCACACACATACAAAAACACAAAAAGTTTTTTTAGGCATTCACAAATGTTCGATATGTGCCCCTTTAGTGATTCGGCAGACATCAAGGCGATAATCAAGTTCCTCCCACACTCGGCGCAGCATGTCCCCATCAATGTTCGAAAGCATCGTTGATGCGAGCTCGCAGTTCTGGCACGTTTCTTGGTAGAGGAGGTTTAAACACTGAATCTTTCACATAATCCCACTGAAAGAAATCGCATGGGGTTAGGTCGGGAGAGCGTGGAGGCCATGACATGAATTGCTGATCATGATCTCCACCACGACCGATCCATCGGTTTTCCAATCTACTGTTTAAGAAATGCCGAACATCATGATGGAAGTGCGGTGGAGCACCATGCTGTTGAAAGATGAAGTCGGCGCTGTCGGTCTCCAGTTGTGGCATGAGCCAATTTTCCAGCATGTCCAGATACACGTGTCCTGTAACGTTTTTTTCGCAGAAGAAAAAGGGGCCGTAAACTTTAAACCGTGAGATTGCACAAAACACGTTAACTTTTGGCGAATTGCGAATTTGCTGCATGAATGCGTGAGGATTCTCTACCGCCCAGATTCGCACATTGTGTCTGTTCACTTCACCATTAAGAAAAAAATGTTGCTTCATCACTGAAAACAAGTTTCGCATTGAACGCATCCTCTTCCATGAGCTGTTGCAACCGCGCCGAAAATTCAAAGCGTTTGACTTTGTCATCGGGTGTCAGGGGCTTGTAGCAATTGTAAACGGTAAGGCTTCTGCTTTAGCCTTTTCCGTAAGATTTTCTAAACCGTCGGCTGTGGTACGTTCAGCTCCCTGCTTGCTTTATTCGTCGACTTCCGCGGGCTACGCGTGAAACTTGCCCGCACGCGTTCAACCGTTTCTTCGCACACTGCAGGCCGACCCGTTGATTTCCCCTTACAGAGGCATCCAGAAGCTTTAAACTGCGCATACCATCGCTGAATAGAGTTAGCAGTTGGTGGATCTTTGTTGAACTTCGTCCTGAAGTGTCGTTGCACTGTTATGACTGACTGATGTGAGTGCATTTCAAGCACGACATACGCTTTCTCGGCTCCTGTCGTCATTTTGTCTCACTGCGCTCTCGAGCGCTCTGGCGGCAGAAACCTGAAGTGCGGCTTCAGCCGAACAAATCTTTATGAGTTTTTCTACGTATCTGTAGTGTCCTGACCATATGTCAATGAATGGAGCTACAGTGAATTTATGAAATCGCTTCAATCATTTGTAATAGCCCTGTATGTGCAGAAAACGCACGGGTGCACTCTAAGCGTAGACTGTTTTTCTATTCGGGGCTTGAAAAGTCGAAGACACGCGTAGGAAGCAGCATACCGAAGGGTGGTGAGAGAATTGCATATTAGAATACCCATTTTTACTCCTTGTTTCATTTTGATATCACGCTCCTTCTAAATAGTTATGGTTTTTACAGACTGTCCAGTCACATTAATGTGACCACCTGTCAGAAACCTGAGTAACTACCTTCAGCAGCCCAGATCGCTGGGAGCGCACCGAAAGAGAGACGCTGATGTTGTACGAGGTACCGATACGGTTATGGGGCCATGCCGACTCCATTGCCGTGACCTGCTCTAGGTTTCTCGGCTGACGACCCGTCGCACGAATAGCTCGGTCGAGGAGGCCCCACGGATTTTCGATTAGCTTGAAATGCGGGGAGTTTGGTGGTGTTTGCAGTACGTTGAACTCATTCTGGTGCCCTTCATGTTGTATCGTCCGAACAAGACACAGCCAGGGCAAGTGCATCACAGGCAAAAAGATGGGAGCCGGCACCAGTGCCATAGAAACTCGCCACTTGCCCGAGTTCCACCAGCGCAATGGGAAGCGCTGAAGATGAAGATATCTACTTCACCTCGGCCAAATTCCGGCGAAGAGCTAGTTGGGGGTCGACCTGGGGACAGGGTCTTTCCGAAGAGGGGAATAATGTAGCGGCACCACGGTTTAGAATAGGGAAAGTTAGTTTTGTCCAATATTCTGAGCACAAGTTACAGCCAGGTGCAGGCTGGACTGCAGTGAGTTACGCATACCAACAGTTGCAAAGTGGAATAGAGGCCACAGGGCCGTCATATTGCTAAAAGAGTATATGATTGGACAACAACAGACGGAAGCCTACTCAGAAGAGCAGCTCTAGCCCACTTGGTTATAGATCATCGTCCTGGGCTGACTTAGACAGGGAACGTCGTTTAGTGAACTCTTGGAAGTGAACGGAAAGTTGTTGTAAAATTGCATTTGCTACGATTATTTGCACTTAGCCATGGGGGGGGGGGGCTTTCTTCTGTTATATTACAAGCAGTGTTGCAGACTTCTTTATTCAGCTACTCACACAGATAAGGAAACCTTTAAACTCATTTGACTGACTTTCTTACTAAATTATTGGAGTTTTGTAGAACCTTCGTTCTTCTATTCTGTTACCTGACCCTATGGCAGGGATTAACAACTGGCCGGTTTTGAGCGCGAGTACTCGCGTCTGCTCAGGCACGTGCTCGCGAGCAGGTGCAAGGTCGCGGAGTAGTGAATGTGATCTCGCGTTCGTAGCAGATTTAACTAGCCATCTGAATGCTTTGAACATTTTACTACAAGGTAAAGATCTGCTAATTACTCGTTTCATAGATCGAATACGAGCTTTTAAAATGAAATTGACACTTTGGGTCAGTCAGCTGGAAACAGGAAACCTAGCTCATTTTCCTAAATTATCATCCATGCAAGATGTTCACAAAGACTGTGAACGTTATTCACATAGTTTAGTTGATCAGCGCTTTCAAGATCTGACAGCACTAGACAATGATTTTGATCTGTTCTCTCCATATTCAGCGAATATTTAAGAGATTCGTCCTGAGCTGCAGCAAGAAATTATTGACCTGCAGTGTGACAGAGAATACAGAGACAACTTTCAGAACAAGAAAAACATTTTGGAATTCTACAGGCACTTCCCTCAGGATAGATTTCCTCGTTTGCACAAACTGGCAGCTACAATAATATCAATGTTCGGTTCCACGTATGTTTGTGACCAACTGTTCTCTGCAATGAAATGTAACAAGACGCGCCTGAGAAACGCATTGTCTGATCGAACTTTAAACTGCACGATGCACCTAAAATGCACAAGAACAATTACTCCGAACATAGATGCAATTGTAAAGGGCAAAAAGTACAAGACCGAGAATCCCACACTTCAGTGACACCTTTTATTGTGTAACAGTTCACAAATTAATGCGAATGTAGAGGCATACACTAAGCTAATAAAATTATGTGGCATGAGTATTCTCCTTTATTTGTTTCATTTGTCGCAGTAATAATTCGTGAGTGATAACCCTGCAGGTGGCCGCGGATTTACATTGACTGGCGGCAGCTGTTGTGTGCCCCACGTGACTCTCCCCCCTCTCCACTCTGGTCCGGTAGTGGGGGTAGCGTGCTCGCGCTGCCCCGTGCTCGCGCCTTGCTGCTCACAGCTTGCTCCGCGAGCACGTATGTTGTGAAGCCCTGCCCTAGGGCATATCTGTATAATAGTGGCAGGGAGTAATTAACTTAGCGGAGTACTGCACCAGAAGCCGTTTTACGATCTCAAAAACTCAGCCTCCACAGCAGTAGCGATGGGGTGTTTACAAAACAGGCGACGAGGGTTTACAAAACTTCGAACCACGCACTTACACTGTGAGTTGTGAAACACGTTCTGTAGTCCTGCCACTCAACTGAGAAGAAGCAAGCGGCATGTAATGCTGGTCATGGTCCCTAAGGATACAGGCATACTTGTGTTGACTCATTGTGTCTTCCATGATGACGAGATCACCCAGGCAGTGCCACAAAAACAATCGCGTTCACTCCTCCGCCCTGGACAATTCCGACGATTGTTGCAACGTGTTTGCTTTGAGACGTTTCACACTATTCACACCGACGGTCATCTGTTCGATCGTGCGTGAGAGGTGATTCATCTCAAAAGGCCGCATCAAAAGGTCTCATTTGAAGCCCAGTTGCGGTAGTGGCGTGCAGCCTCCGTCGTGGTTTAACAGCAGTCAGCAGGGGTGCACAAACGACGCATCTACTGCAGAGTGCAGAGGCCCATATGGAGCAACGTTCGCTGAGCAGTAGCTGAGGAGCGACTGTTGGTTGCCCCCTTGGTAGATGAGGGCGGTCAGCTGCACGTCGTTTCGTCCCTCTACACATCTCCACAGCCGTTGTTCATCCTTCATCTATGGCCCGTGCTGCACCTCGGTTACCTCAGCACAGATTTTGGATGGCGCCATTTTGTCACGCACGGTATGGTTTAACCACAGCGGCGTGCGGACAGCTTACAAACTTAACTGTTTCGGAAATGATTTCACCCTTGGCCGGAAATGATTTCACCCTTGGCCCGAAATGATTGATGTCAGATAATTCACTCTGTTACTGCATTACGGTAAAGACTGCACTATTTTCCGTGTCTCCCTCCACTGCTAGTGCTGCCACCAGCCGTCAGTGTTCGGTTATTCCGCTTTGACATCGAACATAGACGATCGTCACAATAATGTGATTGGACCGTGTGTTTACTTGTTGTTTAAGTAGTTTTGTAGAAATTAATATCTTTATTACAGTATTATTAAACTTAAGAATAAAAAAAAGTGCTGTCCTGTTGCGAATTTCCAATGGTACAGAGCATTAAACGAACATCCTTGGTGATGCACGATTATAGTTTTTTACGACGTAATAAATAAGTTAACCATGCGCCGTATACGCTCCACGTAAACAATGAAGAAAGTCGAACAAGAGAGAAATACAGAGGCATGCATCCAGTCACTCTTCCAGCATGTCATCAGTCAATGTGTGGGAGAGGGTTCACGTATTCCTTTTCCACTTTTCTCCCCTCTGTCGCACACCAGGCTGCGGCCTGCGTAGTGCAAAGTCGGATGAGTTATTGGAAAATTCGCCTTCAGATCCGTTTGCATTAGGTACTGCATGAAACTCAAGTGTCACATTCGTCAGCACGTGTTGCCGATTCCTCACTATATGTTTGACTGCTAAAAGTGGGTGCAAAAAGTACACACCCGAGATGTAGGGGTGACTCTTTCTCCAAGATCACATGATTGGGAGACGTGATGATTCATCGATAATTTGCTTAGCGATCCAATTTTATCAGTACTGACTGCAGACAAGAGAATGAGACATATATTATTAATCTAAAATTGTTGAATGGCGTCACTGCCTGTTCCCTGTCTCTCGCCTTCTCACTCTGACGCCACATAGCAGCGAATACATTTACCTGGCAAGAGTAGGGTTGAAATCGGTGAATTAAATTTTCCTGGGTTGCCATGAATTATTCTGGGTAAATATTGAGATGGTTCCTTCAACAATGTCACAACTGATTTCGTTGTCCAGTCCTGAGGAAATTTGTTAGACTCCTTGATGGAGCACTGATACGATCACCACTCGTAGTGACTACAAAAAGCGAGTGGGGCAGCCGTGGTATTGTTGTGCACCAGAACAGAATCAACAACTCAGATAAAACCTAAAAGCGTGCCATGTATCAACAATCCTGTTGACACTGAAAAATTATTTTACTGTGAATTTTGATGCTATTCTTTACATGAGAAACATTTTTGCTGTACATAGCCCGTACGTTTAACAAAAGCGGCTAACAGTCAATTTGAAATTGAGAAATCGTGTTTATGATATTGTCGCAATGACCTAACTGTTTCACTCGGTACTTCTGGTTCTTCTATAAAATAGACTGATCCAAAGTTAATGTATTAGGACACAATTCCATGACTCAGAGTTATTATAAGTTTTTTATCTCGAAGTAAAATGTCTTTTTGTTTCCTGATTCATCTTCCCCGACATATGAGTGTGTTAATCGGTGCTATACAATTAGAAATCATAGACATCGTACAGCAAAAAGTAATTACTAAGACACCACACCAGTATTCGAAAGCTTAGCTTCCACGAAACTACCGACAAAAGAACCTAAAACGTATTGCAGTACTCCGTAGCGAAAAGTGGCGGTTACATTTAATTCAAAATTTTAGTTTCTAGGTCTTCGGGGTGTTTCCGCAACGCATTCTGTGTCTGTAATACATCCTCGTTGTCTGGTGACACACTGTCGCCTTCTCCCACATCCATTGGTTGATTACACTGTGCAACAAATTTTCGTTGAAAGTTCGTAAATGGCTTAAATTTTGATTTCTATACTCAAGTGAGCTTATGTCTGCAATTCTGTGTATTATCTCCAGTTGTAGAGTGAAAACGCGTTGTAAAGTATATTTTATGCTATGTGGAAGACACGCGCGTGCCAGTGTTTTGAGCGCAACAAGAAAAATGCTAACAAAGAAAGATGAAAGCCATTCAATGTGCAAGCAAAAACTAGCAGGTACAGTAATTCACTGCCATAAAAAACTACACCTTCGGGGCTTCGTAAGCCTGACACACATCCTGAATTAGTTCATACTATCCAGTAGTCCAGAACGATCTTCAAAGCGTGGTATGTGATAAAGTGCCTAGCTGACATGAATTTCAGTGGCTATTACTCTGGTTGCATCACCCTGTCTACGACAGCATTAGTTCGACTTACCGTTATGTCGAAAAAATACCCATTTTTCTACCATACAGACAAATCATTTGCGACGTGTCATTCCAAGTGACAGAAGATGGCTGTGTGTGATTCATATAATCGTTCCCAATACCACGTCGGAGAGGTAATGAGAGTAAATGTATTTCTGAAGCATACAATGTCACAGAAATTTGTCTTCGAAGGGAAGAAACGTAATGGTGAAACTTAACCTAATTTAGACATACCACAATTTGTCTACACTGGAAGATGAGAATTAAAAGGTACTGATATTGGGTGGTTAGAGCGGTAAAAGACTGTGGACATCTATTCTGCAGCAATGTCACAATTAACTGAAGTGAAGCGATGTGAATGGAAAGAGTTGGAACACACAAATTGCCCCTCGGATTCGATGTTATGTTGCACATATAGATTTTCTATTGGAATTCCCGAGACAGCAGCCACATGTATTTCATTACTTACACTGGTATTTCGGCTGCATACTTATTAGCCATTACTAAGGGTCAATAATTGTGAAAGAGTCTACTGGGGCATATTTGTATGTTGCACCCTAATATGATACTGTAAACGATGTATATCTCTGATAGGCTTGATAACGCTGATCGCTGACAATGCACGACAGCAGAACCAAAGATACTGCTTCTCGTCTGAGTGTGTTGGAGTAAGAGAGCACTGGGCGCACAATTGTTGGTAGCTGTTTACGAACGAAAGACGATGGATTAGGCAGTTTTTGTTGCGTGCTCTATGATCTTAAAGACGTGCATCTAATCGAGTGATTGGATTTCACCTGTAAGTTTTTTATAGATTTCACTACATTGACGGCTTAAAGCATTAATGTCATCTATTAAAGGTTTGGTGCTGTCTGCACATTGCCTGGCTATGGCTTCAATTTCATCGCAAAGACGTTTTTCACTGGCCTTAATATCTGAATCTATCTGTTTGAAACGGTTATCAGTCGTTTCTGTGTACGATTTAAGTTCGTCACATATGGTGGAAAATTGTTCATTGAACTGAGTGGTGGTGTCAACTTGTTTTTCTCGTACGACGGAAAATTGTTCATCATTTTTATTAAATCGTTCATTGAACTGAGTGATGGTGTCAACCTGTATTTCTCG
Source organism: Schistocerca piceifrons (assembly GCF_021461385.2). Classification (NCBI taxonomy): domain Eukaryota; kingdom Metazoa; phylum Arthropoda; class Insecta; order Orthoptera; family Acrididae; genus Schistocerca; species Schistocerca piceifrons. The sequence continues at coordinate 871,702,368 of NC_060138.1, read as the reverse complement.
TATGATGGAAAACTGTTCATCATTTATTAAATCGTTCAATGAACATGTGCATGAGATTTTGAAACATCGCTTCTATATTACTCTGAATGATGCGAGGGGTCTCACCTGTGGTGTGCTTTGAGGTGTGGAGACAACAGCCGTGGACGTTTCGCTTGTTGCGTTATCAGCATAATTACCGTTTACAGAATCTGCCGTATTTTTAAAAACAGATTGAGTATTTTGCACTACTGTGTCCTCTGACATACTGTTGGCATGCTGATCGATTGTACAAAAATTGGATAGTTCATTGACCTGATTCGGTGAAGAATCGCGTTCTGTTAGCAATCTCTACCACGGTGTCTTCCGCTAGGCCGGAATCGACAGGCTCAGCAGATGGTAAATTAGGTGAAATCATACTGTCAGGAAACTGTACATTACTCTGGACAATGGAAGTCACGTTTTCTGTGGTGATTTGGAACTGTTGCACCGCAGAGTGGCCACTATCATTCTCAACATTGTTGTCAATAATAGGAAAACGGTCTATTTCGGTATCTCTAATAGTCATATTAAGCGGCGGAACCTTAACACTATTGCGCGGTATCGTATCAAATACAGAGTAAAAATCCAAAGACAAAATTTTAACTCTCAATGAAAAAAAAAATAAATAAATAAAGAAAAACAATGCGGAGCATAAGAATGCTGATGAACTGTTGAAGGAATTTGGTACAAGTTAGTAAATTGCGTTGCGTCGAAAAATATCTAACTACTATTATTGCTACAGGGTGGTTGACAGAACAGAATTTATATATATATATATATATATATATATATATATATATATATATATATATATATATATATATATAAGAGTTACCAAAGCGAACTATTGGAAGAGCTGTCGCCAAGTGTAACATTCTTTTATAAAAATGAACTTTTTAAGATTACGTTGATTAAATGTCAGAGCTGCGGTATGGGTACTGAACTCGAATTATCGTGTAGCGTGTTGTAACTGCAAATGGTGTACTTACACTGTGTCAATGTTAGCAAAACGTAATGCGAATCGATTGGGAAATGCAACTCCCAATACCAATAAAGAAATAAAGTCACTGCAAAATACATTCAGTACCCCAGACACTAAATCCTATGGCCCTGTTCAACATAACAATTAAATTGCCTTACCTCTAAAGCAGCAACGGAGTAATGCGATATATTCTGGCCTGTCACAAAAAAGTATAAATATGCTAGCTACAGGCTCAGTGGTGTGCAATGCTGGCTGTAATACTTCGAAATGCACATGAAATTGTTTTGGCTGATAAATGAAAACATTTACGAAAATCAACTTCTTAAAAAATATGTTACCTAGACAGGGAGGCGGTACTAATTGTGGTGAATTACTGACACTATTTTTTTAGCGAAATTATATTGCAAGTTAATTTTGTCTTTCCAAAAACATCTGTCAACTGAAGTTACATTACTCACAATCATTCACAATGAGATTTAAACAGCAAATGTTATCTAACCTCACTAGTACAACATGCACTACTGGCAATTAAAATTGCTACACCAAGAAGAAACGCAGGTGATAAACGGGTATTCATTGGACAAATATATTATACTAGAACTGACATGTGATTACATTTTCACGCTATTTGGGTGCATAGATCCTGAGAAATCAGCACCCACAACAACCACTTCTGGCCGTAATAACGCCCTTGATACGCCTGGGCATTGAGTCGAACAGAGCTTGGATGGCGTGTACAGGTACAGCTGCCCATGCAGCTTAAACACGATACCACAGTTCATCAAGAGTAGTGACTGGCGTATTGTGACGAGTAAGTTGCTCGGCCACCATTGACCAGACGTTTTCAGTTGGTGAGAGATCTGGAGAATGTGCTGGGCAGGGCAGCAGTCGAACATTTTCCGTATCCAGAAAGACCCGTACAGGACCTGCAACAGGCGGTCGTGCATTATCCTGCTGAAATGTAGGGTTTCGCAGGGATCGAATGAAGGGTAGAGCCACGGGTCGTAACACATCTGAAATGTAACGTCCACTGTTCAAAGTGCCGTCAATGCGAACAAGAGGTGACCGAGACGTGTAACCAATGGCACCCAATACCGTCACGCCGGGTGATACGCCAGTATGGCGATGACGAATACACGCTTCCAATGTGCGTTCACCTCCTTGTCGCCAAACACGCATGCCACCATCATGATGCTGTAAACAGAACCTGGATACATCCGAAAAAACTACGTTTTGCCATTCGTACACCCACGTTCGTCGTTGAGTACACCACCGCAGGCGCTCCTGTCTGTGATGCAGCGTCAAGGGTAACCGCAGACATGGTCTCCGAGCTGATAGTCCATGCCGCTGCAAATGTCGTCAAACTGTTCGTGCAGATGGTTATTGTCTTGCGAATGTCCCCATTTGTTGACTCAGGGATCGAGACGTGGCTGCACGGTCCTTTACAGCCACGCGGATAAGATGCCTGTCGACTGCTAGTGATACGAGGCCGTTGAGATCAAGCACGGCGTTCCGTATTACCCTCCTGGACCCACCGATTCCATATTCTGCTAACAGTCACTGGTTCTCGACCAACGCGAGCAGCAATGTCGCGACAGGCTACAATCCGACCTTTATCAAAGTCGGAAACGTGATGGTACGCATTTCTCCTCCTTACACGAGGCATCACAACAACGTTTCACCAGGCAACGCCGGTCAACTGCTGTTTGTGTATGAGAAATCGGTTGGAAACTTTCCTCATGTCAGCACGTTGTAGGTGTCGCCACCGGCGCCAGCCTTGTGTGAATGCTCTGAAAAGCTAATCATTTGCGTATCACAGCATCTCCTTCCTGTCGGTTAAATTTCGCGTTTGTAGCACTTCATCTTCGTGGTGTAGCAATTTTAATGGCCTTTGGTATAAACATAAATCATCGATTACATATAGCTCTGTTAACAAAACTTAGAAGTATTAAAAAATAAAATATCTAAGTAGCCTTTTCATCAAATCAGTTTAAGTATATTCTGGGGTTACTCAACAATAATTACAAATTATCAGCCAACTCATCTGTACTAACGCGCTGGCAAAACAAAAATCTTATTTATTTAACATCTTTACCTTGCTTGTGAGAAGACTTCTGCTTACATGTTCTCGTAATTCCTACATTAAAGTAACAATTGCTGGCTTCACACAGCATACCAGAAAAACTGCCTATTCCATCATCTTTCGCTCACAGACTACTACCTAGAACTGTGCGCCCAGTGCTCTCTTACTCCAACTCTACAATCTCAAACCAGAAGCAGAATTTTGGCTCTGCGGTCGTGCACAGTCAGCGATCCGCGTTATCAAGCTTATCAGAGATGTACATCATTTATAGTATCATATTCGGGTGCCAGATACAAATGTGCCTTTCATTTGCAGAATTAAAAAAAGAAACGCATGCCAGTCACACACTTTAGAACTTTAGTTACGTTTTAATTTAAAGATTCACCATTACTGGATTCAGATTTGAAAAGACCACATGTAGATTTTTTTGAAATTTGTGGTAAGGTACTATGGGACCAAACTGCTGAGGTCATCGGTTCCTACTTAACCTAACTTATTCTAAGGAAAACACACACATCCATGTCCGAGGGAGGACTTGAAACTCCGACGGGGGCATCCGCGCGAACCATGATACGGCACCCTACGCCGCACGGCTACCCCACGGGGCGCCTTCAGATTATTTCAAGAACTTTTGCGCTGCGTATTGAACTGCGATACGTGAGTGTATGATACTTTGTAAAAGGGGATGTTCCAAAATTTTGAAATCACCGTGAAAGAAACTCGTGGGTCACTTGAGGACAGATTTTTATGTTCCTCGGAGTTAGTTGATAACTATTTATGCAAAAATTAGAGATGTTTGCATTGAGTGACAGACACAATCAAAATATACAATAATCAGTATCAAAAACTCACAAGTAACCTAATTATACAGACAGAAATACAGATGTAACAACACAGTCTTTGGGAAAATTCTAAAGGGACTTGCTAAAAGGATTGTATATCTTTTCACTCAAAACCTTTGCAGATGTAGCTAGAATCATCCCTTAACATGTTATTACTGGCGTTGTAGCTACAGTTCCAGAAATATGTATCTGTCTCGTCTAAGTTACGCTACAACAAGGCGAGATGGCACAAGCATTAAGGTAATGGATTCGCGTTCAGAATATTAGGGTTTACTTTCTCTTAGCTGTTTAAAATAATGACAGAGTGAGTCTTCTGAAGTGGGCACAGCTGATTTTCTTCTCCTATCCGAGCTTCGATGGAAGACGCGTCAGATCAACAAGAACACTGTTCTCGTAGATTCTCTCGTAGTCGGTTTCTTTCTTAAGGCATTTCGGTGAAGTGTACATCCCTCCTATACCATCGACGTTACCGAAACTTGGTGAAGGCATTATCACAGCCACTGACAGCGTTACACTGGAGCTGCCTGAGAGGACTGCCACCTTGACACAGTTTTGGATGCAGTGTCCACCGTGAGTAGGAGGAGGACGGGCAGGTATATTGACTTTTAGATAAGCTGCAATCTATCTTGGAACTCCAGAATCAGTAGACTATCGTCCTACCTTACTGAACTCTTCCATTCTCAATGTACGAAAAGAAAGAAGTTAAATAATCAATAGTCTAAAAATACCCGAGTGGCCATTGTATGATAACCACGTAGCCACATAGCTATAAACCGCAAAATAAAATGAGAAGGGCAGTTTTCACTTTGAAGCAGTGTATTGAGAGGGAAGAAAACAAGATTCGCGACACAAATGACACGTTGAGAGTAAAAAATTTATTTCTTATTATAATTCTTATCCGCTTTTCATGAAAAATTCATTGTTATTACCAATAGAAAGTAATGTAAAGCGAGTTTTCGCACAAATAGTCATTTGTATCCTCGCCAATAGCCGCACACTATTCGTGAGCCCACAATGCATTTTGGGGTCACTTGTCCATAAGTTGAAAGTCTGTTCCGTAAAACAGTCATGAAAGACGTGCACTTTTTTCGCACTTCTTTCATAATTTATTTCGTTTTTAATATTGCAATGGCATGATATTATTGCTCTTAATTTGTTACATTAAAATCACATTTATACTTCAGGGAGGATGTGTGTAAGGTATCTTGTCTTAAATGCAATAGTCTCACAAGTAGCCATAATGATTTTCTTCACCCGCTTGACTGTTAAGTTTGAAATCATGGGTGAATGGTTTTGATGATTTGTAAAAAACCAAAGAAGAGCCGTTACTTATTTCCCATCTAGCTGTACAAGCTTTTAGAACTTCGCTTTTCATGTATTTTTTGTGTCGCAAGTAAGTCTCCTTAAAACAACTCTGGTGAATCACAGGTCTTCCCGCCTCTTTCCTGTCGTCTGCTAAAACAGCAAATAGTTCTAACGGCTTTGCTGCCCATCCCCATTGGCTAGTGGAGCGGGTGCCTGCCTTTTCTTCTAAAAAATTCGGCATCCGCTCTGAACAAGGAACAGAGGCTGATTTGTGATGGGAGAAGTGTACCAGCCTTTGGTCGGTAAATATGTGTGTTCCTATCGGATACGAAATGAGATGAAATCGCGATGTGTTTAAATTAGGAAATCAACAAACTTGAAAGCGTCAGCGCTTTCTTGGTCCTCTGGAAATTTCTTGCGTATTTTTTCCAATTCCTTTTGAAATTCGCTTAGCTTTGGGCCGCTTTAGTTTTTGTGCTCCTGCTTTGTTCGTCATTCAATTTTTACATACGTGGATTCACTGTTTTGTCTGTATTGATTTCCCCTCCCTCTCGTTTTTAAATCCGAGTGCTGCATGAATATTTCCGAATTAGAAACTTTCGTGAGACAGAATGTTCTTGATTTGTTCGCGATTGTGAGTCCCTGTGGAAAGTGGATATGTCCTCTGTATAACGGAATTAACAGATTCATATTCGTGTTAGCGTTAATAGCAATAACTCTGATTACAAATGACCCGAAAATCACGCGTAGAATTTGGGTTAAAATTGCATAAAGATTGGAAAGAGAAGCCACTTCATTCTTTTAACCATCCTGTGGGGAGTTCTCCTATCGATGTAGTCTGTATGCTCATAATTTACAATTCCTTGCAAGCACTGTAGTAATTTCCCTTCTGAAACGGTCAGTCTACCACCCATAGCCTCTGTTCCCGTCTAACTATTTTACCTTATTCCTTGTCTAGGGAGATACCAGTGCAGAAATAATATCCAGACGGATCAGTTTATACAATGAGATTATATTGTAAATTCCAATAACTTGTTTTTCTTGTCAATTGTACTCGAAAATAAGATACTATTTTGCGTAAAAGAATTGATGTTTGCTTATACACTCTTGCAACCTTCTTTTTAATGAACATACCACCATCCCCCCTTCCCCTCGAGAGATGCCAAAGTACGAGATTTTGCAGAGCACGTGTTAAGAATTTTATAATACTTATAAAGACATTATATCGTCTTGCAGTCGGCCGGTTCTTGCGCTATCATTCTGTATTGTCGGATGAAGTAGGTTCATGATAAAGCTTAATTTCTTCTCCCATCTGGAACGACCATCAGACATGCGACAGACAGGTATGGAAATTAATTATTTATCATTCTTTACTTCACGGAAAATTAACGTGTCTCATTAGTTGACACTAAGCCAAAATCTATTGGATGTGGTGAAAGAAATATTAGGAGAATTACAGTGGGAGTTATTAAAACTTATTCTATCATTTACGTTGAATTCGATATCCTCTTTCGATTGGGCAACACCACCCAATAAACGTAACTAGTCCTAGAAATCCCATAATGCTAATTCTCACTGCCAGACAGCTCCTTCAGAAACCTGCCCCTTAACCATGCTGGTCGTATTATCAAAATTATTTGTGAGATTATTCCCCTTGAATGGTTCAGATGTTGCGCATCGTAGACTCTTAGCCGTACTGCCGAAAAATGTTACCAGTAACTATGGTCGGAAATTCACATTGCTTCTTTTGGGTTAAAAACTGTTGAATCCCACCAATCACCTCTTTTTTTTCGGTGTTCGACATCGGTTCACATAAATAACATTAAAAACTGAAGAAGAAAGTTTTAGTTTGGGGGAAGGGCTGGGAGGGGTGAGGGAGGTATATTTGTCACTTGCTGGTTAACATTAGTGCGGTAAGACGAAATCCAAGTTTTAAAAATTTTGTACGTGGCTGGAGAAGGAACTGTAGGATGAAATTTTCTTGTAGAAATAATAAATAGCCAATCAGTTGCAAAATGGAAGGAATATTTAGATCCCTTTACCATTGTTTCAACGTTTACAAAAACAGCTTTTCAGAAGGAAATATTAACAACTGGGCTATTTGTGCACTATGTGTACTAGCTGTATATTGGTGAGGAAATACCAACAGCCATGTTGTGCATGTTTTAATTATAATGGAGGCGAAAAATTTTATATTTGACTGACGCATTTCGGCTATGTTTATGTAACCCAAAGTGGTTCAAATGGCTCTCAGCACTATGGGACATAACTTCTGAGGTCATCAGTCCCCTAGAACTTAGAACTACTTAAACATAACTAACCTAAGGACATCACACACATCCATGCAAGAGGCAGGATTCGAACCTGCGACCGTAGCGGTCGCGCGGTTCCATACTGTAGCGCCTAGAACCGCTCGGCCACACCGGCCGGCCTATGTAACCCAGTTGTCAATATTTCCTTCTGGAGAAACGTTTTTGTAAACGTTGAAACCACGGTAAATGGGTCTAAATAAAACTTACATTTTGCAACAACTAATTAGCTGCTTATTATTTCTGCAAAAAGACAATTCAAATAATCATTATCGCTTATCTCTACGAACAGCCTCCAACTAGACTGTCCACGTCAGTATTTCAGTTCACACTTGAGACTGAACTGAAATACTGATATTGGTAGTTCAAATGGCTCTGAGCACTATGGGATTTAACTTCTGAGGTCATCAGTCCCCTAGAACTTAGAACTACTTAAACCTAACTAACCTAAGGACATCACACACATCCATGCCCGAGGCAGGATTCGAGCCTGCGACCGTAGTGGTCGCGCGGTTCAGACTGTAGCGCCTAGAACCGCTCGGCCATCCTGGCCGGCTCCACATCGGTAGTCTAGTAATCACTACTCATAGAGACAAACGACAATACCGCACTGCTGACAGTCACTCAATGATTGGAAACTTTCATCTCCAATAAACTGATTGCTGTGCATTTTCTCAACTTTAAATAAACATAGTCACTGAGCACACCCATTCCATATGGAAGAGAATCTAAAATCTTAGATCATGGGGCCTCAAAACCATACAAAATGTGATTGTGAGACAACGCGATATCCTGGGTCCTTGAAAAGAAGGGTATTGAGTGGCACCATTTTGCAGCTTCCATACAGTTGTAGAATTGAACGGGCTTAGATATTCAACCGGCAGTTATGGTCGTCCTTCCCCTACGTATGACGTCAAAGTGAATCTCACACATTTTCCGCTCTGAGCTGGTGGCCGGGTCGCGGATGTATTATCAGTGTTGGCGTAAATATTGCCTTAGGAAGGACTTCAATAATATATAATCCATCTGTATATCCTTATGGAAAAACTCTCCAAGCAATACAGCAGTAAAGGATTCGTTCAAGTTTGGTACTCGCTGCGAACTATTGATTTGCCTTTGCCAGCTGCTCTTACATCTCCCTGCACTAATTACGCCTCGGAGGTGCCTCCCTCGCTTGCTACATTTCTCCTGCGCCACCAGCCACAGTTCTCCGCAGCAGCCATGGCAGATAAGACGCCAACAGGCTTTGGCGCCATAACGCCCCGAATAATTTAATCTCGCCTTCTTGTCACTGGCTAATGTCTCTCGTCCCAGATGACGCATGCGTCTCTTCGCGGAACTGTGTGCGCCTCGGCGTGTGGAAGGCAAGGGCTTCTACTTTTCCGCCTTAATGATTAATGGCGCTCTAGATGTTAATTGCGTTGCGATGACAGGGGTGCAATTATGGCCGCTCGAAGGAGCTGAATAAGATGAGAAGGGCAATATGAGGGCGGAGTAAATGAATGAGCGGATCCTTAAGGCTTCAGCAAAGAGGCGCTCACCGTGGAACTGCTTTCCCCATTTTTTTTTTCTTCTCTTCTTTGAAAAACGCAAAGGAGGAACTACAGTGTCCTATCCGAACTGCGCCTACCAAACTAGCTGCCACTAATTACACACTCATCACCGCACTTTGCCCGCATCTCGTGGTCGTGCGGTAGCGTTCTCGCTTCCCACGCCCGGGTTCCCGGGTTCGATTCCCGGCGGGGTCAGGGATTTTCTCTTCCTCGTGATGGCTGGGTGTTGTGTGCTGTCCTTAGGTTAGTTAGGTTTAAGTAGTTCTAAGTTTTAGGGGACTGATGACCATAGATGTTAAGTCCCATAGTGCTCAGAGCCAGCCATCACCGCACTTTATTTGTTTGTACAGGTTATTGCAACAGCCGCTTCTTAGGAGAAACATACAACCCTTTAAGAGGGAGAACATTATGATTAGAAGTCCTATATCGCTGAAATGTTGTCCCATTCAGCTGCGACCCTTCAAAGTAAACGTTAATGAGATTTACATATTTGACGCTGCATTAGACTGTAAGTAATAACTCAGTGTCTCATGAGACAGATTCTTCATTTTGCTTCGTTTTCTGTCACATTAGTGTTAGCCAAGCCACAAACAGCATCTTTACTACGTCTTGGTTATAAATACTGACAGAAACTGCAGTCTACAATGAACTTTCGTCTTGGACATGATTCACATTTCACATTTAATTAACATATATGATATATGTAGCATTTTTAATAATAATATTAGACGAGAAGGGTTGTGTTACAATTCGTCAAATACGAACGTGAGTGTGGAAGCTACTTACCGATGCCAGCACCACTCTGTGACTGAATAAAGCTGGTAGATCGCTATAGAAGGGACATCAGTGGAGTGCTCGAAAATGAATTTGATCAGAAACATGAACTATTACTACCCAAGACGGTATACTATTACTGAAATCTTCATAACCTACTTTTTATCGTGATTCGAATTGCACCTTAAGCTGTAGGGCCCACCAATAACCGCAGGTGATTCGAGTCACATGTCAAAGTGTCACTGTCCCGATCACTTTTTCTAGTCACTACAGTCAATTCGTATTTTTCACACACTGGTGCACAGACACACTGCCAGTGTGCAGTCGGTATGATGTGATGTGGAAGAGGCCCTGCTGGTGGCTATCGAGAGCACTGGGTACAACCAGATGCATATAGTGGCATATAACGGCACGAATGATGCTGCCGCTTGGTTTCTCAGGGCACCCTCGGCTTCTGTCGGGCGGACATTTGATTTGGTGAAGGCAATTAGCAACGCACTTGTGGTGCTGGTTATTTGTAGCATCGTATCCAGGGTTGATCGCGGACCTCTGCTTTGGAGCAGAGTGGAAGGTCTAAACCAGAGGCTCAGACGATACTGCTACGGTATCGGCTGCGATTTCCCGAACTTCGCTAACGTGTACAGAACTGTAGGGTTCCCCTTATTGGATCAGAGATGCACTACACGCAGGAAGCGGCTCGGGTAGCGGAGTATGTATGGTGTGCACATGGTTCTTTTTTTTAGGTATGAGGAACTCTACCTTGGAATCAGAGACGATTTGCCTGATAAATTAGCCACAATGTCCTCGGAGAACGTTCGTCGTCGCAGATCAGAGACAAAAAAATATGATTGTAGGAAGCTGCCGGAGTAAGGAAAGGTCCCAGGATTAGCACTGCTCACTGAAAGTTATAATGCACAGACAGCATTAGGAATAGAAAGTTGGTTGAAGCTAGACGTTAATGACAACGAAATCCAAGTTAGATTGGAGTAATTAGCGTAAGGATAGGTTAGTTGCGAATGGTGGCAATGTGTTGATTAAAATACAGAATTCATTAAAATCAAACAAGGTTATCACTGATGCAAATTGTGAGTTGATCTGGGTGAAATTAAGTATCAAAGATCTGTCAAAAATGGTAACCGAATGCTTTTATAGACCCTCTAGATCAGGAGCTCTAGTGACAGAGAGCTTCAGGCAGAACTCGCAGAATATCGCTGGTAATTTTCCTCATCATGCCGTTGTAATACGGAGTGCCCGGTATATATTGGGAGTGTCATGCTATCATAACTGGTGCCAGGGACAGGACTCGTCTGACATTGTTCTGGATGTCTTGTCCGAAAATTACGTTGAGGAGATAGAGAATAAATTAGGATAACGTCGTAGGCCTCCTGGCAACAAAAAGACCTGAACGTATAGAATCAGTTAACGTAGCGGGAGTTATAAGTGATCATAAGACTGTGATAGCATCTATAACAACGCGTGTGACAAAGAATATAACGAAAGATAGCAAGATATTTTTGCTTGGTAGGATGCAAATTTCAACGTATCTGACCATTCAGCATCAAATATTCGCTGATGAGGGCGAAGACGTGGAAAACGAGGGGAAAAATTCAAAGTAATCGTGCTGTATGCACTAGACAAATACGTTCCGAGTAAGGCCTTTAGGGATAGTGTTGGAAAACTGCTACAGAGACGAAGAGAACTTCACCTCAGACTCAAGAGAATTAAAAACATAGCTGACAAACAAAAACTGAAAGAAGTGAAAATGAACGTAAGAAGAGCAATGAGAGAGGCTTTCAATGATTTTGAAAGTAAAACTTTGTCAAACGATCAGAGTAAAAACAACCTAAGAGGCTTTGGTCGGGGTCAAAATCATCAATTCATTCTCTCAGTTACTATACTGGCAGCGAAACGAGAGATAACAGAGAGAAGGCTGAAATACTGAAATCGGTCTTCCGAAATTGTTTCACCGCCGAAGATCGTAACACGGTCCCTCCTTTCAATCGTCATACGAACGTCGAATTGTCTGATATTGAGATAAGTGATTGCGGAATAGAAATAAACTGCAATCGCATGGTAGTGGAAAGACATCAGGACTAGATGAGATACCTACAAGATTCTATAAATATTATGTAAAAAAACTTTCCCCCGTTCTAGCAATAATTTATCGTGGACCGCTTGAGCAACGAATGGTACTTAGCGACTGGAAGTAATCGCAGGTGATTCCCGTTTGTAAGAAGAGCAGTGGGGCAGATGCACACAGTTACAGACTCCTATCGTTGACGTCAATCGTTTGTAGAATTATGAATCATCTTTCGTCCTCAAGAATTATGATGTTCTTGGAGAAGTAAAATCTCCTCTATAAAAATCAACATGAATTCGGCAAACAAACATTTAGTGAAAGTATGCTCACTATATTCCTCTGTGAGATTCACAGCGCTGTAGACAACGACGCTCAGGTTGATGCCGTGTTCCTTGACTCCAGGAAGGCATTTGACACCGTACCGCACTGCAGTCTAGTGAGAAAAATACGAGCTTATCCAGTATCGGAGCAGATATCTGACTTTATTAAAGATTTCCTTCCAGACAGAACTCAACACGTCGCTCTTAACAGAACAAAATCGGCTCGTGTAATCATAATTTCCGGTGCACGCCGAGGAAGTGTGGGAGACGCCGGCCGCTGAGACCGTGCGGTTCTAGGCGCTTCAGTCTGGAACCGCGTAACCGCTACGGTTGTAGGTTCGAATCCTGCCTCGGGCATGGATGTGTGTGATATCCTTAGGTTAGTTAGGTTTAAGTAGTTCTAAGTTCTAGGGGACTGATGACCACGGATGTTAAGTCCCATAGTGCTCAGAGCCATTTGAACCATTTGTGATAGAACAGTTACTGTTTACAATATATATAAATGAGCTAGTAGTAATCTGTTTACGGCTGTTCACAGATGATGTGGCTGTCTATAACAAACTAGCAACGTCAGGAGATAGTAACGATTTGCAGAATGATCTCCAGAGAACGGATGAATGGTGAAGGCTCTGGCAGTTGGCTCTGAACGTAAATAAGTGTAATATATTATACATATATAGGAAAAGAAATCCATTACTGTATACCTACACTCTTAATGACAAACCGCTGAAAACCATGTCTGTCGTAAATTATCTAGGAGCAAGTATCCAGAGCGACCTTAGGGGAATGATCACAAAAACAAACAGCGAGAAAAACAGATGCAAGACTCAGATTCATAGGAAAAATCATGAGGAAATGTAACTCATCCACGAAGGAAGTGCCTTATAAAGCGCTTGTTCGACGATTCTTGAGTATTGTTCGTCTGTCTGGGATCCCAACCAGATAGGATTGATAGAGAAGATCCATGGAATAGCGGAACGTTTTGTCATGGGATCGTTTAGTTGACACGAGAGCGTTACGGAGATGATCAACAAACTCCATTGGCACACGTTACAAGAGAGGCAACGTGCATCACGGAGTGATTCATCATTGAAATTTCGAGAGAGTACTTTCCGGGAAGAGAACATATTACAACCCCGCCACGTGTAATTACCATGAGGAGTGTATTCGAGAAAACAGAGCCAGGACACAAGCTTGCCGACAGTCACTCTTCCCACTCACGAGTGGAACAGGTTTGGAGGGCTTCAGTTAGTGGTACAAAAAGTATCCTTCGCCACACACCACTAGGTAGCTTGCAGAGCATGATGTAGATGGGGACATGTGAGACAAACCATGGTGTTCAACAGAAACTCGTGAAGAGGTGTAACAACTGTAATCCGGTCAGCACTAGCAAGATCTGAATTGTATTCGATTCGATATCGATGAAAGACCAGCCACAGTGTTAATATAAATTACAGATCTAGGGTTCAAACACCGTTTAAGTCGATGTTCAGCAGCTACAAAAGAGCAGACGAAACATAAAGTTTTCAGAAAAATGTATCGTTATTCATTCGTGCAAGAGGCATTACGATACATTTCAAACTACCATGTGGTAAATCTTAGCATCATGAATGTAAAATTTCTTGCTAGATGAATATGTAAACCAAAAAATAAAAATAAAACTGATTTACGGGATGATCTTGATAACAGATAGAGGCCTTAAATGGTTCAAATGGCTCTGAGCACTATGGGACTTAACATCTGAGGTCATCAGTCCCCTAGACTTAGAACTACTTAAACCTAACTAACCTAAGGACAGTACACACATCCATGCCCGAGGCAGGATTCGAACCTGCGACCGTAGCAGCAGCGCGGTTCCAGACTGAAGCGCCTAGAGGCCTTAAATAAATTTAGCACTTGAACCATCATATTTGGAGGATGGATCAAGAAATAAACTAGGGAACCTTCATGCCATGTATCAACCAACAGAAAACAATCTTAAATATGAGGTCCAATATAACGTGGAAAATCCGGAAGACAATGACAATGTACTACAGACACAAGATTAATTTCCAGAATTTGCAAAAATGAAATTGTTAAAGGCAATTGAAGAAAATCGAATGAGTTTAGAAACAAAGGGGATGAAGATGAAAAATAGTGATAAGTAATTGAGGAGAGAGTAACGACCGCAACACATCAAACTCGAGACGACCTTACGGCATCACGTAAGATTTTGCTAATTACAGATCACAGGTTTCTGTCAACTCTGAAAGACAAGAGCCTAAAAATCTCTCAACAGCAACAGCTACAACACAAATTGCAGTGTAGCTGAAGAATCAATCATGTCATTGAAAAATTTGGGTGTGATAATGTCCAGAAATATTAAATTGAAATATTAAATTCAGTTTTATGCAAACCACACGGCGGTCTATTATTCATTAGTAAGAGCAAAGGAAAAATGCTCCTCTCTGAGCACAAAATGGTGAATATGCTTCTCTTTAAAAGGCTGTGACAGAAAAGTAGAGTGCCTGCTGCTTCTGTCCTCCTCCTTCCTCTTCAAACATTCCGGAAAGCGAACATATTCGAGTTCTTTTAACACAGAACACTCTGAATGTTGTTACTTAGTCTCTCTTTGTATTGAAACCTGCATACTGTGTATCTCCTTTCTACTACCAGTGTCTGCAAATGTCTTTCTCCGACTGTCTCCTTTTCCTCCCATTGATTTACAGTACTTTCAGCTGCCACTGTCATTTTCGTTTCCCCCTTTTGTCTTTCTTTCCTATTGTCATTGTCTCCGTCATACCTCGGCAGCTCAAAAATTTTAGGGAGGTCCAAGCTACTTTCCCCCTATAACCACTAGTTTAAAATATAGGTTAAAGAAGTTCCCTCCCTTATACCTACTTGCTGGAGTATGCTGGTATGAATATTTTATTTCCACTGTCTCGTCTCTCTCTTTTGCTTCCACTGCTTCTGTCTCCATCCCTCTCCCTTTCTCTTTTATTGTGGCTCTCTCTCAGCGACCATCAGATCTCCTCTGTCTTTGGCTCCTACTGCTATTTTCTTCATCTTTATCCTGTCTCCCCTCTTTTACTCTCCCCTTGGCATTGTTTGCTTGTCTCCTCTCTCTTGTGCCCTCACTGTCTCACCGTCTTTTTTTTTTTTTAAACAGTAACATATTCTTCTTTTTGTGCTCAAACAGGAGCATTTTTCCTCTGGTTCCCTTCTTTCTCCTGCTGGAGAAGAGTGTGCTACTTATATAAAACGAATTCGGTAGGTCAGTAAAGTTTTGACAGTTTATTTACATACTTTGACACATTCATATACTTCGACACGTCTAAAAAAACAAATAAGTACGCATAATATAAGATTAACACAAAATCGTTCGATTTACATTTTTGCTGGATACTTTGATCATCATTCACAATTCTTCGAAAAGCCCGGCTTGTGATTTGTTATCTTAAAAGAATAAAAATGTTTTTCGAAATCCTGTCCTGAATATGCAGCCTTTCCAGTTTTACATGTTTTTTGGCAGGCCTCGCGGGGTAGCCGTGCGATCTAAAGCACCTTGCCACGGTTCGCGCGGCTCCCCCGTCTGAGGTTCGAGTCTTCCCTTGGGCATGGGTGTGTGTGTGTGTGTGTGTGTGTGTGTGTGTGTGTGTGTGTGTGTGTGTTTTGACCTTAGTGTAAGTTCGTTTAAGTTAGGTTAAGTAGTGTGTAAGCGTAGGGACCTAGGATCTCAGCAGATTGTTCCCATAAGAACTTACCACCACCAACAAATTTTTGACAGTCATTTTAACCCTTTTCAGTCATGTTATCACCCTTTCAAACCAATTTTTCGTCAATGCACATTTGTGTATGCGTATGGCCCACATTGTGTAGACAGTGAATCATGAAGTATTATTGTTGCAGATATGCACCCATGATCTAGAGGATGCGGCACTCAGCCGTGTCGCAAAGCGACGTGAGCGGGGCGTCGAGCGGCGCTCCGCGAGCGGGCCGTTGTTTACTCGCGCGAGTAGTGATATTGAAGTGCAACGGATGACTTAGACCGACGATGGCACTTTCGTACAGAAAGACCACGATGAAATCAACGAAAAAATGGTTCAAATGGCTCTAAGCACTATGGGACTTAACATCTGAGGTCATCAGTCCCCTAGAACTGAGAACTACTTAAACCTAACTAACCTAAGGACATCACACACATCCATGCCCGAGGCAGGATTTGAAGCTGCGACCGCAGCAGCAGCGCAGTTCCGGACTGAAGCTCCTAGAACCGCTAGGCCACAGCGGCCGGCTCATGAAAATAACGTTCCACGCCTAGTACGCACTTTCTAAAGCCGTCGACACACGTACCGTGCATCCGAACGTTGAGCGTTGAGCGTGCCGAGTTTCTGACGGCATAGCGTGGAATAGCACGTTCGGGAGTCTTTTCGAACGTGCAGAGCAATATCTAGCATGTCAGATATTCTGAGCGTGCGTCTGAGCGTTGACCAATCAGGTATCACAACGCCACCTACGTCACACGCACGCCATCTCCCTTCAGCACGCCTACATTGCAACCGACGACGCTGGCCTTACCTACGTTGCGGCAGCGAGGAATATGACGAATGCAGATAATGTTCCGACCACCACCGACCCGGTTTCCGCACCCACGATGCCACGACATACTCGACAGCAATGGCCCCGCCTCCGCTTCATCCGTGTCAAGAAGAAAAGCACTTGAAGGTTGATTCAAGCTCGGACGCAGAGGTGCGGGAGATGTCTACTGCTCGTCGCGATCCACAGGACGCAGACATGCATTCCGCAGAATCTCAATCAGAAGAGGAACGTACCCCCAAGATACTCTTTGCAAGACGGTGACACGTTGCAGAAATGTATCACCTATACCTTGGTGATTGTAGGTCCGATCTGGAGATGGAAATAATTATTCACTCGAGTGACCACCTGATGCCCATCGCCGGCGGTTCGTTGGACGGACATCTTGTCCCGGCCTATCAGTATCGCATGTTGCAGTGACAGGCACAGTCATTCGGGCGATGTGGCGCTTGCTGACTCAAACCACTGCAGGATACGTCATCGTACCATCCAGTGAACTAGGACAGTTACAGTCAGTGTCAACAGAATTAGTTCTACGATCAAAACACAACATTTAAAGGACACCATTCGAGTGGCAGACATTGATGTTTAGCTTCTTCAAGAGGTTTGGCTTGATCAACGTGATTGGATGCCTACAGCAACCCAACTACAGGTGGTGGTGGTATGACCACGCTATTACGTGATCTTTAATAATGATGTGTTTCACCCACTGTTGTCCGCCCTTCGTGGCCGAATTTCCAAAAATGCTGAAACACGTACTTTTTTATTTCTGAGAAGCCAAACACCAAATTTCGCCGATTTGGCTTTAAAAATTCCTTCAAATTGAAAAATTTTCATAAGACTTTTCTCAACTATTTCACACGTATTTTTTTATTCGTAACGGAGAAGTCAGATACCAGTTTTCATAGATGCAGTTAAGAAAATACTTTAGTAGTTCTGTAATTGTGATTTATTTTCAAAACAGCTTTCACCGACTATTTCACCCTCATAAGAGTTAAATTTCCAAAAATGCTGAAACAAGAATTTCTTTGTTTTTGACCAAGAACCAAATTCCAATTATCATAGGTTTAGCTTCAAAATTGTCTTAATAGCGACATTTTTCAAAAGACCTTTTATTTCCTGTTTCGCGCCCTTAGTAGTGGAATTTCGAAAACTCCCTTCTTAAACGACGCATATGGCATAAGATCAACACTGTTTTCCCAAGGGTATTTTTAAGTATGGTTTGGAATTTCCTATTGGAAATCATTTCACTGTACTTCTGCGATTATTTATTACATTTCTTGCATACGCAAACGTAAAACATGGTTCTCCTACGTGGTGAGCCGTGTTGCACGCCTAGGAGATTTCTGCGCAATCCTTTCCGGTTCCGCAAGGAAGAGAATCGACCGAGTCTGGCCTCCGGCGAGGAGCCGCCAGCATCATGCCGAAATAACGGCGTTCATTTTACATTCAAATGCTCCTTAGAAATTCACGTCGCTGATTATGCATTCTGTTCTTTAAGCTGGTGCGCCTTGATTCGGTGGGTCGCTGCGGACCCAGACTCCCTGTAGCCGCTGTCGTTAGGCATGCTAGTTGCTACTCCCCAACTGTTCGCCTGCCACACGTAAAAGGGAAAAAAATCACGTCCCCAAAAGCAACCAAGTTTATGCTTATTCTGATTCGCATTCTTTACAGCAAGCATGGAACGGTCACGTGAGATCGGATAGGTACTGAGGAAGTACGGTTCATAGTTTTATCTAACATACAATTGAGTACAGAACTGATAACGTTTATCACTACACTTCTAAGATTCCTCCACTTAGCATTTTTTTAATTTAAACATTGATATCCGGAGTACGGCTAAATATGGACGCCATGGTTTGCAGAATGAAATTATCTGAAATATTTTTTTTTTCAACTTTAATATGCGTCCATATTCACATCTTTGTGGCCATTCTTCTAAACAAACACAAAATAACTGTCAGCAAAGGAAATAGTCACTTTTGTAGAGACAATTATATCAGCAGAAAAGCGAAAACTTTTGTCATCCCAAATTTTAAATCAATAAGTTAATGATAAGTTCGCTGATGATGCTAACGGAGCGTCAAAGAAATAAAACGAAGCAAACGTGTGAGATATTTAATTTGAGCATGACATCACCTGCCAACACCTGCATCCTAACTTGAAATTTCCACTTATCTCCAAAATTATTCTAGGTGAATAATAGCATAGTTCCTGGTAATAGTCCATAACCAACATCTTCTCTTTTATTTGCCCATTACAAAAACTTGTAACTTTAAGCAAATTCTTACAGTTTACATTTGTAACTCTTGTTAATATTATTACTATTATTATACACAGTTAGTGGGCCACTGCGGAATCTGGCAAGAATAAACATAGGACGACACGTCACTTTTGCTGACATTAGCATCGGTTCACTGCGGTTTCTCGGAAAATGCGCCGACATCGGCTTCGCAGCTTATTATCATCAAGGTCATGACATCATCACATCAGTCAATGTGCACCATGTGCATTGAGGACATCCTGATATCAACACCTTCTGTGCTCGCCCACACCACACCCCCATTCCGCATCCACTATCCCCTTCTCGTGTAGCCTGCACTCCGGCCTCTGCAAATAGCTGTGTGCTCAAAGACGAACTATATTTACGTTACTGACCCTCAAAAATTCATTTAAGGTCTGGCTCATCAGTAACATTCCAGTCACACTGGTAAATATCATTTGAAGCTACATAACATTCGCCTTGGAATACTATAATGATCAGATAATAATTCAAACCCTACATTTGCTTATAAAATATGATTTAAAATATGAATAACGAAGTATGAAGACGTCGTTGAACACGAGTTTGATCTTAAATACTGCAGATAATACTGGTGAATGAGGAATATGGACGAATTCTGTTCTACATCCCAGTCGCTCCTGCCACCAATGGATGGCTGCACGGTAGAAGAAGAGCCTAGGTCGATCTTTCTATGATCAGTTTGTTACGGTCATCAACAGATTGCTGTACTGTGGAAAACGTGCATTTTTCGTTTGTTGTACCAGATGTTTCCTACTGTTACCAACAGATGGCTACACTGTAGAAAATGATAATTATAAACGAGAAAACAATAATTGTTTATTCCATTTAAACACTTCGTTTACTGTGCAACAGAGTAGTAAATTAATTATTTTCCACACTCATGACGCTTCTCAAATGTCACAATATTCTTCCCAACAATCCTCTACATCAACGACAGCTTCAAGTATCACAATATTCTAAAATGTCAGCGAAAATGCTTCTGAAATGTAAATAAGTGCTATACTGTTAATTTCCACATACACTCATAGTCATCAAATTAGAGACCATAATTCTAAAGTATGTACTTCAATGCTAGTTTTCCATTCCTAGTAACAGGTGGCATTTTAAAAGGTAAACCTATGGAAGCGGCCATAAAACTAACCTGACAGGGCTTATAACTGTAGAAAAAGACGTGTTAGCTAAAATACAGCACTAGACAGGCCAGCACACAGGCAACTTGACAGTCTTAATATGACTAATTAGGCCAACTCTTGATGTGATGTCAGTTGCAATGCACTCTCAAATTAAATGTTTCCGCATTTAAATTGTTCTCATACACATTAGAGGGTCAGGAATTAGCTGAGGTTAAGTACAATAAAAGACGGTGTGAGGCTCAAATCTATTTCTTTGCCACATTATGATGTCGTAATATTCTAAAATGTGTCAGAAAATGTGATGTTTTCATTGCAGCAGTAACTAATTATTTGAAGTATAATTCAATCTGTGCATAAAATGCAACGTTTGTGTGTATTATCACAGTATGTTTACATCAAAATCATTTTCCACACATATCTCAACATGACTGCCAGCTGGAAGGGATGAGAGAACAAGAGGTATCACTAGGAAAACGTAATCGATAACAAAAGCTGCAAAAGTGATTGGACTTCCAATTTAAGTCAAGTACAACAGAAGCGTTATAAGGTTCAAATTAATTACATTAGCACATTTAAGAAGTTACAATACTCTCAAATGCGTCAGAAAATATAACATATTTGCAACAGCATCTAAATACCTGAATTATATGCAATTTGATAGATTGTGTACTGTCATCAAACAACCTTTCTTTCGTTCATCACCAGATTTCTTTGTGTGTGTGTGTGTGTGGGGGGGGGGGGGGGGGGGGAGGAGGCGGAGCTAAGATAATGTGCACAAAATATATAGAACTGGAGACAAGTATTATCAACAAACTGCTGCAGCATTTCGGGGCAGTAGCGCTCGTAAAAATTAAGTCTGTAATCAACTCCACCAACAACTATTTAAAGTAACCCCCCCCCACACACACACACACATACACAAATACACACACACACATACACAAAATGGCTCTGAGCACTATGGGGCCTAACTTCTGAGGTCATCAGTCCCCTAGTACTTAGAACTACTTAAACCTAACTAACCTAAGGAGAGCACACACACCCATGCCCGAGGCAGGATTCGAACCTGCGACCGTAGCGGTCGCGCGGTTCCAGACTGTAGCGCCTAGAACCTTTATTACGGTATACCACTTAAACTGCAGAACTACATGAAATGTTTATAAACAGTGTTCCTCCTCAGACAATTTGAAATTTCGCACCGTTGCGGTTCTACCACAGTTCCTCTGTATTCCACTGAGTGTTGGTTCTGCCTAGGTGCGCAATTGATGGTGCGGTGGCGCTAGCAGGATCAAAGGTGACAACGTGGAGTAGTGGAAGCTAGGCCGGGCGCCCAGTTCCTCACTGCCGCTATTTACGGTCACACCATTATAGGGGCACCACAGTAACGAGGCAGAGTTGTGTTGGCCAGCGTCGTGGTTGCCGTTGGTAAGTGTGTCCGTTGGCGTTAAGCTCTGCGAAAGTGTTGAAATACGTCTGTGGTGGTTTAGTTCTATGTTGCTAGTCATCGTTTCGGTTATTAGTTGGATTCAGTCAGGATACTGGAAAGGGTAATTCGTAGCCAAGGTATGTGGTTAGGCTCGGCTAATCGTTCCCGATGTCTTTCTTCAACGGCTAAGTGGTGAATAGCGCCGTTGTAACATTTACTTCTATCTTAAGAACACAACGCAGATAGACAACGGACGATAAGAAGCTGTATGGTGTTGCCACGGTGGTCGATTACGAGAAGTGGCTAAGAAAGCTGCGTTGCTTCTTGAAGCTCTTGGTGGCGTTATCTATCGTATTAAAGTGTCAGTAACGACTGCGAATTGTTAGTGTTATTCTTCAACTGTGTGTGACCTGTAGATTTGCTTCTCTTGTTTTGTCTTGCTGCTGTCGTGAGTTATTGCAAGGACTGGCTCCGGCAGCAGCTGTGCTTGATAATATTCTTGTTGCTAATGAGAATTGCAGAAGATGACCACCGTAGTAAAGTGGTGGAACCGACCGTTACAAAATAGCTGCTACCATTCTAGAGGTGCTGCATTTGATTCTCCTTGTCTTGTTGTGGTGTGGTTAGGACGTTGTGAAATGTTGTGAGAATTGACTCTGGTGGCAACGTTGGTGGCAAAAGTCACGGAAGTCCGCATTCGTAGGAAGGCGGCCCAATTTTCATCCATTCTGCGCATCCCCCTCCATTAACCTCTGGCAGCCAACAAGATTCGTTCTTTTACCGAGCGGCTTAGCGCGAGTGACAGCTGTAAGGCGTGAATCTCTCTCCTGCATGCTGCACTGTTGCCGTACTTCGCGACAACCAAGTTATTCAACTGTAGCAATATGGCGGTGAATGTGTATCAGTAGATGTTAAATTGTGATTAAGAATGTCAGGTGACGGCACTAAACGTGAAGTGCTTCACAAGCAGCCGAGGGGGATTACTTGCGTCATTTGTAACTTTTTCAAAAGTGAATTTTAAAGCATGACCCCTATTGTTCACATTTGAAGACACAAGAGCAGGCTGCAGAAGCATATAATCTCAGCAAGAGAAATGTAAAGAGAACTGTAAAAGAAAGTCTCAGAGCTGTAGGTACCTTAGGAAAAGTTGGTTCTGTGTCGCCTGGAAATCATCAAAGTAGCGGTACCTGTAACATAAATGAATACTTTCGACAACAATATTTTAAAGTACTCCTTGCGAATGGGGGATTCCCGAACCCCAAAAACTTGTCGCAATTATGTATGAGAAAATTGCCTTCAGAGGTAACGCTTCGTCAATGTAAATAATTTTAAGGCTTTGGTTTCAAATATGTTAAGAAAAGAGGTTTCAGTTGAAAGAAGTGACTTTGGTACACCACTAACAAGATCCCTTATAAAGAGACCGATGACCTCGCTATCTGGTCTCCTCCCCCAAACAACCAACCAACCTTATAAAGATGCACAATACAAAATGAGTTTGTTCAACAATTGCCTTGATAAAACATAGGTAAATCAAGCAGCCATGGTGGAAAATGAATGCTGGTCCTGACTGTTTTAGTTTTTATAGAAATAGTTTCTCCGATAACTGTTCTGCATGCTGCCTCTTCTGGTTTTGTTACTGAGAGCTGTAAGAGAAACAGAAACGACTACCATTCGCTGTCAATTTCGTGAAGTGTTCCACTGAACAATATTTGCCATACGTTCCTTCGAAGTTGGTCATTGTAATTACCGTACTAGTTATAATTCAGCTATTACAGAGGAAACACCAAGTACAAACACCTGGAAAGTGGATATTATATTTTGCCTCTGGCTTAAAAATAAGAATATTTCTCCGAGTATAAACCAGACTTGTGCCGAACTCCTGCAGCTCGATAATTTGTGTCACATGACAAAACCTACAAACTTGACTTCCTTTCACGTGAATGTTTGTTTACTACATATCACTGGCAGTATAATCCCATGGAATTAATGTGGGAGAAAATAATTTCTAGAAAAGACACTGAATAATTTCCTGCATGAAGAAGGAAGGTATTGCAAGAATTGTTCAGTGAACCACTTTACGAGGCTAAGAGTGTACATTCCAAATGGTAGTCAGTTCTCTTTCTCTTACAGCCAACTGTCAGTAACAAATCCTGGGGAAGAACCAGCATGCAGAGTAATTCCCCCTTTCAGCGTGAGCACTGCCTGTGCTCTGGGAGAAAGCGTGATAAGGAGATGGAGGCCGATATAAGCCTTGAACCTATTTAATCAGATAATTCGGAAATAGACTGAGATAGCAGTGAGGATGATACTACTATGCTCACTTTGGAACAAAGTAAAGTAATAACATATCTTACTTATAAAGGAGCGTGGTTTAAAAATTGCGATTATCATTTAATTTGCATACACAGAATGAGAACTACTTAGGCTTTGTTGATTAGGAATTTGTATCTGTGAAGTACGCAAACCATAATATTTAATATATTGTCCAAGGAGAAGTTAAGTAAGATTCCTATCAAGACGATTGATCGAAATCAGTTTTAAAAATTATTATTCATTTCATAGATTTGAACGTGTAATACGATGTATTGTAGACAAATGAACCTGATTGTTGTTTGCAGCAGCACAGTACGACAGCGTGAACTTTTGTTTGCCCACTCTCTGCCTCCACACACGCTCAGATGTCATCCCGTCCAAATTTCCATGCCGCTCCGCCTCTAGGCAAGGAAGCGAAATCATGCGTGACCTGGGCTATAATTCGAATGGAGTGTTAGCTGACGTAGCAAGCTGACGGAGGGCATCGTTATTCAGCAGTGATACCATTCTTCGCTGTGGCTATTCTGGATCGTCCGTATCTGATTGTTGGTATAGACGTAACCCAAAAGAGGTGTTGATGGTCCGTCACGTGGGTACATTGTGTTAAAAAAGCTGAAGTTTGTACTGTGTAAAGTTGAGGCTCCCCTGTGCTGTGTTGTGTGGTCACAATGTCCTGGCAGCGTAGGGTGTTGTATAGTCAGGGCTTCTATCGTATTTTTCCTTTGCAATGGCTCTAAAGTTTTCTTTATTAAATGTATATGTAAACCTTTGTGGCGGTTGTATTGCCCAGTGTGTTCTTGAAGTAGCAAGCTTCGCTTCTGTAGAATAGTGAAGTGGTGCATCACCGCCATTAGTAAACTTAGAGTGCATGACAGCAACTGATGAGCTGGGTACGGTCGCACGGGCTTACTTTAATAGTATTTAGCGCAGTGCCTTAGTGTCCGCACGGTTACAGCCTGGACAGTGTCCTGCATCACTTGCGTTGCTGCACCTCGTTGAGGTTAAACTATCGCGCTGCAGTTGTGGCCCTGTGAGCGTATTGAGCGTCTGGGTAACAGTAGGTAATTTTTTTAATGTAGTGGTCATTGAGCTTGGCCACTTTTAACATTAGTGTAGTAAGCTTTAAGTCTTTTTGCAAAATCGTGTTAGCCTATTCTATTTGAAGGCAGCAATCATGTACTCGGGCAGTATAAAGTTTTTTTTAGCATAGTAAGTTTTAAAAGCATTGTTGCTAACGCTGGAAGCTGTTAGCTGAATTTGGTAATCATATGCTTGGGCACTATTAAGTTTAAGTTGAAAGTACATTCTTGCTAAAGCTTCACTCTGTTTTTGCTACCATTTGCGTTTGATGGTTGAAACATTACTTACTACTGATGTGCCTCTTACACTTTCTAATTCTGTGATATTTATATTTATCGTGGGGTTAAGTAGTTGAGCTTCAGGAGTCGGTTACGTCTATTAGAGCTAAAAAAAGCCGATAAAAAATTTAACTGTTCGTTATAAGCTTAAGCTGTTAAGCCCATTGCTAAATTTGAGCTATGTTACTGATTGTGGTCTTAGTTTCAGGGATCCTGCCGCAGCGTGTTGCACGTCTGGCCTGAGTTAGTCTCACCAACAGATCTTGGGGGAGGTCTTCCTGGGTGAGAGGGTGGAGACGTGGGGAGGCCAAGATCAAGAGCTCTATCAGAACCGAGTCAGCGTTCGCTTCCTGTCACCAACAGTG
The DNA here is from genome assembly GCF_021461385.2 of Schistocerca piceifrons. Taxonomy (NCBI): domain Eukaryota; kingdom Metazoa; phylum Arthropoda; class Insecta; order Orthoptera; family Acrididae; genus Schistocerca; species Schistocerca piceifrons. The sequence goes on along the minus strand of NC_060138.1, from coordinate 871,676,627 downwards.
GGTGACGAGTGTTGCCGGGAGAAATAGTTAGTTACTTTTAGAAACCCATTTAAAGAAATTAAAAAGGTTGATCCATTCCAGCCTCGACACTGCCCTCCAGTCCTACGATATTGGGAACAACACATACTCATGAGAGAGACGACAATAGATAGTAACGGAGAGAGATGTCACATTTCCAAAGCCAATGTCAGTCGACGGTTCAGAAATAAATAAAATTATTTGATTTTTATTGAGAGATGTTTCTCACTTTGCAAGCACGATGAAACTCCAAAAATTAAATATTACTGGATCCATATTCTCTGTATTACTAAACTGCATGCTTACAGAAATACATGCAAGGCCTTTACGAAAATTTGACCAAAAATGTGTTATATGTAAGACTTTGAAGATCTTACAATGAGGCTTCAGATACACCTAACGCATAACGAAAAACATTCTGTGTAAGCACACTATTGTATGACCACCATCAATTGCTATAAATGCTATGCCGCAACATGTATTAGAGTGTTATTCTGTATAGCATGCTGGTATGTTGATGTAGAAGTGCAAGAAGTTGTATTCTAAAAGTAAATCAGAGATTCTACTGACACTTGAGGCTGTTACAGCTGAAATATGCAACAAAAAATATCAAGTCCTCAATCACGTAGTTCACGTTCAAACATCCAATAACAAAAGCTTACACAAAATTGGTGTAAATATTACGAGGTGCGGTACTTCAGAATTGAAGGTGTGCAAATGTGACAGCCTGACATTGCTAGTTTCCAGGGTTGATGATATGACTTCTTAATACACAGAAAACAGACTAAATAATGTTCTTACATCAGCGATAGCGGTTGGGGTCTACCATAATTGTTGAAGTAAGGTTATTATATTCCATAAAAGAGTATAGTTCAAACACACGATCCATTCTGCAGCATTACATTGTGGTAATTCCACGGACTTTATCTAAGAAAGACGTAAGATTTTCCAATAGTTGCACTGTCCGGACACTATTAAATCCATGAGTTGGTTATTAGCAACTTTTGTCACTCCTGGTCGGGGAATTCACACATAAATATAAGTTTGTCTACAACTGGCATTGTATAGTATAACTTTAAGTGTCGTTTTTTAAGTGGGTCACCTCCACCTAGGAAACTTTGTAGTGCTACTGAAGCAGGCCAGTTCCTATGACTGCTGTATAGCGACAGAGAACCACGGGGAGCATCTCAGAGCCAATGTTGTAGGGTTATGATGTAGTTTCGTGTGGCAGAGGGGTATATGGATTCCACAGGCACCATATATCAATTAATGACGTCGTAGCATATTCTACAGAACGGAGGCGAATAATAACGTAAACGAATAATTTAATGGTAAATTCCGCGATTTGTGTGTGACAACAGCCAAATCGTGACTGTGCCGCTGGCGGTGTTGTGGTGAACAGTGTTCCTCCCTGCTTTAATATAGCACCTCCGACTCGTATTTGTCAGGTTCAGAGTAGCTTGTTAAACCCGTATGCAGATAAAATACAGTTAACGATTTACCTGTGCCCCAGTAGAAAAGCAGCAGAAATGGTGTTAAACAGCACACAGTGGCTCTTCTGCAAGTTATTTAACTGACACCACGTGGAAGGAGTTGGTACAAAGTAGAGTGGAGTACACCATAAGTACTATTTGATGTTGTTTAATACACTCAAGGAATCTTGCACAGGGTTAGAACACGCAATCAATTCACGCTCTCAGCTATAGGATGTCATTGTACCCCTAATTTGGATTTCGAATGCTATGGTGTAATGTCCAATACATACAAGTGGCAAGTAAAATTCCTGGTGATAACAACATAATAAACTTCTGCGGAGTTTAAAACTGATGGAATAACAGCTCGCTCCATGTGAATCAGCGGTCATACTGCGACGGGGAACCTCTCAGCATACAGAAAAATGCCAATCTGTGCATTGTTTTGTTGTTTGTATACAGAGTAATACGCTCCTGAGCCCTGGGAACGTGTTATGTATACGAGAAAAACGCAATCTGGAAATATAGGTCCTCGAAGTCATTGAATGAAAACTGGAGTATGTGTAAGATGACCAGATTTCGATGAGAATGGACAGGGACACTTATGTTACACTTAACCCCAATACTACAGTCACGCTTACGTTTGCCAGTTATCGAATATTTTGGAATGTATCATAGCCCTATGACGATGCGGCAGCTGGAAAACCCATACGAAGAATTATTTTCATTTTGTGAACTGGAAAGAAAATGTAGGTACAGCGTAGACAAATGGAATTCTTTCCGAACGACTTTCTCGGGACCCCAATTCGTTTAACTGAAACTGAGGATGTCCCTGCAAGACCCGGGACTTCTGATCAGCCCAAGTAGACAGTCGAGTCCACGTGTTTTCTGTGAACTGTACAAAAACAATACCACCCCCAATCGTCTACATTCTCGCACAGCAAAGCTGTACCTACAGCATAGAAAGGTTAACGTAACTACTAATGTACCGTCTTAGATGTCTTTTATATGTGAGACGTCACGTCCAGGCAAACTGTTTAAATTGTAAGTTACCGTAGCGCAAGGTCACGATAATGCATGCTGCCGCACTTCAATTTTGTTGTAATAAGATGACGTATGGAGTAATCGATCACACTCTCACAGCAAGTATTACCAAACTGAAAGTTCTATCATAGCATAAAAAAGGCGGATGTCTCTGGGCAGAGTTAGGTCTGTAAAAGAAGGAAACTAGTTTTTCGACCTAGCTAGCATCTTCAGATATTTCGATCAAAATATCTTCATATATTGCCGCTATTTTACTTGTTATTATCGGTACCTATTTCGTGTAACATAATACATTGCGTCAAATGAAGTAACATGATACATCATATCATGTCTCTTAACAGGACACATGCCATCGTATCATCCTACATGGCGTTTGGCATCTCATGCATTATGAGACAACGTGTTGTTGAGGTCTAGGATGCATGCATCAGCGCTGGAATATTACCTACAATAGGTGCACCGCCACTCTCGGATACTTCATATTGTAGATGTATCCCACTATTTAGGAGCACATAAATTGGTGTCTGCTTGTTCTTACGCGCCTCACCGTGCAAGTAACGGTGGACAGGTTTAGGCTAGAAGTGACCCCTTTGGGATAAAGATCACCCCCCCCCCTCCCCCGCCCTCCTCACCCTGAAATCAAAAAATTCTTATAGCTTTCCTCCCGGAACGAATCCTCCTCCAGAAATTTTAGCCCCCAGAAAAACTTTTTTAGTTTTTGCTTGCACGCTCTTCAGCCACTCCGTATTACATATTGTTTACAATAGTTGGCGAATCTTCTCGATTTAGGGCACAGGATCAGAGGCCAACACATTGCAAGATGCAGGTGTTCCATCAGCTTGCAGTGAAGAGAGCTCACTGCGCTGGAGAAGTAGAGCTAACTCGTAAAAAAGAGCGAATATGTCTAGATGGTTTTATTTAAACTGCCTTTCAACTGCGAGACAAGTCAAAAAGCTAGTTCCCTCCTTTCACATCCTAACTCTGTCCAGGACATATACGACTCTTTTTGTGATATGATAGGAGAAATTTTCATTTTGGTTCCCAATTTTTACTGAATCATAATTTTGACATTAGACCACCACAGATCGTCAACTGCTGTTTTGTTGACTCAGGTGACGACTGATCTGGTATAAGTTATTTGTCTTTCGAATCATACTGCTTGAGTAAGGCATCCATAGTGTAGCTCTTCTAGGGTTGTCTGCCAGGCATAGTTGAACGTGTCCAGTATAGCCTACTGTTTTCTCAAAACACACAAACCTCAGCCCCCCCCCCCCCCCCCCCCCCCCCCGCCCCAAGCTCACATGCCTGTGAGAGGTTTCTTGTTTTATTTTTTATGTTTTATATTTTTGATTTTTTATTTTCCTATGAGACTGTAAACGCAGACATACGGAAAACAAAATAACACTAAACATCAATATGCTACCAAACGAAATATTAAATACTGTGTGAAGTTTACGATATTAATGTGTGTAAATAGTTTATAATACGTGGATAAACTTACGATATGGACATATTACTCGGATAAATTCACACAAGACCTTACTATGTCGCAAGCTGAACGATCCACCCAACAAACAATAAACTACTGAAAAGCATATAGCTCGTTATTATCTGTTATCTTAAAATTTTTGTTATTGTGTATTTAAAGTATGCGATAGTAAATATTGAAAAGCAAAAAATCTTTGCTAGAAAAACACACGTGAATAATTTTGCCGTGATGTGTTTGCGAAACAATGAATGCACAGCTGTTCAATCCTGTAAGAAACCTAACGAATTTAAAGTTCTTTGGCCTGAAATTTTTTTTCCCGCAAGATAGTGTAGTAGTTTTTGAAGAGTAAATTTTGTGTTGGTTAGAAATAAGTTGAGTTTGTTTCTGACAATAATTTTTATAGCAACCCTCGGGTTACTTAAATTTTCTGCGAGGTCATCGATAAAACCTTAAATGCTCGATCAAATAGTATACAACTTTTAAAGAGCTGGACATAATTATGGTTTCATACTTTTTTTTCATGTGGAAGAATTTTTCGTTGATTTTAAGTCACTGGTAAATAAAAACCTTAACATGTAACAACGAAAAGATAATCAACTGTAATAAGCATTTTTTAAAATTATATCCTAAATCAGCTCTTAAAAAGCAACACATTTCTACGAAACACGGTTTCATGTGGAGAAGCGTGATTTTTCGCACTTGAAATCCGAACGAAGAAAGATCTTTGCGAACGTTTATTATAATGACCGCAAGAATACATTTCTTTTACTAACATATGTACCACTTTACACCGTCTCAGTACGTGCGATTCGCGTGAAAATAGATTCTACGTGCGTTTTTGTGCAACTTTAGATCGATGTATCGTGGCAACGGATAAAGCTTTCACTAAACAGGCTATTCCAATTTTCGTAAGAATGCATTTTTTACTCATATTATTCGTTTCAAACTGTTTCCGTGCATACAGTTCACATAAGAACGAATGTTACATGCTAAATTTACCTCGAATTTAAACCATCGTACCTCGACAACGCACAAAGATTACTGGACAAAAAAAAAAAAAAAAAAAACACGTTTTGACTTAATCCATTTACCTCCCTTCATCCAAAGCTGTACTCTGTCATATCAGCCAGCGACTTTGAGTTGTTATTAGAGAAGCTGTTTTCAAGTTGAGGAACTACGTCCAGTCTATTATAATCACATGAACAAGAGCAAAATCATTAAGAAAGACATCAGGGTGTTCATGAAAGGAGAAACAATGAAAAACCTCATAGTCACCACGAAACCCACAAGGAAGATAAAAGAAAGGAAACAGTTTACTGATAGTGATCCCAGCAGACCCTGAGGTGCGTTTCTTTATTGTCTTCTGTTAGGCGGCGAGGAATCCAATGGGTGCACACACACTCTTTGTTGGCGGACTGGGAGCGACAGATGTCTGCCGGCGCAGGAAAGGCAGGGCAGGCAATCCCATGGAGACAGCTGTCCCCAGAGGGCGTTGACCTCCATCTGACTAGGCGAATTGCCACCAAAGAGCAGGTAGGAACAATCTCTGGTCAATGATCCTTCTCTTCCCCCGCATCAGGTCCCTGGAGAAATACAAAACTCTTGGCCACTGAGCAAACTGTGCATTCAGTTATAAGGTGAAGGGTCCGTTTTTCGCAAATGCACCTGACTGCTTGCTATCTCAGTTCGGCAGGAGGGCGCCATGGAATAGTTTGTATACCTTCCCTTTCCACACACATATAATTATGTAGCCAGCAAAATGGGTCAGCTTACATGAGTGTGAAATTGCTTCAGCTGCACCAGTCGCTCTGATTCTTCTTATTACACAACTGCTACTGCCTACGGCAGATAGAAATAACGAATATACATATACATAGCAGAGTTCCGCGTTATGGCCCAAGACTGGCCAGTATGGCCCGATGGACCTGCATGTCATCCCTTGCCAATGGCGTCGTTGGATGCTTTCCCGGCCGTTGTCACGTTCCTTAACCTTGTAGCCGCTCTAACGGGCCGAGGGCCTTCTGTGTTGGCTTCATGAGGGTGAGTGCAGCCCGTACGAGTTCTCTTACCAAGGAAAAATCCCTTGCAATACCGGGAACCGAACCTGGGTCCCCCGTATGTCAGTCAGGTGCAATATCCGCTATGGAGGTGGACTGACTTACAGTACACATCATAAGCAGAAAATTGCCAAAATCCGGAGGAAACTGTTATCTCATGGCTAAGGAGCCATACAATGAGTAAGCCCGCACACCAAAATCAGTTACAAAAACGAAAACACGAATAGGATTCGACTGTTTCTCCAGTTGCACTCTGTGGTGCATATGGACATTTTTCCTGGATGTCAGCTGTTACACTACACTTGTTAATGCCATAAGGGCAACATACAACAAAAGAAGGTACGAGAAGTGGCTAGAACACAGCCTGATATAGCCCTGTAGCGCAGCAGAACATTTAATATAAACTTAGTATTCACATACATGAGTCTGTATGCGTATTCAGAGAACAAAACTCCATTTTCAGAAACTGGTGTTCTTCCTCAGCTGTGTGTTAAATTAAGGAAACTGAATTCGATGTTGCTAGACAATAGCGTAATTTTCAGATCCATTCAAAAATGGCCTGAATGTGGAGGACGAAACCAGAGGTAGACTTAAAAGTATATATCAGCAGCTGGAGCAGCTTTTCATTAATTAAAATTAAATAAATACTTATTCTTGTTAAAGTTACAAGTCATTTCCTAACTTTGTCTTGGACAAAGAGAGGAACAATGTAAGAATCCTCAACGAGTGGGGAACATCCCAACAAGAGTAATGACTTCGGGCACACCGCAATCGCAGAGACAGGTTCACATCTGCTTTTTGCCCACCAACGAGTTCTGAAATACTTGTGCTTCACTCACACAAGTGATTGGGACAGTTCGCCTTATTCAGGATTCCAGTACACAGTTTTACTCTCCACTCTTTCGGCTTCAAAACCCCACTTTTCAAAGTAATCCCCCTTTAATGCGACGACATTACGCCACCCTACTGGGAGATCGCGTATGCTCGCATGGTATCAGTCTACTTGTAGACGTCGGAGCCAATGTCTTGCTGCTCAAAAGCTCCCCATTATACACTTATTGTTTCCAGCGCAGTGCATCTTCATTGAGCCAGACTCATTGTTCTTTATTGTCTTCTATTAGGTGGCGAGGAACCCAATGGGCACACACCTTTGAGTACCTCAGCTGAAGGAAGACCGTGTCGGCATTAACAACAGAGATGTCCAGTTGAGCGGCGAGCTGTTTCACTGTAATCCGCCGATCACCTCGAATGACAATGGTTCAAATGGCTCTAAGCACTACGGGACTTAACATCTGAGATCATCAGTTCCCTAGACTTGTTGTTGTTGTTGTTGTGGTCTTCAGTCCCGAGACTGGTTTGATGCAGCTCTCCATGCTACTCTGTCCTGTGCAAGCTTCTTCATCTCTCAGTACTTACTGCAACCTACATCCTTCTGAATCTGCTTAGTGTATTAATCTCTTGGTCTCCCTCTACAATTTTTACCCTCCACGCTGCCCTCCAATGCTAAATTTGTGATCCCTCGATGCCTCAGAATATGTCCTACAAACCGGTCCCTTCTTGTAGTCAAGTTGTGCCTCAAACTCCTCTTCTCCCTAATTCTATTCAAAACCTCTTCATTAGTTATGTGATCTACCCATCTAATCTTCAGCATTCATCTGTAGCACCACATTTTGAAAGCTTCTATTCTCTTCTTGTCCAAACTATTTATCGTTCATGTTTCACTTCCATACATGGCTATACTTAGAATTAATTAAACCTAACTAACCTAAGGATATCACACACATGCATACCCGAGGCATGATTCGAACCTGCGACCGTAGCAGCAGCGCGGTTCCGGACTGAAGCGCCTAGAATAGCTCGGCCACAGCGGCCGCTCGTTTCAACAATGCAAGAGTCACAGCTGTGCGCTGACGAATTTGCGCGACCTTGTTGCGATGATGAAAGACTCCTTTCCCAACAACTAACTCATCGTACTTTTGTTCACTGCCAGGTCTCTGCAGACATTCTGGAAGTACGTTTGAACACCTGCTATGCTCTGGTTTTCTGCCAAAAGAATTTCAATGACAGATCTCTGCTTGGAACACGTCCATTAAAGACGCTACTTTCGAGGATAAGAAGAGCGTAGCCACCTATCGGAGCTTCATGAAACTATAGGGGCTGAAGTGGTTCTAGGCGCTCAGTCCGGAGCCGCGTGACTGCCACGGTCGCAGGTTCGAATCCTGCCTCGGGCATGGATGTGTGTGATGTCCTTAGATTAGTTAGGTTTAAGTAGTTCTAAGTTCTAGGGGACTGATGACCACAGATGTTAAGTCCCATAGTGCTCAGAGCCAACACCCATTGCTTTCTCCGCCGGAAATGAAGCGTCGGATTCTCCGACAGCGGTCGTTAGTTCATGCTGTCGCTGCAGATGTCCTGGTGCCTCGGACATGATAGAGAGATCCTCTGGTCTTGTGCCACATTCCTATCCAAGCGAATCTCATGCATTCCTATCAGAAGTTCTAGGGTTTGATTAGTTTATATTAATGGAACAGTGAGCAGGCGTTGTTGCGTCCATTCCGGCGTACATCTGTGTCTTATGGACACAAATTCCTCCTGGTCCTCTTGGGGATTAAGAAGCCGCTTCAGATGTATTTAATCTTTTTATTATCAGAATTCACAGTACGCGGTTTCGGCTCATGTTCTGGGAATGCGCATAGACTGGAGTTGTGGTTTCACCGACAATTCCAACGCCCGTCTGATTTTGAGTCGTTGACGTACCGTCATTTAGCCATTTATTACTTTGATCTTGCAACGAATATTCCAATCAACTCAGCTGTTATGACTTAGTTGCGTGTCACCTGAGAATGTATTTTTCAATGCCACGAAATCGGTTGTGACCTGATAATAAAAAGATGAAATTCAGCTGAAGCCGCTTCTTAAACCCATAGATGATCATTCACAACTGTGGTTTCCCTCCTTGCAACGTTTCCTTCTGTTTCATTTGAGATCGAGATACCAAGCAGCAGATACTTTCAAAAGAAAAAACTCTTGCCGTATACAAAATTGTAAAGGCTTTCGTGGCCACTTAATGATAAATTGCCAATTGGGTACTGTTTCGGGTTCTTCGGCCGACGTTCGTTTAACGATTTTTCTGACGTTTGTGAGAGATTCACCCTCTACTGCTGGTGAAGGACTGGAATTGAGCTGGCGGCTGCACATTACATGCACGGGCACGCCAATGTCCAAAGGCATTTCCGTGATCATTACCGTTGTAGGTCTCCTCTTGTTACCGACAACGGTCGTACGCTACAGCACGGGAATCCACGATCCGTTCACGTTGAGGCATTCAGTTTTCTTGCTATAGAAAGCTATCGAGATACACAAACATGACAATAGATTCAAGAAGAAAGAAGAATGCCTCATGGCGAACGGATTCCTGTGCTGCAGCGAACGACCGTTGATTGTAGGAAGCTGAGAATCACAGCAGTAATGAGCACGGAAAATCCTTTGGATGTAGGCGCTACAGGTACATATAATCTGCAGCCACGACCTCGATTCCAGTCCACCACTAGCAATGGAAGGTAAATCTTTGACAATGCCAGCCACTCGTCCTGACGAAATGTCAGAAAATCATCAAACAAACGTTAGCCGAAGAACCATTTTAGTGTTCCAAACTTGCGATGGTAAGCTGTTTTGCTCTTGATTTGGAGCTCTACACACTTCTGTGGCGTCCAACCCCAGTACTGCAACAGAAATTCAATTCGTAGCTCACTGAATGTCTGGCAAAAATTCCCTGTCATATCCGACCAGAGCTTTGTTGTGGTAGGAGGTCACGACCGATTGGATATGTCTGCCGGGCAGAAGCAATTAATTCACCGAAGAACTTGACAAAATCTACTGGATGGATTTGAAACCTATATTTCTCCCATGCAACTTGGCACAGGGATTACTTGCGTGACTGCGCCTGCATTTGTACTGTCAGTGTTTGGCTCATTAACGCCACCAGTTATTACAAAAATGGTGGTCACATTTTTTGAAATGAGTGAGTGTGCCTTCCGCTATGGTTCTGAAGCGCGTCGTCTCTTGGCGAGAGTTGCTACCTGCTCACAGGTCTGTGCCAGCTCCCGCCGTGAATCCTCCTGCCCCTGTGCATACTCCTCCATGAGTTGTTGATTGAGGCAGCTTTGTAATAATTGAGTAGGGGATTGACTGACGCTATTCAGTGTTCTCCACGCTTTGTAAACGTGGCAAATTCCACCTGTTCGCATCTGGTCATCCTGATTTAGGTTTTCCGTGATTTCCCTAAATCGCTCCAGGCAAATGCCGGGATGGTTCCTTTGAAAGGGCACAGCCGACTTCCTTCCCCGTCCTTCCCTAATCCGATGAGACAGGTGACCTCGCTGTCTGGTGTCCTCCCCCAAAAAACCCAACCCAACCCTCCACCTGTCCTCTAGGATGGGTGTTGAGAGCAGAAACACACCTTTGTAAGGAATCACCGATCTCTTCACGTTCTACATTCCTAACATTTATAGAGCAGAATTAATAAAATCCTCGTTGTCTACTTTCTGTAATGCGAGGAGATTGTTGGCATTACTTGCTAGAGAAACAACTTTCTCCTATCATCTTTAATTTGACCACAGGCATCTCCCAGCTGACTAGTCATAAAAGGAAAGCGAGTAACTTGCTTATCTAACGGCATGTTTATCAATTTTATTCGAGTGCTGATTTATTTTACTGTTCATTGTATGAAATTCTCTGCAAAACAACGAAGTTGTTGAAACTTCCTGGCAGATTAAAACTGTGTGCCGGACCGAGACTCGAACTCGGGACCTTTGCCTTTCGCGGGCAAGTGCTCTACCAACTGAGCTACCCAACCACGACTCACGCCCCGTCCTCACAACTTTACTTCTGCCAGTATCTCGTCTCATACCTTCCAAACATTACACACAGGTTTAATCTTCCAAGAAGTTTCATATCAGCGCACGCTCCGTTGCAGAGTGAAAATCTCATTCTGGAACCAAGTTGTTCCTTAATATGTACCTTTGTCGCCTCAGGCAACTCTTTAATTAAATTTTTAGTTTTCTAATTCAGTTTCTTGTCTTCTTTACTCTGCTTGTGCGAAAACTTCGACATTAAAGTTGTCATGACAAACACTCAAAACTCGCGACCAGTCAACTGCATTGCAAGTATAATTAATATATCCGCCGTCCGCGGATAGGAAAATCTCAGAGTGTGAGTTATAGCGTTTTTATTTAAACTAAAGTCTTTCTTCAAAATTTACAAACAATATTCGTGAGGTAGGACTGATCCTCCAAGCCTATCAATAACTAAATCAGAGATTCTTCCAAACATAAACTGTCTGTAGTAACCATACAACTTCACCAAACCAAGCTCTGGGCGTCTCGCGAAGAGCGGCGCGGAGTCCACGTTGCCGTCACCTGAGTCCGAGGGCGAGTAGAGGCCCTGCGAGGATGGCTCCGGTACGCTGGCGGCGGTGGACGATGACGCGGCGGCTACGATGACACCAGGGGGCTCGCTCGGCGTGAACTGCGTCTCCAGTTTTTTTTCCCTTTATAGGAAAGATGTCCGCGGCTGTAGCGACCTCTTGCGGTTCCGTGGACGCCTACTGGTGGTCTCTGGGAAGCGTCTGTGTTTCCGGGACGACCGTCTAGGCTGACCCCTACTTGGTCCGGGGCCCGCTGTACCGGTCGGCTTCGCGGGAAGCGAGAGTTGCAGGCGCTTAGTCTGGACAAAGTAATAATAGTACGCTTCGCTGAACTTCCCCGGTAAGCTCCCGTAAAGAAAACCAGACACTACAATGGCCCTGCTGGTGTGTGCGGCGCTGGGCGTGATCTGTGACATTCGCGACAGGCGGCTCCGTGGCGCCATACGCTGCGCTGGCTCGTTAGCTAGCGCTGACCGTGTCTGTTTTTGCAGTGTCCCATCCCTCCCTCCCTCCCTCCCTGACCATGTCTCGGTGTTGAGACGAGGTACCCGCAGTAAGGTTCAAAAATGGTTCAAATGGCTCTGAGCACTATGGGACTTAACTGCTGTGGTCATCAGTCCCCTTGAACTTGGAACTACTTAAACCTAACTAACCTAAGGACATCACACACATCCATGCCCGAGGCAGAATTCGAACCTGCGACCGTAGCGGTCGCGCGGTTCCGGACTGTAGAGCCTAGAACCGCTCGGCCACTTCGGCCGGCCCGCAGTAAGGAGAGACTCATTGGTTGATCGGTCTGGACAGCTCCAACGGCCCCTGCCGGGAGTCGACTGGTGGACCTTCACATCGACATATGTTGCATTCCTCCCCTGCAAGGCCGCTGACGTTCTGAGATTGGTCTGCAGCTTGCAAAATTATCTCTTGCTGTTATGCAGAAACAGGAGGATAGTGGTCCCCACCACCATTTCAATTCTCTTCTCAGAAGGGTGGGCAAGTGGACAAAACGTCTTTCTCTGGCAGGCCCAGTTGGTGAAGAGACAGTTTGTCAGGAAAGCGTATGAAGTAACGTCCTGCCAAGCTGCAGAAATTCAGTCAGGGTCCCAACAAGGTTGTACAGTACTTTCACGGTACATCCTAAGTTGTGGAAACGTGAAACCACAACCCCAGCTATATTACCTGGAAACGAATGCCTGCTACCCTACGTGCTGCCATGGTAGTGCTTTAAGCATAGGATTTGACAGCCGTTGCCACTTCGTCTTCCCAGTTATATAGATGGATTAAGGACGGAAGGGGATGGCATAACTCTACTTGAATAAGAGTCGATCACAGACTCAATTAAATACAAGGTGTTCTCGACTCGCTTCCAAAAAACTGTGGATGGATAACGTATCATTATACTCCATTTCAATGATAACGTGGGCCTATTACTGTTTTCAGTGTAAACAATAAGAATGCTTACGATATAAAAATGTGTGACTGTTGTTAATGTAATATTGCATGACCTGTTTTTTATCTTCAATTGCAACAGAATTTCACACTGAAATTTTATTAGCCAGCACCAACAACAGAAAACATCTTGTTACCAGTCAATAAGTTACGAAGAATGGGAAACGTTGCCGATGAATCATTGACAGGGAGACCTCCTATACAACTACAGGCTCTTCAGTGAATCAGAGGAACAATCGCAAGAAGTCTGACTTCATCAGCTCATTGTTTAAACAATAAGTCAGATGTGCCAAAACCAACGATTATAAAAGTTTTACACTCTACGTTAAAGAAAAAGTGTACCACAATCAGATGCTTCACAAATTAGAAAACAATAAATACGCAACTCGACAAGTTGCGTGTTACGCCAGCTGGGGTAGCCGAGCGGTTCTAGGCGCTTCAGTCTGGAACCGCGTGAACGCTGCGGTCGCAGGTTCGAATCCTGCATCGGGCATGGATGTGTGTGTTGTCCTTAGGTTAGTTCGGTTTAAGTAGTTCTAAGTTCTAGGGGACTGATCACCACAGGTGTTAAGCCCCATAGTGCTCAGAGCCATTTTTTGCGTGCTACTAGTTGATAGCAGTTGCACACAATGAACACCTTATGCATCACATTTTTTTTTAGGGACGAAACCACTTCTTGCGTGGACGGAAAAGTCAAGAAACATAACTGCGTCACATGGGGTAACGAGCCACCTCACGCAACCAAAGGTACGACCACAGCTACAACCACAGCTACAACACGAAAGTAGTTCTGAGACCGTTGTGTTCTATCCGGATAGAGCACCCCCTCACCCTACCATCGTAGTAAAACAGTACCTAAAGAGAGGATTCGCCAATGATTAGCAGAGGTTCAAGAAGACTGTGGTCGTCGTGTTCATCTAATTTGACGCCTTCAGTGGACTGTAAATTACTGCCAATCAGTTGAAAATACAGGTTTATTAAACCTTGACCATCGTTTTGGCAGTTTCATCCAGTTAATTACAATTTAAAATACATGAGGTAAAAGTACTAGCTCTGCTGTAGGGCTACTACTTTTAATTTATGTATTGTACCTGGTGATTAAGTGTATGACACGCACATTTGCTACACAGAGTCAACTACTCTCACGTCGGATACATATAATTTGTGATACTATGTGATTCCACGTGCAATATCTTATAAACCGATATTTACAACTGGTTGGCTGTTATTTCCAATCCACCGAAGCTCTTGCATGCACAGTTGCCGAAGTGCAGCCATGTTAAAAAGCTTGATTTTGGATAGTTTTCGTGGGGACATAGAGGGTGGAATAGGAAACGAAAGTACAGAATTATCAGTAACTAGCTGTTCGAATCTAGGATGCAGCGTTGGCTATTGCATAAGATATGCTTGAGATTGTATTCAGGTCTATTCTTCAGTGATGTTAGCAATGGTTCGAGACAGACAGAGCCAATGTTGAAGTGCGATGAAATTACACAGTGTGTTCGGAACTTCCTGTTACAGACTTCGTAGCCGAGCGGTTCTAGGCGCTTCAGACCGGAACCGCGCTGCTGCTACGGTAGCAGGTTCGAATGCTGCCTCGAGCATGGATGTGTGTGATGTCCTTAGGTTAGTTAGGTTTATGTAGTTCTACGTCTAGGGGACTGATGACCTCAGATGTAAAGTCCCATAATGCTTAGAGCTATCTGTTACAGACTTGTAGGACTTTTAGAGGGGAAGTGATAACACAATATTTTGAAAAGGAATTTATATCCGGAAACGCACCATTTCCGTTCTACGACAGTCTCATTTCAGATGTGTGACGTGTGCATGTCTTCTGAGGGAAAGAGAAAAGTTCAGAGTTGCTTGTCTTGGTATGACGTGCACTGGGATGACGTGTACTGCTTCAGAAGTCACCTGATATCACTTAAAATGGTTCAAATGGCTGTGAGCACTATGCGACTTAACTTCTGAGGCCATCAGTTGCCTAGAACTTAGAACTAATTAAACCTAACTAACCTAAGGACATAAGGACATCACACACATCCGTGTCCGAGGCAGGATTCGAACCTGCGACCGTAGCGGTCGCCCGGTTCCAGACTGTAAGGCCTAGAACCGCACGGCCACTCCAGCCGGCGATATCACTTAAAGTTTTCCTTGATGCGAGATCTACTTTTCAATGCCCTTGTGGCTCCGATACAGTAAACACGGGTCCCTTTATGTTTTGGAGTAATATGAATACGTAATGTTTAAGTGTTAATACAAACAAATGTGCTTAAGTGATAAATAGATGTTTCGTTATGTTTACCTTCGAATTGTTACCTAATAACTGTACTGTGTCAAACTAAGTTCAATTCCTCAAGCAGAAGTGGATGAGTTAAACATCTGGAAACAGTAAGTTTCCTGGCATTGGTTGCTATTCAAAATATTACGTACTCGTTCCCCTCTACAAGTTCTAGAAGTTTGTGACGGGAATATCCTAACACCCTATATGCATACATCGACAATTAACATACATGCGTATTTTGTAAATGCATCTGTTATTTATTGGGAATGGGTCGTGACTGTATCATCACGCTGTATTTACATTTTCATAAAGGCTCACAAGCGTATTAACAATCAAGCCCACACGCTGAGCAGGGTAACGGTGACAAACCTGCCTGGATAACAGAAAGTTATTACTGGACCAGTAGTCGACGTTCGGTCACTCAGAAAAACAACACATCTCGGACAAAACAAATGAATAAATAAAACACGAAATTGAAGGCGAGCGAGCGAGATTACCTCAGCTGTGGCACGGAGGGGCAGGTGCTTGGGATGCTATCGTAATTACAAGCTGCTAGCGTGATTCCGGCTGACGTAATTGTCACAACCACCGAGAAACCAAATACGAGGGCTGTCCAGAAAGTAAGTTACGATTGATCGCGAAATGAAAATCACAGTGAAAATCAGAAATGTTTCATTTGTACCAGTTAGCTACACCTTTCAGCTACTTCTCTACGTAGTCACCGATCTGACTCAGACATTCGTCGTAGCGTTGTACCAACCTTCCAATACCCTACGCTGGCCTAAAGCTCGTTGTCTGTGCCAAAATGTTGTCTTCATAGCCAGCGGTTCGTTTGAGCAGAGATGAAACTCAGTGGGAGACAATTACGGGCTGTATTGTGGATAACCAAACATTTCCAATTGAAACGATGCAGGGACATCTTCATTGCTCCTGCAGAATGAGGCTGAGAATTGTCTTGAAGAAGAAACCGCACGGCAGTTATGTAATGTTGGTTGCTTAGCTTCAGGGGAAAATTCTCACCAGGGCCTCGTACTTGGTGGGAGACACTATTTTCTATAACATCATTACGCGCTCACTAAGAGCTCAGGAATGAAAAGAGCGACATAATTCTACCTAGAGTCATACTAGAGACACTGTCCAACACATCTTTGCAAACCTTTATCGGATTTTCATAGTCGTTTCCACTTCGCGACCGATCGTAACTTACTTTCTGGACAGCCCTCGTAAGTGACAGTTTCTGCTACTAACTGACCGAGTGAGGCGCCGCCGTGGTCAACGCTCTGGACTCGCTTTCCGGAGGAAGGTCGGTTCGAACTACCGTCCGGCCATCCACACTTACATTATCTGTGATTTCCCTAAATAGCTTAATGTAAATTACAGAGTACTGCTTGTTTCCATTCTCATCATTCTAAAAACTGAGCTTGTGCTCCGTCTCTAATGTCCTCGTTGTAGAACGATCGTTAAAATCTAGTGTTCCTTCCTTCCGACTAATGACAATCTGTTATCTGTCTTTGGTGCTTTTAGCGCTCAATTAAACTGTCTCAGCAAGGCAGCTAAATTGAAAGAGCAAGTAATATATTAGCCGGGAAATGGGTTCAAAATGGTTCAAATGGCTCTGAGCACTATGGGTCTTAACTTCTGAGGTCATCAGTCCCCTAGAACTTAGAACTACTTAAACCTAACTAACCTAAGGACATCACACACATCCATGCCCGAGGCAGGATTCGAACCTGCGACCGTAGCGGTCGCGAGGTTCCAGACTGTAGCACCTAGAACCGCTCGTCCACCTCGGCCGGCACAGGGAAACGGGTTTTGATGCCATAAGAGACCAGGTTCCAGTGACACAGAGCTCTTGCTGAAGGGGTCCATTTAACATCGATGTCTGTATCAGTGCATCATTACTGCGTATTTGGTATTTCTCATTCGCATCATGCATAAAATCACTAATTAAATTATAATCTAAGTCTGGTTAATATCATGGCCAGCGTCAAAGGCTTGTTAATTTTTAATTAATTATGGTATGGTACTAATAATTTGCCATTTCTGGCGAGTGTGGATTCCTACCGCGTTTACAAATTTCCGTTTCACGCTTCGTCACATTTTTGTAATTGCAATCAGTCAGCACGCTTGAGAAGGAGAAAGTAACTGATAAAAGAGAAGTAGTTACTGTTAATGCAGTTTGCTACCATTCGTATGTCTTGTATAGTTATATTTCATTTTATTTAAAGACTTTATACATAAATAAATATAAAAAATTTTGTACCTGAATATCTAGGTCCCTCAACCCGCTCAGGTTCTGGCGTCCGCCAGGACGTTCTCATAGTACACATCCTTCGGTCACGTTCTTCGTAGTTTTCACAATACTACAGCAGTACGCTTGCGTATCTTCAAACCGCCACTCGTATAAACAGGCACCACGCTTTCCATGCCGTGAAGAATATCGATTCAGAGCTGTCTATAGTTTCCTTGGGATACCAAACCCATTCACACGTTTAGCAAGGCTAGAGATAAGGTGCGAATCCGCTGGAGAAAACTTCTACCAAAGCTCTTTCCATTCTTGGCACACATCATGTTCAATAGGCGCATGTTGCGTTGTCCAGGGTGGTCTTCTGAATCTACGTCTGCTGGCAGGTAGATTCAGTAGCTGATTACGTAGAATGAGTTCTAATGAGTAGCATTCTTTTGAAGCTCTCTTACAGCTGCTGCTATTCGTCTAATTGATTGTGGTGTAATATTATATAATAAAGCCAGCGATGGACGTGGTGTTCATTTAATAGTGCCACTAATTATTCTTAGAGGTTCACTTAGTTTGAGCATGTGCACGATTTTTCCATAATGGTGGATAGTTCTCTGCTATATAGGAAACCAATGTTCGTATTGCAGTGCCTCATCTTGTCCTATCTAGTTTCCTAATAATATCAGTTCTAGTGTTCAGCTGTTTTGCAATCTTTCCTATGTGGTTCTTAAAAGTAAAGGTCCAGTCCAAAACGACCCCAGGTATTTTCGGTGCGGGTCGTGTGCCAGAGAAAGTTCTTTGAAGACCACAGTTATTAAATTGATAAAAAATTTAACTCCGGTGTAGATGGATTTTCTTTCAGTCTTCAGTTCTTGAAGTAATCAGCCATTACGTGAAAACCATTAGTGAATGCTACTTCACTCTCTTCCAAAAGTCCTTTTTAATAAGTTAGTGCTAGATCATCGGAAAATTGGATCATTTTTGCATTTGTATGAAGATATGGCCGATATAAACAGTGAAAAGGATTGGTGATAGCATATGGCCTTTCGGCTGTCCATCTTTCAACCCTTGCTATCTACTACCCTTTTCTCAAAGAAGTAATTAGAATCACCTGTCGCTGATTATACAATTATTATAATTAGTATTTCGTATGGTACGATTTCTGCAAGATAGTGGAAATGGGTCGGAGCACGCCACTGCCTGTCGCTGGATGATGGGAGGGACGTGTGCATGAATGGCTCTTAATGACAAAGTAACAACAATTATTGATCATTTGCAATACATTAGTTGTGGGCCCTCTGGAGGAGATTCGCTTCCGCTCGTAGTCTTCTCGGCAGCGAAGACGGTGGCCGGCGGTCGCTCACACGGGCGCCCACCACGGCGACTGTAGCCGCGCTGGCTTTAACGAAGCTGCTGCTTCAGCGGCTGTGCTATTGTCCTGTTGGGTTGAACTGCGGCGGCTGGAACCACACGCCGTGGGCCTCGGCTGTGGTGGCGTTTGGGGGGCGTGGCAGCGGGACAGGTCAGTGTCTTATCTCATCGAGCATCCCAGGCTGCGGTTGTCTTGTGTCGGCGGCCAAGGTCACGGCATTTGTGGAGGCAGCGTCCTGGGACGCTGGCGACAGCGCGTGCACAACGCACCCCGAGAGACGACTCCCGAGACAGGCGGCTGCCTGTTGACGGTTGTTACGACACTGAATATTACGGTGACTGCGATGGCAGTGACGACTATGAAGTAGTAGCGGCGTTAGGTGACACAGGCTCTGCGCCACTCCAGCGCCTCATTATGGAAGGTATAGAGATGGGGCCCCTCCACGCCCGCACCAACGTGGTGACCAGACCAAAACTTCTACTGTCTCCTCCGTCAACATGTTAGTTACCTAGTAAGTAGATCACAGGACTCTGGGCTGTCATGTTATCCGTGCGTCTGGGTAAGACTACGCATTAACACGGTCCATCACGTGGTAGTGGACGAAACGCGAGTGAGGGTAGCAATTTGAAGAGCAGAGGGAAAAAAGTGCCAAGGCTCGTGCCGTGTGAAAAAAACCTCTGCGACAGTGGGATGGGTAGTAAGAGCA
Organism: Schistocerca piceifrons; assembly: GCF_021461385.2. Classification (NCBI taxonomy): domain Eukaryota; kingdom Metazoa; phylum Arthropoda; class Insecta; order Orthoptera; family Acrididae; genus Schistocerca; species Schistocerca piceifrons. The sequence goes on along the minus strand of NC_060138.1, from coordinate 871,657,078 downwards.
GTAGTGGCTTACTAGCTGCGATAGTTCATGCAAGGTTGGATTTGTTAGTATGGGTATCATGCATCATCACCGTGGCAAGCGATGGCGATGTATCCCAGTTGCTGCAGCCGCTACATTCTTGGAACAATCAAGATCGTTATACAGTAGTGGGAGATCGGCCATAGATCATCTCACCGTGTGTGTGTGTGGGGGGGGGGGGTGGAGCTTGTCTGCATGCAGTGTACGGTACGGCTTCCCTGCGTGGTGCCAGTTATTCGGCAGTGTGTTGCAGCTGGATATCCAGTAATGGCGTCTGATTTGTACCGTTGTGTTTGCGTGTGCTTGGCCATAGATGTTAGGTCCTTACAAGTATGTCTTTTGGTCTTTTATGTTTCCATCTATGGTTGTGGTCGTAGTTCCCCAGATTCAGAATAAACGGGTTCTGCGAATGTCTGGAGTTTCTGTGTAGTCTTGTGGTGAGTTTGTAGATTACCTCCGTGAGAGTCTCAAGCCGGTATTCCCGGTGAAGGTCCTCGATGCATGTGTATCGTGGAGCATTGCTTATGATTTTGAGCACTTTGTTTTATGTGAGCTGCAGACGATGCAGGCATGTAGGCGCAGCGTATCCCCAGACAGGAGCTGCGTACGTCATCATGGGTCGAATAAGTGTCATGTACATGGACCTCGACACCCTTCTGTTCAGTGTGCTAAGCCTGTTGAGCATAGGGTAGAGCTGTTTGAGCCTCGCGCTTGCTCGGTTGATCATGTGTTGTATGTGGTCCCCCCCCCCCCCCCCCCGAGTAATTTCCGGTCCAGCCAGACACCGAGGTATTTGACTTTCTCACGGAAACGTACTGGGAGTGCATGTAGAATTATTGGTCTGCAGTATCGGTGTTTGCGGAGTTGCTTCGGTCTTCTAGTGAACAGAACGGCTCCGCAGTTGTCGACGTTTACTCTAACACGCCATTTCGCCATTTCTCCAACCAAGGTTCTGCCACTCTGAGTGCAGTCTGTAAGCGTGACGTAATATTTGATGATCTTGCGCGAGGATGGCTGTGTCATCCGCTTAGATTGCCATGGTTGTGTTGTGTGTGGCTGGGAGATCGTTTATGTAGAGGTTAAACAGTAGGGGCCCTAGGGATGCTTCCCTGGGGTACTCCCGCGTGAATACCGTGTTGTGTTGATTGTTTTCCCTGCATGTCAGTGTTGAAACTCCTGTCTGTGAGGTATGAGTGTATTAGACGCACCAGCCCGTCGGGGAATCCCGCGCCGCTGAGTTTGCGAATGAGACCGTTATGCCATAGACGGTCTAAAGCCTTTTCGATGTCCAGGAACACCGCCCCTGTTGCTTTGTTTGTGTTGAAGCTATGTGTTATATGTTCAACGACCCGTAAGAGTTGTTGTGTTGTGGAGTGGTGATTCCTGAAGCCGAATTGCTCCGGTCTCATGACGAAGTGGCTGCCGGTCCTTAAATACTGCTTTCTGCCACTAGTGTCTGCAGTTCTTCTTCCAAGTAGGTCGTTCGAATATTCTGAAGTTGCTAAGCTGGCGTAACTGACTGGATTACCGCCCTCGATGCTGACGACATGGCATGTGGCGAACTCCTTCTTGTCACTGTAAAACTGCTACCCTTAACTAACTTCATCGCTCTAACCATTCGACCCTCTACGGTAGCTATTGCTATACCTTAACGTAAGACATGACACAGCCTCAAATTATTATCCACATCTGTTGGGCGTCAGCAACACTAAAAAGTACAGTGATTACATCGGACATCACAGTGTTTGTATAAAGTATGAGTCATGTTACACACACAAAAAATACGTATATATATATATATATATATATATATATATATATATATATATAACCCTGAAGAATTTCAATGCCTACACACATGTGGTTATGGAAAAGTAATAGAGGGTACACATTTAACGTTAGGCCTAAGAGCTCGAGACTAACATCACCAGGTGGAAATCCTAGCCATACCAACCCAACTAATAAGCCGGCATTCTGAATGTAATTATTTACGCGTACTCTTGATACGTCATCCGAAAAATTAAGTATTTAACTGTTACGACAGTATGCAAACACATTGTAACGTCCCCTTGGAAAAATTTATTAATTACTCTGCTGGAAAACCTCTACGTTATTTGATTTTCAAACAGCTGAGCGAAACTCAACGTACTTTTTCTCTTTACTTATTCTGATCATCACTAAACAGACACACAATATTTTTAGCGCAGCGCAGTCTAACTTTCAGAAATCCATATAAAAGAATGGCCCTGACTAACAATAACCTATATATTTCATGAATCACTTACCACACAAAAATCTTCGTTACTCGAACTACTGCAATATAGTTAGCGCCAATACTACCAGCTAAATAAAAGATTCTGACTACTGAAGGTACTAACTACTGATAGGCATAGTTAGCAAATGAAAGAGTTTGATGGAGAACAAACAATGTATTTACCTTAATAGTGTTCAAAAGTCATCATATATATATATATATCAGTTCATGACATCCAGTCTTACAAATTTACTGTCTCTAATGGACACACGTCCAGATCATCCGCTCTCAAAACTCTGCCATCTCTCTTCCCACATCCACCACTGCTGGCGGCTCACTTGCAATTGCACAGCGCTATGCGCTGTTCACATTCAACTGCCCAACACTACAATAGAGAATATTCCAACAATGCAAACCAGCCACAGACTGCACACAGCACAGTTCATACAGAGCGCTAGGTGCCGTTACCAACATAAAAAACCTAAACAGCCTGCTTACAACATAAAGGGTGTTCAATTTGATGCTGTGTATTGTTCAAATGGTTCAAATGGCTCTGAGCACTATGGGACTCAACTGCTGAGGTCATTAGTCCCCTACAACTTAGAACTAGTTAAACCTAACTAACCTAAGGACATCACACACATCCACGCCGGAGGCAGGATTCGAACCTGCGACCGTAGCGGTCTCGCGGTTCCAGACTGCAGCGCCAGAACCGCGCGGCCACTTCGGCCGGCTGCTGTGTATTGTAATAGCCTATCGTTTGTCACCAACAGTTTCAGAGATGTAAAGATAATGTACCGCTACAAAAATGTAATCGATGGTACTGATTCGCAGGTATTACAAATGAGTGGTCTTAGTTGAGGGTAAGTGATAAAATAGCTGCTGCAATCTGAAATAGGGTGCCAAGGCTCTTAAAACGTTTACCCGCCAGAACAAAGTCCCCATAAAACTTTTACAGACTATATTTTCTGAACTCATCTACTAAATAACAGCAATATATAATGAAAATATACTTTTTTATACACCATTGATGGTGACAGTGACGTAAGATTACCAAAGAAGATGACAGAGTCAAGATCTCAAAAGTAAATTTTTTGATAAAATTACTTTTCATTTATCGGGTTCACAAAATTGCAGGAGTCACACAAACATAGTTATAGATATAAAATATTGAAATTTTTCACCAGATTGTAAGATTTCGATCAAACACACATGTTGCATTCAGAATGAAGGGTGATATTAAATGTTTTCGCATCGAAATTGTGTGTATCACAAACATGACACTTCAAAAATTAAATTATTTTCATATCTGATCTGTCTGTAAAATTTATTAAAATACTTCAGTTATTCGCAGTACTTAAATATATGATAGGTTAGCAGACGATACTGTATCATTCTCTGTGCCACGCATTAAATTTATCAAAATGCGTAAAAACTGCTTGTAAAGCAAACACGTATGTATTTCTGCGGGTCTAATTTACTATATAAAGTGCATTGAGAGCTAAGTAAACAATGGCAAAATGATCACAAGAAACAATGCATCCTTACCTTTTGGAATGCGTAGCATAATGATCAGAATGCTAACGCTTTCTGTTGATACACCAAATTGTGATTGTCCAATGAAACCTCTGGAAAAGTGCAGGTGCTGGAGGCGTTTCCCTGATCTTCTTCCCAGTTCTTGGTTCTGTCCAGAAGGGTTTTATGTAATGTAGTACGTTCTTCATTATTTGACTGTGTAAGACTTAATGGCCTCATATGTAACAAATTTTCCGCCATCTTTGACACTTAAATATCACACAATCCACCATCTTGGCTGGGGTTCGTGATGTCTCAATGATGGCATAATACATAAAATGGTGTGGCCTGTGACGTCAACGTAAATAGAATAAAACTCTTTCACTAGATGTGCAAGATAGTACATTGACATTGTAATGGCAGTTCTTACCCTAAATATTGTTGGCATTTTCCAGCAGACAATATACGTAGTATTACACAGCTGTAACAACCATACTTCATTCTGGGAACCACGTTTTTGAGGAACTCTGGATGCATTTCAGTGAAAGTAGCTGCTCATCACGTGTTAGCTGGTGTGAGAGCTCTGGATGGGGAAATACCTGAGAGCGTTTGTATCTTAACTGTGACCTCACAAGTCTAGTGTGCTTCTTGTTCATAATTGCTTTAAAGTTCTTCAGTATGTATGTCGCAACTTTGTTAAGAGTGACGCTGCTTTGGTATCTCTTAGGCCTAGAATCGCACCATATTTCTTCGTTAGTTGCCTAACTTCGCGACTCCAATGGGTGAAATCCAGATTCACTATAGGTTTTTACCAGATCCTTCTTCAGTGGTCATTTAGAGTTTGAAGAATCTCATCTGCTGTTTTATTTGATTTTGTAAGTTGATGTGTCTCGTACATCTCACTGGCTTCTCAGCGTTAGTAAATCTGTCATAGTTCTTAACTTGCTCAATAATGAATTCAACAATCTCGTCGAGTTTATGAGTGTATTGTTGCTAGTGTATGTTTGACTAAAAATAGCTGTTATCTACGGCAGACAGCGCCTATGTCACATAAGCACACAGACGGAGTGTGGGACCTGTACTGATCAGAAAATCTGCGTGTAGAATGCAGATATAGTATGTGCAGAGGGTGTCCATCTACACAGTCGTGTGGAGACTGGGTTTACAATCGATCACCAAATGAATAGTCGACAATGAGCACTTTGATTCGAGTATTAGCACTTGCTTCAAATTTGTGTCCGCTGTTATAGAAATATGAAGTAAACAGTGCACAGATTGGTGAATCAGCTCTGGAAAACAACAAGGTGCTGGAAATCATAAAACTCCTATCTAATACCATGAAAACTTTACGGAGAACGAAACGCTTCGTTCCACTAGATTACAACTGCTGACCATATATAATAGAACATCAACGTTAACGTTACCAGAAATGTCACCATTGTATAGTTTATCACGGAAAAAATCTCTTGCTTGATGAATTGCGTGGTAAACAGATGGATGGATGTGAATGCAATCGGTTTAGGTCGGAGGATCTGTTTCCGTATAGGAATGTAGATTTTAAATGCCACCTCCGGTAATTTCCAGTCGTGTTTCGGCGCTCATCGATAAAATTTATTAGTCCTTTGGTTTCCTTGGCCGGAGAACAGTAAGAAGAGCTACATCCTGTATCTCCACCATAACATTTGAGTGATTCGGGATGGAGACTTCATATTTTGTTGATATCAAGAACATTATAGATGTAATACTTTTCCTGCACTTGACGAGCAGCACATATGAAGTTGAAGTAGTTTAGTGAAACATCGGGAGACTTAAATCAGGAGGGACGAATGGGATTTGATTCGTTGTCGTCCCGAATCCGAGTCCAGTGACTTAACCACTGTCGGAGTTGACTTAGTTAGGGGACAACATCTATCTGATATCTTTTCACCAATTTGGTCCTCACCCTAGTGAGCCCTGGCAGAATAACACCAAGCGGTGTACGTTTTAAGCATTCTTCCGATCAAATTCTGTAAGTTGTGGAACCCCGCCGAACAGTCATCCCCATCACACCATACCTGCACCGTGGCCGCTGGGGAAGGCAGAACTACGATTTACTACCGTGGTAACTCTCGCAGTGTTTGTTGCCTGTTAGTGCAGCGACGATACTCTGACTGTACACAACCTAGAAACTCCGTAAAAAGAACTTCTGAATGCGACTGCACATTTTTCTGTCATGTGAATATCTCTAGAATGAGGAAGAATACGCGATTGTGTTTTTTGAATGTCTTTACTACTACATTTACGACCCTTTGTCTTCAGAACTACTATAAGGCAGTTACGACATAACTTTTAATTCGTGTATAAGAGGAAGTAACAAAACAGATCGACTGCGTACGATGAAAAATACACTGCAGCCGGTTGTGAATAGCTGCAAACGAAATCAGTGTGTACCAGGCGTACAGCCAGCAACTCATAAAATAATTCTGACGCAGGTGAAGTTTCAAGCCCTGCGTCTCACCCACCAGAGAAAATTAAATTACTGTTCTCTCTCACACATTAAACAGTACGAATGGGATGTATATTAAATATAAACACGAATGCAGTTGCAAATTGAGAATTAATTAAATGTCAAGCATACGACGAAATTTGAATGATATCAATTACGAGAAAATAAAAGCAAAAAATTTATCAAAGCGTACATAACCTCATTAACTTCAAGATGACACACTTTTTCAGCGGATTCTTTATGAATGAGAAGCTGTGAGCAGCAGGATTTCAGAAAAATTCTAATTTCTTCCCTGTTCAAAACTTCTGTTTGTCAGAGAATGTGACGAACCACTTGAAATTGGAATGGTAGAGCAAATTGCTCATAGAACGTTTTCATAGTGTTTTCGCAAATAAAAGGAAACTTTCTAGCACTGCATGTGTACAAAATTTATCGTTTTCATAAATTATTAAAAATAAAGCTACAACTGTTTTTCTTCCAATAGCACGCTAAAACACAAACTTTCATCTAAAACTGGATTAGCCCTTCCACCTTCAGTAGCTCTGACTCCAGAGCTTTTATGATTAAAGAAACAGGAAAGCGTCAGGACAACAGCTTTATATCGCTCCATAATACATTTCAAATGGAATGTTTTACATAGCAAACACCTTAACTGAACGTTATCAGACTCATACCCCAGTGTGTCAAATACCTTATGTGAGCCTTTATTCGGTGTCTTTAAACAGAAGGAAACCTTTTCTACAGACGAATAATAGCGTGACTTCAATATTGGTGCCTTTTGCGTTTGTCTAACGTTGCTGGATCTTTTCAGCTGGACACAGTGTCACGGTATGTCTAGAAGACGAGTTCGTGGAAGTTACACTGGTCTTCCGAAATTTCCGCCATATTGTGCAAAGCCTCTTTAGTTTCTTCCTTCGATGTGGCTATTAATCATATCCGTAATTTTGAATAGAGGATAAATACAAAGTACAGTCGAGCTCAAAAGTATCTGAACGACCTGAATTGCATTTTGCCTGATTTGCATGCAACCCACATAATGCAGCTGCCTAGCGGGTCCTCTAATCGCTCCTTGGTACAGTCGTTTGACTACTGAAAATGGTTCCAACAAGTCACCACTAGAAAACTCTGCTCTGTATCGCAATAACTCAAGATGTAAAGTAATACCACGATACTACAAATATCAGCTGACACCTTATCACAGATAAGACTGTCCTTAAGGCTTGTAAGCTCACATTTATTGCAATAAATGACATACCTGAAATGCTACCACTCTCATTATTACGTCAGATACGTAATGCACGTAGTAAGGTAATCGTATTCATAATTTCCTCTTCAAAGTAACATACCACACTTGTTATTTAACACAAAATGACATTAAAAATGAAGTAATTCACGAGCAGCTAGTTGAGAGTATGTATGAACTTCAACTGACACGACGAATCGTCTTTTTCTGCATATGGATTCAAACCCAGACTAAGATTTCGTGACTGACGGAAACTGACAGTCAGTCCTGACTAGGCATAAAGAGAATGATATACCTCGATTTTAGACAGTATCAGTTAGCAAATATCAACTTTAAATTACATAACGTAAACATTTTTAACGGATGCGAATTCCTATCCAGCATCTATAGTCCCTTTTAATAAACTACGAGAGATGTTAAATATTGCTTCTTCACAAGTAACTTACTTGAAATGCCCTGAGGTAAAGCTTTGTGTTAGATAGGGATTCGAACCCACAACCTAACCGGATTATTATCGAAGCACAATCAAGTGTGGCATATCGGATTTTCTCGACAGTAGCTAGATGATTTAACTGAAATGACGAGACGAAACATCAGTTTTTTCCTTCCCAGGACATCAACCCGGAAGCTATCGCTGTTATATTCTAGAGAAAACGAACGTTAAATATGGGCTTGTTACATCAGCAGCGACATGTGAGCATGTTCGAACTAGAAATAATGTGACGAAGAGTTCAGTGCTGACTGGGAATCAAACCCCACACATACCGTTGTTGACTACATACAAAGAGACGTCAGATACCGAATTTTTTCTCCACCAGCAGCTCGGAATAACATCCTCGAACTTACAGTGATCTCTCAAATAGTCCTGTGTCTCACTGGGAATCAAAAACGTCAGATATCGTTAGTGTTGACAACGAATGAAAATACATTAAAAATCAAAATTATTATCCACCAGAAGATAGGTGTTCTCATGCTAGAGCTTGATAATACATAATGAAAACTTTAGTGCTGGGCCAGCATTCGAAGCCATTCACGCGCAATATGTGGAGATGTTGAGGAATCTGCAGTTTTGAACAAACAACAAATTGTAGTCGAGCTGTATTGTCACGAAGGGATCAAATTCCGCGTTAAGGGCTGTCTGAGTAGCATTCCAAGTTCAGAACCAATTTTATCGACATACAGAAGCTCAAATAAAAAATGGAATAAGGGTCTTGTGACCCTACATAGCGTTTGTTTCGTCATTAGAAATAAATAACTAGTATAAGAAAGGTTACTGGTGATAGAGTTCCCACATTTCACCACTCCTGACTTTATTGTGGTTCAACCTAACGTCTACTTGGTAGAGAAGGAATATCATGTTTAATGCGAATTTCAGATCACAATGCCATTATATCTCCATCACTTTGCGTAGCAAGAAGAGAATAGAATCTGTCTCTCCCTATTAAAAACCATCGGCAGAAGTTGGAATCGAACCCAGACCATCATCGTCGGAACGTAGCATCAATCCATCAATCCAACTTTTTTTTTTTTTTTTTTGTCGGGCCTCCTTCCTCCCCTACAGACCGTCCTTCCGCTCGCCATTTGTGACTTCTTCGGCTAGCTTCTGTGCTATGTTTGTTCCATAAGAGATAGTTGACCAACGAAGTAAATGTGTACAAGTAAACAAAATCCCTTCTTTTGGGGTTGTGGAAAGAAAATAGGTCCGGTACATTCTTCCATCATTGTGCGGGAGCGGTTTTTATAGGAGAGGCAGGCATACTTCAGCCTGCTGGCGTCTCATGTTTGCGTCAGCAACCTATTGGTGCTGCTACACGAGGGCAAAGGGTAAACGAAATAGCCACCTTGTTGGCGTAAAAGGAATGAGAAACTTAATAGACAATTTCATGAAGAAAGAAAGAAAGAAAAAAAAAGTAATCCTGAGATTGTACAAAATATCGTTTAATCGTTCTTCAGCTCTGTCGGTAAGACAAAGTTCGGTTCAAGAAATTTGCGTAATTTTCTTTGTATTTCTTTTGTCGTTAGAGCTTTTGATGTTCTGTCATCAGGTACATCCAATAGTCTGCTGCACCCTTCGCCATAGCCGTTGAGATGTAATGGACTGTCAGTCCTTTGAGCCAGTGGGCTGACCTTCTTTTAGTGTTAGGATATGGCACGTCATCTGGCATAAGGACGTGTGTCGGTGTAATGGTGTTAGGTGACGTGCGGAGCACATGTGCTAGTTTTTGCCTGAAGAGATTCCACACGTCTTTCACATCGTCACAGACGAAGCGATGTTCTTCAGTGTCGACGACATTGCGGCTGGGACAGTTTGGTGTGTGTGCCAGACGTATCGCGTGCAGTTTAGAGTTGTTGTGGATTTCTCTATTGACTGTGAGGTACCACGTCGATCGCACATTGGATGGTAGATGGGGGTCAGATATGTTTCCCATATGTTTCCCAGTTATAATGTCGAAACTTGTTTTCTATTCGATTGCGCAATTTTCCTTGTAAACCTCCTTAACCTGATATATGTCCTTCTCCGGTATTCTATGGCGTACATAGCTGTATTCCACAAGAAAATGTTTATAGTGGTACAGCTCGTGGGAGATGTGATGCACATCGATTGGTGGATCTCTGCTGACTGGAGTGATTTCACGTAAGAGATGAGCTACTAAGGTCCGCGGTGATCGTTGCCACTGTTTATAAGTTTTGCTAACGTATAGCGCTTGCGCTTTAAGGTAGATGTGTGTTAGATGTAGCCCTCCACTGCGTGTCGGTAGCGTCAAGGTATCATATGAAACCTTAAATATCTGACCTCTGCTGACAAAATAACCAAGCGCTGCTTGCATTTTTTGTGCTATGGTTCGTGGCAGAGGCAGCACTTGAGCAACATAGTTTACTTTGGAGGTTATATAGGTATTGGCTAGTTGCACTTTTTGTATTGCATTTAAATTACGCATCTGTGATGTTTTATGCTTGCTCGTAATGTGGCAAGTAATTTTCTATAATTGAGAGCGGCTGTGCGGCCGATATTATTCGTATATTCTATTCCAAGGCATTTTATTTTTTCCACAGTGTTGATACGTCCAGCGGCTCTGATCTCTATGCCCCTACCAAGATTCATAATACCAGATTTATTGCGGTTGAGTTTAGCTCCTGACGCCAGTTCGTAGGTCGCCACAACTTCAAGTACTGTTGCCAGCTCGCTTTCGTCAGTTACAAGTACCCCTACATCGTCCGCGTAGGCTTGACATATGATCTTCTGTCCGTGTATATGTAGTCCACGGAGTTGCCGAGTCAGGGATACTAAGAGAAGTTCAAACGCAATCGCGAAAAGCGTCATGGACATGGGGCAACCTTGTCTTACCGAACTGTGAATATTGATCGGGTGACTGAGTTGTCCGTTGACACTGATTCTTGACGTGCTATTCGTCAGTATGTTTTTCACGGAGGCTATAATTTTCTGTGGGAAGTGCATGGATGTCATACACCGGAACAGGTACGAATGATTAACTTTATCAAAAGCTTTTTCAAAATCAAGCGACATCAGGGCACAGCGAATGTTGCAGGCTTCCGATATCGCTATAATGTCTCTGTAGTCGCATAAGGTCTGAAATATCGTTCTATTCTTTCCCACACTTGTCTGGTAAGCTCCCGTCACTGTACGAATAACTGAATTAAACCTTTGCATCATGATACGGGTGAAGATTTTATAATCACTATCGAGAAGTGTTATGGATCGAAGATTCTCCACGGTTTTGCCTCTTGGTGTTTTGGGGACTAAGACCACTGTACCTTCACAGAATTCCTTCGGAAGATCAGTGTCGGCATTTAGTATTTCATTGGAGACGAGTGTCAATTTAGCAATTATCTGTTCGCGAAAAGTTTGATAAAATTCAGCGGGTAGCCCATCTGGTCCAGGTAATTTATTCTTTGGACTCCTCGAGATGGCATCTTCGACGTCTTCTTCCGTTATTCTTGCTGCGAGCACATCAGCTTCTTCTGGAGTGAGTCGCTCCGTCGTCCTAGCAGTGAGAGCTTGCTGCGCTGTTTCATCTGTCTGTGTATTGGCCAGGAATTCACTAAAGTGTCGATGGATCTCGTCTCGTATTGCAGCTTGATCTATCAAGAGTCTCCCGTCTGAAGTTTTGAGTTCCGTCAGAATTTTCCGTTTTTGTATTTTGTTCTCTTGGAGGATGTGGTACATCGATGTTGTTTCTTCTCGTGTACCGTTCTGCAAACGCGTTCGTATTTTACAACCTTCGAGATGGTGTCTCTGCAGGGTGAGCAATTTTGCTTTTATTCTGTTGATTTGCCCATAGTTTGTTATGATTGTAGCATCCCGAACGCACAAGTCTCTCAGACATCTGAAGTAAAAGTCTAATGTCCGCTTCCGCCAGGCGACTTTTTCACGGGAGTAAGTTTTCATTGTCTTTATTATTGCGGGCTTCGCGCAGTTTAGCCACCAATTCAGCGCCTTACCGTACAAGTGGAACTTCCTTTCACATTCTGCCCAAGTGGTGTGGAAGGCGGCGTGACATCCAGGATCCGAAAGATGAGCAACGTTTAGCTTCCACTGACCTCTCGCCATGTAAGTTCCTTGTTTCTCTAAATTTATCGTACATATGTACGTGATATGATCAGAGAAAATAGTGGGCCATAGCTCGGACTGTAAAACGTGTCTCCTTAAATTGGATGTTGCGTAAATCCTGTCGATACGACTGGCAGAATGGCTGGTGATATAGGTGAAACCTAGCTGATCACCATGTTTTAGTTCCCAAGTGTCTAACAGATGGAATTCTCTGACGATGTTCTCCAGCTCCAGAGATTTGTTAAAATTTGGCGTCTGATCTTTGGGACTCAGCACGCAATTAAAGTCACCCGCAAATATTATTTGTTCAAATCGCACCGCGAAAAAGGCGGCGATGTCCTCCTTGAAAAATTCGGCCCTGCGGCGCTTGTTTCCGGTTCCTGACGGGGCATATATGTTGATAAACCTGGTGTTGTTTATCGCGACAACGAGACCTCTACTGTTCGGCAGTTTCGCCACGTCTGTAAGTAGGATCCCCTCTTTAGTCATAATCGCTGTGCCGAGACTATTGTCATTGTTAGGATTGATGACGGCGTTGTAGCCAGTGATGTCGTCCAAACGGATAGCCGTTACTTCTTGCAGCATTATGATGTCAATATCAGCGGCGTACAGAAAATCTTGGAGATTTCTCAGATTGAGGGTGCTGCTAATTTTATTTATATTCAAGGTCGCAATTCTGTACGCCTGCATGGACGTCATGTGGACTATACCGTGTCAGGTGGGATACTGTTTGCCAGGTGAAGTGGATGTTTGCTCTACTTAGAAGAAGTCGGCATCATCATTTTCTGCACGAGCGTCTTTGATGGTGGTCTGTTGCCGGGTGGACACATCTTGTCGACGGTAGGGTGCCGTCCGTCCTGAACGTTGTGGTATGTCAGCCATCCCTGCATCATGGCTTTGCTCCTCCATGTCATCCGCCCAATCTCGTGTGCACGTAACTTCCCGCGTGTCCGTTTTTGGTACAGGTGGAGGGTCATTCGGACTAGCTGTACCGCCTGCAATGTGGATTCCACGGTCGGGTTCAGTGTCCTCGTTTCGGGTCTTCGTTTTTGTTGTTCGATCTTTCAGAGGAGCTCTTGTGTCGTCTCCGCCAGTTCTTGGCCTATCTGTTTCGCCTTTTCACGCAAGATTGGCGCGATTTCTGCTGCTCCCTGACGGGCTATTCGACGTTTCTTCCGTTTCTTTGGTGAAACAGTTGTAGGCTGCTGGTCATTATCCTCCGATGTTGCAACTGTGTCCTCTTTGTGGTGCCCGATTTCTTCGAGTGGTTTGCACATGCCATCTTCTGCCGTCTTAGCCTGGTCTTGTTCTGCACACCTGTCAGTTTCCTCGTCTTGTGAGTGTGCTGGACCTGTAGCTTCTGTGCTGCTAGTATCCATGGCTACGGTAACATTTGGAACGTCGGCATAAGCAACTACCGCCCTGTCGAAACTAATATCTGGGGCGACGTCACTGCGAATTGCGGCGGCGTGCGTCACGGGTAGCGTGGCCATCTGACTAGGCGGGTCTCGCTCCCCAGTCGGCAGTTGCGTCACACGCCGTTGAACACACTGCGCGCGGACGTGATGGGTCGAACCACAACCCGAGCAGGTTCTCGGCTGGCCATCGTAAATGATGATCGCTCGATATCCACCAATCCAGAGATACGATGGGATATGTTTCAGCATGTCAATCTTAACTTGCCTGACTCCATTTAATACTGGATACTTGTGCAAGCTAGACCATTTTTCGGCGACATTGCTGATAATGGCGCCATAGTCTCTCTGTTTGTTGTTAATCTCCTCGGGCGTTATTTCAAAGGGGAGCTCAAAGATTCGAACCGTTCTTATTCCCATTCCGGCACGTGAAACCGTGACCTGCGCTATGTGTCCGTCTGAATGTTTGAATTTTGCCACCCCACCACATGTTTCTACAATTTGGTCGCACTTGTCAGAACTGTATAACTTAAGGAACTCAGTCGGACTGACAATCGACAGGTGAATTCCAATCAATTCATCCACTTTGATCTGAAAAGTTTCTTCGATAAATGCCTCAACTTCGTAAGATTTCGGTCGGGCGTAGTTCGGATCGAAAATCAACTTCAAAGTATCGCGTCGCGTTGTCTGTTCCATTATGTCATTCTAGAATGTGATCGTGGACTATGACTAAAGCAGAAAGCACGCACTCACCACACAGCGCCGGCCGCTCGCATCGACGATGTAAACACTGCAACAACCGCTCCGCACGTCCGCACAGCACGGCCGCCGGCGGCGGAATGTCCAACGGACCAAATCCTCCTCTGTGTGACTCATTTTTTCATCCTAACACCGTTGCGGCACACTCGATGAGAATTCTGTCACACAGGCAGCATGTTCAGTACATTCATTTACTTGGTTGACCGAATCGCCATGAACTAGCTGCCTCGGCTAACCAGTGCATATATTCGACTCTATTTTGTAATCACCGAAATAAAATCACATAACTGCCACCTACACAGAGCTGCTGACAGGGTAGGATGCAGAAATTTAAATAGGAAGTGTTCCTTTCCATTTGAGATACTCTATTGGGCTATCTGTTAGTCTAAAACGCCCTGTAGTGCATAAGAAAAGCTGTAACTGTCTGTCTCTCAGAAGTCTAGATCCGGCCATATGCATTATCTCACAGCACTGTGGAATGTGTAATTTCTGGAGGAACTGTTGTCGACTTCTGGAGTTGCTGTAGCTAGGTGACAGCTGGTAGCGTCACGCTAATTGTCGCGCACCGTAGGTGAAACGGCGCGAGTTCGATTACATTCGCTGCTACATTTTTTTACAACGCAATTCTGCCCTCTGCTGAAGTTACCAATTTAATGGAACTTTGAATATAATTCCCTTCACTTCTCAACCCAAAATAGCTTCATGTGGAAAAAGGGCTAACTTCTGCGACATTTTGTTCTTTTCAGGTTTAATAGACGGATAGGCAGCAGATGCATCTCGAAGCTTTTGTATTATGTATAGGGAGAGCGCACCGAGCCAAAATAGTCAGAAACGTTTTTCTACATTAGCTGTCGTCTGGTAGCGGCATTTTATTCTCCTTCAAACCTTGTTTGACAGCTTTAACTCAGAGCAAGCTTACTACATGCATGTAATCAGTAAACTGCATGTGCATTGACAGACTGTTAGAGATAACATCAGAGAATTCGCGTATATCGTTGATGATTACTTTCCTTCTCATGTTTAGTATTGTATTAACAACACTAAAAGAAACCTTACGAAAATTGTGCACTGTATTATAAGAAATGAAATAAAACTACCCACGATAACCTTACGACGAAAGTCTGTTTTGATAAAACTGACTATCTGTACACAAGCGTGCCTCTATCGGCACGAATTAGTAAAATACTACTCACTTTGATTTGGATTAGGTCTGTGTTTAATTGTTATGCTGTGTCATTCTCAACAGGTATGCAAATGTGGCATTTCATAAATAAAGTTATGTATTCCTAGAGACCCAAAATTTGTTTGTCACCAGCGGGAAGAGGCGTTACCTGTTGTGCAGCATTGTGAGTATTTCACCATTGCACTATTAGCTGAAAGTATTTTCTTGGGATTTCGTTATCGATGTTTGAGCTGACTACTTGTAGCTCTTTCACAGAAGAGATAAAAACGTTACATTCATAGAGACTGGAACCGCGAACCATAACAGCCTCTTTTTCACAGGTCAGCGCATCACCACAGCGCTAGCGAAGAGGTATGTGCTGCACTTTCCTCTTACGAGACCAATAGTGGCTAGAACTCGTCAACCGCTATTTAAAGGACGAGTTCAGTTGCGATTTCCACATGCAACGACTTTCCTGGGCTGAAAACCGTAAATTTACAATCTTTTGTTACATCTCAAGCGGTAATAATTCAGATTATTCAATGGAAATGACAGGAAAAATCAAGTGAACTTTGAGGCTTAATTCCGTGCACACCAGGAAGTAACACGTCGATCACTGAGTTGCCAAATTTACCTTGTCTTGTTGCCAAATCTCAGTTACAGTACTAGCAGGAAGAAGACGAACCGATGTGATCCTACAGCGGGCTGGGAAGTGACCATAGCTGGCGTCTCAAAGACGCGGCTGCTACAGCCTGGAATACGTAATGCGTTTGATTCGCATTTCTGTAACTAGGTTTAGGGACTGGAGCGTAGTTACTAATAATACTCAGAACTGAGTGCGAACTTAGCACCATAAATCAGTAACTCTCCTAGTTGTTTTTACACTTCTTGCGTAACTGTACTCGAAACTGGCCGTGCTGTTCTAGGCGCTTCAGTCTGGAACCGCGTGACAGCTACGGTCGCAGGTTCGAATCCTGCCTCGGGCATGGATGTGTGTGATATCCTTAGATTAGTTAGGTTTAAGTAGTTCTAAGTTATAGGGGACTGATGACCACAGATGTTAAGTCCCGTAGTGCT
Source organism: Schistocerca piceifrons (assembly GCF_021461385.2). Lineage (NCBI taxonomy): Eukaryota > Metazoa > Arthropoda > Insecta > Orthoptera > Acrididae > Schistocerca > Schistocerca piceifrons. Next base: position 871,640,580 of record NC_060138.1, on the reverse strand, counting down.
CAGAGCCATTTGAACCATTTGTACTCGAAACTAAGAAACTCAATAACTGACGTTTTCGTGCCTCGCCGATAGTCGAGCACACGAAACAAATAAAAATAGAAAACGAATGTGTGTGTGACTGTTTGTTTGTGTGTGTGTGTGTGTGTGTGTGTGTGTGTGTGTGAGAGAGAGAGAGAGAGAGAGAGAGAGAGAGAGAGAGAGAGAGAGAGAGAGAGAAGAGAGAGCGGGACAGAGAGAGAAATAAAGATAAAAAAGAATGACAGACAGGGTGAAAAAATGTTGTAAAGAAATTGAATGCTGGTATGTAAAGAAATCTTTCATTAAAATAACACGTTCCACATCACTACCAAGTGTCATATTCATGATCTATGGAACAAGTATTAATCTAATCTAATCATATCATTTTGCTGACAAGCTATTAAGAGTCATGAATTACCGATATTTTCGCCAATATTAGTAACCAAATCTAAACTTGAAAATAGAAGACGAGAGTTTTTGTAATAAACCGGGACTCCTATCATGACCCTTTTATCCTTGTTAACTAACCACGAAAGATGTCTGATATACCTCCATTCAGAAGCAACACTGTGAGTATGCATTTAAAGATGAATGCATGATGTGAAGTTCTGTGACGGAGGTACGAACCCAACATGTAATCGGATTGTTAACTAAGTAAAATCAAATGTTACATATCGCATTTTCTTACCAGCTGCTAGGTGTTTGGATCTAAAATAAGGCTTTATTTAGGAAATGCCACATTTGCATACCTGATGAGAATGACACAGCATAACAATTAAACACAGACCTAATCCAAATCAAAGTGAGTAGTATTTTACTAATTCGCGCCGATAGAGACACGCTTGTGTACAGATAGTCAGTTTTATCAAAACAGATTTTCGTCGTAAGGTTATCGTGGGTAGTTTTATTTCATTTCTTATAATACAGTGCACAATTTTCGTAAGGTTTCTTTTAGTGTTGTTAATACAATACTAAACATGAGAGAGAAAGTATCATTAACGATATACGCGAATTCTCTGATGTTATCTCTAACAGTCTGACAATGCACATGCAGTTTACTGATTACATGCATGTAGAAAGCTTGTTCTGAGTTAAAGCTGTCAAACAAGGTTTGAAGGAGAATAAAATGCCACTACCAGACGACAGCTAATGTAGAAAATACTTTTCTGACTGTTTTGGCTCGGTGCGCTCTCCCTATACATAATACAAAAGCCTCGGGATGCATCTGCTGCCTATCCGTCTATTAAACCTGAAAAGAACAAAATGTCGCAGAAGTTCGCCCTTTTTCCACATGAGGCTATTTTGGGTTGAGAAGTGAAGGGAATTATGTTCAAAGTTCCATTAAATTGGTAACTTCAGCAGACAGCAGAATTGCGTTGTAAAAAAATGTAGCAGCGAATGTAATAGAACTCGCGCCGTTTCACCTACGGTGCGCGACAGCGTGACGCTACCAGCTGTCACCTAGCTACAGCAACTCCAGAAGTCAACAACAGTTCCTCCAGAAATTACACATTCCACAGTGCTGTGAGATAATGCATATGGCCGGATCTAGACTTCTGAGAGACAGACAGTTACAGCTTTTCTTATGCACTACAGGGCGTTTTAGACTAACAGACAGTCCAATAGAGTATCTCAAATGGAAAGGAACACTTCCTATTTAAATTTCTGCGTCCTACACTGTTAGCAGCTCTGTGTAGGTGGCAGTTACGTGATTTTATTTCGGTGATTACAAAATAGAGTCGAATGTATGCACTGGTTAGCCGAGGCAGCTAGTTCATGGCGATTCGGTCAACCAAGTAAATGAATGTACTGAACATGCTGCCTGTGTGACAGAATTCTCATCGAGTGTGCCGCAACGGTGTTAGGATAAAAAAATGAGTCCCACAGAGGAGGATTTGGTGGTCGTTGGATTGATACTACGTTCCGACGATGATTGGTCTGGGTTCGGCTCCAACTTCTGCCGACGATTTTTAATAGGGAGAGACAGATTCTATTCTCTTCTGGCTACGCAAAGTGATGGAGATATAATGGCATTATGTTCTGAAATTCGCATTCAACATGATATTCCTTCTCTACCAAGTAGACGTTAGGTTGAACCACAATAAAGTCAGGAGTGGTGAAATATGGGAACTCTATCACCAGTAACACCCCCATGAACCATGGACCTTGCCGTTGGTGGGGAGGCTTGCGTGCCTCAGCGATACAGATAGCCGTACCGTAGGTGCAACCACAACGGAGGGGTATCTGTTGAGAGGCCAGACAAACGTGTGGTTCCTGAAGAGGGGCAGCAGCCTTTTCAGTAGTTGCAAGGGCAACAGTCTGGATGATTGACTGATGTGGCCTTGTAACAAAAACCAAAACGGCCTTGCTGTGCTGGTACTGCGAACGGCTGAAAGCAAGGGGAAACTACAGCCGTAATTTTTCCCGATGGCATGCAGCTTTACTGTATGATTACATGATGATGGCGTCCTCTTGGGTAAAATATTCCGGAGGTAAAATAGTCCCCCATTCGGATCTCCGGGCGGGGACTACTCAAGAGGATGTCGTTATCAGGAGAAAGAAAACTGGCGTTCTACGGATCGGAGCGTGGAATGTCAGATCCCTTAATCGGACAGGTAGGTTAGAAAAGTTAAAAAGGAAAATGGATAGGTTGAAGTTAGATATAGTGGGAATTAGTGAAGTTCGGTGGCAGCAGGAACAAGACTTCTGGTCAGGTGACTACAGGCTTATAAACACAAAATCAAATAGGGGTAATGCAGGAGTAGGTTTAATAATGAATAGGAAAATAGGAATGCGGGTAAGCTACTACAAACAGCATAGTGAACGCATTATTGTGACCAAGATAGATACGAAGCCCACACCTACTACAGTAGTACAAGTTTATATGCCAACTAGCTCTGCAGATGACGAAGAAATTGAAGAAATGTATGATGAAATAAAAGAAATTATTCAGATTGTGAAGGGAGACGAAAATTTAATAGTCATGGGTGACTGGAATTCGAGTGTAGGAAAAGGGAGAGAAGGAAACATAGTAGGTGAATATGGATTGGGGGACAGAAATGAAAGAGGAAGCCGCCTGGTAGAATTTTGCACAGAGCACAACATAATCATAACAGTTGGTTTAAGAATCATGAAAGAAGGTTATATACATGGAAGAACCCTGGAGATACTAAAAGGCATCAGATAGATTATATAATGGTAAGACAGAGATTTAGGAACCAGGTTTTAAATTGTAAGACATTTCCAGGGGCAGATGTGGACTCTGACCACAATCTATTGGTTATGACCTGTAAATTAAAACTGAAGAAACTGCAAAAAGGTGGGAATTTAAGGAGATGGGACCTGGATAAACTAAAAGAACCAGAGGTTGTACAGAGATTCAGGGAGAGCATAAGGGAGCAATTGACAGGAATGGGGGAAATAAATACAGTAGAAGAAGAATGGGTAGCTTTGAGGGATGAAGTAGTGAAGGCAGCAGAGGAACAAGTAGGTAAAAAGACGAGGGCTAGTAGAAATCCTTGGGTAACAGAAGAAATATTGAATTTAATTGATGAAAGGAGAAAATATAAAAATGCAGTAAGTGAAGCAGGCAAAAAGGAATACAAACGTCTCAAAAATGAGATCGACAGGAAGTGCAAAATGGCTAAGCAGGGATGGCTAGAGGACAAATGTAAGGATGTAGAGGCCTATCTCACTAGGGGTAAGATAGATACCGCCTACAGGAATATTAAAGAGACCTTTGGAGATAAGAGAACGACTTGTATCAATATCAAGAGCTCAGATGGAAACCCAGTTCTAAGCAAAGAAGGGAAAGCAGAAAGGTGGAAGGAGTATATAGAGGGTCTATACAAGGGCGATGTACTTGAGGACAATATTATGGAAATGGAAGAGGATGTAGATGAAGATGAAATGGGAGATATGATACTGCGTGAAGAGTTTGACAGAGCACTGAAAGACCTGAGTCGAAACAAGGCCCCCGGAGTAGACAATATTCCATTGGAACTACTGACGGCAGTGGGAGAGCCAGTCCTGACAAAACTCTACCATCCGGTGAGCAAGATGTATGAAACAGGCGAAATACCCTCAGACTTCAAGAAGAATATAATAATTCCAATCCCAAAGAAAGCAGGTGTTGACAGATGTGAAAATTACCGAACTATCAGCTTAATAAGTCACAGCTGCAAAATACTAACACGAATTCTTTACAGACGAATGGAAAAACTAGTAGAAGCCAACCTCGGGGAAGATCAGTTTGGATTCCGTAGAAACACTGGAACACGTGAGGCAATACTGACCTTACGACTTATCTTAGAAGAAAGATTAAGGAAAGGCAAACCTACGTTTCTAGCATTTGTAGACTTAGAGAAAGCTTTTGACAATGTTGACTGGAATACTCTCTTTCAAATTCTAAAGGTGGCAGGGGTCAAATACAGGGAGCGAAAGGCTATTTACAATTTGTACAGAAACCAGATGGCAGTTACAAGAGTCGAGGGACATGAAAGGGAAGCAGTGGTTGGGAAAGGAGTGAGACAGGGTTGTAGCCTCTCCCCGATGTTGTTCAATGTGTATACTGAGCAAGCAGTAAAGGAAACAAAAGAAAAATTCGGAGTAGGTATTAAAATTCATGGAGAAGAAATAAAAACTTTGAGGTTCGCCGATGACATTGTAATTCTGTCAGAGACAGCAAAGGACTTGGAAGAGCAGTTGAATGGAATGGACAGTGTCTTGAAAGGAGGATATAAGATGAACATCAACAAAAGCAAAACAAGGATAATGGAATGTAGTCTAATTAAGTCGGGTGATGCTGAGGGAATTAGATTAGGAAATGAGGCACTTAAAGTAGTAAAGGAGTTTTGCTATTTGGGGAGCAAAATAACTGATTATGGTAGAAGTAGAGAGGATATAAAATGTAGGCTGGCATGGGCAAGGAAAGCGTTTCTGAAGAAGAGGAATTTGTTAACATCCAGTATTGATTTAAGTGTCAGGAAGTCATTTCTGAAAGTATTCGTATGGAGTGTAGCCATGTATGGAAGTGAAACATGGACGATAAATAGTTTGGACAAGAAGAAAATAGAAGCTTTTGAAATGTGGTGCTACAGAAGAATGCTGAAGATTAGATGGGTAGATCACATAACTAATGAGGAAGTATTGAATAGGATTGGGGAGAAGAGAAGTTTGTGGCACAACTTGACCAGAAGAAGGGATCGGTTGGTAGGACATGTTCTGAGGCATCAAGGGATCACCAATTTAGTATTGGAGGGCAGCGTGGAGGGTAAAAATCGTAGAGGGAGACCAAGAGATGAATACACTAAGCAGATTCAGAAGGATGTAGGTTGCAGTAGGTACTGGGAGATGAAAAAGCTTGCACAGGATAGAGTAGCATGGAGAGCTGCATCAAACCAGTCTCAGGACTGAAGACCACAACAACAACATCACCAGTAACCTTCCTTATACTAGTTATTTATTTCTAATGACTAAACAAACGCTATGTAGGGTCACAAGACCCTTATTCCATTTTTTATTTGAGCTTCTGTATGTCGATAAAATTGGTTCTGAACTTGGAATGCTACTCAGACAGCCCTTAACGCGGAATTTGATCCCTTCGTGACAATACAGCTCGACTACAATTTGTTGTTTGTTCAAAACTGCAGATTCCTCAACATCTCCACATACTGCGCGTGAATGGCTTCGAATGCTGGCCCGGCACTGAAGTTTTCATTATGTATTATCAAGCTCTAGCATGAGAACACCTATCTTCTGGTGGATAATAATTTTGATTTTTAATGTATTTTCATTCGTTGTCAACACTAACGATATCTGACGTTTTTGATTCCCAGTGAGACACAGAATTATTTGAGAGATCACTGTAAGTTCGAGGACGTTATTCCGAGCTGCTGGTGGAGAAAAAATTCGGTATCTGACGTCTCTTTGTATGTAGTCAACAACGGGTTGTGTGGGGTTTAATTCCCAGTCAGCACTGAACTCTTCGTCACATTATTTCTAGTTCGAACATGCTCACATGTCGCTGCTGATGTAACAAGCCCATATTTAACGTTCGTTTTCTCTAGAATATAACAGCGATAGCTTCCGGGTTGATGTCCTGGGAAGGAAAAAACTGATGTTTCGTCTCGTCATTTCAGTTAAATCATCTAGCTACTGTCGAGAAAATCCGATATGCCACACTTGATTGTGCTTCGATAACAATCCTGTTAGGTTGTGGGTTCGAATCCCTATCTAACACAAAGCTTTACCTCAGGGCATATCAAGTAAGTTACTTGTGAAGAAGCAATATTTAACATCTCTCGTAGTTTATTAAAAGGGACTATAGATGCTGGATAGGAATTCGTATTCCGTTAAAAATGTTTACGTTATGTAATTTAAAGTTGATATTTGCTAACTGATACTGTCTAAAATCGAGGTATATCATTCTCTGTATGCCTAGTCAGGACTGACTGTCAGTTTCCGTCAGTCACGAAATCTTAGTCTGCATGACCTGGGTTTGAATCCATATGCAGAACGAGACGATTCGTCGTGTCAGTTGAAGTTCATACATACTCTCAACTAGCTGCTCGTGAATTACTTCATTTTTAATGTCATTTTGTGTTAAATAACAAGTGTGGTATGTTACTTTGAAGAGGAAATCATGAATACGATTACCTTACTACGTGCATTACGTATCTGACGTAATAATGAGAGTGGTAGCATTTCAGGTATGTCATTTATTGCAATAAATGTGAGCTTACAAGCCTTAAGGACAGTATTATCTCTGATAAGGGGTTAGCTGATATTTGTAGTATCGTGGTATTACTTTACATCTTGAGTTATTGCGGTACAGAGCAGCGTTTTCTAGTGGTGACTTGTTGGAACCATTTTCAATAGTCAAACGACTGTACCAAGGAGCGATTAGAGGACCTGATAGACAGCTGCATTATGTGGGTTGCATGCGAATCAGGTGAAATGCATTTCACGTCGTTCGGACACTTTTGAGCACGACTATACATTAGGTAGGCCGAAATTCATAATAAGAATAGTTCTTGTTAATTACTTTTTCTCTCCTCATTCAGAGGACGAAACCAATGAACGAGGACAGTTTATTAAATAACACCATTCAAAGAGATTAGACTCATCCGCCTGTTCGCCTGGCATTAGCACAAATCTAATGTCTGGAACTATAATCCGCGATTATGTGAATTTTTGGACATAGAAGTATAAGTATTGTTCATATTAACATGAAATTATTAACATTCTGCCTTCCGGCGACACCGCAGTGGTGTCGTGTGCATAGCATCGCTCAGTGGCCGGCGAAAACACAGTGGTATCGTGAGCATTGCATCGTGCAGTGGTCGGCGACTGCATCGCGTATTATATCAACATACAATGTGTATTGCCATATATGGTATTACGATGCAGTAAATGCTTCCCTCAGGGAGGATTTAAGTAAATTTGACCGTGAGTTACCCAATGGGTTTGGCTTATCGAACCTGAATTCAGTAATACAGAAGAAACTAGAAAGCTAAAGATTGAAATTTGGAAAATGTTTTAAGTAACAAAGTTTACTTAAATGAAACAGAAAACGGTCACCAGCCTATTTAGGCACAGTAATGTGAAACATTACTTTTGTTGTTGTTGTTGTTGTTATTGTTGTGGTCGTCAGTCCAGAGACTGGTTTGATGCAGCTCTCCACGCTACTCTAACTTGTGCAAGATTCCTCATCTCCCAGTACCTACTGCAACCTACATCCTTCTGAATCTGCTTAGTGTATTCATCTCTTGGTCGCCCTTTTAGATTTTTACACTCCACGCTACACTCCAGCACTAAATTGGTGATCCCTTGATGTCTCAGAACATGTCTTACCAACCGATCCCTTCTTCTAGTTACGTTGTGCCGAAAATTTCTCTTCTCCCCAATTCTGTTCAATACCTCCTCATTAGTTATGTGACCTACCCATCTAATCTTCAGCATTCTTCTGTAGCACCACATTTCAAAAGCTTCTATTCTCTTCTTGTCCAAACTATTTATCGTCCATGTTTCACTTCCATACATGGCTACATTCCATACAATTACTTTCAGGAACGAGTTCCTGACACTTAAATCTATACTAGATGTTAACAAATTCCTCTTCTTCAGAAACGCTTTCCTTTCCATTGCCAGTGTACATTTTCTATCCGCTCTACTTCGAACATCATCATTTATTTTGCTACCCAAATAGGAAAACGCATCTACTACTTTATGTGTCTCATTTCTTAATCTAATTCCCACAGCATCACCCGATTTAATTCGACTACATTCCATTATCCCATTTTTCTTCTGTTGATGTTCATCTTATACCCTCCTTTCAAGACACTGTCCATTCCGTTCAACTGCTCTTCCAAGCCCTTTGCTGTCTCAGACAGAATTACAATGTCATCGGCGAACCTCAAAATTTTTGTTTCCGCTCCATGTATTTTAATTCCCACTCCAAATTTTTCTTTTGTTTCCTTTAGTGCTTGCTCAACATACAGATTGAATAACATCGGATATAGGCTACAACCCTGTCTCACTCTGTTCCCAACCACTGCTCCTCTTTCATGCCCCTCGATTCTTGAAACTCCCATGTGGTTTCTGTACAAATTGTAAATATCCTTTCGCTCCCTGTATTATACCCCTGCAACATTTAGAATTTGAAAGAGAGTATTCCAGTCAACATTGTCAAAATCTTTCTCTAAGTCTACAAATGCTAGAAACGTAGGTTTGCCTGTTCTTTGTCTTCTAAGATAAATCGTAGGGTCAGTATTGCCTCACGTGTTCCAACATTTCTCCGGAATCCAGGCTGATCTTCCCCGAGGTCGGCTTCTACCAGTTTTTGCACTCGTCTGTAAAGAATTCGAGTCAGTATTTTGCAGCCGTGACTTATTAAACTGATAGTTCGGTAATTTTCACGTCTGTCAACACCTGCTTTCTTTGGGATCTAAGCTATTATATTATTCTTGAAGTCTGAGGGTATTTCTCCTGTCTCATACATCTTGCACATCAGATGGTTTTGTCAAGTCTGGCTCTCCCAAGGCTATCAGTAATTCTAATGGAATGTTATCTACTCCCGGGGCCTTGTTTCAACTTAGGTCTTACAGTGCTCTGTCAATCTCGTCACACAGTATCATATGTCCCATTTCAACTTCATCTAGATCCTCTTCCATTTCCGTCATATTGTCCTTGAGTACATCGCCCTTGTATAGATCCTCTATATACTCCTTCCACCTTTCTGTTTTCTCTTCTTTGCTTAGAACTAGCTTTCCATCGGAGCTCTTGATATTCGTTCAGGTGGTTTCTCCAAAATACTCTTTAACTTCCCAGTAGGCAGTATCTACCTTACCCCTAGTAAGATAAACCTCTACGTCCTTACATTTATCCTCTAACCATCCATGCTTAGCCATTTTGCACTTCCTGTCGATCTCATTTTTGAGACGTTTCTATTCCTTTTCTCCTTCTTTATTTACTGCATTTTTGTATTTCCTCCTTTAATCAATTAAATTCAATATATCTTCTGTTACCCAAGGATTTCTACTAGCCCTCGTATTTTTACCTACTTGATCCTCTGCTGCCTTCACTATTTCATCTCTCAAAGCTCCCCATTCTTCTTCTACTGTATTTCATCCTCCCATTCCTGTCAATCGTTCCCTAACGCTCTCCCTGAAACTCTCTACAACATCTGGTTCTTTTAGTTTATCCAGGTCCCACCTCCTTAAATTCCCACCTTTTCACAGTTTCTTCAGTTATAATCTACAGTTCATAACAAATAGATTGTGGTCAGAGTCCACATCTGCCCCTGGAAATGTCTTACAATTTAAAACCTGATTCGTAAATCTCTGTCTTACCATTGTGTAATCTACCTGAAGCCTTCCAGTATTTTTCATGATTTTTGATTCAAGTGTTAATTATGATTAAGCTACGCTCTGTGCAAAATTCTGCCAGGCGGTTTTCTCTTTCATTTCTTACCCCCATTCCATATTCACCTACTACGTTTCCTTCTCTTCCTTTTCCTGCTATCGAATTCCACTCACCAATCACTATTAAATTTTCGTCTCCCTTCACTATCTGAATAATTTCTTTTACCTCAAAATACATTTCATCAATCTCTTCGTCATCTGCGGAGCTAGTTGGCATATAAACTTGTACTACTGTGGTAGGCGTGGGTGTCGTGTCTATCTTGGCCACAATAATGCGTTCACTATGCTGTTTGTAGTAGCTTACGCGCACTCCTATGTTTGTATTCATTATTAAACCTACTCCTGCATTACCCCTATTTGCTTTTGTATTTATAACTCTGTATTTACCTGACCCGAAGTCTTGTTCCTCCTGCCACCGAACTTCACTAATTCCCACTATTTCTTACATTGACTTATCCATTTCCCTTTTTAAATTTTCTAACCTACCTGCCCGACTGAGGGATGTGACAGTCCACTCTCCGATCCGTAAAACGCAGTTTTCTCTCTCCTGATAACGACGTCCGCCTGAGTAGTTTCCTCCTGGTGATCAGAATGGGGGACTATTTTACCTCTGGGATATTTCACCCAAGAGGACGCCATCATTATTTAACCGTACAGTAAAGCTGAATGCCCACGGGAAAAATTACTGATGTAGTTTCCCCTTGCTTTCAGCCGTTTGCAGTACCAGCACAGCAAGGCCGTTTTGGTTGGTGTTACAAAGCCAGATCAGTCAATCATCCAGACCGTTTCCTCCACAACTACTGAAACGGCTGCTGACCCTCTTCAGGAATCACACGTTTGTTTGGACTCTCAACAGATATCCCTCCATTGTGGTTGCACCTACTGTACGGCTATCTGTGTCGCTGAGGCACGCAAGCCTCCCCACCAACGGCATGGTTCATGGGAGTTATGTAATCTGTATAGAGCTATTTTAAACTAAAGCTACTGTTACTTGCAATGAACTCTACTATAATCGGATAAGTGGTACAGTGATGCTAGCAGTTATAAGAAGTATATGCAAGTTCTCAGAGAAACAGTTAACAGATTGGTAATTACTTTGTTGTATATGATTTACGTGATCACCAAATGTTATGAAAGTCAATATTAAACCAGGAATGGACATGGACTTAATCTTATTTCAACAGTTAATTTCCAAATAGTATAAATATAATTAAAAGTCACTTGCAATAGGATTTTTACACTCATTAAGAAGTCATATTGCTTCTATTTCTTATGGATAACTGCAATTACAGTAACTTAATCTTCAATAAGCAAAATTATTGGTGAAGGCTCTCAAACTTCCATCCAATTTTCATCACACAAAGTACACAAAATTCAAACTTTACTTCAACTGCAATTAATATATTCGTTATTCAAGCAGGTTTATTCATTTTAAAGAACTCAAAATTAGGAGCCTTTAAACTGTCCATTACCATAAAGCAAACTAACACACTTTTCTACGCCAGTTTGTAAGACGTAAATTTTTATATTACTCTTTCACGAATTTCACTCACCTTGTACGTCTTTCAAAACAGTTAATGGCAGTGATCTTTTATATAGGTTCTTAAGTATTACTTTAAATGAATTTACACACTAACTGACATCAAGAAAACGTGTTGTCTTATTGCCATTAATATAAACAGTAATTTTCATTAACAGAATTTAAAGCAGTTTATCTTTAAAGTAAAAACACAATGAAATAAAGCAAAACAATCTCTATGGAGGTTTTCATAAATGCAACACTAACTTCCTCCCTCGACTTCAATTGAAACCATAGTATCTCTAGATATCTTTTTGCATTCAGAATTATGCAAATAAACAAATATTCATTTTCATCGGTTTTTAACGCACAGGATACTCGGATGTTAGTAGTTATCTGGAATGGATCCTAAGTGTCTTGAGGGGAACCAAATCAAGGATCGGACATAAGTTTCACATAATTTGCCTGATTATTGCAACTTAAACAACACTTAAATGTACTGGTTCATACACTGACAAAATTCTGACCTCTTATAACTGCCGAAGTGATTGCGCAATATCGGTGGCGAGTACATATCGGCAACTGGTCTCTCCTCTGGATGTAATTGGCTCTATTATCTTCATCTTGGCGACGACACTTCCAACATTTGAGCCTTTTCCCTTAACAGAGCATCATTTTATAGCTGTACACTCATCTAAGGCCTTTGCATGTTACATCCAGTTACTTTAAGCCTCACCTGCGCAGACTTGCTCAGACCAAACTGTCCAGTAGCTGGCTGCCGACTGACTGGGCTCTCTCACTTGGCACCCAGACTGAGCGTCACATCCACCTTTTAGCCCGCGCCAACCACTTTTTGGCGCGCGCCATCTCACTTCCGTTACAAATGGGAAATATTGTTGCTTTTCATTTTATACAATGCAAGTCCGTAAGTATGAACGAGCTTGTACATAGTTGTAAACAGACATCTTTTAAAAAATCTTAGTATTTAAATACATTGACATGTCAACACAAAAGCCACATATTTATGTAATTTCTTTTCCCAATTAATACTAAGAGTTTAAATAGTAAAGAGAAAACATTTTACACAACTTTCCAATTCATTACATTAAGTCAAATACATTACATAGTGAAAATCACATACTTGACATTGAACAGAATCAATCAGTACAAAATATTTAGAGTATTAATTATGGTGTTACAAGTTACACACGCCAACAAGCTTTTTGTTTTTATAAGTACTTGTGCCCTTTCATCATGGCAGACGAAAGAGACGATACGATTATTTATGATGAATGCGCGGAGCAAAACTTGGTAATTACCACTACATCGCTTACGACTCATCATTATCCGGTTGACAGACTTTCCGGTCACGTAAAGCAACAACAACTAATAGGCTTACCTACTTCCGAAACTAATAAACGAAAACGAAGAAACTGCCATGTACGTTACAAAAACAAAAAAAGAGCAATAAACTTAGTGTCCAAGTCTTGTGGAGTTGCGTTACATCTAGGAGACTGGTTTGGTGCATATCAGATGAAAGAGAAATATTAAGTACCAAAGACAATGCAAATAAAGAAATATATGAAACAAAAAATTTTGTATTTATTGACGTATGTATTGAAACGTCCCCTTTGAACAATTCTTACACGACTGTCCTTAAACTGACACACAATATTTTGTTAGCGCAACGCAATCTGACTTTCAAAATTCCCTACAAAAGAATGGCCCTGACTAACATTAAACTATACCTTTCACAAATCACTTACCTCACAAAAATCTTCGCTGCTCAAGCTACTGCAATACAGCGAGCGCCACTACTGCCAGCTAAATAAAAGATTCAAACTATGGAAGGCACTAACTACTGATAGGGATAGTTAGCAAATGAAAGATATTAATAGAGAACGAACAATGTATTTACCTTGATATCATCACAAGTCATAATATATATATCAGTTCATGACACATTACAAACCTCCGCCATCTCTCTCCCCACATCCACCACTGCTGGCGGCTCACCTCCAACTGCGCAACGTTACGCGCTGTTCACATCCAGCTGCCGCTGCCCAACACTACAATGGCAGACAACAATGCAAACTAGCCACAGACTGCACACAGCACAGCCAGTGATTTTCATACAGAGGTGGCGTTACCAATAAAAACCTAAACAGCCTACTTACATAAAGAAAACATAAACAGCCTACTTACATAGCCCCCATGCTCCCCACAAAAAATTTTTACAAATGGTGTTGGGCACTGGCCAATACAGATTTGACAAAAATTTTTCATAATTACAATAACAAAGATATAAAATGCACACACTTATTGATACAATGTTGGTCAAAAGCTAAAATTTTCTCACAGTCTATAAAGACAGTCCTGATTCATCACAGTAAAATGACAGTGTTTTTCCTTTTTTTTCAAAGTCTGAACAGTAAAAGAAAATGCACACGGAAGTAGTGGATTTCCATGCAGTCTTGAAGAAGTAGTGTTGTCCTTCCAACGGAAAGACAGTGCTGACTCTTGACATGCTGACAGGTAATGGGCCACAACAGAGCAAACCCACAGCAGAGTCATTCGAAGTTCTGACGAATATTTGTAGGTAGGTCATCACAGAGCAGACCCACTGTAGTCCTGGTAGAGATTACGGTATTGGTGGGCCACCAGAGGTGCAGACCCACTGCAGTCCTTGTAGAAATAATGGTATTGATGGATCATCAAAGATGTAGACCCACTGTAGTCCTTGCAGAGATAACCAACAGCCATCTGTTGTGACTGTGCAGGTGCACATTCACCATCAAAGAGTCTTGCGGAGAATATAGCAAGTCCATAAACCACCACTTCTGCACTCACAAAGTTTTTGGAATTGTCCTTAGAACCAGCAATGCTGTTATCCAGTCCCTTGCTGAATCATTAACACACGTGCAAACACTATCAGTCCCTACTTCTCACATATTGTCCATATACTATGACTAACAGAAACGTGTGCAGTGAAATGATACTTAATTTGAAGAACTGATGTCAATTACAATATTATAACATGACAATACGATAACAAAGGTACAAAATACATCATTAAAAATATAACAATACAGATAACATTTGTAGTAATATGGGCTTTACAAAAGAATCGAAATAACATATACATAAGTGTTACAGGAATTATGACATGAGTACATACATAGAAGATCAGAATAATTATTGAAACATCAACTTCACACATGAGCATTTAAACAGAATGAATAATGTCTAACATCTTTACAAAGTAAATAACATATTATTAATGCCAATTATATTTGAGGATAACAGTATTCCTCATCATAGTGAATGTAGCTTAATATTAAAAGAAGAAAAAATTATATGAAACAGTACACAGAGACAGGAAGAAAACAAATACTCAAGGGTGCACAAACACATAGTGGGATAACACCAATAGGAAAGGACAGGGTTCGTTTTCAGTGTAACATTTGGTACTGCAGTCCAACCCAAAACTTCATATATCTTTCCTCTTATTTCATCCTTTGTTTCCACAAAAAAAATTCTAACTAAGCATGCTTTCTGTGTTTATATGTTCACACATTTCGTACCTCATTTTTATTTTCCATTATCTTACCTCATCATTTATTTCCAAGAAAATCCTACCTAAACCTGTTTTCTCAATGCATTTCTTCCAATTCATCGCAACTCATTCTCTTAGAGGCTACCCCCTCTTAAGCTAACTTAAATCTACTGAGCTCAGATGCTAAACTAAGGGACGAGGCAATGCAGCATCACATAACAATTAATATAAACAGCAATTACCAAAAAATTGGGAAATTGCAAAGCAAGCTACTGTAAATCTAAATTAACAGATAAAATGCAAAATTACAACTAATATGAGCCAATGAGCAGCAACAAAAAAAAATCAGTTGTAAAACTGGCTTAACAGAGTAATGTAATGTGAAATTTAGTAGCACTATGCCTGGCAAACAGCAACAGCAAATGCAATAACTTATATCTAAACATGACATAGCTCAAGCAGAAAAAATAATACAGTAAAAACAACAATGCAGATAAGAGAAATGTATATTCACATCTTAATATCTATGTAATTAAAGTGGTGCACCACAACAACTTATTGTAAAAGAAATATTACCATGTACTTGAAAAGAATATTATGTATGCAGTTACTAGTTCCTTCTTATTGTTCTTTCCTTTCCAAGTGCTCCTTTTTTAAAGAATGTGGATCATAAAATAATTATTTAATAGATCTGTTGACAGAAAGTGTTCACATTAGCAAATGCATTTTATTTTATAAAAGCAATGCTGCAACACAGCTGGAAACCAGATATCAAGTGAAATAAGCAATTACGCAAACCAAAGCATAAAAACATCATTCAATAGTCATGTGGCATTTCGTAAGTCAGTAGCTCTCAACTCTCATAGAAAGACACTTGTCATTATCAGGTTTGCAGATGTACGAATATTTCCCATCAATTCATAAGCATTTCAGCAATTAGCACAAAGTGCGAGTAATCATATGTTTTCAAGTAACGAGGGTGTCGCATTAGCGATGAAAGGCACACCCTAATGGCTTGTTCTCCAGGTGTTTTCCTGTGCTCTGAAAGGCACGCGCTAATGGCTTTTTCTCCAGGCGTCTGACACAGCTGGGTGCCCACGACGCATTATGTGTAGGTGGTCCGTTAACTTTCTTACGGAAATATTTACGACAGCAGTTTCCGCTACAGAGACAGTCGCACATAAAAATATTTCACAGGTCAAGAATTTGCGTTACAAATCTGTAGAAACAAAATCCTATAAATATAAGTGTCCAAAAAAAATATTGGTCAGCATTGTGATACAGTCACACATTTCATAACTCTTAAAGTACGTTTCTTGGTTTCCAACATCCTTTTCATAAATCAGAGTCCCTAAACACTACTCATTATTCCTTACCTCATTATACATATACATATTCGTCGACACTTCTTCAATATTTCATCATGAGAAATACGTAGCATAATAAACATTCCTCAACAACATAATACACATCGTCGTCGTAATAATAACATCATAACACTTCAGTCAAATCTCAAAATCGTCGTAACTTCCTCCAATAATTTCTAAGCCTAAAATAATTCTCTGCTCATGTCAAAAGTGTCAGCTGCCTCAAACGTACTTTAAAAATCATGATCTCATACCAAATACATCATTCCAAGCTCTCATAGTATCACAATGATTCCAAAAAAATATGAACAGTTTACAAAGTACAGACAAAATACAATTTCATAAGTGTGAAGTTATCCAACTGTGTAATTACGTAAACATCTGTCACTGATATAGTAAAATAAATGTTTGTCTCTCTCAGTTAAATGATCAGATAGCTGTGTAATTTGTGTGTTAGAGAAATATGGTACCGATGTGTAAAGTTGTATAAGCAAATACCATATTAGCTAGGGCTCCTTGTGCTTGCCAAACACATGGTACACAAAGTAAGCGTGTACCCCCCTGAGGATAAACGTAATTATACCCTCAGGTGTTACAAATTACAGCAATGGAATGAAATGTATCACGGAAAACTTTCTTTGTAATTAAAAAATCTTTGAAAATAAGTGTTTTAAGTATAAGATTAATCACTCAAATGCGTGTCTTGTAGCGCTAAATGCGCGTCTTGCTGTAAGATAATTCTGTGGAACTGTCGTAGTTATCGTCCTCTGTAAGCAAAGTTCTGCTAAAGTCAATGTACTTACCTCATGATACACAAAAGTGAAATGCTTTACGTATAGATATCTTAGTTATTACGCTTATTGCCGTGATGAGGAAAGTACTGTACAGTAACGTATTGTTATGCCACGAAAAGGCTGTCTCATTGTTGCTATACCACAATAGTTACTACTAAAACATGTTTTACTTTCCAGAATAGAACAGAAAAACTGTGCAGATATAAAACAGAAACACCGCAAAAGCAACATTGTATATTGTCACTCATTAGTAGCGTCGTGATAAAATCGTGTAGCTGTCACATAAACTAACCACTGTGTCATCTGGTATCTCACTGAAAGTACTTTAAATCCAGAATGTATTTTCAAGTAAACCAACATGTTGCATTAAAATCTCATTAACAGTACTGGTAAATGTTCTAAGTATGTAAGCCTTATAGTCGTTCCATAATCGTGCAACTAACAAGCAAGAATGTACACACACAATAACACTGTGTCGTCTGTTCACAATGACAATGCATTCGTAATTTCTGTTTAAATAAGTTCTCTTGGTTCTTGATTGGATATTTAACTTCAAACATTGTTGTATGTTAACAGATTCTAAGTCTGACAAAGCATATTAGTAATGTGAAGCGAAAAATTTTATGACAAAGACTAAGTCAAAAAGCAGATTATCTTTCAATAAACGGTTTTACATGTGAAGTGTGGTGCAATCCTTTACTCTTCATAGTGCTCAGAGTTTGAACTTGAATGCATTTGTCAGGCGGTATACGTCGGTAAAGAATACTGGAATTTTTCTCAAGGTTAGCGTCTATGTTATTTTTCTCTGAGCCACCTGGCGCACGCGGCTGCCTGCTGTGCGAATCATTGTCTGCCTCTTTGTTGGCGCGCGTTGTTATTGGGATTAGGAGACCTAACTTCTACAAATTCGCCTTTCCGAGAGGGCCCAGCTCTGTTAGAATCCCGCCAGTTCTGATGAAATTCACGTCTGTCGTTTTGTCGGTAGTTTACATAGTTTCTTGTTTGTCGGTCATGTGGTGGAGAATTTCTCCCTGAATCGTAACTCTGCGCCGAACTGTTGCGTCTGAAGTTATTCTGCCTCCCTTGATAATACTTGTTTTGGTTCCCATATTGTCTGTTTCTCTGATTGTCTCTGTGATAGTCATTACTACGGAAATGCGATCTTTCTCTGTAACTATTATTACTCTGCCAACGGTTGTCGTACGGGTGGTGTCTATTTTGGTCACGATTTGCGTTGTAAGAATAGACCTGTCGTGTCCAGTTATTGTTTCTGTCGTCACGGAATTGTGACGGATGTGACCTGTAATTGTTGTGTCCTTGTTTTCGCGTTCCGCGATTGTCAGTGTCACTTTCCAGTTCTTGTAACAGTCCCTGAAAAGCTTCAATGTCGTCTTTGCAACGTCCTGCCAAAATAATATGTCGTAAATGTTCAGGTAATTTGATTAAGCAAATGCGGATGAGTTCTGAGGGGCTGTATGGGTTTGACAGGTACTGATTCTTGTGCAACATGTCTTCAAAATATTTCACAAGACTGGAGAATTCAGATTGTTCGAAATGTTTCATCATTATGATGCCATGTTTTACGCGGTCTTGTGTGGCTTGAGACCAATATGCTGAGAGGAAGGCATGGTAAAATTCTCCTTCACTGTGGCAATCGTGAATGACCGATCGCATTCTTACAGCTGGTTCATTCTCTAAGTAGCCACACATAAATTCTAATCTGTGCTCCAATGACCAGTTGGGAGGAAAACAATGAGAGAATTGATGGAGCCATGCTTGTGGATGAATGTCGTTGCCAGAATTCTTAAATGTTTTGAATTTACGTGTAGTAATGAACAGCTTATAGTCAAAATCATCATGTCGGCGAGTCGCATATCGGTCATTGTTAGGTCGTGTCGGCCGTTCCATCTCGAAATTCGGTGCACATTGCCAGTTTCTTTCATAACTTCCGAAATGCCCTGTGTTATTATTTTGCGTCTTTTCCGTATTTCTAAGTCCCTCTTCCCGTGTTGGGGCGCGAGTGTCCTCTGAAATACGTAATTCTTGTATTACCTGTGTCAGCTGATCTTGTACTTCCCGGATTTCTCTTTGGTGTTGCGTATTAATTTGATTCTGATTTTGTTTGAATTTCCTAATTTGTTCATACTCTTCTGTGTCAGTGAAGGCTACAGGTGTTGTGTCATTCAGATCATCATCTACCTTTGTAGATAAGTTAGTGAACTGATCTGAAAGTTCGGCTACTTTATCCGATAGTGTACTTATTTCCTCAGTGTGTTTTTCTGAACCAAGTTTCAGAGTATCTACTGTGTCCTTTAAGTTTTCCTGAGTTTTTGCAAGTTGCGTAACCGAATCGGTAGATGCAACTGAGTCAAATTTAGCTTGCAAGGTCTCATGATTTTCATGAACAATAGTTTGCAGTTCTTTTATGGCTGCTTCGTGATTCCGTAATGCATTTTCATGCCGCGAAAAAATAGGTTGAAAATGCTCACAAATTTGAGTTTTTACGTCATTACAGACCTTTTGACATTTCGATTCGATGTTATGTAACTCAGTGGTTAAATCTACACGTGTTTGTTCAAGTGTAGTGTCTAACTTTTGAAGATTTTGTTCCATTGTGTCTAACTTTTCAAGCTTTTGTCCCATTTGTTGCATTAACTGTAATAACAATGCACTGGTGTCTGAAACATGTTCCTCAGTGCTTTTCGGCAGTGAATTTGCACCAGCAACATTCACATTTTGACAAGCGGAAAATGTGTCTTGACTCATTTGAGAAAACGGTGAGGACGAAAAACCTGAATCTACAGTATTTGCAAAATTGTGTCCTGACATTCCCGATTCCTGAGGCAAGCTGTTGCCGACCGATCGATCGATAATGCGTCCCTCTTCACTAATTGTTTCACTGTCCACGCCATTGTTTGCCGCCTGCTCCATTTCCCTATGAACAGTTACCAAATTACTACTTTGAACATCAGCTAATTCATTACTCGGTGGCGCTAACACACTGCTTTCATTTTCACTGTCATTTCTCAGTTTACTTTGGAGCCTAGTATTACGTTTTTCACACGCCATTATTGTCACAGTATTTCACACGACAACACAGAAAAACACAATTTGAAGATCAAAAATAAGAGAACACATTAACATAGCACTGAAAATAATATCTAGTTAATTGCAAGCGCAGCTGCGAAATACTTGGTGCAAATCTACATGCATGCCACAACTGTTTTACTGTACAACAATGAAAGGCTACAACTACAAAGGAGATTCTCTCTACAATTACGCGCTAGCAATAAACAAAAGCTACACTAAATACACAAACTACAAGAAAAATCAGAAGATTCCAGTGAGGTATCCTAGGCTAAGGGTCGACATATGAAACGTCCCCTTAGAACAATTATACATGACTGTCCTTAACCTGACACACAATATTTTGTTAGCGCAACGCAATCTGACTTTCAAAATTCCCTACAAAAGAATGGCCCTGACTAACATTAAACTATACCTTTCACAAATCACTTACCTCACAAAAATCTTCGCTGCTCAAGCTACTGCAATACAGCGAGCGCCACTACTGCCAGCTAAATAAAAGATTCAAACTATGGAAGGCACTAACTACTGATAGGGATAGTTAGCAAATGAAAGATATTAATAGAGAACGAACAATGTATTTACCTTGATATCATCACAAGTCATAATATATATATCAGTTCATGACACATTACAAACCTCCGCCATCTCTCTCCCCACATCCACCACTGCTGGCGGCTCACCTCCAACTGCGCAACGTTACGCGCTGTTCACATCCAGCTGCCGCTGCCCAACACTACAATGGCAGACAACAATGCAAACTAGCCACAGACTGCACACAGCACAGCCAGTGATTTTCATACAGAGGTGGCGTTACCAATAAAAACCTAAACAGCCTACTTACATAAAGAAAACATAAACAGCCTACTTACAGTATATCTTCGAAAATTCATGAAAGTAGGGGAACAGGGATGAGAACTTATGAGAACCAAAGATGAGATTAGTAAAACGTAACAATTTATAATCTCCCGATAATGTCAAGAACGGCCGGCGACAAGCCAAGTAATCCGTATTAGCGCTGCCGGCGCCAAGCGAATAAATTTGGACGAGACGTGCGAACAGCAAAGTGTTAATATCCTTTCGCATACCTGTGAGGCAATGTGGCCTATATGCAGAAAAGGAAACTACGCAGCTCTGAACAATTTTGCATGTGCAAATTGATCACAAAATGATATTCACACAGGTATTGAACGAAAATGCAAAATTGTTACCTTTGGCGGACCATGAATGAATGTGCGACGCAGTAGCAGAAATTTACCGCGCGGCTGTCATGGGTAGTAAGCAGGGGGAATTTCGATACCAGGGTAAAGTCTTCGTGAATTTCATTCCATGTACTTAGTTGGACAGTAACTAAGCCTCACAGATAAGCGCGTGAACAATATACACAGACGTCAGCATCTGAGAGAGGACGTGTAGTTGGGTTCAGAGGAGCCCGTTGAAGTAATCGGCGAATCGCTCGACATCTGAATGGGAGCGGTGCCGCTACTTGACGATACTGGCGTGAATGGGTGAACCATGGCCGAACAGAGCGTCAACAAGGAAGCGGTCGAACTAGAGAGATGACAGACCGTGTGGATCGAGCAATCGTCAGAGAGGCACTCAGAACTCCGGATTCATCATTACCACCGATCCGCCATGCAACTGGTGCTTCAGTGACCACAGGGGCCATTAATAGACGGCTTACAGAAGGGGCTACCACTGATCTCGCACACCAACAAGCACGTTTGCATTGGTGGACACACTGCACGTGGAATATCGTTGACTGTAGTAGAATTGCTTTCGAATTTAGCCCCAGTGACCAGAAAAGACGTGTCTTGATGCCCTGGACAACAGTGGGATACCAACCTGACTCTCGCCTACCATACGCCCTGACAACTAGGGGTGATGGATGGTATGGAGTACCATTTCATTTTATAGCAGGAACCTTCTGGGTTTCATCCGCTACACTCTTAGAACACAGTGGCTCGTCCACAGTATTCGACATTCTACACCCCGTTTTATTGCCCCTCATGGCAACACATCCTGCGCTTACATTTCAGCTACGTAATATCTGCCCGCACTCAACGAGAGTTTCTGTTACTTGTCTTCGAGCTTGTCAAATCCTATCTTGGCCAGCAATGTCGACGGATCCCTACCAAACTGAAAACGTTTGGAGCAGTATGGGCAGGATCCTCCCACCAGTTCGGTATTTCGACGAACTAAAGCACCGATTGGATAGAATCTGACAGGGTATCCCTCAGCTGTTGCAGCATCTTTTTCTTGCCGGCAAGCACTTCCTCCTTCGTACATACAATCTTATTTCGCAGGATGGCACGGTTCCCAGAGGCTGCTGTGAAACCACTATCATCTCCATACCTAAGCCTGGTAAGGACAAACAGCTTCCGTGAGGCTACCTTCACATTTTTCTCGTCAGCTGTGTTTGCAAGGTGATGAAACGTATGAAACATGGCCGGTGGTATGGTGGCTCGAATCTCGTAATCTACTAACCACTGCACAGTGTGGAGTTTGTGCGCGCCGTCCTGCAGTTGACCTTCTCGTCACGGTTTTCTGCAGAAATACCAGACTGTGATCATGTTTTCTTTATTTTGTGTGAGACCACTTGCACAATTTCCTGCAGGAATTTTTTAAAGACAGGGTTTTCATGGTATGTGTGGCTTCGGCCTTGTCGGGAATTTTTATCCAGGAAAAAGAGGTACCTCAATGCTCCGTCCTGAGCGTCGTCTTCTTTTGTGTAGCCATTGACTCTGTTATAAACTGCCTCCCTATAGGCACTTCCGGCTAGATTTTCGTCAATGACTTTGCCATATGTCACCGTTCTCCACGGACTTGTCTCCTTGAATGGCGTCTTCAGCAATGTCGCCATCGTCTTTATTTATGAAGCGTCGACAGAGGCAATCGTTTTTCCAGTGACATAACCTTCTGTATGAATTTCTGGCGGCGCAACGGGTGTCTTCGACCGTCTTTAAGCCTTGGACCTGTTGCTCTTTCTGTTCTTCCTGGGGCTCATACTTGATAATGATCCCACGTGTCTCACCTGGCAACACGCTGTATCCGGTCCCTCAGTGCCCTACGTGTCCTAAGCGGTATTTCCTGGGGAACAGAATAGACTCCTCTCCTCTGTTTGTACTGATCTCTTGTCCGCTCGAAACTAAGCTATGGGTGTTTCGTTGATTCCTCTGCACGTCCATCCACTGCACTCCTTCTTAGCACAATCTACCATCGTGAAATACGTTTGGCCACTGGCGCCTTTTATGCTAGCCCGGTTGAGAGTCTCTATGCAGAAGTCGCTGAGCTACCGCTGTTATACCGTCGTGATGTCCTCCTCAGTGGATACGCATGCCGTTTGTCTGTCATGCCCAGCCACCCATCCTATGCCCTCTACGTCGATGCCACACTTGATCGCCAGTATGAGGCAAGCCCATCTTTTCTGTTAAGTCCGGGCGTTCGCTTTCGGCTACTGCTCCGGCAGGTTAACCTCACGATATCTCCATGTTCCCGATGGATGTGAACCCTTCACCTCCTTGGCTTCGTGCGGTTGCCCGTGTTCATCCGACTCCATTCGCTACACAAGGACACTACTCCGGATTCGATCTACCGCTGCAAGTTTCTAGACCTTGGCATGTAACTTAGCGATAGCATCAGACTACAAGCCTCGTTGAACTCAACGGTGATTTCTCCAACAAAGCCACTGCTGAAAATAAACTCATCGACCAGATTTACCCAAACATTGTTCACAACAATTCCATTCTGGACTGCCTATTTGAAAGAGCTATTTTGGCATCGAAAAATAGTATTATAGACGATATCAACTTTAATACTCAAACAAAAATCCCCTGTGAAGAGAGGATATAAAAATCGATTTACAGAATGGTAAACGTTCAAGAAAGTGCGAACTTCCCTACATAATTTCTAAACTCTTTGCAAGTACTGGGAATGCCATTTCAATACCTTCGACTTAAAACTGGATCTACGATCATACTACCTAGAAATATCAGCTCACGAAAACTTTTAGCAAACATGAATGATCGTCAAACAGGTATCGAAGAACGTTATCGAAGCCGAACTTATGACATGAAAGTAACTATATACTCCGGATAACAAAATGGAAAATGTTTAAAAACCAGTACTGTAAATAGTTGGAATATGTTTTCAATAATGTATTTTTAATCTTATACTTTAACAAGTACTGTAAATAGTTCCAATACATGTTCTTTAGCTCTTATACTTTAAATTTTATCCTTTCATTCCAGCTACCTCACTATTTATCCACAGAATACCACTGACCTCTGCTGAACTGCCATTCCAATTTAAAAGACTTCAGTTTCCAATCAGATTATCCTACAGTCCCATAATTAACAAAGGGCAAGAACAATCTTTAAAATATTGCTGCATCAATCTCAAAGACACCTGCTTCTCTCACGATCAACTATACGTAGCTTGCTCCCGAGCAGAAAATTCGAAAAATTTGTAAATATGTACCCCAGATAACAAAATGAAAAATGTTTAAAAACCAGTACTGTAAATAGTTGGAATATGTTTTCAGTAATTTATTTTTACCTCTTATACTTTGACAAGTATTGTAAGTAATTCCAATAAATTTTTTTAGCTCTTATACTTTAAAGTTTATCCTTTCATTCCAACTACCGCACAATCTCACATAAACTCCCTGAGCGAAGCCATGTACCCCAGATAGTTCCTAATACTGCCAAAACACAAAAAACAGTTTGGCAGCAGTATGCACAACAATACAGCTTGCATGCGAGATATTACGTTGCGTTAAAAATCCCAATAATAGCAGTATCAACAAATAACAAAATTCTTTACATACTATTTATACTTTTTACCAGCAAAACTTCTATAGATAAACTTTGGTGCGGACACCATTGTACAGTTTATAACATACAGAAACATTTTGCAGAATATGTGTTGAATATATAACAGAGGATGTAATTCGTTTCATTATTCTTTTCTTCATTTCATCTTGTCTGCGTTTTTTGTTAACGTAGCAAAACCTACATTCATATTTTAATTAGTTGAAAAGTGTGTACATTTCAAATAAGTAAAAGTTAGG
Organism: Schistocerca piceifrons; assembly: GCF_021461385.2. Lineage (NCBI taxonomy): Eukaryota > Metazoa > Arthropoda > Insecta > Orthoptera > Acrididae > Schistocerca > Schistocerca piceifrons. Next base: position 871,615,245 of record NC_060138.1, on the reverse strand, counting down.
TTATATAAACTGATATTGTTACTGACGCAATTTCAGGTCCTGTCACAGTCGTCATTTCCTAATATTTCTTCATATTTGTGTATTATTACATGGTTCTTCTAATTCTGTCTCTTAAAACGTTTTTATAGTTTATGCCCATATAGTCTTTCTTTCTCCTGTTTTTGACGATGAGTAATATGAGAAAATTTACATAATTGTGGGTGGGAGATACAGAACAAAAGGCTCAGTATGAAGTCAATGTGCAATAGACAATGAAAGATCTTAATGATTACTTTTAGTTCATTACACTCTAAAAAATCGACGTACTACGAAGGAATTATCTGTACAGGGTGAAAATCGGTAGATGTAATGTACATGCACTAAAAAAAGATTACAATTTCAGAAAAATTGGATGACTTATTCAAGAAAAGAACTTCACAAACTGAGGAAGTCAAAACCGCGTTGGTGCACCTCTGGCCTTTACGAAACCAGATATTCAGCTTGACACTGATTGATAGAGTTTTTGGATGTCCTTCTGTGGTATACTTGTTTTGATTTGTTGTAGGGGCAGAAACAGCTGAGGTCATAAGCACAAATGTTATAACCTTAAAAAATCAAGAAATAAAAGAAGTTAAAAGCGTTTATACCTTGATCCCAATCGACGCAACGGAAGAGCTAAAAACAAGGACCAAGGACTTCCCGTTGGAGAAAGGTCGACCAAAATGCGCCATACTGACAGCGGGGTTTCCAAACCAAAGTTTAAATGTTCTTCGCCATATTTCTACGACGGATAAAGAGTAAGACGGAGGCGACAGCCCAGATGTCGTTCGGTAAAACCACCGATAGCTGAGACGACAAACATACACCGGAAGGAAAGCGGTTGAAAAAAGGGCATTGCGTCAGGAAATGGCTAACCGTTAATGACAACGGGCACAAAATGGTGGGGGATTACCACATAACAAATACTGATGGCTAAGATGACAGTGCCCAATACGTAACCTAGCTAAAATTATCTCCTCGCGACGAGAAGGCCGAAAGGAAGTTGGCCAAGCTACTGCGAGAAGTTTAGTACCACAGAGCTTCTTCCCATGAAGAGAACACCGCCGGTGATGCCAAAGTGGCACCACCTGCCAACAGACGGCAACACTGAGAGCACCCAAAGGAATGGAAGAACTAGTAGGTCGAGGTAGGAGGGCTGTAGCCTTTCCAGCAGCGTCAGCAGCTTCATTGCCCGTCTGAACGACGTGGCCAGGAAACCACGTGAACGTCACGGTGGCTTCCTCAACAGCGAGCAAGTGGAAGTTTTATAGGACCCGTTGCACTAAGGGATGGACGATGTGCAGTGCACAGAGGCTCTGAAGGGCACTGAGAGATTGGGAGCATATGACATAATCAGAAAGCCTGTGTCGCGGATGTACTGTGTAGCCTGATAGAGGGGAAGAACTCTGCTGTAAAACTCAAGCAGTGTTCTGGAAGCCGATACCGGAAATGAACGCTGCCAATGACGAAGGCACACCGACACCAGATATGTACCGTGGCCTACTTGTAAAATTTATTGAGCAAAATGTGCTGTTGTTTCGTCCTTCGATCGTTCAACTCTCATTTTTCTGGTAGTCGCATTATTTGTATATGCGGTCAAAGATGTGATTTTCGTAAGCAAACACTGATCTCGTCTGCTGGTGTTGACTTGCGGATAGCTGGAAGTGTTTGTCGAAAATCCCCTGAGAGTATGAGTAGAGTTCCTCACATCACTTTTGAGTTTCCTCGCAAGTGTCTTAATGTTATGGCTTCAGGTGATTTTTATGTGCCATTGTGCATTCACCCCAGAAGATAATTTTAGCTTGTTTTAGAAGTTCACCACGTCCAGATGCTTTTGAGATTGTGCTTACCGGAAATTGTTCTTTGGCTTTATTGGACAATAGCTGTAGGGCAGTTTGTCCTCCTTACATAAGTGTGGTTGTTACGCTGAATGACGCCAGTGTTGTTTAGCATATGTTTCTGCCAGCAGTAGACTTATTAGGAAACGTTTTCCCGGTGCCACCTGGTGCGTCCAAGTAAATAATTCCGCAAGTGTTATTGTCGAACCGGTCCATGATAACGTTGCAAACTCCCATTTGATTTTCATTGAAGAGTTATTTCTTGTTAGCAATGTATTGGAGCAGTTCGTTAATGTTGTAGCTTTCTTCCTTTGTAATTTAGAAGTTTAGCACACTCGTAGCATCTTTTCGTAGTGCTTGCGTGCCAACTTGTACTGAGGTCTGGGTGTTTATTCCTAAATATTTATCTTCTAGGGTACTGAGTGTTTCATTGAAGATGTCGTCGTAGAATTCGATGAGCATGTCGTATTTCGTACAGTATGTCATCACTCATACTCACTTCAAAAGAGTCCCATTGCTGTTTTGGACACGTGTTGTTAGAATTCTGGCGAATAAGTCTCTCATTCGTTTAACTGAGGATGTGCGTGAGGCTTCTTGTAGTGTTAATTCCCAGTGGTTGTAGTTTTCCACAATTCCTAAGCGTTGGCATGCTTCTCTGTGCATCTGGAATTGGTAACCGTCAATAATCTTGAGATCTCTGAAACTTATTGATCCCGTATTGTGTGTGGCAACATCCGTAGATAGAAACATTCGGTGTTGTTCGGATGTACAGTGTATACTTGACCTTGTGCGCCAGTTTTCATGATTCCTGGGTGATGATCTCCTGGAACTCCTTGTTTTCGTCGCTGAAAGATTTTTCTTGTTGTGTTCCACGTATAATAGGCAAGGACGTCGACATATAGTAATATATTCGCGAATGGATCCGTTTGGCACAGTTGATGAAAAACTGTTAATGTTGGGTTTTGAGGTAGTTCGCTTGCAGATTTTCTGGCGAGGTCTTTCGTGAACTCTGCCCATACTCCAATTGTACTGCTAGGTGCTGCACAGTTGGTTCGCGTTCATCTACAGGAAAACCGAAAATCCGCCACGCTGTTCGTTACTGTTGATGTATATTTCCATTTTATACATGAGGATCTCGTCGTTTCTATTTAGTTGTTGGCTGCTTTTGGCTATTTGAAATACTGACTTTTTCACATACTTAGAGATATATTTGATGTACACTCCTGGAAATTGAAATAAGAACACCGTGAATTCATTTTCCCAGGAAGGGGAAGCTTTATTGACACATTCCTGGGGTCAGATACATCACATGATCACACTGACAAAACCACAGGCACATAGACACAGGCAACAGAGCATGCACAATGTCGGCACTAGTACAGTGTATATCCACCTTTCGCAGCAATGCAAGCTGCTATTCTCCCATGGAGACGATCGTAGAGATGCTGGATGTAGTCCTGTGGAACGGCTTGCCATGCCATTTCCACCTGGCGCCTCAGTTGGACCAGCGTTCGTGCTGGACGTGCAGACCGCGTGAGACGACGCTTCATCCAGTCCCAAACATGCTCAATGGGGGACAGATCCGGAGATCTTGCTGGCCATGGTAGTTGACTTACACCTTCTAGAGCACGTTGGGTGGCACGGGATACATGCGGACGTGTATTGTCCTGTTGGAACAGCAAGTTCCCTTGCCGGTCTAGGAATGGTAGAACGATGGGTTCGATGACGGTTTGGATGTACCGTGCACTATTCAGTGTCCCCTCGACGATCACCAGTGGTGTACGGCCAGTGTAGGCGATCGCTCCCCACACCATGATGCCGGGTGTTGGCCCTGTGTGCCTCGGTCGTATGCAGTCCTGATTGTGGCGCTCACCTGCACGGCGCCAAACACGCATACGACCATCATTGGCACCAAGGCAGAAGCGACTCTCATCGCTGAAGACGACACGTCTCCATTCGTCCCTCCATTCACGCCTGTCGCGACACCACTGGAGGCGGGCTGCACGATGTTGGGGCGTGAGCGGAAGACGGCCTAACGGTGTGCGGGGCCGTAGCCCAGCTTCATGGAGACGGTTGCGAATGGTCCTCGCCGATACCCCAGGAGCAACAGTGTCCCTAACTTGCTGGGAAGTGGCGGTGCGGTCCCCTACGGCACTGCGTAGGATCCTACGGTCTTGGCGTGCATCCGTGCGTCGCTGCGGTCCGGTCCCAGGTCGACGGGCACGTGCACCTTCCGCCGACCACTGGCGACAACATCGATGTACTGTGGAGACCTCACGCCCCACGTGTTGAGCTATTCGGCGGTACGTCCACCCGGCCTCTCGCATGCCCACTATACGCCCTCGCTCAAAGTCCGTCAACTGCACATACGGTTCACGTCCACGCTGTCGCGGCATGCTACCAGTGTTAAAGACTGCGATGGAGCTCCGTATGCCACGGCAAACTGGCTGACACTGACGGCGGCGGTGCACAAATGCTGCGCAGCTAGCGCCATTCGACGGCCAACACCGTGGTTCCTGGTGTGTCCGCTGTGCCGTGCGTGTGATCATTGCTTGTACAGCCCTCTCGCAGTGTCCGGAGCAAGTATGGTGGGTCTGACACACCGGTGTCAATGTGTTCTTTTTTTCCATTTCCAGGAGTGTATTTCACTGAATTGCAGTACTATACTTTTATGTGTGCTTGGAACATTTTGGAAAGGAGTGCGTTATATGGCATTACCCATGGTATTACCCATACATTTCCAGTTAGTTGCTGCCTCGTATTGGTGTGAAGCCACAGTTTTTGGGTGATCGTCTCCTATATTTGGGATAGCCATCAGTTCCGGTTTGTGTGTCGTGCAAATATGGTTTTGGGTATTTTTTTGTACATTTTCCATCACTCACACATGGCAAATTGGAGTTTAATGGCCTACATAGTCGGTGAATCAAGTTCTTCACTACTATGTCATACAGTTCCTGATCCTCCTGTGGATTGGGAAATTCAGCTTCGATGATTGTGAGAGTGAGGCTGTGCTCGTTTGTGTCATTCCATTGTGTACATCCAGCATTTAACGGTTCTAAAGACGTAGTATTTTTTGACGACTTCAACAAATCTCATTCGTTTTCATAGGAAAACACGGGCCGTTATGTCGTGTTGAAGCATGGAGGCGTGTCCGTATCTTAGTTGTGCTTTGATTCGTGGCCACGACGGGTTGCATGTGGATGTCAAGAAGAGGTCAGGTCGTCCATGTTTCCATATATAGGTCATGGCATCTTGAGTGTATTCGTACAAGTGTCTCGCACTTCCTATGTATGGTGAGGGTAACATGACCATCGTTCCAATGTCGTCAGTGTTTCCGTCATGTATGATTGCGTCTCTAAGGTGAATGTACTGTTCAGTGCGTAGTTTCTTCTAACTCATTCGTATGTAAAGCATTCATTCCGCTTATCTTTTTGCATACGTATCTACCAGGAAAAGTTGGAATAAACGGCGAGCGTTGAGAACGTCACTGTACCTGACCATTAAGCGGTAATCATAAAACTCCTCGGAAGTGACTTTTCCGTTTTTTTTTTTACTTTAATTCATGTTTCAGGTTCGATTTATTTCACATTAAAATGATGTCCGTCGTCTCCGTGCAGGTGTATCAATGGGTATTGGAGGTCATCATGTGAATGGTGTCTCTCTATAGTGCGTTTTAGACCATATCTCCTTCGTGGTACAGTTAAGTCACGGCTTGTGTTTCATTGTCCACAATAACGTGTGTGTGAATTCATATGGGACCAAACTACTTAGGTCATTTGTGCCTAGAGTTACACACTACTTAAACTAGCTGAAACTAACCGACGCTAAGAACAACAAGACACACATCCATGCCCGAGGGAGGACTCGAACTTCCTGCGGGAGGGGCCGCGCAGTCCGTGACATGACGCCACAATTACGATGGCGACTTCGTCTATTTGATGTGCATTAAACCGAACTTTGTGTTCTCCGTGTTGTCTTTTGTCGGCTCGAATGATAACTTCATATTCACCAGAAATAATTAGGTCTAGTGCTGTTTTGACTATCAGATGATTGTATTCCTGTAAGATCCTCTGTACATCTCGAAATACGTCTCCTCTCAATCCACTGATATTTGTGCATCGTTGATCAATTTCTGTTTCTACATTTCCGATGGAATATACTTGCAGAAATTTATGGTCTCCGTTGGACAGAGATAGCAATGATAGATAGACAGACCTGTCCTTGGTTGGAAAACACAATCGATTTCTGTTATTTGGTCCAAGTGACACCGAGAAAACTCATTTGGAAGTAGACATTGTACAGTTTTATACTTTGGGGCAAGTGATTTGATTCTGGAGTTTCCCCCGTCATGTACCGTAAAAATTCTTGCGGAGGAGCTTCCAGTCGTAGTAATCGAATTTTTCCATTCATGCAAGGGAATCCTTATGTAACTCCACTGAATTTTTTCGCGTTGAAATATTGGCAGATGTTATCCATTTGTCCGACTGCCACGTGTTTTGTTATATTCTTTCGTCGGGTCGAAGTGGAATGCTTCGTTTGTTATGTTGTACTGTGGACTCGTTCTCGCCCACGCTTCTCGTAGGGTGACATTTTCATGGCTAGCTTGAATTTGCAGTCTTTTATTGTAAGATTTCTTGATTCTTCAGTCAGTTCATTTCGTTGTTCTTCGGTTTCTCTGCTTTTCACTGTGCTCATTTTCGTTCGTTGGGATCATAAACGTGATTCGCGCTCTTCGTCTGTTCTTTTCTTCGCTGTTATTTTTGTTTTCGCCGTTTTCTTCAGAACTGCAAGGATCTCCTCTTCTTTTACGTTTGGGCATTGTCTAAAATATAAATCAAATCAACCTTTCATTAACAAATACACTAAGTGCACTTCACAAATATTCCACAATTTATTTTCGATTTCTATTCTTTCACTGATCGCTCTGACTATCACACTTCGCTGTTTGTTTTTATTCAATCACTGCATTACTTTTTGCGGTTCTCCCTTCGTCACTGATAAGGAACTGACGTTCGAACACACGACGGGTCTTGCTTCATATACCCCTACCAATAGGTAGCCCCACCTGTGGCGAATTCCACAACATACCAAAGAGGCTTCGAATGGTCCACAATGTTCCAGAACATTATACAACATTCTAGAGTATTTTGGAATGTTCCACAATTGGAACTTTCCTGAATGTTTCAGACTATTCCCGAATTTTCTAGAACTCCCCTATCATTGTGGAACATTTCTGAACACTTTGGAATCTTTTGGGATGCTCCCAAATACTCTCGAATGTTCTGGAATGTTCTCAAATTCTCTCGAATGTTCTGGAATGTTCCAGAGGACGAAATTTCCCAGCCTTTATATCATCAAGAGAACGCCATTCACGTAAAAGCGGAAACCTTCTTCATGGATGAGGGATAGAGGGCTACCACATCATACAACTCCCTTGATCGTACCGGGGCTCATTCTGACTTTTACCGGCAAGCACATTGTACACTTATTTTTATAATATAAATATAATTATTTTTTCTTTCACAGTGGAGAATGTAACATGAATATTGAATTTTTGATCATAGCACTACGAAATTGTTTCGTTGAAACTTGGTCAGAAATCAGTGAACGCAGATTTCGTTTAACTAAAACACAATTGCATTTACTTTGAAACGGGAATTATACAGATAAGAGGGATTGCATTGTTTAATATAGTCACGCTTGGTGATCCACAAACATGAAGTTAGGGTCAAATGTGTTTCCGAAAAGATGTACGTAGGAGAGTAGCACAGTGTCAAAATAAGGTAGACCATTGCGTGCACCGTTTTCAAAGGTTTGGTCGTCAGTATACCGATGCAGTACTACACCACGCCACACCGTAACTCCTGGACCATCAAACCGACTGTGTTCGACAATTCTATGCATACCTTCATATGGTGAGAAGTGTTCTACACCTTAGTAGTTCTTTATATGTGCGGTCCAGTTTACATTGAGCTTCGTTATTTGGCAGTAACGCATCATAAGAAAGCTATTTTCATCCTCATTTTTAGCACACCGGTGTAATATTACCAAAACAAGAAAGACACTTTCTCGAAAAGGGACCTAAAAGCAAAACAAACAAAATTACGTCTCACAAATTTATAGAAAACCTGATTACAGAATAAAATAAATAATAAAGCAACAAGAAAAACTGAGAAACTCAAATTTTATTGCCACTATAATAATGGACCTGGTAGCAGAAGAGACAGGTCAAATAATCAAAGTAAACTCCAAAATCAGCTCTAAAATAAAAACAGCATCCCGAGAAGTTTCCCAAAACATGAACAAGAAATAACAAGAGCATTAGTAAATCTTCACCAAAGCAGATAAGGAATACTCTAGCGTGTATATATGAAACAGAGTTCATATCAGATCAAAAGAATTCCTAGATGAAAACAATATCGGTATACTGGTCAGTGTTCCTCCCATCAGGTACCAAAGAAATATACAGGAACTTATAAAAACATTTGCAGTTACTATCACAAATATTCAAGAACAATACAAGGCACAAAAGAATCCCAAAGCATTCAGCCTAAATTCTGTAACAAAAATACACAATCGCAACATTCCAATTAGAATAGTAGTCATCATCAAAATGCATTTAGCGCCTAGCTAGATGCAATCATACACTACTACATAAACTGACGCTTTCAGAAACATTAAGAACCTATGAAATACCAATGAACTGATAGAAAAGATAAAAGGTATAAATATACCAGTGACACTAAACCTTATCTCCCTAACATCACATGTTGCTATTAGGAGCAACATTCAGTGTTACCAAAGAAGAACTGAAGAAACAAAGGAAATAATAGATGCAATCATGGAAGAAACTACTGCTATTCTAAGGCTTGTAAGAGGAGAGAACTATTTCATTTTCAGTAAGGTGTTCCATTCACAAAAAGACGGCCTATCAATGGTCTCACCCATAAATGGCCACTTGCCAAAGTCTTTCTCAAAACACCCGAAGCAAAATATTCAATGTAATTTTACACCCAAATCAACGTATGGTTACATACTGGCATCACTATGTAGATGATATCACTTGCTTGGGAGACGAAATAGAAACATAATAGCCGGCCGGAGTAGCCGAGCGGTTCTAGGCGCTACAGTCTGGAACCGCGCAACCGCTACGGTCGCAGATTCGAATCCTGCCTCGGGCGTGGATGTGTGTGATGTCCTTAGGTTAGTTAGGTTTCAGTAGTTCTAAGTTCTAGGGGACTGATGACCTCAGATGTTAAGTCCCACAGTGCTTAGAGCCAAGTGTGTGTGTGTGAGAGAGAAACATAGTGTACACAGATACCCACTGAAATAAACACAGGTCACCATAAAATTAAATTCACTGCTAATATAGAATCAGACATAAAATAAGTTTCCCAGACGTCAAAAGATACATAACCAACAGCAAACAACAAGCACTACGAGTCACAAACCGTCTACACATCCGCTAACACGCAAACATTCAAGTTTTTGATACATATATACAGACTTACACAATCCCACTCTTCAATCTTAGTTGTACACAGGAACTGAATACAGTACACGAGATAGCCAGAGACATTAGGTACAATACATGAACAATAAAGAAAGTAACAAAATAGAAAAGCAAATGAAGAAAGAACTAGTAATGGTTAACTGCCAGCCATAACAAGGAGCTAGGAATACCAACATATGACAAACAGAAAAGGAAGAGGAATAAAAACATTATACGAGGATTACTGCAAGGCACATATTTACATACAGCAACAAAAACAATCACAGAGTGGAGAGCATCCTAAATTGTCTACATAAATCTAACACTCAGGAACTTTATGCATCTCATAGCCTTAAAAGTCGACAGCTTACACTCCTTTTGAGCAGGTCGTCTCTTAGAGAAAATCCGCCACCGAAATCATATTGAAACTGATCTCACAATCCTCAGATGAAGTAATATTCAGAATCATCCCATGGTACTCAGCTACCACATATTTATTTAGCGTATGGCATTTAGACACAATTGTTATTACAATCAATATGCAAAATTGTAATAATTTGGCATTAGATATTCTTACAGTTATTACAATAGTTATACAGAATTATACAAAATTATTCAAAATTACACATATTACACATGTTACAGTAGTTACACAAAGTTATAGTAGTTTGGAAGTAATTACAAACAAACATCTAATGAGTTAATATATGCAATTGATTCTGGAGTCGCCATCAGGAAATCTTCTGGAGTCCCATCATAGGCTGTCCTGGGGCAGTCTTCTATTATGTGCTGGATAGTTTGATTTTCTCCACATTGACATAGCGGTGATTCTGTCATGTCCCACTGGTAGAGGGAATAGGCGCATCTGCCATGTTTAGTTCTAATTCTGTTTAAAGTTGCCCCGATTTTGCGTGATAAGTCAAAACCTGGAGGCTTCTGGGAGATACATGGAAGTTTGCTGATGTTCTTTAAGGACCATTCTAGGTGCCAGGCGCTGGTTATGTTGAATTCTTCCTCTGTTGCAGATGTGGCTATTGCGGTTCTGATGGGTGACCTTCTGGAGCGGAGGCGGCTTTGGGTGGCATCTTCAAAATTCTCATGGATGGGTGGATTCCGATTGCTCATTATCTTTTTGTACTCTCTTATAAGAGCGTTTGTGCGGCGTAGGTTAGGGGGTGGTATGTGGCTTAGTACTGGGAGCCATTCCACGGGTGTAGTCTTTATTACACCAGCGATCATTCTCATTGTGTTATTGAGCTGTGCATCGATTCTATGGGTGTGGGGGCTGTTTAGCCATACCGGCGCACAATATTCGGCAGCTGAGAAGACGAGACTTAAGGCTGATGTCCGTAACGTAGTAGCTGCCGCTCCCCATGTCGTTCCACAGAGCTTCTGTATAATGTTATTCCTTGTTTTTAGTTTCTCTGCTGTTTTCATTAGGTGACCTTTGAAAGAGAGTGTTGTATCGAGGGTCACACCTAGGTACTTTGGGGTTTTATTGTGGGTAAGCCATGTGGTCTCGAATTTTATTCTGAGCTCCCTCTTAGCCGCTTTATTGTTTAGGTGAAAACATGATACTTCTGTTTTGTTGGCGTTAGGTTGCAGGTGCCATTTTCGGAAATATTCTCCCATCTTCTCCAAGTCAGCTGTTAGGGTCTCCTCTGCCCCTTCAAATGACTGACTTCTCGTTGCAAGGACCCAGTCATCGGCGTAGCCAAACTTCTTTGATCTTGTTTCCGGTATGTCTGCAATGTAGAGATTGAAGAGGAGTGGTGCAAGCACCGATCCTTGAGGTAGGCCATTTTTTAATTTCCTCGGTGAACTAATATCTGAACCCATGGTGACTTGGATCGTTCTGTCATTCAGCATGTTGTTTAGTAGGCGAGCTGTTAGTTTACATGGGATTATGCGGAGGAACTTATAAATCATGCCTTCTCTCCAGACTGTGTCGTAGGCAGCTGACAAGTCTATGAATGCTGCAGAGGTTTTAAGCTTTCTTTGGAACCCAGCTTCAATGTACGTCGTGAGTGAGAGAACTTGATCGACACAGCTGCGGTTTGGTCTGAAACCTGCTTGTTCGATTGGTATAGCATTGAGTATTTTCTGGCAGATTCTATTGTAGATGAGCCTTTCTAACAATTTATATATTACTGACAGTAGTGCTATGGGCCTGTAGCTCTTCGGCGAGTTTGTTGGTTTCCCTGATTTTAAGATGGCTATTATTTTCGATCTTTTGAGGTCACTAGGCACATTACCGGTTTGGATGATGTCGGTGAAGAATCTCGCCAGCCAGAGTTTTGTGTATTTACCGCAGTGTATCAGGAGTTCTGGGTTAATGCTGTCGAGTCCTGGTGCTTTCCCTGGCTTGACCTCTTTGAGAGCTGTTTCTATTTCTTCGAGTGAGAAAGGGAGAGCGTATTCAGTTTCTGTCGCCTTATTCCTCAGATTCCTGAGTTCTCGTTTTATCTTGATCGTGTGTGCTCTGTCACTAGGGGCTCTGGACTTGGCCACTATATGAGATGCCATGGTGTTTGGGGAGACGTTTGCTGTCTGTCTTTGAATAGGTGCTCCACTTCCTAATTTCCTTAACAGGGTCCGTGCTTGTCGGCTTGAAGTCTGGAAATTCAGGCTCTCCATTGCTTCTGTCCATTTACGTTGTCTTGCAGTATCAAGACTGTGGAGAAGGTCATCGGCCAGTTCTTTGTCGCCCGTCTTGAGGAAGCGCTGGTAGAGCTCGTCACTGTTTTTGGACCACCCTGGGACATACTCTCGTCGGTATCCCCTAGGGATGTGCTTCTTGGCAGTGCTTATTACTGCTCCGATGAATCTTCTATAGTTTTTATGGGTAGGTGGTATCCATCCCAGACATTCATCAAGGTCTCGAGAGTACTTTTCCCAATTTGCGTTCTTGAAATTCCATCTGGGGCAAGGCATGGAAGTCACCAGTGGGATTTGGCTGCCAATTTCAATAATGACTGGTCGATGCTGGGTATGAGGAAAGTCGCACAGGACTTTACGGGTAGCTGGTAGTGGTTGGTTATTTCCGTCAATTGAGGTGAAGCATAGATCCGGGTTGTATTCCTGCTCCCAGGCAGCTGATCTGAATGTGTAACGGTCTTTCGCATCAAAGATAAGGTTAAGATTTTCATTTTCAGCCCATTTCAACAAGGTTTCACCATTAGCATCACACTCCTTATATTTCCACTGTTCGTGGTGGCCATTGAAGTCTCCTAGATAGATTGCTGGGTGAGGTTGAGCCCGAATTACTGATCTTGGCCATGGAGTGGTTGGAGGTTTATAAATATTTGTAACGGTTACGCTCCCAATTTTTACTGTGACATTATGGATTCCATCACCTGACGACGTGGAGATAAGGGAGGCATTTTCTATATCATGTCTGATGTAGGTTGCAACACCATGGGTATGGTGGTAAGTGGCACCAAGTAATTCAAATCCGGGTATTTCGCCCCTTTTCCGCAGTTGTACTTCAGTACTACAATGTGTTTCCTGAATGGCAATCAGATCAATGTTGTCTTTCTTCAGTAGTTTTGATAAGTATTGGCACTTAGAATAGCTTATGCTCTCTATGTTGAGATGGCAGATTCGGACCGTAGGTCCAAGTTTCCTTGTTGGCATATCCTTAGGAGGACGTTTTTTGTGTCTACTTGTATAGTCAGGAGAACCTTTCACGGTTTGTCTGACTGCCATTATGTGCTAGCTCATTTAGCGTTACCCGGGGTGCACCACGTGGAGGCGAGCTAGCTACCACATACAAAACCACTAACACAAGAAAGGGACTTTTGGAACAAAGACACAATACTATACAAGAAAACACTCTTTGAAACACTAAACGATTTATACAAAAAAACTTCCACAAAGACAATATATTATATCAGACGTCCCTGATTATCCAAAAACATCTCCTTCTCACCCACTCTACCTTCCCCCTTAACACTTTCTCTTCTCTCTCTCTCTCTCTCTCTCTCTCTCTCTGTCTCTCTGTCTCTCTCTCTCTCTCTCTCTCTCTCTCTCTCTCTCACTCACTGACTCACTCACATACACATCAAGTATGTTCCTCCCCTGCAGAATAACGCAAACCCTCATCCAAACATTCAAAATTAGTCTCACACTAAACAGAAACAAAACGATGAACAGTTGTCTGGTGACAATAATATACCATCTCTCTATGAGTATTGCAAGATACTCTATGTGATCAAAAGTATCCGGACACCTGCCAGAAAATGACTTACAAGTTCGTGGCGCCCTCCATCAGTAATACCAGAATTCAGTATGGTGTTGGTCCACCCTTAGCCTTAATGACAGCTTCCACTGTAGCAGGAAGTTGCTGGAAGTTGTTTTGGGGAATGGCAGCCCATTCTTCACAGAGTGCTGCATTGAGGAGAGGTATCGATGTCGGTTGGTGAGTCCTGGCATGAATTCGGCGTTCCAAAACATCCCAAAGGTATTCTATAGGATTCAGGTCAGGACTCTGTGCAGGCTAGCCTATTACAAGGATGTTATTGTCGTGTTACCACTCTGCCACAGGCCATGCATTATGAACAGGTGCTCGATCGTGTTGGAAGATGAAATCGCCATCCCCGAATTGCTTTTAAACAGTGGGAAATAAGAAGGTGGTAAAAACATCAATGTAGGCCTGTAGTGATAGTGCCACGCAAAACAACAAGGGGTGCGATCACCCTCCATGAAAAACACGACAATACTAACTCCACTGCCTCCGAATTTTGCTTTTAGCTCTACACACGGTGGCAGAGGACGTTCACCTGGCATTCACCATACCCACAACCTACCATCGGATCACCGCGTCTTGTACCGTGATTCGTCACTCCACTTAACGTTTTTTTCCACTGTTGAATCGTCCAATGTTTACGCTCCTTACAACAAGCGAGGCGTCGTTTGGCATTTACTTGCGTGATGTGTGGCTTTGATCAGCCGCTCCACCATGAAATCCTAGTTTTCTCACCTCCCATCTAACTGTCATAGTACTTGCAGTGTATCCTGATGTAGTTTGGAATCCCTGTGTGATGGTCAGGATAGATGTCTGCCTATTACACATTACGACCCTAGCGGTTCTAGGAGCTACAGTCTGGAACCGTGCGACCGCTACGGTTGCAGGTTCGAATCCTGCCTCGGGCATGGTTGTGTGTGATGTCCTTAGGTTAGTTAGGTTTAAGTAGTTCTCCGTTCTAGGGGACTGATGACCTCAGAAGTTAAGTCCCATAGTGCTCAGAGCCATTTGAACCATTACGACCCTCTTCAACTGTCGGCGGTCTCTGTCAATCAACAGACGAGGTTGGTCCGTACGCTTTTGTGGTGTGCGTGTCCCTTCACGTTTCCTCTTCACTATCACATCGTAAACAGTGGACCTACGGATGTTTAAGAGTGTGGAAATCTCGCGTACTGACGTATGACACAAATGACTCTCAATCACCTGACCACGTTCGAAGTCCGTGAGTTCTGCGACGCGTCCCATTCTGGTCTCTCACGATGTCTAATGATTATTGAGGTCTCTGATATGGAGTACCTGGGTGTAAGTGGCAGCACCACGCACATAATATGAAAAACATATGTTTTTGGGGGTGTCGGGATACTTTTGATCACATAGTGGACATTTACTCTTAAAATTCGCTCTTTCCATGAAAAATGAGATACCACATGAAGGAAAATTCTGAAAGTTGTGGAAAACAGTGCACTTAATTACGAGTAGAAAAGAAAACACGCCAAGGACGCACAACAGGACGAAAAACGGAAGTACAATATGTACACTAATACTACTACTATTAATGGGAGAATGTATTTAAAAAACACAATAACTCTTCAAGCAAATTCTTACTATTACTTTGTAGATGAAATATTCTCAAACAGTAAGGAACTACAAATGCTAGCTGACGTGTACAATCACACTTTTCTTAGTTTAACTTTATTTCATGTGAACTATCAAAATAAAACAAAAATAGCTTACATTAAAGTCTTTAGGCCTAAGATAGAATAAAAACCGTGTATTTTGCATAATATGTTAAACAGAGTCACGCAGAAGAAGTCAGATAAGTGTTGAACCATGAATCGGTAAACAGAAAAACGCAGTCTGAAGAACCCAAATCTAATTCACTGAGGATAATCACTGAAATGCATTCAGTGTCTTTTGTACATTATTAATCCACATAATGATTTTTGATAGCTGAACCCTATGCACAACGACATAAAAATTATCATATTCCTCTCCTTGAACCAGAGAAAGAAAATCTGTATGATCATGCCAAATAAAAATAGTGAACGGACAAAATTAAAAGAACTATATGATAATACACAAAGGAAGAAGGCATTTTGTAATTGGTATGAGGGATATGAGAACAGTGCACCAATAGATCGGACAGACAGTTAGCTGTAATGCGTAGAGACGTGTAGACGACAACGATATGGCCAAAAGAGAAGGCTGTGCATGCCAGAAGCTCTGCATCACGAGAAGCAAGTGAGATATTCGACTGGCTTTATGTTGTAGTGGCACCATCGTCTAGGATAGGGAAAGTTAGTTTTGTGCTATATTCGGAATACCCGATTGCAGTAAGTTACGCATACCAGCAGGTGCGAAGGCAAATAGAGGCCACAGGGGCGTAGAACTACCGGAGAGGGCGCACACAGCAGTTACATGGCGCACGTCACAAGCAGAAGAGGGCCACTGGCCAACCTGTTATGCATACATGATGCAAAGCGGCGCACTTTTCAAAACAGAGGCACACAGCTGAGTAAAAACAGGCGTCATTTTCTAACGAGATTCATTCAGATTTGTCAGCTCTTCTGTAAGGCGAGGCTTGTCACACCGCCGGGCTACACGCAGCAACAGATCGGGCGACAGCGTCCCAGTCCTCGGCGGGTCATTGGTTCAACCCTCTGAGGCCGACACGGGGTCCACAGGCAGCGGCGGGCCACTCTTTGGCTCGCTACCGCAGGCAGTCGCCTCGGCTCCCGACACACACCAGAGACTTCCAAGGCGAGGGCCACAGATTCGGACGCCGGATCGGGGGCGGTCGTTGCCGCCATGTTCCAGGTTACGCCACCATGGAAGAAGCAGCAGCGGGGCCGGCCTACGGCTCCCGGCGGAGCAGCGCGGAGTCAGCGGGGATGGTGAGGCCACTGATTCGGTTGCTGGCGCAGCGAACCTGACATCATCAGAACTCAAAAAAATGGCTCTGAGCACTATGGGACTCAACTGCTGAGGTCATTAGTCCCCTAGAACTTAGAACTAGTTAAACCTAACTAACTTAAGGACATCACATACATCCATGCCCGAGGAAGGATTCGAACCTGCGACCGTAGCGGTCTTGCGGTTCCAGACTGCAGCGCCTTCAACCGCACGGCCACTTCGGCCGGCATCAGAACTCAGCGGGCCAGCCAAGGCCGGCAGGACACAGCATTGAGGGGCCCCGTGATGCAGACTGAGGTGAATGGAGCACTGTAGTGGAAGCAAATAAATCATTTGGAAAGTTCTCTCTGAGTTTTAATATGGCACGCCCTGGCACCCACCCAATACATTTGGTGTCTTCCCGCTACATTTATTCATCCTGATACATTCACTATCAGAAGCTGCCACAACAATGTAATGGACAAGGATAACTGCTTACATTCGCAATAGCTACAAACAGTGTTTCACCATCAGCTGTTGAGAGCAGATTAATGGAAGCGGGTTTGAGATTTCGAGTTGTCATGTGTTGCTTATAGCTGGCACTGTACCACGGACAACAGAGACTTGCTTGGTGTAGAACGAAAGTCAACTGGGACTTTCAGTGTGTGGAAATATTCATAATTCCGAGAGATAATTATTTCTTTCTTTCTCTTCTTTCTGTTCTTTTCCTTAATTTACTCTGTGCTCTTATGTCTGATGGCTTAGAATATTTATTTTGTTCTACAGCAAGAAATGTAGCTATTTTGCTTTTTGCTTTATTAGTGTTGGTACATTAATCTCTTTTAATTAAGTATGCAAAAGTGTGAATGCATGGTTGATCGTCTCTATTATGCTTTCGTAAAATTCGCTGTATGAAACCAGTTGTAATTTGCACTGTAATGTAATATGCACCGTAATATGAACTGTGATGCGAGAGCAATGTCGATAGGTGTCAGCTGAATAGTGACACAGAGTGGGTGTGAGCGTTGTGGCGTGCGCGCATGCATTATGCAATGGTCCTAGACAGAAGTAATCTAAAATTTATGATCGCGTTCTTATTTTTCGGTGACGGTACAGCAAGTATTTAGATATGGAGGTTATGAGGCAAAAATTTAGACTGTGAATATTGTGAGCTTCATTGAGTAGAATAAACAGTAGTGACAATGCCGACACGAATGGATTGTGATTGTCGTGGTATACTTTGAAATTATTATGTTCTGTTTAAGTTAATGAGTTACCGCACGAGTAACTGTCGCCATACAGAGTTTTAAACTGTTTGTTAGGTGTGGTACAGTTTCCCGCCAGAACGGTAAATTCGCGATTGGGGCACTCATGCAAAAAGTGAACGGACTGTGATTTCACGATCGGCGAGACAAAGTGAATTTTATACTGTTTTGAAACTGTGTACGGGACGGTGATAAAGGAGCGCCGGCCTGTGTCCGAGCGGTTCTAGGCGCTTCAGTCCGGAACCGCGCTGCTGCTACGGTCGCAGGTTCGAATCCTGCCTCGGGCATGGATGTGTGTGATGTCCTTAGGTTAGTTAGGTTTAAGTAGTTCTAAGTTCTAGGGGACTGATGAGCTCAGATGTTAAGTCCCATAGTGCTTAGAGCCATTTGAACCATTTGGTAACGGAGCCGTGATTGTAAGAGACGTTATTGATGAGCGCATGTGCACTTTTATGTGCACTACATCAACAAAAACTACGTCTGACTGGCCTGTGACTGTAGGAACTATACTGAGGACAATGTTAGCGCCAGGAGAATCACCCGCTAAGCAGGAGGACGTTTCCATGGCATTTTCATAACTGACGAAGCTGCATTAATTATGCTGTCAGCACCAACAA
Source organism: Schistocerca piceifrons (assembly GCF_021461385.2). Classification (NCBI taxonomy): domain Eukaryota; kingdom Metazoa; phylum Arthropoda; class Insecta; order Orthoptera; family Acrididae; genus Schistocerca; species Schistocerca piceifrons. Next base: position 871,596,877 of record NC_060138.1, on the reverse strand, counting down.
GCTACCGCTGAAATCACAATGCACCGACTACAAAGATATGCTCCAATGCAAGGTTCTCTTCCCCTGTGAAGGTCGAAGAATTTCGCTTCATTTCAGTCATAATTTATTTTTCTTTTGTAACGAAATTTCCTTGCAATTTGATTTCGTTAAAAATAAATCTGATTTCAATGAAGTGTATTTGCAATCTGTGTGACATAGTTGGTTCTAACATTAACAGTAGTCATTACCATTTGCTGCCTGCAACTTTCTTCATTATTTTATTGTAGGTGTTACTGCGTGTGTTTTAATGTATGTTCTGGAGGATGCGCTTTTATGAATTAGTACAATGTTGCACCAAGAGCATTTACATATTTTGTTGTGTTGTGTGACGTTCCACGCTAAGTTGTACCCACTGAGAATTATAACCGAGCATAATTATCACCATTTCCTCAGTTATTTAAGAATTTATATACGGGATAATTCGTGTTTTGCATTCTTTTGTTTTTTGCTGCCAAACTGTGACATGGTTACTTTCGTTCGATTAGAAAGCTAAACGGGTTCCTTTGGTTTTAAATAATCGAAATTCATGGTCAATACTACGCAAATTAGAGTTCTGAGAACCGTTCACTTCAAATATGGCTCAGTTGGTGAGAGGACTAGGTAACACAGCATGTTATGGCCTACTTTCGGTACACTACTGACAAGGGGAGGCCGCCAATTGTGAAATTCAGATTTGATTCATACTGCGCATTATAAAAGCTCATGGCCAGAAGTGTAATGTGGCAAAGCACCAAGATGCACTTCTCAGCCGTTGTCGAGAAAATCGACAGTTACAAGAAACCGTTGCCGTGAAATACTCTCTACGATTTACAGTTTCTTACAGCGTCGTGGCGCAGCGGTAAGCGCTCGGGTTCGTAATCCGAAGGTCGGCGGATCGAATCTCGCGCCATGCAAATTTTTTTTAGTATTTGTTTTTGTAATATATATATATAAAATTCCCGGCAATTAGTTGCAACAATTATGCATATAATAAGTTGTTGAAAGTCGTTTGTCGTGGAAAAACTGGCGACTTCGAACATGATTAGTTTTCCGCAAACAAAGTTGTATTTCACAAATGTTATTAATTGTCTTCATAATGTTTACACGTGTAGTTAACGGAAGACGTAGAAACGATATTCCGAAACGAATACGCATAGTGTAAGTCAAACGTTCGAATTAGAGTAGTAAATATATATATATATATATATATATTTGAATTACAAAAACAAATACTAAAAAAAATTTGCATGGCGCGAGATTCGATCCGGTGACCTTCGGATTACGAACCCGAGCGCTTACCGCTGCGCCACGACGCTGTAGGATATAAAAAATCGTAGAGAGTATTTCACCGCAACGGTTTCTTTTAACTGTCGATTTTCTCGACAACGGCTGAGAAGGGCATCTTGGTGCTTTGCCACATTACACCTCTGGCCATGAGCTTTTATTATGCGCAGTATGAATCGAATCTGAATTTCACAATTGGCGGCCTCCCCTTGTGAGTCATGTTCTTCGCAAGTGGCATTTTGTGGTTCAGCGATGACTCTCGCTTCTGTTTGTGGCGGTCATATCGACGCCAGTGTATCTGTAGACGATAAAGTGAAAGACAACATGAAGAAACAATTCTCGAGACCCATATCCCTCCACCTCGTAAAATAATGGTGACTGGATACAACAGGACGCATTTTGTAATTGTCGTATGGTTGCTGAATGCTAGCCAGTATCGTATGTGGCTAGGATGGTAAAACCCCATTATGACCCAGGTACCAATGGCGTATTCCAGGAAGGTAATGCGTGATCCCATTGTGCAGTTAACAGAAAGTGACTTTGGGGGATACATGAATCCTTAGCTGCATATCCAAGTCCACCTAATTGTGGCCCATACAGACTGTCTGGGATGCGGTAGGAATACGTATTCCAGCCTGCAAGCAGTTGTCTCCACGAAGCGACAGAACATGCGAGCAGGCTTGGCAAGACGTTCCTCAAGACGAGATGTGGAGGTTGTTTGCTTTCGTGCCACAACTAATAGAAAAATGTATAATATCTCTTGAAAATAGTGAGATTTTTCGTATGACATAGTAGCTACTGTATCAGAGGTGGCAACATAGAGCGCTTTTCACACTATCGCTGCTACTCTTTAACTGTTCCGCATTTTTTGAACAAAAGAAGGAAATTTTAAAGTAGCACTTTCGCATCATTATTTGTCAGAGATAGACTAGTACTTGATTAGACAAATAATTCGCCATTTTATCCACACGCATTCGATGGACTAACTCTTCTAATTCAGTGAAGCAATGTGGAATAAAACCAATTTTGTGGGTGAGACTACAGTTACGTAATTTACCATTTCCTTGATTATCAGTATGTTGAATATTAATCCTTACCATGTACAGTGTACAGTATACGAACATTCGCGTGTGGAATGGTGCTTGTTGTTGGCAAGTGGTAAAGCCCTCTAGAGCCTGCGCTTCGGAGAGGATTTCGTTTCATATTCTACTACCAGCTATTTGAAAACACAGCGCCAATCATTTTCTGCGCAACCGAGCACCCTCCGTACCACGCTTGATACTTCGACAGCAACCAACAACAACAATTTCTGTTCTCAAATATAAAAAAGATTCATTTTTACGCGAAAAAGATTTTTACACAGTGATTGAAAGGTTTCCGTGTAAAAAAAATATTGTTTAAATGTACTCGAGCCCTTGTGGGTCATTATCTCAAAATGGCATTGATGGTCGATATGAGTTCTAAACTAAGTGGGAATTTACTCATTCTGTGCTGAAAGTTTACATAAACTTTGGTAAATATGTACCTGATGGTATATGGTGCAGCATTTTTCATTTTCATCAATGTGGTACACAAGAAATAAGGGGAGGTCGAGCCAATCACTCTTGTTAAGTTTTACTTAACACAGTTAAATATTTGCGGTAGGTGGTCTACGGGTACAGCATAAACGACGATACGTCATTTTGGGGCTCGGTAGCGATCAAAGTCTCGTTCCTTTCATAAAAATATTGATTCCGTAATCGGACAAATCGGCGTTAATTTGTTGTCGATACGCGACAAGTCTAGTTAGGCAGCTACCACTTGTGCTCCTCACTTACCAGTACAAATCCAGATGAGAATCACTTCAACTATAACTGCATTTACACAAAATAGCTATGGAGAAGAATACATACGAAACCTTTAAGTAGGATATTAAATAGAGTCAAGGATAGTAAATAGAGTTCTGAATTACGAAAAATTAATCGTACCAATCAGTTATGTCAAATGCAGAAATTGACTACAGGGGAAACAGCACCATTGTGATTAATGTACAGATAAACAGCGAACTGTAGCTTAGTATCTAATGTGGTTTGAATGGTTTGTCTCCTCAGCGTGATGTCCTCTGTTATTCATTCCAATGCTGACAAAACGTTTAGTTAAACATGATGTTCGCTGCTAATGTCACCCGGCCGCTGCTGGCTGAGCGGTTCTGGGCGCTTCAGTCTGGAACCGCGCGACCGCTACGGTCGCAGGTTCGAATCCTGCCTCGGGCATGGATGTGTGTGACGTCCTTAGGTTCTAGGGGACTGATGACCTGAGATGTTAAGTCCCATAGTGCTCAGAGCCATTTGAACCATTTTTTTACTAATGACAACATGTAGTTCGTGGAATCCAATTAGCACCTGTCGACTATGGTACTGAGCGTGAATCTGAACCAAACGTGTTGTTAGCAGTTGGATGAATATCTGAGGATGTCAGCGTCTTTGGAGAGAAACCATTCAAAATAAATAAAATAATACGATATAGGTGTCTCTTTGTATATCACCACCGTTTTTCTACAACGGACGAGATTCACCCGTTGTGTACGGGTAGCGTCATCAATTTGTAATCAAACAATACTGGGACCCGAATTCGAACCACGCCACTGGTTAGATTTTGAATCCAAACAATCAGCAATGACATCCTCCGTACGTAGTCACCCACATTCTTCCAACGATTTTGTCAAAGAAATCGGAGGAGCGGACAGAGATTCGGGGCACTCTCTTTCCCTGGGGGTAGAAAAATGCCCCTAAAGTGGAAGAATCAGCAATGACCAACGGCATGAGGATGCAGAAGTCAATGTAAACCACGGCACTAACGACACATAATGTGTATCCACAGGACATTGGGGCCTGTTGTTGGAAAAGTGTCCTGATGATCTCTCCACTGGCAAAAGTTTCCAGACTAGTCCCTTATTCGGATCTCAAGGGCGGGACTGCCTAGGGGAAGGTGACAATGAGAAAAAGATCGAATAAGCAACGAGAGAATAACGTTTTACGGCCCGGTGCGTGGAGTGTCAGAAGTCTGAAAGTGGCACAGAAGCTATAAAATCTGAAAAGGGAAATACTAGGGCTCAGTATACGTGTAGTGGGGCCTAGGAAGTGAAATGGAAAGAAAACAAGGATTTCGGATACATGGGGATAACTGTCAAGATGAGAAACATAGAAGTAGATATCCTCGGTTTGACAAAGCAGCTTAAATCACTTAATAAAAGCAAGGCCTTCGGTCCAGATTGTATACCAGTCAGGTTCCTCTCAGAGTGTGCTGATCAAATAGCTCCATATTCAGGAATTATATACGACCACTCGCTAGTAGTAAGATCAGTACCTAAAGACTGGAAAATTGCACAAGTCACACCAATACCCAAAAAGGGAAGTAGGAGTAATCCGCTGAATTAGCAGCCAATATCACTAACGTCGATTTGCACTAGGTTTTTGGAACATACTGTATTTGAACATTATGACGTACCTCTAAGAAAACGATTTATTGACACATAGTCAGCACGGATTCAGAAAATATCGTTCTTGTGAAACACAACCAGCTCTTTATACTCATGAAGTAATAAGTGCTATCGACAGGGGATGTCAAATTGATTCCATATTTTTAGATTTCCAGAAGGCTTTCGACACCGTTCCTCACAAGTGTCTTCCAACAAAACTGCGTGCCTACAGAATATCACCTCAGTTGTGTGACTGAATTCGTGATTTCTTGTCAGAAATGTGACAGTTCGTAGTAATAGACGGATAGTCATCGAGTAAAACAGAAGTAATATCTGGCGTTCCCCAAGGAAGTATCATAGGCCATCTATGATTCCTGATCTATATTAACGACATAGGAGACAATCTGAGTAGCCGTCTTAGATTGTTTGCAGATGATGCTGTCACTTACCGTCTTGTAAAGTCATCAGATGATCAAAACGACTTGCAAAATGATTTACATATGAGATCTGTATGGTGCCAAAAGTGGCAATTGACCCTGAATAAAGAAAAGTGTGAAGTTATTCACATGAGCACTAAAAGAAATCAGCTAATTTTTGATTACGCGATAAGTCACTCACATCTGAGGGCTGTAAATTCAACTAAATACTTAGGGATTACAATCACAAATAACCTAAATTGGAACGATCACATAGATAATAACGTGGGTACAGCAAATCAAAGACTGAGATTCATTGGCAGAACTCTTAGAAAGTGCAACAGGTCTACCAAAGAGACGGCTTACACTACGCTTGTTCGCCCTATTCTGCAGTATTGCTGTGAGGTGTGGGATCCGCACCTGGTGGGTCTGACGAATGACATCGAAAAAGTATAAAGAAGGGCAGCTTATTTTATATTATCGTGAATAGGGGAGATTGTGTCACAGACATGATACGTGAATTGGAGTGGCAATCATTAAAACAAAGGCGTTATTCGTTGCGACGGGATCTTCTCATGAAATTTCAATCACCAATTTTCTCCTCCGATTGCGAAAACACTCTGTTGGCACCCACCTACATAGGGAGAAATGATCATCACGATCAAATAAGAAAAATCAGGGCTAGCACAGAAAAATTTAACTGCTCGTTTTCCCCGCGTGCCGTTCGAGAGTGGAACGGTAGAGAGACTGCTTGATGGTGGTTCATTGAGCACTCTGCCAGGCACTTTATTGTGAATAGCAGAGTAACCACGTAGATGTAGAAGTAGATGTAGGAGGAGCAGAAAATTCTATAGAGGGAGTAAGTTTTGCTATGAATAGGAAGGCAGGGCATAGAGTGAATTACTGTCAAAAGATCAGTGACAGGGTTGTTCTCATCCGAACTGGCAGCAAACCAACACCGATAACAATGGTTTAGGTAGACATGCCGACATCGCAAGTCGAAGATAAAAATATGAAGTGCAAGAGGATATTGAACGGATAATTCGTTAATGTAAATGGAGATGAAAATCTAATAGTCACCGGAGACGGGAATCCGGTTGTAGTGGAATGAATAGAAGAAAGGGTTACGGAAGGACATGGGGTCGATTCCAGTAATGAGAGAGGAGAAAGACTAATTTAATTCTGCAATAAATTTCAGCTATTAATAGCGAATACTCTGTTTAAGAATCACAACTGGAGGAGATATACTTGGAAAAGGGCAGAAGAGATTGGAAGATTGCAGTTAGATTACATCATGGCCAAGCATTAATTCAGTTACTGGATTATAAGGCGTACCCGGAGCAGATTAGTCTCAGATCCCAATTTATTAGTGATGAAGAGTAGGCTGAAGTTTAAAAAAGTAATGAAAGGAATCAGTGTCCAAAGAAGTGGGATACCGAAGTACTAAGAAATGAAGAGATACTCTTGAAGATCCCTGAGGCTACAGATATTGAGATAAGGATTGGTTCGGTAGGTCGTTCACTTGAAGAGAAATGAACATCTCTAAAGAGGCATGGAAGCTGAAAAAGATACAAGGAACGTAATTGCAGAGACACCATGGATTACAGAGGAAATACAGAAGGAAGCAAAAAAATTTCAGGAAAACTCAGGAATACAGAAATATAGTTCACTTAGGAATGAAATAAGTAGGAGGTGCGGGAAAGTTAAGGCGAAATAGCTGCATGAGAAGCGTGAAGAAATCGAAAAAGAAATCAGTGTCGGAATTGGTCACTTAGCATGTAGAGCAATCGCAATATGCAGAGTAGAGAGTAGGTAAGTGGAAAGAGTACACTGGATGTTTCTACGAGGGAGATGACTTGTCTGAAGACATGATATAAAAAGAAACAGTAACCACTGGAGCATTAGAATCATCATTAAAAAGAGCTTTGGACGACTTAAGATCAAATACTTATGATCAAATACGAAGAAGGGGTGGATAACATTCCATCAGAATCTCTACAACTTCTGGGAGAACTGGCAACAAAGCGATTATTCACGTTGGCGTATGGAATGTATGAGTCTGGGGAGATACCATCTCTCTTTCAGAAAAATTATCCACACAATTCCGAAGGTGGCAAGACCTGACAAGTGTGGGAATTGTCGCTCTATCGGCTTAACAGCTCAGGCATCCAAGTTGCTTACTATAATAATATACAAAAGAATGAAAATAAAATTCGAGCATGTGTTATATGGCGGCCAGTTTAGCATTAGGAAAGGTGAAGGCACCCGGGAGGCAGTCCTGACACTGCGGATGATAATGGAATCAAAACTAAAGAGAAATCAAGACACATTCATAGCAGTTGTTGACCTGGAATAACGTTCGACAGTGCGAAATGGCGTAAAATGATCGAAATTCTGAGAAAGATAAGGGAAGTCGGGTAATATACAATATGTACAAGAACCGAGAGGGAACAATATTGGAGGACTAAGAACGACGTACTCGCATTAAAATGGGTATAAAATGGGGATATGGTCTTACACCCCTACCGTTCAATCTATACAGCTAAGAAACAATGACGAAAATAAAAGAAAATCTCAACAGTGGAATTAAAATTCAGGGTGACAGGATATCAATGGCAACATTCATTAATGATACTGCTGTCCTCAGTGAAAGTGAAGAAGACTTATAGGATCTGCTAAATGGAATGAATACCCTGATGAGTACAGAATATAGACTGATAGTAAATCGAAGAAAGACGAAAGTAATTAGAAGTAGCACAGATGAGAACAACGATAAACTTAACATCAGGCTTGGTGGTTACGAAGGAGATGAAATTAAGGAATTCTGCTACCCAGGGAGAAAAATAATCTTTGACGGACGGGGCAAGGAGGACATCAAAAGCAGCCTAGCAGTATCAGAAAGGGCATTCCTGTCCAAGAGAAGTCTACTAGTATCAAACAAAGTGTTAGACTGACGACTTAAAGAAAATGAGGATACATTCCTTAGGTTCTCTGGTTCTCTGTGATAGAAAGATCTTAGTCCATTTTGGGAAAGCCACGTAATCCTACATAACTCCAGACGAAAGGAAATACATCGCCTGCTTCCTGTGAAAAGATTTCTGTTTTATTTGTGGAGCAATGTTTGCTAAAGGAGAAACGGTTTATCGCTATTACTGTTGAAGGAAATTAATGATCGCTTATCATATGCATGACGTTATGGTGTTTTGGTGCAGGCGTCTCATAATGGTTAGTCGAATGAAAACTAGACAGATGGAAAACAATCTGTTTACTATTTTAAAATTAATCGCCGTATCTGTTAATACATTTATTCATCTGTGAGATAAGATAGTAAAATCACCATGAAAAAATTCTTGTGGTTGCTTGCGGAAACATGATTGTAACCAGGCAGGCAGTTTGTCGTCCGAAGCATATCCAAGATCACGAACGTCTTTCTTCTGGGTCCAAAAAATATGGAAATCGAATGGGCAGAGGTCGAGACTATATGGAGGATGCATAATGGCCTCCCAGAGAAACTTCTGCAGCGTACTCAAGACAACCTGCGAATAAAATGGCCGCGCACTTGTTGCCAAGCTTGTTTAGACAACGTTGCAGAAGTTTCACAGGGAATCCCTTACACATCCTGCATGCGCTCCCGAACACTCCCCATGCGCTTTCCATATTTTTAAAGCCCTGAAAAAAGACATTCGTTGCCACTGATTTGCTTCGGACAAACACTTGCATGCCTGTGTATAATCGACGTTTCCTTAAGCAACCACAAACAATTTTCCATGGAGAATTTAACGTCCTGTCTCACAAGTGGATAAATGTACTAACAGCTATGACTATTACTTTTGGAATGATAAACAGTTTACTTATTTTTTTCCATATCTCTTGTTCTCATCTGAATGCTCCTTATAGTATATAATTTCATAATACTCTATTGGCCATTAAAATTGCTACACCACGAAGATGACGTGCTAAAGACACGAAATTTATCCGACAGGAAGTAGACGCTGTAATATGCAAATGATTACCTTTTCAGAGCATTCACACAAGGTTGGCGCCGGTGGCGACACCTACAACGTGCTGACATGAGGAAAGTTTCCAACCGATTTCTCACACACAAACAGCAGTTGACTGGCGTTGCCTGGTGAAACGTTGTTGTGGTGCCTCGTGTAAGGAGGAGAAATGCGTACCATCACGTTTCCGACTTTGATAAAGGCGGATTGTAGCCCATCGGGATTGCGGATTATCGTATCGCAACATTGCTGCTCGCGTTGATCGAGATCCAAAGACTGTTAGCAGAATATGGAATCGGTTGGTTCAGGAAGGTAATACGGAACGCCGTGCTGGATCCCAACGGCCCCGTATCACTAGCAGTCAAGATGACTGGCATCTTATCCGCATGGCTGTAACGGATCGTGCATCCACGTCTCGATCCCTGAGTCAACAGGTGGGGACATTTGCAAGACAACAACCATCTGCACGAATAGTTCGACGACGTTTGCAGCAGAATGGACTAACAGCTCGGATGCCATGGCTGCGGTTATGCTTGACGCTGTATCACAGACAGGAGCGCCTGCGATGGTGTACTTAACGACGAACCTGAGTGCACGAATGGCAAAACGTTATTTTTTCGCATGAATCAAGGTTCTGTTTACAGCATCATGATGGTCGCATCGCGTTGGCGACATCGAGGTGAACGCACATTGGAAGCGTGTATTCATCATCGCCATAATGGCGTATCACCCGGCGTGATGGTGTGGGGTGCCATTGGTTACACGTCTCGGTCACCTCTTTCTCGCATTGACGGCACTTTGAACAGTGGACGTTACATTTCATATGTGTTACGACCCGTGGCTCTACCCTTCATTCCATCCCTGCGAGACCCTACATTTCAGCAGGATAATGCACGACCGCATGTTGCAGGTCCTGTACGGGCGTTTCTGGATACAGAAAATGTTCGGCTGCTGCCCTGGCCAGCACATTCTTCAGATCTCTCACCAATTGAAAACGCTCTTGTCAGTGGCGGCCGAGCAACTGGCTCGTCACAATACGCCAGTCACTACTCTTGATGAACTGTGGTATCGTGTTAAAGCTGCATGGGCAGCTGTACCTGTACACGCCATGCAAGCTCTGTTTGACTCAATGCCCTGGCGTACCAAGGCCGTGATTACGGCCAGAGGTGGTTGATTTCTTAGGATCTATGCACCCGAATCGCGTGAAAATGTAATCACATGTCAGTTCTAGTATAATATATCTGTCCAATGAATACCCGTTTATCATCTGCATTTCTTCTTAGTGTAGCAATTTTAATTGCGAGTAGTGTATATATTGAAGTTAATAGCATAATTGATTTGGACTGACAGTGGTCTAGGAGAAAAGAAGATCAGATTCTCGCTAAACAATGACGCAGTAAGCGTCACAATCGTCTTAAAATATCTCTATTATAGATCCATCCTCACGTAGGCAGCGGTGCTTGTGATGAGCAAGGGCAGAAATCGAATGAATAAATCCCGACAGAAGACGGACGTATTGTGCAAAGCGGGAGTTGTACTGCTTGCCCTGTAAGAAGGGAACCGTTTCTTTACAGGATTATGTGGAATATTGCTGAAAGACATAAGTAGGAGAATAAGTTAAAACAATTTTATTATTTTCCTATTGAGGGACATTGGATTTGGATTGTGTGAGGGAAGAGACCAAACAGCGAGGTCATCGGTCTCATCGGATTAGGGAAGGACAGGGAAGGAAGTCGGCCGTGCCCTTTCAAAGGAACCATCCCGGCATTTGCCTGGAGCGATTTAGGGAAATCACGGAAAAACTAAATCGGGATGGCCGGACGCGGGATTCAACCGTCGTCCTCCCGAATGCGATATTAAGGGACACCCGATGTAGTGACGTTATGGATCTTCCCCGTCACTTCAAGAAGTTTCGAGGTTGTATTAATAAAAATACGATGACATCAACGTGATGGTTTCATTGCTTCAAGTGCACTACATAGTCTCTCCACAATTTAGGTAGTTACATGTTTCATTTTCCCAACTTAGTTCACTTGATGCTCTGCTAGTCTAATCGAAACCGGTCATCATGACAAAAGAAATAGTGATCACGATGGAGTTTTTAATTCATTATCCCAATAGATATCACAGTTTCCTGCGACACGTCATTAGCTATTATGCACTACAGCCTCTTTATGATCCTCGAGGAAGAGGCCATACTTCTGCGGCAGCAATGCACAGTCAGCAGAAGCCGATAATAACATTTAGCGGACTCACCGTCGGCTAATCCAAACCACTTGTCTCTCCCGAAGACAATTTGGGGAGAGTTCCCGTTTCTGCGTGGCAGAGACAAATCGGGCTTGGTAACTGTGGGCGGAACTAATGGGTCCTGAGCCGACGCTTGCTCGGCCTGACGGGAGCCGCGGTAAGACCTCGGTAAGGCGTGCCCCACCCCGCCCCGCCCCAGCAGCGCACGCAACCACGGCGCCGGCCCACGCAGCGGCACCCACACCGCACCCTGGCGTAGCTGCGAGCGGCTCGTCCCAAATTGGATCCGCAGCTGCGCGCCTGCCGGGCTGGAATTAGGCCGCCCGCGCGCCACACCTGTGGCGGCCGCGCCGGCTACGCAGCCGGCGAAGCGCAGTGAAGCGAGGGGCGCGCATTGATTCGTAGCCTCCATCGTGCAGACTGCATCCTCAGACGCTGCACTTATAGTGTCTATATACGACACCATCTGGCGGCAGAAGGCAATCTATTTTCGGAAAACGATTTTCACTATTGTATTTACACTCTACGACTGAATCTATTTCGCTAGCCCAGTCAAATACAGACTTTTCTGCATCGAATGGTTTCGTGCATAAGTTCTTAGCGTTTTGCCATAAGTGTAATAACCATAACAGAGTCTTTAGTCATCCCCTTATAACGGCTCTTCTTCTTGATGATTTGGTTTGATTTGTACTTGGCCTCGGCTAAAACTCGGCGATAGTCGGTAGAGTGTTCAGATTGTTATCAAGTTACGAAGACGACGTTAAACAAAATGACAGTGCTGAACCGAAAGGTCGACGTGCGTGAGATATTTACTTCACCAAGAATCGTAATTAATCGTTCGTAATCTATGTTTAACTGATTAATGATGAAATATTAATGGTAAAACCAATACAGTCATATCCACAACAAATTCCCTACAAGCTGGTCGTAATTTCAAGTATCTAAGAAATCGTAACAGTGGGCTTGGTATTTGGTCAAAGATTCTACACAAGCACCGAGCGCTACAGTCAAATATTATCGCTGCGCGTAATTATTACTCGGGAATTTCATGTCAATAATTTGATAGAATTTTAAATCACAAATGCATGACTTGGCACGAGAGGGTGTTTTATTGCACAATATCAATCACTTCCTAACCAGGCCTTGAGAAGAAAACTTTCCCAGGTGTTGGGGGGATTTAAAATATATAGTTCGGACCTATCACTGAAGTTCCATAAACCACTGGCTATTACGAATGAAAATTGTCTATCAGTGTTCGTTGCCTAAATCACTGTCTAAGTAATGTTTGGTTCAATTATCTAGTTAAAAGTTCACTTTATTCTAGTAGGCAAAAGCCCTCCGTTCGAATTCTAATGCCGTGATATTTGAAGTCAGAAGATCGTATTACTGCGTCATAATAGATCGCAATTATTCAATCTCAAAAACAATCTAAGTGCGCCTACATGTACGAGCATTCAAATATATGACCTGCTTCGGCTAACTCTCGCAACGTAGTGACATTGCATTGAATTATACTTAGTCGTTACTCACACGGAGTATTCTTTGGGATCGTTGGTTCTACATTGTGAATGTTAATTTATGCTAATTTTGCGATTTATTATGATTTTGATTTTAATTTTACTGAAATTTAATCTTTCTTTCGTAGATTGCTAAATTGTCAAGTCTTAGTTTCCTGATTTAATTACTTGTTATTGTCCTAATAATAGTGATAAATGGAACTTCGTTCGCTTATTCACTTTTCTGGGAATTTGGGACTTGGGGGGAAATCTTTGGGGTATTGGGAGCTAATTTTTTGTTTTTCTTTCTCGTCCGAGGAAGTGGCATTACACCCTTCACTATTTATAACAATCTGCTAACGTTAGGGTAACATTTCGATTCCGCGGCTATAGATACCACGTCGTTTTGAGGAGAAGAACGTGTCGAGGTAAGTTCCGGGCACTTTTCATTCAGAATGGAAGATCCATGAAGGGTGCTCGACAAAGAGCGGAAAAGGTGAAAATCTGAGGGAGCAAGAACAGGTCGATAAAGTGGGTGCCCAACTCCTGTACAGTGGTTTATGTCAATCTTGTAGGGAGTAGGCTGGCGTCATCGTTGAGTAGCATCACTTCACGCAGTGTTCCTTGTCTTTGTCCTTGGATTCCGTCTCAGTTGTTGACAATAAATGTCAGGAATTATGGTTTCACCTCAGGGAAGCAATTCTTAGTACACCATGCAGTTGCAGTTCCACCAGATGCGTAACATTATCTTTTGGATGGGTGCAGGTCCTTTTATGGGGTGTTGCTGCTTTATTTGAGTTCAGTCATTCCCTACTTTCCTTATATTAGCATAAAGACACCATTTAGCGTCCCCAGTAACGTTACAGGAATGGTCGATGTTGTCCACGAGCCAATTGATGAGGAGGAAGCAGAGACACACATTCGGCCACACGCTGATTTTTGTGATTTTGGCTTAGAGCATGGGGTACTCGTTCACCCGATTTTTGAATCCTCCCCATTGCATGCATATGTCGCACGATGGGCAAATGATCACAGTTCATCACATTTGCCAGTTCTCGAGGACATTTACGTGGATTAATGCGTGTGAATTATCTTAGTGAATGTGGAGAGTCACTAATGCAAAACGATCCTCCTTAGAACGAGAAAACAATTTTCTTTCTGTTCTCTGTCGAATGGCGTTGTTCCAACACGGCACAAATGTTTCTGGCTCCCTATGCTGCTGCCATCCCTCTACTGAACTCAAACAGAAAAACATGTCAGAAATGTTCCGATTTCTCCACTTGACGCTCCATTTTCTGACTGCGGACCTCCATTCACTGTCTTCAAGTGACAACATGACAATATGTGAAATCAAATAGTAACAGAGAACTACAAATAAAAAGTGACAATCGACTAATTACCTCTCAGCAACAGGAATACCAACACACAAACCAAAAACGCTACGAACGTATGCACCAACTGCATACATCTACACTATACCTCGCATGTCACCTTGTGTGGAGAAGGGTGCTTTGTGTACCATTATCACTTATTACCCTTTCCCGTTCCAGTCACGGAAAGTCGTCTGGAATAACAATTATTGGTACGCCTCAGAGTGAGTTCGTATCTCTCTAATTTTATGTCCATGATGTTTTCGCGAGTATACGTACAAGGAGAGCAGTATACTGGATGAGTCTACTAGGAATGTCCGCTCTTGGAGTTTTAACAGTAATTCACACCTTGATTCAGAACGTCTCTCTTGTAGCGTCTGGATATGGCTGGGAATTTCCATGATGTTTCGCATGAAGTATATGAACTTATTTTCATCTGCTTCCTTGTCTATAGGGAAGCCTTTGACTGTGTTGTCTGGGAAAAGTTGAGGCCAGAACTTGCAGAGTTCGATGTACCACCACACTTGACAGCACTGATGAGAAGTATATACACTAATCAACTCGCATCTGCGAAGACAAATGCTGCTATGTCTGAGTTCTCCAGTGTATCAGAACGTTTCTAACAGGGTTGGCCCTCTTCCCCAAAATATACAACTTCTATGCAGAACATGTCATTACGAATGCTTCTAATGGTTGGGGTAAAGGCATCGCCATTGGTGGTAGAAGCATTAACAATCTCCGATTTACTAATGACACCGTAATTTTAGCCCGCCCCGGAGATGAACTCGCTGAATATTAACAAAAGAAAATCACTTTAGTCAATCTTATGAATTACACATTAGTCTCAACCGCTCCAAACTGATGATAAGTAATCGCGGAGCACAATTTACAGGTGGTGTAAAGGAACTGCATGTTGTGCATTCTTTGATCTATTTTGCCTCAACCATGTACGACACGGGAAGCTGTCAGATGAGATAAGCAGAGATGAGATAGGCAGATGGATCACGATATGGCGAGGGCTTATAAAGAAACTGATCAAGATCTGGCTAAACGGAGTGATAACGAACCCCTCAAAGTTGCGGCTTGTTGAAACCCTAGTGTTTTCCATCTCCTTTCATGTTTGCGTTACACGGTCCCTTAAGAACACAGACAAGCAGCATATTGATGCATTTGAGGTCTTGGCCTGGCGCTGGATGCTCAGCATAACATGGACCGATAGAGGGACAAATGTGTTCATTATTGAGCAACTCAGTATCTCCAGACGCCTTTCTTCTCGTTGGCAAGAGAATGACGAGAAGAGCAGCGAGCCGGTGAAAGTACCTGCATCAAATCAACAAGATTTCCGACCTACTTCTTCAGCAGGCTGTAATAGAAACTCTTAACTGTCTGGGATGGAAACACTTGGTTCGTGGGTTCACGACGCTCAGCAGTGAGCATAAGGAGTTGTGATAATGAAATGAACCATTCACAAAATGCGCTTCTCTTCTTTGAATATTCCCCATTTCCTCTATCAATCCGATTTGGTACAGAGCCTAGTATCAATGATCAATTATTGGGCGAAGAAGGTTCTCGTAGCTATCTTCTTTGTGTGTGGTGTCTCTGTCCTTAGGATCCTCTCAATGAATAGTGTATGGCATCTACCTTCTGCATCTACATCTACATGGATACTCTGTAAACCACATTTAAATTCCTGGCAGAGAGTTCATCGAACCACCTCACAGTTCTCCATTATTCCAATCTGGTATAGCGCCCGGAAAAAACGAACTCTTACTTTTTTCCGTGCGAGCTCTGATTTCCCTGATTTTATTATGGTCATCGTTTCTTCCTATGTAGGTCGACATCAACAAAATATTTTCTCATTCGGAGGAGGAAGTTGGTGATTGAAATCTCGTAAGAATATTCCGCTGCAACGAAAAACGCCTTTGTTTTAATGATGTCCACCCCAAATCGTGTATAATTTCAGTGACATTCTCTCCCCTATTTCACGATAATATAAAAGGTGCTGCCTTTCTTTGAACTTTTTCGATGTACTGCGTGATTTGTACGTAGTAAGGATTCTGATTTTTTTATATTGTCAGTCCATTTTAAAACGCTCTTTATGCACACTTCTCGATATTTAACGAATGTGACTGCTTCCAATCATTTATCTTCATTCGTGTGAAATACAATAATTTTTTGTTCATTTATGTGCAATACGTAGCAGCTCTTTACATTGAGGATCAGCTACCAATCGTTGCACCAACCGTTCGTCCTCTACAATTTTTACTGGATTTCGCGTCAACTCTCTAGAGTTGCGAGTTCTCTGTATACAACAATATCTTCCAGGAAAAGCTCCATGGGACATCTGACGTTATCCCCACGGCCATACATGTATGGTCCAGATACATTGCCTTGGCGTATATGCGAATTTAATTTTACTTCTCAAGATTTCTCTTCGTTAAAATTGACATTTTGTGCTGTGTTTATTAGGAACTATTCAATCCATATCAGCAGGTGGCCTAATATTTCATACGCTCTTATTTTTACCTTGAGGCTGCGGTGCGGAAGTGTATCTGACGCCTTCTGAATATCAAGGAGCACAAAATCAACCTGGGCGCCAGTGGCTGGTGCTTTCTGGGTCTTGTGGACGAACAGAGTGAGATGAGTTCCCTGAATCTGTGCTGATTACGGAGATTACGGATTTCCGAACGTTGGTACATTTATGCAAATGGTGTGCATAAATAAGCTGCGCTGATTTCTTCAGTTCAATGCAGTGAGATTATCAGCACCTTCGTAAAATTTTTAGTCGACATAAGAGTACGATTTTTGCATTAGGATGAGTGCATCACGATAAAATAAGAAAATTCAGGGCTCGCACAGAGAAATTTATGTGGTCGTTTTTCCCGCGCTCCTTTCGATAGTGGAACGGTAGACAGTTTGAAGGTGGTTCATTCAACTCTGTACCAGGTACTTTATTGTGAATAGCAGAGTAATCACGTCGATGTAGTAGATTTACTCTTAAGCTGCATAATCACTAGGACCTGACCGCGGTACGAGCCACCTGTTGTCAGTTTTTCCACCGGCTACAAAGAGGAGCTCGCGAACAGCTTTCATTATTCAATTACATCGCGTATTAGTTAAGGCAATTCTCATGCAGAAACACATTTCTGTAACTAATTATCGATCGAGAACTAAGTACTTCATAGTTGTCTCAGATTTTGAGATGTTCAGGAAATATTTTTAAAGTTCTAGCTCATCTGACCAATCAAGTCAAACCCCACCCCCTGCGAACTGTCTTTCACATGTTTTAATTACATGCCTATATCACTAAAGTCGATTTGCAGGAGGGTTTTGAAACATATACTGCATTCGAACATTATGAAGTGCCTCGAAGAAAACGATTTATTGATACATAGCACGGTTTCAGATAATATCGTTCTTGTGAAACACAACTAGCTCTTTTTACTCTTGAAGTAATAAGCACTATCGACAGGAGATGTCCAATAGATTCCATATCTTCAGTTTTTCAGAAGGCTTTCGACACCGTTCCTCACAAGCATCATCTAACCAAACTGCGTGCCTACGGAGTATCGCCTCAATTGTGTGACTGGATTCGTGATTTCCTGTCAGGAAGGTCACAGTTCGTAGTAATAGACGGAAAGTCATCGAATAAAACAGAAGTAATATCCGGCGTTCTCCAAGGAAGTATTATAGGCCATCTATTGTTCCTGATCTATATTAACGACATAGGAGACAATCTGAGTAGCCGTCATAGATTGTTTGCACATGATGCTGTCACTTATCGTCTTGCAAAGTCATCAAATGATCAAAACGACATGCAAAATGATTTAGATAAGATGTCTGTATGGTGCGAAAAATGGCAATTGACACTGAATGACGAAAAGTGTGGAGTTATTCATATGAGTACTAAAAGAAATCAGCTAAATTTCGATTACGCGATAAGTCACACAAATCTAAAGGCTGCACATTCAACTAAAGACTTAGGGATCACAATTACAAATACCTAAATTCGAACGATCACATAGATAATTTTGTGGGTAGAGCAAACCAAAGACTGCAATTCATTGGCAGAACACTTAGAAGGTGCAACAGGTCTACTAAAGAGACCTCTTACACCACGCTTGTCCGCACTATTCTGGAGTATTGATGTGCGGTGTGGGATCCGCATCAGGTGGAACTGATGGACGACATCGAAAAAATACAAAGAAGGGCAGTTCATTTTGTATTATCGCGAAATAGGGGAGATTGTGTCACAGACATGATACGTGATTTGGAGTGGCAACCATTAAAACACAGGCGTTTTTCGTTGCGACGGGATCTTCTCATGAAATTTCGATCACCAATTTTCTCCTCCGATTGCGAAAACATTCTGTTGGCACCTACCTACATAGGGAGAAATGATCATCACGGTAAAATAAGAGAAATCAGGGCTAGCACAGAAAAATTTAAGTGCTCGTTTTTCCCGCGTGCCGTTAGAGAGTGGAACGGTAGAGAGACAGCTTGAAGGTGGCTCATTGAACCCTCTGCCAGGCACTTTATTGTGAATAGCAGAGTAATCACGTAGATGTATATGTAGATGTAGAAGAGGCACTTTTGTTGTAGCGAGCTTATATGGTGTTGGCGCGGCTAGCTGTTTGTGGTACACTGTCGTGGTAAGATGTAGTTGATTGTGTGCACAAAGAGCACACTTCTAATAAGATGTTGTTACTCACAGGGGTAGTTCGGTCTGTGACTGATTATGCCCTTGACTAGCATCACAACGTTTAAGGTGGTGGATTTGACTGAAACTTTGATGAAACTGGTGCGGTGAAAGAACGAAACGGAATAGTAGTAATAGAGTTGCACTGTTACAAAACTAAGGATCAAATGGCTGTAAGCACTATGGGACTTAACATCTGAGGTCATCAGTCCCCTAGACTTAGAAATACTTAAACCTAACTAACCTAAGGACACCACACACATCCACGCCTGAGGCAGGATTCGAACCTGTGAACCTAGCAGCAGCTAAGTACCGGACTGAAGCGCCTAGAATCGCTCGGCCACAGCGGCCGGCCAAAACTATGGTTCAAATTGCTCCAAGCACTATAGGACTTAACATCTGAGGTCATCTAAAAGCACTCCTAGATTAGAACACCGGCCAGGAAACATTACACTATACTTCCCTTCTGTTTATCTTAATAAAGATTATTCCATACAAACTTTTAGCTTTTCGGCGAATAATGCATCACTTATAATTCTTATGAACCTACTGGTTAGAACTGCTGTTGTTGAGTATTGCTTCTGAAGTTCTTAGATTCCCCTTAAGTTTCCAACATAGAGTGTACGTAAGTGCAGAGTTTTACACATAATTGACTTTGATGGCTGGTAGGACAGACACATATTTTTAAAGCCGTTTTTATTTTTATTTTTTTTTTTTTAGTCGTTCGATCTGGAATATTTCCCTCTTTAGGTTTTATACATGCTGGATCTTAAAATATCGGCGAATATTATTATAAAAAAGGTAAACAAAAGAAAGAAATGGTTTTAGCTGTTCATTAAAATGTGAAACAGTTCGCTGCATATCGCATTGGTGACGGCTGCTTGTGTTACTTTGGTCAGAATTGGTATCACGAAGTCTCACTTCTTATTACCATTGTTAGTCGACGAAATGTGTCTTTATCACACGTGTCAACAAAATTCTCCACCAGGTTTCATCCCTCTTGTGCTCTGTTTGTCAGTCAGTTTTTGCTGCAGACAATACTAACAATATACTAATTATTCATATTTTAGTAAATAATGGTTTCTAATTTTCCTTGTTAACCCAAAGGTCTTACAGCATACAGAATGTACCGTTATTCGTACTAAAGTTTACTGTGGACTGTGAGAGGGACTTAATAGACAACGTACGATTTGGATACAAATTAAGTTTGGTGATCGGAACCCCTTCAAATCTCCTGCTTCATGGTATGCACACAGCGCGACAATGATCTCTGACCTGAGTGCCTTACAAGAGACCACGACATGGAAAAAATTTCGAGTAAGCGTTGTAGGGCTCTCCTGTGTGTGATGAAAGAGGAGCTGTGGAAATTCGATAGTGCGGACCTTTACTGGGGCACCACAGTCAACTCTACAGCTTCTCGCAGCCGCTGAAGTCGGATGAAAATGGTGTGTCACGTCATGATTACTACAGAGTATGACGACGGCGCCCTCATCTTAGTTTATGTACGTCCTTCATCGAAAGGAGAGAACGAAACGATGAGTACCCGAAACAATGTCCACACCGTGAGTTCTTACACAGCACACTGATCAGGGCCTCGCTGTCCCCGTTGCGTGCGTACCGTGTTGTGAGAGATTTCAAAGTGATCCGATCTTCAGACCTTCCGGACATAGGTTCCTTATAAAAACTTTATCTATCTACAGCCCCTAGAAACCTTTAACAGGAATTGTGAAACAGTTTGCGTGTGTATCTCGATGCCAGTCCCTGACGTTGTGCCCTTGTTTCCTCTTAGTGTTTTGTGTCATTATGCATTTTCTAGGTCGATTCGAACATCGCGCACCATCAACTGGTCCCTTTTCACTGCGAAAGCATTTTAACGGACATTGGACGTATTTCCCGCTCCGTATACTTGTACGTGCCGTTTCTCATAATTTGCAACAAATCTCGATCCCTGAGCGGTGTTCCATTGCTCTGTCACACGAGTCTTCCCACTGACTACATTCCTCTGAGGACGCTAAGTGAGACTGTTCCAGCATGTTCGTTCAGTGCCATGTGACATTTCGGCATGTCAGCCCTGGAAAGTGCATAAACTATTTTTCGACACACAATGCTATTTAGACATTAGTTGATTCAGCTATCTGCTTTGAAGCATCGTGAAAAACATTGTGGATTACTTTTTATAGTACTTCCCTTTGTCACATGCTTTCTCGGCGTGAATGTTCGCAATGAATGTATTTGGATTTCTTTGGTTTTTCTCTTCTTATTATGATCACCAAGCATAAGATTTGTATTACTTTCCTATTGGCTATACATTATCTAAAACAAATCCGATCCTTGTCTATTAACCGTTCAGGTTCTGTATCTAAATTTAAGCAAAGTAAAATTTTCAAAATTTTTCCAAACACCACTACTCGAATAAACAGGACTAAACGAATGGTTTCACGTTTACATTCACTCCTTCTACAGTAACGTTATAATATTCTTTTCTGTGAATGATATAGCAAGCCACCTTAATTTGAACACCGAACATGAGACCTAGTTTACAAAACCTTCTTTGTTCTGCATTAACTGGAGCTCAATAATAGAATTAGGTTGATTTGCCTTACCTTAAGTAATTCAGTGTGTGTGAAACAAGAACGGCATTGTACCCGTAGATTTCCCTCTTTCCTCTACCTCCACTCCACCTACAAAGCTTCAGGAGAGCTCTCCTCCATCATACAAATCATCCACGCACCCTTACCATATATCTACTGTTTGTCAGCATTGTAGGTCAGAACTCTGTTCTATACTTTATCAATTTTTTCACTCTTTTCGTACCCTTAATCTATTTTCCCATCAGCCATACACAACGTGCTGCCCTTCTTTGGACTTCTCGATGTTCTCCTTATAGTACCTGGTAATGTTCCCATACGGCGCTCCAGTACTTCAAAAGAGTATAAGCAGTGTCTTTAGTAGTTCTACTGCATCTTCTACGTGTTCTGCCAATAAAAGGCAGCCTTTGTTTCACCTTCCCCCCAATACTTTCTAAGTGTTCTTTCTGATTTAAGTCGCTCGTAATTCAGATGTACACTGGTGCCCAAAATTAAAGCAACAAACCTCTATTTCTGCAACCTGTGTCTAATTCACGGTGTAATCACACAAATCATCAACAAATGTCAGTAAGATCGTGTTCTGCACGGAAGATGGCTTTCCAGTCAACGCACAATCACGCCAACCATGACGACAGAGCTTCTATTCAGCAGGGTAGTGTTTGTCGGCTAGTTCAACAACCTCATTCGTTGTGTGCACAGCCACAGACGGTGCAGTATGGCACAGAGAAGGCGCCTAGCAGACAATCTGCAGTGGATGGCCGTAGGAAGAATGGAAGCCGGACAGTCGCAAACTGATGTGGCCCGATGGCTTAATTTGGGTCGTTCTGTTGTTTCTCGGATGTTGTTACGGTTTATAGAGACCGAAACTGTATCTCGAACCCCAAGGCAGGGTCAACCACGTAGGACATCAGCAAGAGAAGACCGTTATTTGGCTGTAAGGGAACGACGATACTGACTTAGTACTGAACGGCAACTGGCATTTGACCTCGCAGCACCCACTGGACCTGTCGTATCGAGGCAAACGGTGTACAGAAGTCTTCGGCAGAGTAGCCTTTATTGTCACAGATCTGCTGTATGTGTAACTCTGGCGCGTCTCCACAGAAGGGAACGTATAGAGTGGAGTCGTCAACATGCCATCTGGACGGTCTAACAGAGGGCCAATGTTATTTTGACAGATGGGTCCCAATTCGGTCTGAAAAGTGACTCTTGATGGATGCGCGTCTGGTGGGAATGTGGAACACAATTTCGGGACACAAAGATACCGATATCGAGGAGGATCCTTAACGGTGTGGGCAGGGATTGTGCTGATCACTCTACCACGTCTTAATGAAATTGTACAGGTAAATCGGCAATGTTTAACAGCTGCCAGGTATCGTGACGAGATCATGAGATCTCACGGACGGTTGTTGCGAGTGCTGTGAGCTCAGACTTCGTTCTGAATGACGGTAACGCTCGACCTCGTAAAGCACGGGTGGTTGATATTTTCTCGTAAACTGAAGATATTGCACTCCTGGCATGGTCTGCCAGCTCTCCCGATTCGAGTCCCATCGAGCATGTCTTGGATGCGCTAGGGAGTCAAGTTGTATCACGTCAGCATTCACCAACTACTCTCCAAGACTTGCGAGCATCTCTGCAGGAAGAATGGGCTTTACTGCCTCAACATGACATTGATGTCATCATTCATTGCATGCTCCGTCGTTGTCAGGCCTGTACTGCTGCCAGAGATGGTCACACATCATACTGAGCACATTAACCAGTTGTGGGAATGTGCGTGCAAACCCATTAACTTGGAAAAAGCGAAGAACATTTTTGTCTACATTGTGCATGTTACAGTAGATTACGTTCAATATCCTTTACATTGTCTCTACTTTACTTATCACCTGTTTATGACGTTTAGTGGCAAAATAAAAGTAATCTTGCAAACTTTCTGCTAGTTGTTTTAAATTTGGACGCCAGTGTAAATCGAAGCAGGAGGAGGAGAGGGAAGGGGAAGGAAGGAGAGGGAAGGAAATGGATTAGTGATATCAGTTGCAGCAGGTTATTACCCGGAATTAGCGGCGACGTGTCAAAATATGTTACGGATGGGAATTCGAAGCTGGATGTCTTGCTTGGAAAGCAATGGTGCTAACCACTGTGCCATCCGGAACACGGCATTACTGCCACTGCACAGACCATGTTGGCGCGCCTCACGGCAGACCCACATGCCACCGACCGCGACCTACCCACGATCCCTGTCCATTGCCTCCATGCTCGCTACTCTAAGTTTCCCGCAGGAAGTCGCAGGTACTTGTGCATCCGCACTGGAGAAGCTGAATCCAGTGCCCATCTACGCGAATAAATTATATGAAAGCGTGGCATCAGTCCTTTCGGACCACGCCTTCATGTAATTGTTCGTGATTGTAATTCCTAGGTATTTATTTCAATTTACGGCCTGTAGATTTGATTGATTTGTCGTATAACCGAAGTTTAATAGATTTCTTTTGGCACTCACGTGAATGTCCTAACGCTTTTCATTTTTAATATCAATTTCTAGTTTTTGCACCATACAGATATCTTTTCTAAATATTTTTGCAATTTCTTTTGATTTTCTGATGATTTTAACAGACGGAAAACGGTAACATCATCTGCAATCAACCTAAGACGGCTGCTCAGATGGACTTCTAAATCGTTTGTATAGATAGAGAGCAGCAAAGGCCTGTAACACCATCTTGGGGAACCCCAGAAGTCACTTCTGCTTTACTCGATGACTTTTCGTCAATTAGTACGAACTGTGGCCTCTTTGACAGGAAACCACGAATCCATTATTGAGACGGTATTCCATAAGGACGTAGTTTGATTACAAGCCGCTTGCGATATACGTTGTGTCCGCAGCTCGTGGTCGTGCGGTAGCGTTCTTGCTTCCCACGCCCGGGTTCCCGGGTTCGATTCCCGGTGGGGTCAAGGATTTTCTCTGCCCCGTGATGACTGGGTGATGTGTGATGTCCTTAGGTTACTTAGGTTTATGTAGTTCTAAGTTCTAGGGGACTGATGACCATACGTGTTAAGTCCCATAGTGCTCAGAGCCATTTGATTTTTTCTTTTTGGTCATCAGTCTACTGACTGGTTTGATGCGGTACGCCACGAATTACTTTCCTGTGCTAACCTCTTCATCTCAGAGTAGCACTTGCAACCTACGTCCTCAATTATTTGCTTGACGTATTCCAATCTCTGTTTTCCTCTACAGTTTTTGCCCTCTACAGCTCCCTCTAGTACCATGGAAGTCATTCCCTCATGTCTTAGCAGATGTCCTATCATCCAGTCCCTTCTCCTTATCACGGTTTTCCACATATTCCTTTCCTCTCCGATTCTGCGTAAAACCTCCTCATTCCTTACCTTATCAGTCCACCTAATTTTCAACATTCGTCTGTAGCACCACATCTCAAATGCTTCGATTCTCTTCTGTTCCGGTTTTCCCACAGTCCATGTTTCACTACCATACAATGCTGTACTCCACACATACACCCTCAGAAATTTCTTCCTCAAATTAAGGCCGGTATTTGATATTTGTAGACTTCTCTTGGCCAGAAATGCCTTTTTTGCCATAGCGAGTCTGCTTTTGATGTCCTCCTTGCTCCGTCCGTCATTGGTTATTTTACCGCCTAGGTAGCAGAATTCCTTAACTTCATTGACTTCGTGACCATCAATCCTGATGTTAAGTTCCTCGCTGTTCTCATTTCTACTACTTCTCATTACCTTCGTCTTCCTCCGATTTACTCTCAAACCATAATGTGTACTTATTAGACTGTTCATTCAGTTCAGCAGATCTTCACTTTCACTCAGGATAGCAATTTCATCAGCGAATCGTATCATTGATATCCTTTCACCTTGTACTTTAATTCCACTCCTGAACCTTTCTTTTATTTCCATCATTGCTTCCTCGATGTACAGATTGAAGAGTAGGGGCGAAAGACTACAGCCTTGTCTTACACCCTTCTTAATACGAGCACTTCGTTCATGATCGTCCACTCTTATTATTCCCTCTTGGTTGTTGTACATATTGTATATGACCCGTCTCTCCCTATAGCTTACCCCTACTTTCTTCAGAATCTCGAATAGCTTGCACTATTTTATATCGTCGAACGCTTTTTCCAGGTCGACAAATCCTATGATAGTGTCTTGATTTTTCTTTAGCCTTGCTTCCATTATTGGCCGTAACGTCCGAATTGCCTCTCTCGTCACTTTACTTTTCCTAAAGCCAAACTGATCGTCACCTAGCGCATTCTCAATTTTCTTTTCCATTCTATGAGTTGTTCAGGTGATTGTGCGATAATTCTCGCACTTGTCAGCTCTTGCTGTATTCGGAATTGTGTGGATGATGCTTTTCCGAAAGTCAGATGCTATATCGCCAGACTCATATATTCTACACACCAACGTGAATAGTCGTTTTTTTGCCACTTCCCCCAACGATTTTAGAAATTCTGATGGAATGTTATCCATCCCTTCTGCCTTATTTGACCGTAAGTCCTACAAAGCTCTTTTAAATTCCGATTCTAATACTGGAGCCCCTATCTCTTCTAAATCGACTCCTGTTTCTTCTTCTATCACATCAGACAAATCTTCACCCTCATAGAGGCTTTCAATATATTCTTTCCACCTATCTGCTCTCTCCTCTGCATTTAACAGTGGAATTCCCGTTGCACTCTTAATGTTACCACCGTTGCTTTTAATGTCACCAAAGGTTGTTTGACTTTCCTGTATGCTGAGTCTGTTCTTCCGACATTCATATCTTTTTCGATGTCTTCACATTTTTCCTGCAGCCATGTCGACTTAGCTTCCCTGCACTTCCTATTTATTTCATTCCTCAGCGACTTGTATTTCTGTATTCCTCATTTTTCCGGAACATGTTTGTACTTCCTCCTTTCACCAGTCAACTGAAGTATTTCTTCTGTTACCCATGGATTCTTCGCAGCTACCTTCTTTGTACCTATGTTCTCCTTCCCAGCTTCTGTGATGGCCCTTTTTAGAGATGTCCATTCCTCTTCAACTGTACTGCCTATTGCGCTATTCCTTATTGCTGTATCTATAGCGTTAGAGAACTTCAAACGTATCTCATCATTCCGTAGTACTTCCGTATCCCACTTCTTTGCGTATTGATTCTTCCCCTCCTGCTTCGGGCATGGATGTGTGTGATGTCCTTAGGTTAGTTAGGTTTAATTAGTTCCAAGTTCTAGGCGACTGATGACCTCAGAAGTTAAGTCGCATAGTGCTCAGAGCCATTTGAACCATTTGATTCTTCCTGACTAATGTCTTGAACTTCAGCCTACTCTTCATCACTACTATATTGTGATCTGAGTTTATATCTGCTCCTGGGTACGCCTTACAATCCAGTATCTGATTTCGGAATCTCTGTCTGACCATGATGTAATCTAATTGAAATCTTCCCGCATCTCCCGGCCTTTTCCAAGTATACCTCCTCCTCTTGTGATTCTTGAACATGGTATTCGCTATTACCAGCTGAAACTTGTTACAGTACTAAATTAGTCTTTCTCCTCTTTCATTCCTTGTCCCAAGCCCATATTCTCCTGTAATCTTTTCTTCTGCTCCTTCCCCTACAACTACATTCCAGTCGCCCATGACTATTAGATTTTCGTCCCCCTTTACACACTGCATTACCCTTTCAATATCCTCTTACACTTTCTCTATCTGTTCATCTTCAGCTTGCGACGTCGGCATGTGTACCTGGACCACCGTTGTCGGTGTTGGTCTGCTGTCGATTCTGATTAGAACAACCCGGTCACTGAACTGTTCACAGTAACACACCCTCTGCCCTACCTTCCTATTCATAACGAATCCTACACCTGTTATACCATTTTCTGCTGCTGTTGATATTACCCGATACTCATCTGACCAGAAATCCTTGTCTTCCTACCACTTCACTTCACTGACTCCTACTGTATCTAGAATTAGCCTTTGCATTTCCCTTTTCAGA
Organism: Schistocerca piceifrons; assembly: GCF_021461385.2. Classification (NCBI taxonomy): domain Eukaryota; kingdom Metazoa; phylum Arthropoda; class Insecta; order Orthoptera; family Acrididae; genus Schistocerca; species Schistocerca piceifrons. The sequence continues at coordinate 871,569,336 of NC_060138.1, read as the reverse complement.
TTTTCTAGTTTCCCTACCACGTTCAAGCTTCTGACATTCCACGCCCCGACTCGTAGGACGTTATCCTTTCGTTGATTATTCAATATTTTTCTCATGGTAACCTCCCCCTTGGCAGTCCCGTCCCGGAGATCCGAATGGGGGACTATTCCGGAATCTTTTGCCAATGGAGAGATAATCATGACACTTTTTCAAATACAGGTCACATGTCCTGTGGATACACGTTACGTGTCTTTAATGCAGTGGTTTCCATTGCCTTCTGCATCCTCACGTCGTTGATCATTGCTGATTCTTCCGCCTTTATGGGCAATTTCCCACCCCTAGGACAAGAGAGTGCCCTGAACCTCTATCCGCTCCTCCGCCCTCTTTGACAAGGCCGTTGGCAGAATGAGGCTGACTTCTTATGCCGGAAGTCTTCGGCCGCCAATGCTGATTATTTATCAAAATTTAGGCAGTGGCGGGGATCGAACCCGGGACCGAAGACGTTTTGATTATGAATCAAAGACGCTATCCCTTTTTTTTAATTTTTTTGTTTTTTGTTTTGCAGGTTCCGCCAACGAACAAAAATTAAATATGCATCTGAACTTTGTATAAAAAAATAAAATAAAAGGAGAAAGGAAAGGGTATAATACTTTATTATATTTTATTTATTGTTCATTTTGTTCTTATTTTGTTCTTGTTTATTTATTTGGATTCGAACGCAGGTCTCCTGCCCACTTTCTTTCTTTAATCTTTTTTTTTATTTATATAGATATCAATGTGCGAACAGTCATAGGTAATCAAGCCTGGAAAACTAAAACAGAATGAAGACGCCATCGAATATATGAAACATAAATAACATGAAAAGAAAGCTACCACGTCGTAGGCTTCCCAGCGACTGCGCCCACTGATAAAGATGTTCAATATATGCTCGTTTGCAGTTCGTTCTGACCTCATCTGCCACTGGCTGAAACATTCCAGCTGCACGGCGGGCTGTGAAAGGCACTCCATAGGTAGTTTGCGAAGCACTGTCGATTCCTGGTATGTCCGGAAATAGCATGATGTCTTTCTTGCAAATAGAGGCAGAAGTCAAGGAAATTCTTGTGTCCGTCACGACAGAGGTAATGGACTGCATGTCCACGTATCCAGGTGACAGAGTTGGTTCGAGTCTTGGGGTAAAATGCCTCATCCGGAAACAATAACGTGCGTGCAGATATATGCTCAGGCCTAACTCGCAAGAGATAAGCCAGCATCTGCCGCACTAGGTGCCAAACCGGTTCCTCCTCTCCACAGCTGAGGCGGTGCTCGTCAGAATCTACTGTATTATAACCCACATAATTGGGAAATTCTGCCATGTGGATATTGTAGAGACGTTCTTGCGTCACCAGCTTCCCATTAAAGACTACGTACCATTGGGAATCAACATCGGAATCAAGCATGGCATCGTGTACAGTCTTCCACACCACGCGTCACCGTACGTCAGGATATTTTAGTTCGACCACATTTAGGGGGCGGCGTTGCAGCATGTCATGATATAGGCATCGAGTTGTGGCCATTTGTGGTGTCGTGAGCGCGACACTGCAATAACTTTGTTCTAAATAGAAACGTCCTATATAAAAGAGGGGCGTTGGGATGTCCTGTAGTGGCACCGGCGCTCTTAGTGAAGCAGGTCGTAGCGCCGTCCGAAGCAGACTCGTGCGGCTCGTAGGACAACGGCGCAGCAGACATAAATGTGAGCTAACATAGAGGGCAATGGCCCTATCATGGACGTTAACTAGGCCGAGACCACCTTTTTCCTTGGGGAGGGTAAGAGATACGTATCTGATCTTCAGTAACATACCAGCTGTGACGAAGTATCCCAGCGCTGCCATAATGCTACGAGCCAAGGGCTTCGGAATGGGTAGTGTTTGGGCGACATGCGGTATGCGGGACGCAAAGTAGACATTGGCATAATACGCCCGCTAAACGATGTTGAGAGATCGCAAGCGCTGATTTGCAATTCCGGTCCTAATTTGGTTAAGAAGGCGTCGATAATTGAGCGTCCTCGCGCGTCGCATATCGTTCATGAAATCTAAGCCCAAGCAGCGTACAGTATCACTGAAGCGTAAGGGGGCAATGTGTTCCTGCGGTAGCCCAATCCCGATGCTCAAGGCGACGGACTTGTCAACGTTGATTTGGCTACCAGAAGCTGTACCGTAGGTTGCAATCCAGTCCAAAGCCGCGGCCATGTCGTCAGCTCCACGTATGACGATCATCAAATCATCCACATATGCGGTGCAACGATAGATGGAGCCGCCGAACTGTATCCCAATGAGCCTGTCTCGGAGACCACACAACAAAGATTCTAAGGCCAATGCTAATAACAATGTTGATAATGGACATCCCTGTCGTACTGATCGGCGGATCGGCATGGGTGCCGTCAGTCTTCCATTAACAAGAACTCGAGAAGTTGCACCATGTAGTAGGCGTGTCAACACTGTGATAAAGGGGTCGGGATATTCCATGCGCCGTAGAACGCCCGTGAGGAAAGTGTGGCCCACACGGTCAAAAGCCTGGCTAAAGTCGATAGACGCGAGGGCTGCCGGCAAACGTCTCACCCGTGCAAGGGAGATGAGATCTCTGTAACGACATAACGCAGTTTTGATGTTGTTGGGTCCCCCCAACGACGTCTGATCGCCGGACAAGACGTGCAATAGTGTGCCGCGAATACGTTCTGATAGCAGCCTCGAAAAGACCTTGAAGTCGCTGTTCAATAATGTTAAGGGACGATAATCGCGGACATGATTCCGTCCCTTCGGCTTGTGGATGGGGACAATTAGACCTTCCAAGAATGGTGCAGGCAATGTTATACCCGGTGACATCAATTCCTGGCAAATTTCAATCAAACACGGTAGCAAAAGTTGTTTAAAGGCTCGATCGAACTCTAATGGTAATCCATCGATTCCTGGTGATTTATGGGGAGCACCTTTACCAATGGCGTCGAGCACTTCCTCTGCTGTCACTTCTCCCAGTAAAGTCGGGCCATGTCTGGCGGAACTGTACCGTGGACATGTGCTGAAACGGTGTCTACCGCCGCCATGTCAGGGAGCACTGCTGAATAAAGTTGAGCGTAATGCCCATAGAAGGCTTCTGCTATATCTGCTTGTTCTACCACGCGTCGACCGTCGTCCGTTATCATGTCGGTTACCAGTGCCCTACGGCGCCTCCTGGGTTCTAGGAGCACGTGGTGCATAGATGGCCTTTCTGATTGCATCATGTCTGGAGCACGCGACCGTATAACAGCGCCTTGTAAATGATGGCGTGCTAAGGAGACGAGCTGCGCTTTCGCGCGATTGACTATGATCTGCCTGTCAGGTGAGGGCTCCATAGCAAGACATTCCAGTAGGACGGTGTAATAAAACTTTTCCGTGCTCCTCCTCCATGCCGCTGCTTCCCGGCCGTAAGCCATGAAGGTGCGCCTAAGAGCAGGCTTCGCACATTCAGTCCACCAACTGAGGGTCGATCGGTAACGACCACGACGCTGTAAGGACGCGTTCCGCGACTCTTCGACTGCACCTTTACATGTCGGCTCGTCCAGATGGGCGACGTTCAGTTTCCAGGGGGGCCTACTGCGCCACACACGTGCAGGTTGGAGGGAAATGGTGCAAATATAGGCTGTGTGGTCGGTGAATGCAGTGGGCCAGAGCCCTGCTCCTCTCGTCGCCGTCGAAAGGGTGCTTGTGACGAAATCCTGTCTAACCGAGTTGATGAATGGCTTGTATAATGGGTGTAACCAGGATCTGGGCCATGGATGTGGCGCCACGTGTCAATCAGGTGGAGGTCACGCACTAGCATTTCCAATTCCGCACACGGGACGTGATGTGGCTGCTGATCAGACGGAGATAATGTACAGTTAAAATCTCCTCCGATCACCATATCATCTATGCGGCCCATAAATAGACGCGTAATATCTTCCGAAAAAAAGCGGGCCCGATCTCTCCGTCTCCCTGATCCTCAAGGGGCATATACATTGATGAGTCGTACACCGTTGACAGTTACTGCCATGGCTCTTGCACTCGGTAAGTACAGTACGTCCGTAGCCGCCAAACCGTCCCGTAGCAGAACAGCCACACCACAATCGGTAGAAGAAGCGTGGGAGATGTGGGCGGTACATCCGTAGAAGTCAGGGAAACTAGCGACACATACTTCCTGTAAGAGGGCCACGTCGATGTCCGCCGCATCAAGCATGCGTTGTAGCATTGTCAGTTTGTGTGGTGCCCTTATCGCGTTGATTGTGGCAAGGCGAAAGGTGTGCTGCCTAGCCTCTTCACCTAGGGTAGACGCCATGGCAATCAAAGCTAACCGCAAGAGATGCTGGACCCACCAAACCCGTTACAAATTATGAGTCTTTCACGCTAGGAGTGGCATCCCCAATGCCGCCCCCTCCCTTGTCACCCGTGCCCTCTTCAGGAAGTTCCTCAACATCGTCCGACCACAGTGGGTGCAACACGTTGCTGTATAGCTGAGCGGCACCTAAATCTCTCTCACGTACGTCGTCTTTGGTAGAGGTAGATGGAGCGCCATCCATCGACGCGACCTGCCGCGTTTGTGGTGCAAGAAGTAACTGGGCACTCGTAGTATGGGCAAGTGAACCGTCTACACCACTTAGATCCTCAGCAGGCGCAGCATCCATGCCGTCTGATGAGATGTCACCTTTTTGACCGGCCGTGTGTAGGAGGCAATCGTCAGAAGGGGTCTGCCGACGTCGCTTGCGTCGTCTAGGCGAACGTTGCTTTCGAACGTGGACATCCGTATCCGAATGTGGGAAGCAATCCAGCGTCGTATCACCTTACGCTAGGAAAGCCGCGGTCGGGACAATGTTCGCGTCCACGTCCATCACGTTCTGAATGTTGTGTTGCGTCTGGAGTCCGTGGGACTGTTACTGCTGTTGTTGCTGTGGAGGGAGCGACGTATGGGTTGGCACCGAGGGTCCTTCCTCTTCCTCCCTTGGTACTTCTGACGTCGATTGATGTGTCTGATCGCCCGTTTCGTCCTCATCTATGGTGTGCATCGTCGTCTGAGCGTACGTGAGGGGCAGGATTATCGTCCCCGTCGGGGAAACGGAGTCTCCCACTGGTATCTGCGTAATTCTACGTTGTAAGCAGCTCGATCGAACATGGCCTTCCTGCCCACATCCGGAACAGGTACGCGGTTGACCGTCGTACATGATGATTGCACGACAGCCACCGATGTTCAAATAGGACGGCACATGTTTCTTGAGCTCAAGTTTAATTTGGCGCACACCGTTGTAGACCCTATACGTCGAGAAAGTTTGCCACTTTTCTGCAACGTGGCTGATAACATTGCCATATGGTCGGAAGGCGTCCTTGACAACTTCCTCTGGGACCTCGAAGGGGAGCTCAAAAACCCTTACAGTCCTTAGGCCCATGCCTGCATGATCCACCGTCACTGCACCGATATGCCCGTCAGAATGTTTGAATCTGAGAGAGTTCGAGTATTTAGAAACCACTGTAGCGCAGACCTCTGCACTGGTCATTTTAACATAAACCACGCTCGCCGTTGTAGAAAAATGTATTCCGACGACAGTCGCCGGATCTAAACGTAGATCGTCGCGTATGAACTGTTCTATTTCATAGGCTCGAGGACGCGCGTGGTCTGGTTGGAAAGTAATTTTGATCGTATCGTGGCGCCATGTGTGTGGCATAGTCGCACTGAACTTGGAACAAATACAACTCGCGCCGCGAGAAGGTAAACACAAGCAAGCGCTCACGGTCGCGCACGGCGGGGCGCAGCGGACGTCCTCGCCCCACCGCAGCAGAAAGCAGACTGCATCCCTAGACCACGGATGGATCTATGCCATTTGATATACGGTGTCAAAAGCCTTATTGAAATCTAGAATCTGGAATCGATTTGAAATCATTCGTCGGTAGTAGTCAGTACTTCTTGTGAATAGATCGACTTTAGTGAGATGGGACTGTAAATTAGTAGATTACTGCAATTGCCTCTTTTTAAATATTGGTGTGAACTGTGCATATTTCCAGTATTTGGGTACGGATCGTTCGTGGAGCGAGCGATTTTATATTATTGTTAAGTATGTAGCTATTGCATCAGCATATTCTGAAAGGAGCCTAATTGTTATGCGGTCTGGATTGGAAGATTTGTTGTTATGTCATTTAATTTACTTTACCACTCCGATGATATCTACTTGTAAGTTACTCATGTTGTCACTTGTTCTTGATTCCAATTTTGGAACATTTACTTCGTCTTCTTTGGTGAAGGAATTTCGGAGCGTTGTGTTTAGTAACTCGGCTTTAGCAGCACCGTCATCGACAGTATTTCCATTGCTTTCGCATTGCTACTACCAGAATCTCTTTGGATTCTGTGCTAGGTTTAGAGACAAAGTTTCGTTGAAGAAACTACTGCAAACATCTGGCGTTCAAGTCCGCGTTAAGTTTCGAGCTTCTATAAGAGATAGCCAATATTGGGCCTTCTCCGATCGATTAAATGTGGCATGCTTTTATCGTTGTTTCTGCAACAGTGATCTGACTTGTTTTGAGTACCATGGGAAATCAGCTCCGTCTTTTGTTAACTTATTTGGTATAAATCTCGGAATTGCAGTCGATACAACGTATTTATTTGATTTCAAGCCGCATCTGGTCTACACTTACACTGTTAATTAGGAAAAAGTGAAGATAGTCTCTCACAAGGCGTCAAGTAACTGTTTAGCTGCTTTTCTCAAATACACATATACTTTAGTTTTGATGGATTTGGGACTTATGGTATCCAGTATCGGTATGACAGTCCTGTGCTCACTAATTCCTTTATCCGTTCCGATGATTGTTCTTAACTCAGGATTCTTTCCTGCTAAAGGGTCAGGTGTGTTTTCACGGCCGTTTCCTATTTGAGTGGGCCCATGAATTAATTGCTGGAAATAATTTTCAGAGAATGCGTTTAGCACAATTTCGGTTTATGTTTTATGCATACCTCCTGAATTAAGCACAAATTTTCGCCGATATATCGAGAGTAAATTAAAGTTATCTTCAACTATAATTTATTGTTTGGGTCGGTTAAGGGTTTGAAATTACATTCAAGTTTTCTTTGAACCCCTCAGCAACTGTAGCATCTTAGTTGTGAGATTGGTAAAAGGATCCAATTATTATTTCAATGCGGTTTCCAAGAATGACCTCTACACATAATAACTCACAGGAACTATCTACACTCCTGGAAATTGAAATAAGAACACCGTGAATTCATTGTCCCAGGAAGGGGAAACTTTATTGACACATTCCTGGGGTCAGATACATCACATGATCACACTGACAGAACCACAGGCACATACACACAGGCAACAGAGCATGCACAATGTCGGCACTAGTACAGTGTATATCCACCTTTCGCAGCAATGCAGGCTGCTATTCTCCCATGGAGACGATCGTAGAGATGCTGGATGTAGTCCTGTGGAACGGCTTGCCATGCCATTTCCACCTGGCGCCTCAGTTGGACCAGCGTTCGTGCTGGACGTGCAGACCGCGTGAGACGACGCTTCATCCAGTCCCAAACATGCTCAATGGGGGACAGATCCGGAGATCTTGCTGGCCAGGGTAGTTGACTTACACCTTCTAGAGCACGTTGGGTGGCACGGGATACATGCGGACGTGCATTGTCCTGTTGGAACAGCAAGTTCCCTTGCCGGTCTAGGAATGGTAGAACGATGGGTTCGATGACGGTTTGGATGTACCGTGCACTATTCAGTGTCCCCTCGACGATCACCAGTGGTGTACGGCCAGTGTAGGAGATCGCTCCCCACACCATGATGCCGGGTGTTGGCCCTGTGTGCCTCGGTCGTATGCAGTCCTGATTGTGGCGCTCACCTGCACGGCGCCAAACACGCATACGACCATCATTGGCACCAAGGCAGAAGCGACTCTCATCGCTGAAGACGACACGTCTCCATTCGTCCCTCCATTCACGCCTGTCGCGACACCACTGGAGGCGGGCTGCACGATGTTGGGGCGTGAGCGGAAGACGGCCTAACGGTGTGCGGGACCGTAGCCCAGCTTCATGGAGACGGTTGCGAATGGTCCTCGCCGATACCCCAGGAGCAACAGTGTCCCTAATTTGCTGGGAAGTGGCGGTGCGGTCCCCTACGGCACTGCGTAGGATCCTACGGTCTTGGCGTGCATCCGTGCGTCGCTGCGGTCCGGTCCCAGGTCGACGGGCACGTGCACCTTCCGCCGACGACTGGCGACAACATCGATGTACTGTGGAGACCTCAAGCCCCACGTGTTGAGCAATTCGGCGGTACGTCCACCCGGCCTCCCGCATGCCCACTATACGCCCTCGCTCAAAGTCCGTCAACTGCACATATGGTTCACGTCCACTCTGTCGCGGCATGCTACCAGTGTTAAAGACTGCGATGGAGCTCCGTATGCCACGGCAAACTGGCTGACACTGACGGCGGCGGTGCACAAATGCTGCGCAGCTAGCGCCATTCGACGGCCAACACCGCGGTTCCTGGTGTGTCCGCTGTGCCGTGCGTGTGATCATTGCTTGTACAGCCCTCTCGCAGTGTCCGGAGCAAGTATGGTGGGTCTGACACACCGGTGTCAATGTGTTCTTTTTTCCATTTCCAGGAGTGTACTTCAGTTTCGCATAAGCATAAACTACTTCTAACAGCAGCAAGAGCGCAACTCCAACTGTATTTAGCCCACCCTTTCTGAACCCCGTTAGCTATTTTGCTAAAATTTCTCCTGTATTTATCTTCAGATTTAGCTAGCTTTCATTGCCCGTAACTGTTTGAGCATCAGTGCTTTCTATTGGCATTTGAAGCTCTGGCAATTCGCAACTCAGTTACGACAGTTTACAACTGTTATATCGATGGTTGATACGTCTACGTTCTTCGTGTGTTCAATCTGCGCCGTTTGAGATTGGCTCCTTTTTGTGTTTCCGTGAGAGCCTCTAACTTAAAAACCCGCCCAGACTACGCCATACATCCACCGCTACCCGTGTAGCCTGTTTGTAATGTATATCTGCCCCACTTAACGGAACTCGAAACCCCACCACCCCATGGCGAAAGTCGAGGAATCTGCAGCCTACACGATCGCAGAACCGTCTAAGCCTCTAATTTAGATCCTGCACTCGGTCCTGTACCAGAGGTACGCAATCGGCCTGGAACGAAATCAAAATTTTAACTCATTCCATAGATCTTTTCACTGACTTTTGATCGAGACGGATAGGCAGCTCATTTCAGGTATGTTATCGTCCCTAAACGATTTCCTCACAGACGTTGATTACAAAAAAAGTATGTGGTATGCAGATAGAATAGCTAAGTCTCAGGATAAAATTAAAACCATATGTTCAGTCGTAAAGGAAGTGGCTGGTCGCAGGGACAGGTCGAGGATATAGAATCAGTGCGTAGTGGGAATGCCCGTGTTACTGATAAGTCGCATATATGTACAGTATTTAATAATCACTTTCTGAATATAGCAGGTGAACTAAATAAAAACCTATTCCCAACAGGGGATCATATAGCGCTCGTAGAAAAAAGTGTTCCGAGACTGTTACCTGAAATGCTCCCCCATGATACTGACAAGAGGGAGACTGAGTTAATAATTAAATCACCAAAGACCAAGAACTCTCATGGATATGATGGGGTATCTAGCAGAATACTGAAGTATTGTTCTATGTATGTTAGCCCAGTACTTAGCCATATCTGTAACTTTTCCTTTAGGAGTGGTCGGTTTCCTGGCCGATTAAAGTACTCGGTAGTGAAGCCACTTAATAAAAAGGGAGACAGGGATAATGTTGACAGTTATAGACCTATTTCTATGGCATCGGTGTTTGCTACAGTTATCGAGAGGGTTGTATATACAAGGTTACTGGAGCATTTAAATTCACATAATTTGCTGTCAAATGTACAGTTTGGTTTTAGAAATGGTTTAACAACTGAAAATGCTATATTCTCTTTTCTCTGTGAGGTTTTGGACGGATTAAATAAAAGGTTGCGAACGGTAGGTGTTTTCTTTGATTTAACGAAGGCTTTTGACTGTGTTTACCACAAAATATTACTGCAGAAGTTGGACCATTATGGAGTAAGGGGAGTAGTTTACTATTGGTTCGCCTCTTTCTTTAAGAACAGAAAGCAGAAGGTAATTCTCCGCAATATTGAGAGTGGTAGTGATGTTCAGTGCCAATGGAGCACTGTTAAGTGGGGCGTTCCCCAAGGGTCGGTGCTGGGGCCACTGCTGTTTCTTATTTATATAAATGATATGCCTTCTAGTATTACAGGTGATTCAAAAATATTTCTGTTTGTTGATGACACCAGCTTGGTAGTGTAATTTTGAAACAGTATCAAATAATGTAGTTCATGAAGTAAGTTCGTGGCTTGTGGAAAATAATTTGATGCTAAATCACAGTAAGACTCAGTTGTTACAGTTTTTAACTCACAATTCAACAAGAACCGATATTTTTATCAGACAGAATGGGCATATTATAAGCGAGACGGAACAGTTCAAGTCCTTGACGTTCGGATAGATAGTAAGCTGTTGTGGAAAGCCCATGTTCAGGATCTTGTTCAGAAACTAAATGCTGCTTTATTTACCATTAGAACAGTATCTGAAATAAGTGACAGTTCAACACGAAAAGTAGTCTATTTCGCATATTTTCATACGCTTATGTCTATTATTTTATGGGGTAATTCTTCTGATTCAAAAAGGGTATTTTTGGCTCAAAAACGGGCTGTTCGAGCTATGTATGTTGTTAGTTCGAGAACCTCTTGTCGACCCCTATTCAATAGTCTGGGAATTCTGACATTGCCCTCACAGTATATATTTTCTTTAATGTCATTTGTTGTTAGCAATATTAGCTTATTTCAAGAGTTAGCAGCTTTCACTCAGTTAATACTAGGCAGAAATCAAATCTGCATGTGTAATGCACTTCTTTGACTCTTATGCAGAAAGGAGCGCAGTATCCATTTTCAATAAGTTACCACAAGAAATCAAAAGTCTTAGCAGTAGCCCAAACACTTTTAAGTCCACACTGAAGAGTTTCCGCATGGATCACTCCTTCTATTTAGTCGAGGAGCTCCTGGAAGAGCTGAAAAATTAAGCAAATTCCAGTGTTACATTGTTGATTTTCTTTATTTAAACTTACGAATTGCCGCCTGAATATGTTAATTATATTTCATTTTATCTATTTCTCCTATCGTGTTATAATTTCATGTATTGACTCGTTCCATGACCATGGGGACTTCTCCTTGATTTGGTCCCACGGAACAATAAATAAATAAATAAATAATAAATGAATAAGAGGGTACATAGTCATACCGATGAAAGTCATCGTTTATGAACAATTTCTCTGCTGTACGGAGTACACAAAGCTGCACAATATGCCCATATCCTTCCAGATTCACCGTTTTATTAAGTGCAGTAAGGGGATGACAACCTAACCATGAAAAACGTACCAGTACTTTAACACCACATCGTGCATTCTTCAGTGTTGGCACTCCGCATGACGGCAGGTTCTTTACGTATTCATGACACCCAAATTCTTCAATCAAATGGTCACAATGTATAGTGAGATTCATCATTCCATATCACTCGTTTCCAGTCATCCACCCTTCATTGGTATCGTTGTTTGCACCATCTCAAGTGTCGCTTAGCGCTGGCTACAGAAATGTGTAGCTGCTTATGAGGAGCTGCTCCACCACTGTTCCTCGTTCCTTACAACGCCTCATGCAAAGTTACTGTGTTAGCCATACTGCTGGCAGCACTTTTTAGCTCACACGCGATTCTTAAGGCTGATTTCAAGCAATTTTTTACAACCATCCTCTCGAATTCTCGACGGTCGCTTTCCATCAGTACGCTAGGTCTGGCTCGTTCCAGTTTATCTGCGGTTGTTCAAAAAATGGTTCAAATGGTTCTGAGCACTATGGAACTTAACTTCTGAGGTCATCAGTCCCCTAGAACTTAGAACTACTTAAACCTAACTAACCTAAGGACATCACACACATCGACGCCCGATGCAGGATTCGAACCTGCGACCGTAGCGGTCGCGTTTCCAGACTGAAGCACCAGAACCGCTCGGTCACCACGGCCGGGGCTGCAGTTGTTGCTTTGCGTTTTCACTTCAGAAACACGCCACCAATAGTGGACTTGTGTAGCTTTAGAAGGGCTGAAAACCCACTGATTCATATGTTACTCAGATGACTTCCAATCACTAGTCCATGTTTGAAGTCACTGAGCTCTCCTAGCTAACCCATTCAGCTGTTACTGCTTGTCTGCTGGTAGCACACACACACACACACACAAACAAACAAACAAACACAAACACACACACACACACACACACACACATCCCCTGTAGTTACAGGACTTCTGCTACTCCCTGGTTCCTTTTATACTGTTGGGTCCAGTTAACGCAACTGTCTCAACCCCCCCTCCCCCCACAAGAAAGATGGCCCACAGCATGTGACACAGCAGATCTCATGAGTGCTAGCAGCCATCTCCGACAGGAAGTGAATAACGATTCCAGATGGGTTTAACAATTCTCAACTGCATATTTAAATACATGCAAGTTCTCGATAGAACGCCACGAAGTGAAGACCTTTAGTGGGTCCTTTACAATGACATATCGATTTCCTATGTGTCAAGGACGAGCCGAGCGCTCGAGAACTATGGCGGACAGGATGCTAGTGTGACGTCACAAGTCCGTTGCGGGGCCCGTATTCCTCGCGGACCGCGAGCTGTCTCCAGAGGAGTCGCGCACCGGCTGAGCCAGACTGCAGGCGCAGCTCCGGACGCTCGCGTGCGCCACGCGCCAGGCAGCCAGGCAGTCAGGAGACACGCATCGGCGCGGCGCGGTGCGCTGCTGCGCGCTGCATTATTGAGCAAGTGGGTCGGGTCACAGCCGCCAGGGCGGCCGCGCGGCAGCCGCCACGCGCTCTTAGCGCCCTTAAAAATTCATCGCCGCTTTCGACAGGCGGGCAGCAGCAGCGAACCCACGCACTGCCGCTGCCTGGGCCGATTGCTTCTCTGTCAATAGGAATCCGTAACTCGTCATCTGGCGAGAGCACGTGATGAACAGCTGGCCAAATACTATAGCAACATTAGGCGTACTGCATGCGACTTAACCAGTTTCTTACTCTTCCTACACGCTCTGATTAGTGTGAGTCAGGAATAAAAATCGGTATCGGGATATGTACGGCTCTCTGATGTTCCAAGTTAGAGCCGTACACGCGTGCTTCACGCCCAATAGCTACACTACTGGCCATTAAAATTGCTACACCAAGAATAAATGCAGATGATAAACGGGTATTCATTGGACAAATATATTATACTAGAACTAACATGTGATTACATTTTCACGCAATTTGAGTGCATAGATCCTGAGAAATCAGTACGCAGAATGACCACCTCTGGCCGTAATAACGGCATTGATACGCCTGGGAATTGAGTCAAACAGACCTTGGATGGCGTGTACAGGTACAGCTGCCCATGCAGCTTCAACACGATACCACAGTTCAAGAGTAGTGACTGGCGTATTGTCACGAGCCAGTTGTTCGGCCACCATTGAGCTGGCGTTTTCAGTTGGTGAGAGATCTGGAGAATGTGCTGGCCAGGGCTACATTCGAACATTGTCTGTATCCAGAAACGCCCGTACAGGACCTGCAACTTGCGGTTGTGCATTACCCTGCTGAAAGTAGGGTCTCGCAGGGAAAGAATGAAGGGTAGAGCCATGGGTCCTAACGCTTCTGAAATGTAAAGTCCACTGTTCAAAGTGCCGTCAATGCGCACAAGAGGTGACCGAGACGTGTAACCAATGGCACACCGTACCATCACGCCGGGTGATATGCCAGTATGGCGATGACGGATACATGCTTCCAATGTGCGTTCACCGCCATGTCGCCAAACTCGGATGCGACCATCATGATGCTGTAAACAGAACCTGGATTCATCCGAAAAAATAACGTTTTGCCATTCGTGCGCACAGGTTCGTCGTTGAGTAGACCACCACAGGCGCTCCTGTCTGTGATACAGCGTCAAGGGTAACCGCAGCCATGGTCTCCGAGCTGATAGTCCATGCTGCTCCAAACGTCGTCGAACTGTTCGTGCAGATGGTTCTTGTCTTGCAAACGTCCCCACCTGTTGACTCAGGGATCGAGACGTGGCTGCACGATCCGTTACAGGTATGCGGATAAGATGCCTGTCATCTCGACTGCTAGTGATACGAGGCCGTTGGGATCCAGCACGGCGTTCCGCATTACCCACCGATTCCAAATTCTGCTAACAGTCATTGGATCTCGACCAACGCGGCCTGCAATGTCGCGATACGATAAACCGCAATCGCGACAGGCTACAATCCGACCTTTATCAATATCGGAAACGTGAAGGTACTCATTTCGACTCATTACACGAGGCATCACAACATGTTTCACCAGGCAACGCCAGTCAACTGCTGCTTATGTATGAGAAATCGGTTGGAAACTTTCCTCATGTCAGCACGTTGTAGGTGTCACCACCGGCGCTAACCTTGTGTGAATGCTCTGAAAAGCTAATCATTTGCATATCACAGCATCTTCTTCCAGTCGGTTAAATTTTGCGTTTGTAGCACGTCATGTTCGTGGTGTAGCAGTTTTAATGGCCAGTAGAGTTTATACGAGTAGTTTGTAGTAAAACGTGTCCCTACAATCTAATAAAGTAAACAAAGTAAAGTTTAGAAAATTAATTAATAATAGCAAACCGCACTTACGAAGAATGGTGAGAAATGATGAAATTAAGAAATATTTGCGAATTGTTGAAAACGGAACCACAGAAAATATGTTGTACAGGCCAGGTAATTTATTCAGAAATAAAGCATTCAGAAATGGCCGTCCTACAAAACATGCTTAATATGGTAATAGAATAATCGGCATTAAACAGCAGTTAATTTTGCATAAAAATGGTATTAATGGTAGTAAAGTCCCCAATAATTCAACATTTCTTTGTTAGTTCAAAATTTACAAGTCCCACCTGTAACTGAAGTTTACTAAGTGTAAGACTGGATCTCCGATGCCTCAGAACAGAAGTCTTACTAAACCTCCCCGTCGCATGAATAATTACCAAGTCCTATGTGCACCTATACCACAATATCGTATTAAAACTTTGCTTTTGTTTCGTCCGATGGCATTTACGGAAGTGTCTTCCTCATTTCTTCTTTGCGTCCAAGAGTCGTTCCCCTCCCAGCATTTTCCAGAGGCTCTTCGCTCCTGACAACGAGAACTTGAGATACCCCCCCACAAATTCACGACTTTCTTACAGTTTCATAAAATGCATACAATGAAGCATAATTTTAATACTAAAAATCCTACAAATTTGACATATATTTAAAATAAAAGGTTACTTGCTAATGTTTCCAATGATATAAAACTCAACATTCTTGAAATCAAGGCTTCGACTCAAATACATACTATATGAACTTAGCTCACACGTGATTACAATCAAACGACAAAGTTCTCGTAAAAATAAATGTAGCAGTCAACTAAAAAATGACACCACGCTACATTTTGTTGTGTGAATGTGTAAGACTTTTCTCAATCGACACATACACTACAGAGTGCTCCGTGAGCTGAGCTTGAGGGCTCAAACACCCGTTTCGTGTTAGGAGCGTGGACAACGTCTATGGAGAACGTATTTCCAGAATCGTGTGTGCATGGGACATGCACTTAATCGTCAATCATTGATCACAGTGCTTCATGATGCGGATGATCGGCCCTTGGCACCACAACAGAACATTGCTGCTGCGTTTCTGTAGCTTTAACGCCTCCGGAAGACCGACGAACGATTGGATGGGAGTAAACGTATTGCGACAGATGCACACGCGGTGGACTTTTCGAATGCTGTAACACCTAACGGAAGATGACAGAAGGACAGCACTCAAGAAGGGGCGATGCATATATTCCCTGGGCCATATGGATTGACACTCTATCCCGAATCTGCGGATCTAATGACACCTGAGCCTTGCCGAATCGCATGAGTTGTTGGCCGCAACGCAGCGATATGACCAGCCGCTATCGACTATTGCGGACCACCGCGACGATCTTTGACACCGAGTTAGGGGCGCATTTTTAGGTTTAAAGTTCCGGAAGAAAGCGCGGTGGCCTTTTGGCCAGTAAGGCAATTCTGATTCAGTGGTTCCAGAGAGTGGACGTTTGCGAGAGGACGGAAATGGGGAGTCGATACATCTTGGATGAGGCCGTATGTGGATGGTGCAATTACTACTGCTGGCGGACGGAACGGTTTCAGGAATTAAGTGTACCTTGGCTGGTCTAAATTGCTGGTTAGTGAAAAAGGGAGCTTTCACCGAAACTGAAAGTTCAAAACTTGGTACTGTGTACTACTCTACTACCCATCTGTTGTTCCATCAGTATTACTTACATGTTCCACGAATTGTTTTGCACGGTAGCTCTAATTATGAGGAACGAGTTATTTTACGTTCATATCGCAATTTAATTTGTACAAACGGTTACATTCTGAACATTTGAAAGATTATTATTATTATTATTATTATTGCAGTTACTCTCCAACTGTACTGGAATAGCGCCTCAGCACTGAGCGAAACTTCAAACGGTGGATCGAGTGATCCTGCCTGAAACCGAGTTATAGGTGCATTTAATCAAATGAAACTATACGTTTCCAAAGACATGTTCAGGTCTCAGTCACCTCTTTCCATGCTGAGATGCTGTTCCAGTACAATTATACGATTGGAGAGCCTCTGCAATGCCGTTCGAATATAGGGGGGAATACCATGTTGACTGACGTGTTAGTGGGAATATGGATTCAGGAGGGGGGCAATTACGCTGAGCCGCTGCGCAAGGGTGGAGTAGTGGTTAGCGCATATGCTTAGTAAACAGGAGACTCGGGTTACAGTCCTGGTCTTGGTGCAAGTTTTCATTGCTTCAGTTTGCATGTATACATCCTTTTCTGTCTCAACGAATGGTTCTTTCACTTTTCACGATAGAATTTAGTGAAGAAAGGTCACCTTTGTCAGAAAGGTTCGCATTAAAAATCCCTGAACGTATTTGTATTACCATCGCAATGACTGAAGTGGTTTTTATCCAATCTTTAGGCGGAAATCTGTTTTTCTGATTTTTTTCTTTATTAGGTCGCATCTAGGGTGCTTAATAGGTAAGATATATTGAAGACTGGCCACAGAACAGCCGTGAACATGTTCTACTCGTGGGATATCCTGCAGATGTTCTCATTTTCCCAGTAAGTCAATTTCGGTCTTTTGGCTTACGTGTTTCCCTCATTTCACATCATGTCATTAATCCTACACATTTCATAGATGTGTTTGTATCAAGGGTCATAGCAACAGTTATGTTGTCGAAGTAACAACGATTTTGGCGGAATTAGTCACGCTTAATGCAAGCATTCATCACTCTAAATGCAGATTTTATCTGCATGATCCATTTCGAGTTGCAATTATTCGACGATGACACAACGTAACACAAAAACGACCGTCGAATGATTCGCTAACCATTCGGCCACGATGGGCGGGGGGGGGGGGGGGGGGGTAGGGTGTTATTTGGGGCGATCGAAAATTTACCGTTTGAAGGCCGTACAGTCCAGAATCAGCATGCCAATTCCGCAAAATCGCCGTGAGCATTGAGTCAATCATCCAAGGACGCGACCAGGCTCAAAAATCCGTTCGGTAGAACACCGTGTCCTGTTGAATGTATAAGTCCCTAACTGTCTGCTGCACGTCCTTGACCGATAGATTTGTCGACCACTGGAGGCCATTTTTCACGGACCCAAGGCGTGATAATCGATTGGGGAGAAATCAGGGCTCTAGGGCGTTCGGTCGAATGTCGCTCACTTGAGTTGCCTTAACATCTGCGATACGGCACTTGCGATACAGTGACCTATGTTATCATGAGTCAACGATAGCTCTTTACGGCACACAAGTTGGAAAGACACGAATTCCACACTAAACCCTAGCCAACACCTCGGTGCTTATGTACCCGCATCCGATTCGCACTACATTGCATATACGCTGCAGGAACACCCTCTGATACATTGTCTTACCAGACGTTCAGGTGACATGCAAAAACGTGGGTACCACTGATCGGGCGGTACTTACATATATAATATGGCTCGACTATTGCTGAGATTTCAGGAGCAGCTGTAATATTCTGTAAACCTTAACTATGCGACAGTATGGAGGAATGTGCAGAACGTTGGAAACTGGATTGCTGAAATACAGTTTTCAGGATGTATAGGGCATGTGCAAACAATCGAAATGGAGAAGAAAGTGTGGAAATTTGATGAGAAAGGATTTGTATGGGGAAACTATAATAAGAAATGTGATGGAGAACGCATGGTAATCGATGACATACAGAGAATGACAGAATGTGGGTGGAGCGGAAATGCAATTGAAATTGGTGTAGCAGATGATGTGTCAGGTGAAAGTACTGTTGGTTTTCATTTCCACCAAGGAGAGACCAGGTTGTTGATACTTTGTTGGCGGAGCCACAACCTCACCTCTGCTTCATCACTATTAAAGAGAAGGTGTTCTTTAAATGTTGAAAATGGATGAAGACCAGGTGGAATCAAGTCAGAACTGTCTGGATGACTGATGACAGTGAACTCAAGGCGTCGGATTGTTGCATATGTCGCAGCGCTCGTCTATGGTCTGGCACTGTCATAATGAAGGAGAGAGTGATCCTTGTTTGAACGAACTCTATTACAGCACGCTGCTTCCCACGGGCTGACACACTTGCGTTACACACCGCCACTTTATACGCTACAATTTGCAGCCCTCTAGCATGGGGCTACATATAGAAATGAAGATAAAAATGTAGAGTTTTAATGACGTCGGTTTTATTTAAGAAGCTGTAAGAATGGTCCATAAAAAATTCGGAGGTTTTAGTTTCCAGTGCACAATTGTACAGAAATAAAAAGCTGTGAAAGTGAATGGGAGAATCAAATGAAACTATTTGGTTCCAGCTACCTTATCAAGATTGTCTCATCTGTGATGTATACGCAGACAGAAGGGGCGAAAGAAAAGTAGTAGCAAGGCTGGGATTCGAATCAGGGTCTCCTACCTCACAAGGCACATGTGCTAACCATTACGGCTCCTTGCCACCGTGCTGGGGCTACATAGTGGTTTTCACATCTGCCTTGTGAGCAGGAGACCCGGTTTCTAATCCCGGCGATGGTATAAATTTTCATTCATCGCTTCAGTATGCATATGTACATCATGAATGGGAGAAGCAATTTATGAAATTTCGCAGCACGCCGTCCAAAGATTATTTGTCATCAGCATCGGCGCATGTTGCAAGTTTAGCAGAAACCGTCAACAAACATTACTGTCAGTTAATAAACTGACTCTTTCATACTGCCAGAAAGGTGCTTATACGTGCATAAACCTGTAAACAACACACCAGTTTGGCTGACGTTCAAATGTGCACACCGTAGAACACTTAGAGCTGCCGTTTACTTTTACGGGCGTCGTAACGGCACTCTAAATTTTTAGACTTGATCGAACGCGCAACGGCGTTGTCACAACGGCACACCACAGCTGACGCCAGCGTGGCGGCGAGATGTGCGTGGAGAGGTTACGGCAGGAACGCCAGAGTCACAGGTGCGCGGGGGAAGGCGCGCAGAGGGCGGCGTGCTCCTGCGCCTCTGTTATTTATGGAGATAGCAGCCGCCATCAGCGACAAGGAGGCGCCGGCTGCGGCTGCAGCCGTGGACGCGGCTGCCGAGCGGCGCGCGTAAATTTCCCGCCGGCTTTGGAAAGCTCCCCCAGGCCTCTCTGCCGCCCGCCCTCCACCCCCCTCCCCTTGACCACAAGCGGCCGTGAAAAGCGCTCTCTGGTGAGGCGTCGCAAATACGAACGGTGGCGATGAGCGCAGCTAGTACAGCGATAACGCATACCTGACAGATGAAGAGATGTCGCTACTGAACGCAATCCGGGAGGCAGTAGATAAACAAACATTATTGACTCTTCGCGACCTTTGTAAGTTCTGCATTCGACACTATTTACCATGCCCTGTGGTCAGTTTGCTCGGAAACCATATGATATCACTCGCTATTTCCAAACACTTCCAAAACAGACTTCCTGGAACAGTCTGTTTCTTTTTTTCCCCCACCAATAACAGACAAATAAAGATTTCATGCTATTACTATCAGTTTATTTTTTCATGTTAGGCACATAAGACGTAACGCTGTTTCTTTTCGCAAATGTAACAGGATTTTGGAACATAAAATAAGCTCGAAAAAAAAAAAACGATTTACTAACAAATAGTCGGCACGGATACAGAAAATATAGCTTTCGTGAAACACAACTAGCTACTTATTTTTACGAAGTAATGAGTGCATTCGACAGGGGGATGTCAAATTGATTACATATTTTTAGGTTTCCTGAAGGTTTTTGACATATTTCCCTACAAGCGATTTCTTCCAGATTGCGTGCAAGAGTATCTCCTCATTGTGCGAATCGATTACTGAGTTCCTGTCACAAAGTTTACAAGTCGTTAATCCTTGAAAAGTAATCCAATAAAAGAGAAGTAATGCACGGCCCAAGGAAGTTTTATAGGCCCTCTGCTATTCCTGACCTACATAAACGCCGTAAGAGACAATCTCGGCAGCCGTCTTAGATAGTATGTAAATTTAGCCGCCACTTACCGTCTTTTAAAGTCATCAGATGATCAAAACCAAGTGCAAAAAGAGTTAGACAAGATATCTGTGTCATTCGAAGAGTTGCAATCGACAATAAACAATGAAACGTCATCCACATGAGTACTAAAAGAAATCCGCTAAATTTCGATTACACGAGAAATCACACATATCTAAAGGCTGTAAATTCGACTACTTACTTATGGCTAAAACTACGAACTGTTACATTGGAACGATCACATAGATAATATTGTGGGGAAAGCAAAGACCGCGATTTATTGCAGAACACCTAGAAAATGCAACGGATCTACTAAAGAGACTGCTTACACCAAGCTTTTCCGCCCTCTTGAGCAGTGTTGCTTTTCTGTGTGGAATGCACGTCGTATAAGATTAACGGAGGGCATCGAAAAAGCTCAAAGAGGGGCAGCTCGTTTTGTATTATCAAAATAGAGAAGAGAACGCCATGGACATGATACACGAATTGAGGTGACAGTCATTAAAACAATGGGGTTTTTCTCTGCGGCAGGACTTTCTCATGAAATTTCTGTCACCAGTTCTCTCTTCATAATTTTGTTGGAGCAATTCTACATAGGGAGAAATGGCTGTCATAATACAATCGAGAAATCAGAGCTCCCGCTGAGAGATTGTAGCGCCGTTGTACAGTGGAACGGTAGAGAAATAGGTTGGAGATGGTCCGATGAACACTCGCCAGGCACGTAATTGTGAGTTACGGAGCAATCATGTACATGTACATGACCTGTAGATGCAGATATGGAAACAGGTTTTCAATAAATGATAGTACGTAGAGGAGAACGTGTCATAGCTGTCGTATCGACCAAGGTATTATAGGGACTATGCTTTTTAAATAGAACGATGTACTTTTTGTAAGCTCATTATAAAACTCTTGAGAAGACTTGTAAATTGACACTAGTCGCTAATGCTAGCGTTGATATGTTTCGCAAAAATATCCGAGAGATGTGTTAAAACAGAGTCTCAAGGCGCCCGGAATCAACTAATTCCGGGTAAACACAGCCAAGCACTCTTGTCATGTCAGGCTACGGCATTATATCAGGGCTGTTTTCTTGCTTCCACCGAAGCTGTTCACTTAAACGTGAAGGAGCAGAGCAATATCACTGTCTAACGTTCCGTGGACAAGGAGATTACTATACACAAAGCACAAGCCGGGACAAGCGATGTATGGGGAAGGCCGTGCCCTTTCAAAGGAGCCATCCTGGCGCCAGGTAAAACCAGGAAGAATCTTAATAACAGACGCCAAGCTTTTTACTGCAGAGAATTATTGACCCTGGCATCAGAGCCCCACTTGGCCATGTTTACACCACAATGGTCCATTCCATCCGCCTTGCCTTCCATGAGTGCCTTGGGAAATCATTTTGCAAAAATGTTCAACACTGAAATTAACTACCGTTACATCACTACACTCATTTGTCCGAATTCCATTATGAAATATATCATTACATTTTAAAGAATAAATCAAATGCGAAACTTCAAGCACAACTTGATACAAGACTGAAGAAGAGTACCATGGAACAAAATTATTTGCCCTCTTGCGTGCTGTCATTTGTCGAACAATTCATTTGAGACATAGCGAGCAGCGTTTACATCAGTCGATAGCCTCAACGTGTGTACTTCGAGAGTGCCTCCGATCAAACTACGCTGGGTTACACTCCGCTCTAAATTCATGGCTTTGAGGATTACTTTGATACGGACACCAGAATGCTGCTTCTAGGACGCCTTTATTTTCGACCTTGCATGTGTCTGCTGCTGTTAATAACTGGATAATTTCTACCTTATCGGTGAGCATTAATTTGAATTTGTCAATCACTTTGTTCAACTACTGTTATAGTGGGCATTGTTTCTAATAATTTACAATTGTGTGATGTTGTGTCAAATCGAATAGACTAGAAGCGTCATAAAACTCTTATCGACGCATCGATAAAAAAGATCTGATACGTGACAAAAAGATATATTTTTAAAGTGCCTGATATTCTCCGTTGTCTAGGTAATTTTGCGTAATGGATACATGTTGACTGCGCATGCACTCACAAAGATGTGTCGCACTGAAGTATTTTATACAACAAGCACTCAAGAAGTTGACGGAAGTAACTGGAAAAATTGACGAAATAGCGTCGTATGTATTTCATGAAGACTTAAAAGTTGACATATTTACTTTCGCACTACGATTTTGAGCTGAAGAAAAACAAAATAAAAAGAGGACCGTTTTTCGAACGCTTTTTGAAGTCCACGTTATTTTACGTGACTGGCTGTTTCATGTCAGACTTACGTAGTTAGGATAAATGTTCGGGACCATATAATTGGATATATGATTTACTATGTAAAGCTTCTCTACTAGGCAAATACTTACACCTAACTGTTTTCTTGCATCTCACGTACGTGACTTGGATTTGAAACATGATCAGCACAGACTTGTGGCTTCTAAAAGCAATAGTGACACTGGAAATAATCTGACGGCAGGAAAGAACTTTTGAGTAGTGCAGATGTGCTGCCTCCTTATATGTAATAAAATGCGAATCATTGTAATTAAACTATTTGTAGAAAAACGATTTGTTCATAGGTAATAAGCTATTAGCGGAACATGTAATATTTTTTTCTGTGAAAAAGCTTCTTCTGAACAGAGTATCTCAGTTATTTACCCGGCATCACTTCGAGACGTAATTTTTCTCATTCTGTTTGTTGTTAAGATTTATTTTATAAAGACTGGTAACATGAACATTGCTTATTAGTATTGTGATTAATTCTCTCGTCTTTAGCCTTGGATGGCTGAGTAGCTGGTTGAGTCAGCATTTGGTTGATCTTGAGTGTTAAAGTTATCAAAAATAACTACGAAAAATGTGTGTGTCGTCAGACTGCTTCATACTGCAATGCCTCAAAGGAGAAATTCTGATATCATTTCGTGCTGGTTTAACTTGGTTGCTAGGTAAGTAAGTTGCAACGTTTTTTAAGTGAACACTGCACTTAATTCAAGTATCAAATGCGGAAATTATGTTACTGAATCTATATTCCATGTTTATAACTATACGAAATTGTTCTTGTGACAGTGCAGATTTATATTATTGTAGTTAAAGCAAAAGATGTGTTTATTGTGCTTCGCTTACTAAACGGTTATCTGCGATTTCGTGAAAACTGTTCTGGGGTATGGTGCAAAGAGGTTACGCTACAAGTCAATACGATACATCGCATTTGTTCATCTGCTTTATGATAAAGAAGCGCTCTAGGAGGATTGGTAATGAAGAAGTTCGGAAAATACACACCTACCAGTGATAAGACACAAAGAGTTGATTGCGAAGTAGTGATGTGTAGAAAGCTTTAATGTTATATTATATATAGCATAACCGGTTTTGTTACGAATACGTTCATCTGTACATGATCTGATGTGTTTAAAATGGAAGATTTACAATAAGATGCAGCTCTTTCCCACAGGAACTAAAGTGTCCGTTTGTGGCTGCATGAGCATGATCACGAATAATTCAAGCTACTACCATAGCCTCGCCGGCAGGAGTCGCCGTGCGGTTCTAGACGCTTCAGTCTGGAACCGTGCGTCGCTACGGTCGCAGGTACGAATCCTGCCTCGGGCATGGATGTGTGTGATTTCCTTAGGTTGGTTAGGTTTAAGTAGTTCTAAGTTCTAGGGGACTAATGACCTCAGCTGTTAAGTCCCATAGTGCTCAGAGCCACTACTATAGCCTCCACAATCCCCGGTGTCTAACCCATCTAACAACTATGGGACCAAAGCAATAGGTGCTTTCAGTACGTGAATTATTCCCGATGTACCGTTCAGCGTCAGTAAGAATTGCTACAGGCTGCATAGTTCAAAATATGCGCGTAAATGTGTCGGATACGACTGGGTAACTTCTAACTTATCTCGCCTAGCGGTTGTGCGTGCTGCAAAAATGCAGGTATTAGATTGGTGCATAAATTCACAGAGTTCTTGTTTCGCATGTGCAGAGTTAGTTTGCCATTTGGAGATAGTGAGTGGAGCTATGGAGTGCCAAGTGGAGAAATCGGAACGTTTCTGACGTATTCTTTGGAAATTTGTGGTAAGGTATTATGGGACGAAACTGCTGAGGTAATTGGTCCCTAAGCTTACGAACTCCTTAATCTAGCTTTAACTAACTTACGCTATGGACAACACACACACCCATTCCCGAGGGGTGACTCTAACCACCGACGGAAGGAGCCGCACGGACCGTCACAAGGCGCCCTAGACCGCGCGGCTAACCCGTGGAGCGGTGTATACTTCTGTTTGAGTTTAACGTTTACTAAAGTCGTCAGGAGATAAAAACAAATTGCAAAGCGATTTAGAAAATATACCTGTATGGTGCAAAAATTGGAAGTTGACTCTAAACAATGAGAAGTATGAGGTCATCCACATGAGTGCTAAAATAAATTCGTTAAACTTCGGTTACACGATAAATCAATGAAATCTAAAGGCCGTAATTTCGGCTCAGTACCTAGCAATTACTACTACGAACAACTTAAATTGCTAAGAAAACGTAGAAAATGTTGTGGGGAAGGCGAACCAAAGATTGCGTATTATTGGCAGAACACTTAGAAGATGCAACAGATCTACAAAAGGAATGCCTACTCTACATCTGTCCGTCTTCTTTTGGAGTACAGCAGCGCGGTGTGGAATCCCTATCAGATAGGGTTAAAGAAGCACATCGAGATAGTTCAAAGAATGGATAAACGATTACCATAATAGAATAAGGAAAATCAGAGCTCGAACGTAAAGATGTAGGTCTTCGTTTCTTCATCGCGCTGTTCGAGAGTGGAACAGAGAATTACTGTGAAGGTTGTTCGATGAACCCACCGCCAGGCACTTAAGTGTTTCCAGAATGAAATTTTCACTCTGCAGTGCGGTGTTCTCTGATATGAAACGTCCTGGCATATTAAAACCGTGTGCAGGGCCGAGACTCAAACTCGGGACCTCTGCGTTTGATGGGGAAGTGCTCTACTATCTCGGCTACCCAAGCACGACTCACGACTTGTCCCGAGTTCGAGTCTCGGTCCTGCACACAATTTTAATCTGCCAGGAAGTTTCACTCTAGTGTTATTTGGAGAGTATCCACTTAAGTGTAGAACAGACGGTGACAGCAGTAGAGGCAGCCAGAAACATTGGCACTGTAAATGGGAATAATGTCAATGGACATAGCACGGGGAGAACATGTTTTTCTCGTCTTAAGGAGGATCGGTTTGAAGTTAGTGACTCTTCACGTTCAGGAAGACCTTCGGAGCTTCATCTATATCATTTAAACGCATCAGTCCACAATGACCCACGTTAGTGTACTACAGAACTGTGTTCATTCCACTAGCGTGCGATAGTCACAAGAAATAGAGAAGGTCCAAAAATTGGGTGCGTGGGCATCACAAGCTCTAAACCAAAATCACGTCAGCGTGTGACCATATGTACATCTATGCTTGCTCGTCGTCAATTGGCTCGTGAACAACATCAACCATTCCTACCCTTTCTCGTTGTGTCTTTTGCCTCCATGAGGAAATGAAAGGAGTAGCTGAGCTCAAAGCACCTACTACCCCTACAAAGATCTGCGCTCTTCCACAAAAGGTAATGTAACACATCTGGCGGAACAGTATCAGTGTGGTGTGTACTGTGTGTTGCTTCCCCGACGTGTAAACATCTTTGCTTATTATCAAGAGCTGACATGTCCTGCAGACGCAGGCCAAGAACAACGACCAGGAAGACTGCCTGAAGTGACGCTACTCCACGATAACGCCCGCCCGAATTCTACTAAACTGACAAAAATGCTGTACGGAAGTTGGGTTTGGGAGTCATTCCGCACAAGCCATTTTCACATGGTCTTGTGCCCTCAGATTTTCACTTTTTCTCCTCTCTATCGGACAACGCTCAAGGAACTTCCTCTCCTCATGAAAATACGCTCCGAACATAGCTTTACGAGTTGTTTGCCCCTAAACCCCGTGATAGAAAGACAAAGTTATTGATGACTAAAGTCTCTGTTATGTGATTCCGTTGTGCTTATGAAACTTATGAAAAAACACTACGAACATGTGCACCAACCCCACAGTAATAATACGGTAGATTATTCAGTGGCACTTTAATGGCTCTGTCGGACCCATATATCAGCACTCTTGCATCGCAACGGTGGTTCACCTCGCTGTGAGGGTTTCGGCTGCAGTGCGTGGAATTGTAATGGATGAGCTTCAATTGGAAACCAAATGAGAGCGGCCGAACGGATTATGTTCTGAACGACCAGATAATCACGTTATTGGACTCTAGAATTAAGCTCTCTGCTGTTCGATGAGCTGCAAGCCACTTCTGCAAAAGCTCTACGTCATACTCCACCGCTGTGCGTCAGTGTCGTGATCACATCGACCTCGATTCGTAGCGATTTTGACGCTCAACATACCCATCCAAAGATCTCGCAAACCATGAAAGAAATATTCTCGTCGCGAAACATCAACGGAATCGATCACAGCCTACTCGATCTTCTTAGTCACTTTGGGGATGATGCACAGCAGGTGTCAATGAAATTACTGTTTCGTGTTTCATTAGAAGCTTTTTAATTGATGTTTGATTTCTTGTTATACTTCTTACAAGGGAACCTCTCCATCGCACCCTCCTCAGATTTAGTTATAAGTTGGCACAGTGGATAGGCCTTGAATAACTGAACACAGATCAATCGAGAAAACAGGAGGAAGTTGGGTGGAACCCCATGGTCTAGGGGTAGCGTCTTTGGGTCATAATCAAAAACGTCTTCGGTTCTAGGTTCGATCCCCGCCACTGCTTAAGTTTTGATAAATAATCAGCATTGGCGGCCGAAGACTTTCGGCATAAGAAGTCAGCCTCATTCTGCCAACGGCCTTGTCAAAGAGGGCGGAGGAGCGGATAGAGGTTCAGGGCACTCTCTTGTCCTAGGGGTGGGAAATTGCCCCTAAGGGCGGAAGAATCAGCATTGATCAACGACATGAGGATGCAGAAGGCAATGGAAACAACTGCATTAAAGACACGTAACGTGTATCCACAGGACATGTGGCCTGTAATTGAAGAAGTGTCATGATGATCTCTCCATTGGAAAAAGATACCGGAATAGTCCCCCATTCGGATCTCCGGGACGGGACTGCCAAGGGGGAGGTTACCATGAGAAAAAGATTGAATAATCTACGAAAGGATAACGTTCTACGAGTCGGGGCGTGGAATGTCAGAGGCTTGAACGTGGTAGGGAAACTAGAAAATCTGAAAAGGGAAATGCAAAGGCTCAATCTAGATGTAGTAGGGGTCAGTGAAGTGAAGGAAGACAAGGATTTCTGGTCAGATGAGTATCGGGTAATATCAACAGCAGCAGAAAATGGTATAACAGGTGTAGGATTCGTTATGAATAGGAAGGTAGGGCAGAGGGTGTGTTACTGTGAACAGTTCAGTGACCGGGTTGTTCTAATCAGAATCGACAGCAGACCAACACCGACAACGATAGTTCAAGTATACATGCCGACGTCGCAAGCTGAAGATGAACAGATAGAGAAAGTGTATGAGGATATTGAAAGGGTAATGCAGTATGTAAAGGGGGACGAAAATCTAATAGTCATGGGCGACTGGAATGCAGTTGTAGGGGAAGGAGTAGAAGAAAAGGTTACAGGAGAATATGGGCTTTGGACAAGGAATGAAAGAGGAAAAAGACTAATTGAGTTCTGTAACAAGTTTCAGCTGGTAATAGCGAATACCCTGTTCAAGAATCACAAGAGGAGGAAGTATACTTGGAAAAGGCCGGGAGATACGGGAAGATTTCAATTAGATTACATCATGCTCAGACAGAGATTCTGAAATCAGATACTGGACTGTAAGGCGTACCCAGGAGCAGATGTAGACTCAGATCACAATATAGTAGCGATCAAGAGTAGGCTGAAATTCAAGACATTAGTCAGGAAGAAGCAATACGCAAAGAAGTGGGATACGGAAGTACTAAGGAATGACGAGATACGTTTGAAGTTCTATAACGCTATAGATACAGCAATAAGGAATAGCGCAGTAGGCAGTACAGTTGAAGAGGAATGGACATCTCTAAAAAGGGTCATCACAGAAGTTGGGAAGGAAACCATAGGTACAAAGAAGGTAGCTGCGAAGAATCCATGGGTAACAGAAAAAATACTTCAGTTGATTGATGAAAGGAGGAAGTACAAACATGTTCCGGGAAAATCAGGAATACAGGAATATAAGTCGCTGAGGAATGAAATAAATAGGAAGTGCAGGGAAGCTAAGACGAAATGGCTGCAGGAAAAATGTGAAGACATCGAAAAAGATATGATTGTCGGAAGGACAGACTCAGCATACAGGAAAGTCAAAAGAACCTTTGGTACCATTAAAAGCAACGGTGGTAACACATTAAGAGTGCAACGGGAATTCCACTGTTAAATCCAGAGGAGAGAGCAGATAGGTGGAAAGAATACATTGAAAGTCTCTATGAGGGTGAAGATTTGTCTGATGTGATAGAAGAAGAAACAGGAGTCGATTTAGAAGAGATAGGGGCTCCAGTATTAGAATCGGAATTTAAAAGAGCTTTGGAGGACTTACGGTCAAATAAGGCAGAAGGGATAGATAACATTCCATCAGAAATTCTAAAATCATTGGGGGAAGTGGCAACAAAGCGACTATTCACATTGGTGTGTAGAATATATGAGTCTGGCGACATACCACCTGACTTTCGGAAAAGCATCATCCACACAATTCCGAAGACGGCAAGAGCTGACAAGTGCGAGAATTATCGCATAATCAGCTTAACAGCTCATGCATCGAAGCTGCTTACAAGAATAATATACAGAAGAATGGAAAAGAAAATTGAGAATGCGCTAGGTGACGATCAGTTTGGCTTTAGGAAAAGTAAAGGGACGAGAGAGGCAATTCTGACGTTACGGCTAATAATGGAAGCAAGGCTAAAGAAAAATCAAGACACTTTCATAGGATTTGTCGATCTGGAAAAAGCGTTCGACAATATCAAATGGTGCAAGCTGTTCGAGATTCTGAAAAAAGTAGGGGTAAGCTATAGGGAGAGACGGGTCATATACAATATGTACAACAACCAAGATGGAATAATAAGAGTGGACGATCATGAACGAAGTGCTCGTATTAAGAAGGGTGTAAGACAAGGCTATAGCCTTTCGCCCCTATTCTTCAATCTGTACATCGAGGAAGCAATGATGGAAATAAAAGAAAGGTTCAGGAGTGGAATTAAAATACAAGGTGAAAGGATATCAATGATACGATTCGCTGATGACATTGCTGTCCTGAGTGAAAGTAAAGAAGAATTAAATGATCTGCTGAACGGAATGGTCTAATGAGTACACAATATGGTTTGAGAGTAAATCGGAGAAAGACGTCGGTAATGAGAAGTAGTAGAAATGAGAACAGCGAGAAACTTAACATCATGATTGATGGTTACGAAGTCAATGAAGTTAAGGAATTCTGCTACCTAGGCAGTAAAATACCCAATGGCGGACGGAGCAAGGAGGACATCAAAAGCAGACTCGCTATGGCAAAAACGGCATTTCTGGCCAAGAGAAGTCTACTAATATCAAATATGGCCTTAATTTGAGGAAGCAATTTCTGAGGATGTACGTCTGGAGTACAGCATTTTATGGTAGTGAAACATGGACTGTGGGAAAACCGGAACAGAAGAGAATCGAAGCATTTGAGATGTGGTGCTATAGACGAATGTTGAAAATTAGGTGGACTGATAAGGTAAGGAATGAGGAGGTTCTATGCAGAATCGGAGAGGCTATGGAATATGTGGAAAACACTGATAAGGAGAAGGGACAGGATGATAGGACACTTGCTAAGACACGAGGGAATGACTTCCATGGTACTAGAGGGAGCTGTAGAGGGCAAAAACTGTAGAGGAAGACAGAGATTGGAATACGTCAAGCAAATAATTGAGGTCGTAGGTTGCAAGTGCTACTTTGAGATGAAGAGGTTAGCACAGGAAAGTAATTCGTGGCGGGCCGCATCAAACCAGTCAGTTTTTTTATAGGTTTTTTACTTTTTAATTTTCCTGGACCTCTTCCACTTCAGGCGTTGGCCCCTATCATGCATATCACCCCCAAAATCCTATCTAACCTAAAAAAATATATATTCTACACACCAATGTGAATAATCGCTTTGTTGCCACTTCCCTCAATTACTTGTAATACATCGATGCACTGAATGCAAACTAAATGTCATAAATTAATAACTGCGACAATTATTTGTGTTTTACTGTCTTAATCGGACTGAAACCTTGAAAGCGTATTCACCAGACGCGATTCACAATTTTGGAGCTTCTCCAGTGGTTGAGTTGGCAATTATCTTTGCTGTACAATATTGTTATTGAGACCACCACATCCCTCAGAAGACAGGCATGGCCTGGGTTATTGTTGTCAGCTTTTCTGACGGATATTCTGCCTTTGCTCGAAACGTGAAGACTTAAAGTGAAATCGAATATTCCATATGGCGAAAATTTGATGTTTTTTATTCTTCCAGCTCTAACATTCAAATAACAGTTACAATAAGTGGCAGAACAGCGCCTGTGAACCAACAGTTAGTGCTGCAATCATAGTTAGTGGAATCTGACAAATTCCATCTGTCATCTGATAATTGTGAGAAACTAATTTTTTCATCTTCACAGCACCGCAGTATGAACTCAAGGGTTTCATAGGATACCTAGACTTAATTTCGTTGTGATCATTTTCAATAACAGTAGTGGAGGAGCAAAACCATATGACTTGAAACATACCTTTCCAGTGGGATTTGAATCTTTGGCTACAGTTGCTGTAGCACGTCCAGTGAGGTATCAAGAATGTGAGCAATCACTCATTGCTATAGTATAGGCTAGGGCAGAAAGAAGCAGGTTTCCGACAAAGTAAACGATGAGAGACACTGCCGCTCTCACTTATTAAACAGGAATTGTTCAGAAAATTACAACTATATCTAGTGAAATGAGTAGGTTGATGCAGCTCCAGTCCGGCACTATCACTGAGTTGCCAAACATTTTCTGAATGGCACTTAAGATAAAAATGTGTGCGCGCGCGCGCGCGCGCGTGTGTGTGTGTGTGTGTGTGTGTGTGTGTCTGTTCTTTCGGACGTTTCAGAAAGAACAGACACTACGAATCGAAACAGACAGCCTTGTTAAACAATTAAAGATTGAAGGATAGATGTCCAGGCTGTCATGGGCATTAAAATAGAACAACGGCGTCAGATGAAAATTTGTGCCTGACCAGGTTCGAACCCGGATTCGTAGTGTCTTTTCCTTCGGACATGTACGAAAGAACAGACACCACACATATATCCATATACAGGGTGTTTCAGGAGGAACAGTAGATATTTTAGCAGGTGGTAGTACAGACGGAAGCATAAAAAAATTCCATATAAATGCGTCCACTTTTTATTGAGTACAGAGTTACAGCTGTTAGTAAGTAACCCAAACAAATTCAAAGCAAAGGCAAATGAGGACGTTCAAAGTTGATTTTCAAAACTTCCCCGACCAACTTCAATGCACATTTGACTTCTCTTGATAACACCACGTGTAGTTCTTCTGAGGTCGTCTTTGGGTTCTCTTATGAGGGCTGCACTATTCATAATCCGATCGATCAGATCGGCTCTTGGGTTTCCTTTTTCTTTGTAGACTTCGCCTTCAACCATCCCCACAGGCATAAATCCAAAGAGATAAGGTCCAGGGACCTTGAAGGCCAAGAAAAGTGCCCATATTTACTCTTCCATCTTCCGGGAAATCTTATCTTTGGATAATGTGTCACCTGACGACTAGAATCTGCAGGAGAGCCGTCATGCTAGAGGAATATACGCATTCTTGTAGCCAAATGAACCTCTTCCAATAACGCTGGAAGTTCAATTTCAAGGAAGTGGATCCTGTAAGGACCAACATACGAAACGAAAATGCATTGACCCCAGCTATATGTACGCAATAAAAATTGGACACGTGCTATATGGCATTTTTCTGCAATTTGTTTATACTACCACCTCCTACAATATTTACTATTCCTCCTGAAACATCCTGTATAATTATTTGGGTCTCTACAGGTAATCGAAAGTTTTCAGTGCTAGACGCACGACATCGTACGAATCCTCGCGGGAATACAGTGTGACCGCGAGCGAGTAGAATAATTGCCAGGGGGGGGGGGGGGGGGGGTACCGCGCACGTGGTATGCGGCAAAGATGGGAATTCGCGTCTGACGAGAAGCGTATGTAGATAGGTGCTGCAGAGAGGTTGGCTGCTGTGTCCCGACAGTGCCCACCGACGGAGGTGCGAGTCCTCCCTCCGCCATGGGTGTGTGTGTTGCCCATAGCGTAAGTTAGTTTAAGTTACATTAAGTAGTGTGTAAGCTTAGGGACCGATGACCTAAGCAGCTTGGTCTCATAAGTTCTTACCACAAATTTACAAAATATTAAATCTAAAATACTGCATGCTTACAATAATGCAATGGGTGCGCACTGGTTAGATGTAACTGAAGAGAAACTCCAACTCGGATTGTGGTTAAGGACGAATCCCAAGCGCATGGTTACGAACAATTGGGAGCGGAAACATAATTTCATCGGAACCTAGTTGAAGGACCATGACATGCGATCGTTAGACCGACTGCAGAAGGTTCAGTTTATAAATACATACATATTTAGCAAAACATATCATGTCGCAGCAGTCTTACCCATACCGCAGGTCACTGCACATATAATATTAGCTGTAGCCTCTTGGTATGGGTAGAAACAAAATATCTTCGAAGTATCCTTCCACACGGAGACTATGCAGAACCAAACCGGAGGACTTGGAATTAAAGACGTGCTTTTAAACTAATACATGCCACTAAGACGGGCATCACGAAACTTCTGTTCCTCTCGTTAGATCATGGGGATAGGAACGCTGCTGCTAATGTAGCATGCCAGCCTAGATTACGTCTGAAAGAACTATGGCGACTGGAGCTGTATAAAACTTCCACCAGCACAAACCAACACTAGAACCGTCTATGATTATATTACCAGACTTCGTCTTCACAAACCAATTCCGGTAAATTAACCTACAAAAAACTGGAGGAACGTCTGGAAAAATATCAACAATAAACTTCTACCAACTAGAGTAAGTGCCGTATGGTGCGGCGTTGTAAACGAAACCATACCCACAGCGGAACGATTATGGAAAATCAAATTGAGACCATCTCCATACCGTGACAGTTGTCGGCTTGGAGGAACTGTAGCGCACATCTTCCTATGTGACAATAGAATCAGAATTTGGAACTGGACTAGGAAGAAATTAGCACTATCAACAGAACCGCAGAAAGTCATATTCCGATAACTGAAGCTTTACAACCCGACTGGAAATGTTACCCGTCCACAAAGAATAACAGTTGTTTGTGGCTTCTGGGCCAACAAGCAATTGCACTCTAGCCCCTAAACCTGGTTACAGAAATGCGAATAAGACTCATTGACATATAATGAGGATCTTACGGCCCTTGTCAGCCGCAAATTTGAGACGCAGCTATAGTCACTTTCGAGATCACTCACGTAACACATCAGCTGGTATCCTACCTGGCAGTATAACTGAAACTTGGCAACAGCGCAGAATATGTTTGGCAACTCTGTGACCGACGAGTTACTTCCTTGATGGCACAGAACTATCGTGCTAAATTCACTTGATATTGTCGTGTCATTTCAGTTGAGTACTGTGAGTGATTTTCTCTTGAGATGTGACATAAAGATACCAATTAATGCTTTTGAGTCAACGAAAGTGGTTCCACGCGGGAAATACAACTACTCTGGTCTCTTATGTGGCGATTTATCTGCCATAGCGACTACTAAGCCAATAAGTACGTCAAAGTCACCCACCTGTTCGCTAGTTCCTAGATAACAGTCCGGCTTTCGCCGCCGTGCAGTGCGGACGTGTTGTTGTTTCCGCCTACGGAGCGCGCGCGCTCGCTGTTGTTTACGTTTCAGCGGCCGTCACTTAAGTGTCGCTTACGTGCACTAGAACCATGGCCAGCCGTTTTCGAAAATCAACTTTACGATTCAACTTCTGCAACGACTACGCACGACCAAAGGCCTTGGAAGTGGAACGCTTCCTACGGACGTTGCTAAGATCCCAGCTTCCGACATCTTGGGCATCCATTTGTCCATATTAAGCAGTACTGTGTACGTCAAAGTCGTCAATGACGCGGTATGTGAAAGAATACTTCGTGACACCAACCATGGATTACGCTTTTGCCACGCCAACGGCAATGTCGGAGCGGTCACTGTCGACCATGCCGGCTTTGGAATGTGCACCATACGAGTTTTCGAACTCCCGTTCGAGCTTCCGGTGGAAGACGTTATCGCGGCTTTCCGCCCCTATGGGACTGAACATGGCCACACTGCCGAACGCTGGGCGCAATTCCAAACGTACCCCGTTCTTAACGGTGTACGGCAGATCACCATCGACCTCCATTGCCACGTGCCATCTTATCTGCAAATTAGCGGGTGCCGCGCGGTTGTCATATACGACGGCCAACCTAAGACCTGTTCCGGGTGCGGCAAAGAAGGCCACCTCAGATCTGAGTGTCTTTAGCGACGAATCACCCAATTGCCAGCCGCTACCGTGGCACCTCCGGCTCCGACGACGGTTTTACCGATCACCTACGCATCGGCGCTCTCTTCTCCTCCCACTTGCCGCCGCCCATCGGACCACATACCGGTGACCCTTCCAGCTGCTACGGATACCGCCGGGGCCGACACGTCGCGCTCAAAGCCTGACGCTACTCCGGCGCCACTACCAACAGCGACGACTTCCGACACCCACCTGCCTGAACATATGGACGCCCCTTCATTTGTCGTTCCCGCGACGGCCTTCCTCTCAGAGCGACGCGACTCTCTTCCGTCTTCCGACACGGAGGGACGAACCCGCAAAAAACGTTCACCTAAGAGGGACAAGAGGAGGCGCCGTACGGTCTCGGAACGAGACGGATCACCTCCCCCTGATGCTCCGGAGGCCGTCCGACACGACGAGGCCTCGGAGAACCTACACGACGATACGAATGACGACAACATGACGCCGATTGTGGCTGTGTCGTTGCCTACTCTACTGGCTCGCTCTGGTGCTCCTGAACCAATGGACTCCACCGATGCGACTGCCGCCGAGACGTACTCCAAACCTACGACCGAAATGGAACGTACGACCATCACAACGACAACGCCTTCAATGGTGTGGAGCGAGGACGTCGATGAGGACCCGGACCACACGCTGGGGACAGAGTTAACCCCGACGGAAGCATCGTTACGCCGCTGAAAACGCCGTCAGGTGGCGTACGGCACGACTCGCCGTTGCCTCGCCCCTCTTCATCATCCACCGGTGGAGTTCCCCTCCACGGCGGGGTACGGCTCCAAACCTACCGAATAGCGACGATCAACACTAACACCATTAGCTCACCCGTGAAACTTCAACTGCTGCGAGAGATGATATGGGCGTTGGACGTCGATATCGCAGTACTACAGGAAGTACACTTGGCCACACTTCCAGACGTCGCGGGATATAACACTTATCCTTCTCCTGGTGACCACCTGGGATGCGGCGTAGCCATCTACGCCAGAGAAGGCATTCCAGTGGGCGATATCACATACCGTGCATCTGCCAGAGGCATGGACGTCACCGTCATGGGGACGCGTATCGTCAACATTTACGCTCCGTCAGGTTCCACCCGCAGACGCGACAGGGCACTCTTCTATTCAGAAGAAATCGATCTTTTGTTTCTTGGACGCTGCGACCATTACTTTCTTGGGGGTCATTTTAATTGTGTCTTGCACCCTAAAGATCAAGTGCCCCACTACAACACGTGTCAAGAACTGCGTCTTGTCGTCCGAGATCTGTTGCTCCGCGACACTTGGGAAGTTCAGCACGGCGACGCGCCTGGACATACTTACCAGACGAGTCACTCCGCGAGCCGCCTTGATAGAATTTTGGTCTCTCGGGAACTCACACCTGCAGTCCAAGACGCAGAACTGTGGCCCCTGGCCTTTTCGGACCACTGTGCCTGCATCTGCAACATTCTCTTCCCCAAGCAAGTGGTCTGGCGTAGTCGTACATCGTGGAAGCTAAACACCTCCCATCGTCATGATCCCGAATGTCTTCAACGTGTTACCGAGACATGGGCCACCTGTGAACGTCGCTTACCTAAATACTGCAAGACCTTAACCTGGTGGCTGGAATGTGCCGAACCTGCCATTCGACGTACTTTGATTCAGTATGGAAAGGAAGTTGCTATGTAGCGCCGGCACACTACCGACTATTTCTACGCCGTTCTCCGCGACCTGGACGCCCAAACTCCCACCCCCGACACCCAGAGGGAACGCAGCAGGATTTAGGCGCAAATTGTAACTTTGACACGCCGTAGACTGCAGGGGGCTATGGTGAGAACCCGATGTCAAGATTCGGCGGAACAAGAACATCCCACCATGCATCATATCGCCTCCGATAGGAAGCATCGACGACAACAACTCATCACCGAGATCACCACCTGTCGCCGCCAACACGTCACTTGCCAGGCCGAAATTGTCATTGCCTTTGTCGACCACTACCGCACAATGTACCAGGAGGAGACTACCAACAACCACGCTGAGGAGTCTGTGTTACCAAACGTAACTCGCACCCTCACCAGCGACGAAGCGGACGAGCTGATGGAGCCCATTACGCGTGACGAAATCCACGATGCAATCAAAAAAGGTGCTCTGAATAAGTCACCTGGTGTCGACGGATTGCCGATAGAATTTTATCGCGCTTTTTTCACACTAATGGCGTCACGGTGGACAACGATGTTTCATGAACTGCTCACGATGGGGAACGCCGTACCGCCGTCCTTCGTCACGGGAATTATTATACCCATCCACAAACCGACACCAGGTGTGATGACAGCACATTACCGTCCCCTGACTCTGCTTAACGCAGACTGTAAAATTTTTACACGCCTACTGGCAACGCAATGCCGCAAGGTCCTGCCTAGCATTCTGTCCCCGGGGCAGACAACTCCGGGCGGCTCAGTTGATATACAAACGGCCACAGGAGAATGTCTCGATTTAATTCCACTGGCAGCGGCGTGCACACTCCGTGCCGCAGTGGTTGCCATTGATTTTTACAGCGCATTCGACAAAGTGCGGCATCTTTGTCTGTTCTCAGTGATGAACCGCATGGGTTTTCCACCAGCCTTTATCGACGTGACCCGGCGCCTGTACGGCACCGCCGAATCGCTGATTCAGGTTAATGGCCGTGTGGCGGGACCAGTGGCGATCCGGCGTTCCGTACGGCAAGGATGCCCACTTTCGACCCTACTCTATGCCATAAGCCTGGAGCCACTCATCGGGAGTCTGACGAGCCACCTTTCTGGTCTCACTCTGCGACAGCACAGTTTTCGATGTCGTACGTATGCGGACGACCTCCTCCTCTTGATCCGCTCACGGAGTGAAACACACACGGTACTTGATTTGATATCAACGTACGGCAATGCAGCGGGCAGTAACATGAATGTGGCTAAATCCGCGGCGATGCCCATTGGACGCGGCCTCTCACACGACGACTTAGCACCTCTCCCGTGTGTACAGAAACTACGATACCTTGGTATCATTTTCACCCCCACCGTACGCCTCTCCGCTGCCATCAATTTTCGGCGTGCACTCCAAACTATCCGCACGATGGTGAGACAAAATCTTCTCCGACGACTCGAATCTTTACAACGTGTCCAATACCTCAATCAACATGTGGCGTCCAGAATGGTCCACATTGCACAGGTCCTCCTGCTGCCATCAACTATTGGACGCAGCCTCCAGGCTGCCTTCGGATACTTCCTTACGGCCGGTACGCTCTTTAAGGTCCGCTACGACACGCTCACCCTTCCCCCGCGAGCGGGGGGCCTCGGCCCTGTCAATGTGCGACTCCGCGCGGTGTCCTTGTACATGTCCACCATGCACAAGCAGTGGCACGGGGGCACCTCCCTTACGCGCAGCCTGCTGGAAATTCTTGTGCCCGCGACCATAACACCACCAGTACCAGTCGGACACATCAAGCACCATCTGACGCACATTTTTGATCTCATTGTCTACTTCAGTTATGCTCACACACACTTACCGACCACGCGTTCTCCTTGACCTAAAGATTTTTACACCCCACTCCTTCGTTCCATATCCAGCAACAATATCGAACTGAGACATCCGTCCACGCGGTGGCCCACGGTTTGGCGTCACATCCATCAGCCTTTTCTTCCCTCCAACGTCCGGGCAACATGGTACCAAGTCGCAAATGAAAAATTCGCCACAAATCATCGTCTTCACGCCATCGGCCTAAAGGACTCTCCACTTTGTTCCATTTGCCACCTCGTGGATGACGATGTCCATCAACTGACTTGTGCTGCCACCAGTTACGTCTAAAAACTTGCCCGACAGTTCGTTGCCTGTTACCTCCGCGTTCCGCCGGACTCGATTGACCCATGGACTTTTACCCATCTTGAGAATACTTATTTCCCCGCCACCAAAATTCATGCGATTGTATGGGTCAAGGGATGGACGATCACCTACATGTATAATGATGGCGACAAATCACGCCTTGATTTCTGACAGTACTTACAAACCGCCCACAGTGAAGTCGAACACCCACAGCGCTACCGCGCCTTCTTCGCCAATTACCTACATGCGATCTTTACGTCACCCCCGCTCAGGTGGATGGTGCCACACGCCGACAACACTCCCGCACCCCCCTCCCTGCTGACATCTAAGACCCCCTCCACGCTACTTTCTACATTGTAACCCACAGTGGATTAGGCGCATGGACACGCGCCTCCTATCTTTTATGCACTACACCAGAAAACACTGGTTTTTCCCTCACTCCATTGTATATTGCTTCACATCTCTTAGCTTACATCAGTAGTATTATTCTTTTTTTTCCTACACCTTGTTCATAAAAAAAAATTGCTCGCCTAGTACGAGTATAATGTCTTTTGTTATTTTCGCGGGAAGGATGGCATTTATGTTGCGTTTAAGTTTGTACCAATAAAGATCTTTTGTTCATTTACCCTGTTCCTGGTGGAAAAAATAATAATAAAAAGAATAAATAAAACAGAAATAAATAAAAAAAAGGTAACGTGCTTGCGTCTCAGATAAACGATGCCTTTGTTCGCCTTTAGAGATCCGCTGAAAGCCAGGTTTTTAATTCTTTTGTAGCAGAACTACAAGCAGGCAGATACAAATTCAATGAAGGAATCGTAAGACAACGCTCTAGCAAAATTCGTCTTGCTACTTCCAGTAACCCTTAGTGTCAAAGCGAAAACCTTACAGTACTGCCAAATTCATAATGCCACTTTTGTTTTCTGCCGACCTATTTTTTGTTGTTGTGAAGACGTAATTTCATCTATGAACTGCCACATTTTCATCATACTTGCGAAGCAAATCGTATGAAGTAACACTTCACCAACTTGTTGGGAAGGTGGAAAAAGCACTACCGTTTCTGGATGCTCTCTGTATCTTCCTGGATTTAGAGGGGGTTCTAGTAATACGACCTTCGAGTAAGTGGTTAGACATGCAGAAACTAGTGGTGAATGAACTCATAGATGAGCTGAATGTGAGAGACTACTCTTTAAAAGAATAAGTAGACGATTTATTCTCAGTAAGACTCACAAAATTTGCTAGCACTGGTAAACCTATGTGCACTGAACATTGTGAAAAAGTATTTAAAGACGAGCCCCATGAAAATTGGTGTAGTATTATTTATGGGGAAGCATGTCCAGCACACATGCTGAAAAATTATGTTTCTCGATGAAACTTCAGAGAGAGTTGTAGTGTATCTAGATGTAGCCCTGGATGGAAACCTATTATGAACACCTTACATATAGAATATATTCCACTGTGAAAGATAATCTTATAAGCACTAGAAGCGGCTGTAGGGTAAACTGGGGTCAAAAACCCAGCATGCAGCCTAGATTACGTCCGAAAGTACAATGGCGATTGTAGCTGTATAAGACTTCCACCAGCACAAACCAACACTAGAACCGTCTATGATTACCAGACTTCGTCTTCACAAACCAATTCCGGTAAATTAACCTACAAAAAACTGGAGGAACGTCTGGAAAAATATCAACAATAAACTTCTACCAACTAGAGTAAGTGCCGTATGGTGCGGTGTTGTAAACGAAACCACACCCACAGCGGAACGATTATGGAAAATCAAATTGAGACCATCTCCATACTGCGACAATTGTCGGCTTGGAGAAACTGTAGTGTACATCTTCTTATATGACAATAGAGTCAGAATTTGGAACTGGACTAGGAAGAAATTAGCACTATCAACAGAACCGCAGAAAGTCATATTCCGATAACTGAAGCTTTACAACCCGACTGGAAATGTTACCCGTCCACAAAGAATAACAGTTATTTGTGGCTTCTGGGACAGTTTGTGTTTTACGTCGTAACAAACAAAACTGAGAACTTAGAAGAGTACGTGTTTTATATTGCAGAAGAACATTTTAAGCTGAAGAGGAATAACAAATATAAGAAATGGTTTCAATTTTTTTAGTCTATTGTTTTATGTGGGCTACAAAGAGGTGGACAGTTTTTTTGATTAGAAGCAGAATACTATTCTTCCACTTTTTTTATACCTGGAATATTCTTTTACGTTGGTTCTAAAATTAGAACTGTTCTAATTTGGCAACCGCTCCGGCTCCGAAATTTTTTTCAGTTATTGAAAAATATATGGCTTCCTTACAGACTTCATATGCATCTAGTGCATAATAACCTAAATTGTGAATATATTTCTGAATGAATGTTTGTTATGTATTTTTCCGTCACCCTTTTCACTGTTATGTTCTACAAGGAACGCACGCCATTGAAGGCGGCAACTGTAATTTATTTGACCTTAATTACTACTTCAGTTTTGTTCTACAATTTAAAGGAATATATGGGTGCAAACATGGAATTCATGGGAATAAAGCAGCTGCTCAGTGACAGGTACGGGGGAAGCATTGCGGTGAGGCCTCGGATCTTCGAACCCTTCCCTCTTTGCCTCCGCCTACCTGGAGCTGAAAGTCTTCTCATCTTTAAACAAAAATAATAGTGCAGTGATAAGCACGTCTGTCTAGTAAGCAGGAGGTCCAGATTCGAAGCCCAGACGGTCACAAATTTTCATCAACGCGCTGTGACAGTGTGGACGTCCGTCCTTTGATATTTAAGATGCAATTGCTTTTTGAGGCAATAGAGGTGATTAGCGAACGTTTGTCTTGCCATCAATGTAACGGGACTTCAACGCCATCCAACCTTTAGTCATTTATTTCTGCCGGCGCTAACCCATGTCCGATACATGCGAATCAGATTGTTTTTCATATTTAGTCAAATTACGAATGGTTAGTATACAAGTATGCCGGACTGAGTGGCCGAGCGGTTCTAGGCGCTACAGTCTGGAACCGCGTGACCGCTACGGTCGCAGGTTCGAATCCTGTCTCGGGCATGGATGTGTCTGATGTCCTTAGGTTAGTTAGGTTTAAGTAGTTCTAAGTTCTAGCGGACTGATGACCTCAGAAGATATGTCCCATAGTGCTCAGAGCCATTTGAACCATTTTTGGAGTATACAAGTATTTACGAACAGTAGAAGCAGGATTGCAGCTAACTGATCACTTAACCAAATGCAACATAGAGTACCTGTGTAATGGGTTATTCGAGCTGCATAGCTGAGGGTAATATTTGTTAAGCATATCATTGCAGAATAAATGTAATACTCG
Organism: Schistocerca piceifrons; assembly: GCF_021461385.2. Classification (NCBI taxonomy): domain Eukaryota; kingdom Metazoa; phylum Arthropoda; class Insecta; order Orthoptera; family Acrididae; genus Schistocerca; species Schistocerca piceifrons. The sequence goes on along the minus strand of NC_060138.1, from coordinate 871,526,941 downwards.
CACAATGATCTGTGTAGTCATACTGTACCATTAGCAGCTCGCGTTTAATTGGATTACTCAAGCTGAGGCCAAATAAAGAGAAGCGATGACGTCACAACACTATCTTTATTTAAGTAGGCAGTCAGCCCTAAATTATGTGCGCCACCATTAACGTTACTGTAAGCAGTTTGATAGCATAACACCACCACAACCACTGACAACCTAAACCATTATCATCACGCAGTTGTAACTCGCAGTGATTACAAGTTGGTGATGTTTGTCAAGAACAGCGGAAAGCGCCTCTGTAGTTCCATTTGCATTACGACTAGGACGGAGAGAATCCTAAATAACAGTAATAGTTCACTCAGCGAAGAGAAGTCCACGCATTGTCTCAAGTTCTTGCAGTTTGATATTAATGCAGTTCCCTATGGTTTCACACTAACGAGTTCTTTTGGCTATTGGAATACTCATATCGAAATTACAAAAGTGTAGTTGCTAGAACGCTCAACTACCTTAATAACACCTGATTCTGGGTCTATACGAATCGGAAAGCGACGTTAATTTGACGTTTCCTTCCATCTCCTGACGATTTACTGAATGAAGTTTGAAGTGCACGCACGGTTGTGTTGCCTGCCGCACGGATTCTGTGAAGTGTTGTGACAGCTAGCAGTCACAGCTGAATACAGACATGTGCAAATACCCTCACTGCTTTAGGGGAACTCGCCTTTGTTGAATTTTTTCCATACCGTAATTAGCACAATAACATGAGGCTTATTCTGCTGAAGTCCTTAAATAAGAATCTCCTAGCGAGAATAATGCTTGAAAGGAAACAGACTGTTGGACAAAAGAATGGACAGCTCCCTGATTTTGCGTTTCCGATAGCGCCTACGATAAGAATCTGGTGTCATATTATGCTTCAGAACCATATCGCCTCACATTCTTTTGTGAGAAGGTTCCTGTTTTCTTGGGATTCAAATACAGCGGACATTTCATCACTGGTTAATATTCTGATGACTAATGACATGATACCCGTTGCAATTACTCCATGGCACCTGTGAGTATAGTCTCACGTTGGCTACTATAAGAACACGCAGGCAGTGATATCCGCTCACTGCAGTCAGAGCCAAGGTGATTTCTTTCTGTTTATGGCGAAGCGTCTGCTGTAGTGTCGACATTCAGCCAACATCAACAGAGCGCGGCGACATTGGGCACTGCTAATCGCTGTACTTGTCGCGAGCCTCGACAACGAGAGCGCACTGTCTCTGCTAACGATACTATGGAGTTATTACATCTTACTTAACGTAATATGCAGGACGAGGGTTGGGTAAAAATTCAGTTTGTAACTTCCCATCGCATTGAAATACTTTACAGTCATATTTGATGCAATATTTATTGTTGTTTGTCTCTATAATGTTAGTAGTATTGATTCAGATTGTGCGTGAACACGAAAACACGCACACACACACAAACACTCATTGATTCCAGTGAGGGTGACGACTACTGTGTGTTGACGAACACAAAAAAAAAAAATGGTTCAAATGGCTCTGAGCACTATGGGACTTAACATCTATGGTCATCAGTCCCCTAGAACTTAGAACTACTTAAACCTAACTAACCTAAGGACATCACACAACAGCCAGTCATCACGAGGCAGAGAAGGACAAACACATGCACCAGTCAATTAATCAGTCGGCGTCGAGTGGATGGGATTTTTCAATTACCTTGCATTGCAAGAATTGTAAGGAGGAGACTGAAAGTAAATGGACTTTTATGCTAAAGAGCTGCGACAAATCAAAGCTTGACCGATTATCAGATAATTGTCCACATGGGTTTTGTGGACGAGTTTACTTTTAGTAACCAAACCCACCGACGATCATTCCGTAAGATTTCTCGCAGGCGTAGGGGCATTCATTTCATTAGGCCGTCGACAGTGTAGCGTGATGGTTTATTTCCCACCATACGGTTCCTATATTCGTCCAAAGGTCGCTTGCATTTGTAGGTCCACATGGCAATGACCTCGTTATCTCTGCCCACATATTCTGTATTTAGCTGATGTTCTGTGATCGTGGAACAAACGGCAACAGCTTTATCCTCTCTTGGCCCTGTAACCAATCTCGCACTGCTCTGCTATAATGGATGGCGCTCTGCTCCTGGAAATAAACTGTTATCTCGTTAGTTCATATTTTTATATTTAAATAACGTGTTTGTAATAAGCACATTCGGTTATTATTTTCCAGTGTTTAAGAATTCAGGCCCTGTCATAGTTAAGTGATCTAGATTCAACAGTCCGATTAAGAATGTGATTTACCCAGCCTATCATATGATGAGAGTCGTAGTCCGATATCCACATTAAGACTGACTGGCTGAATCCGATTAGAAAGATCTGGTATCGAAATGGAATTACAGAAATCGCATAATTTGATCGACTGTATTGCAACATTGCTGCGCACATAAATTCCTGTGATGGAGAAACAGGTAGCAACTATCCAAGATAAAGTGAGAAATATGCCTACTAACAGCAATGTAACGTAATTATAACCCATATTTATGTGATGGAAATACTGAATCGAACAATACACATATATTTCAGTGGTGGAAGATACACCATATCGGATTTGCTGATGACATAATGACAATAATAATAACAATAATAATAATAATAACGTGTGGCGGATAGGGGATACCCTCCCCGATATGGGTTATACTTCCGGTGAACCAAATACTAACACAATCCTGAACGGCTACTCAATCTGTTGAACCCAAAATCCAGACACGTCTGAGTGAAAATCACCGCTACTCTGGTCACCGTCTGTTAGCTCAATGAGCTCGGCTGAAAATATTTGCTTCCAAAGGCTTCAACACCCTATGGTCCTGTCCGGTCCTGGAATCACCAAGGCCAAACCAATGAAACACAAGCAAACATGAACTATGCAAGCAAACTCAACTTTACTCCAGGTGGTACACAACCCGCCTGTCGACAGGCGGCAGTTAGATTTTCGGATTCTGGGGAGTCATGGTTAGCACGGCAGAGAATTTCGAATATCTCTGGTAAATTTGCTTACAAGCAGAAAACATGCATTTGAAAACTAAACATCGATACATTGATCCAAACACGAACACTAAATAATCTCGCATAAGAAATCGACCATCAAAAAATTCTCATCCTTGCTCTTCAAGAACCACGACTAACTGTCAATGAAACCTTGCATTACTGAAACCATTGAATCTTCAAGAGAAAAATGCAATAAAAGGTAGCGAAAGGCGTACCAATCTTCGGCATTGCTTTCTCGAAGACAGATCTATCATCAACTCTGTCAAAGAAATCACACCCATCAACAATCAAATGGTTAAAATGGCTCTTAGGACTATGGGACTTAACAGGGCGGTCATCAGTCCCATAGAACTTAGAACTACTTAAAACTAATTAACCTAAGGACATCACACACATCCATGCCCGAGGCTGGATTCGAACCTGCTACTGTAGCAGCCGCGAGGTTCCGGACTGAAGCGCCTAGAACCGCTCGGCCACCGCGGCCGGCCCATCAATAACCGACTTATGACTATGCTCATTCACAGCCCCAATAAAAAATATCCTCTCATCAATGCACATGCCCCCACCAATATCGAAAATAAGAAAAACACCGAAAATGTCGAAAAATTCTGTAACACACTCGAAAATACTATGAGCAAAATTCGCCAAGATGACGTGAAAATACTAATGGGAGACTTCAACTCTCTATTTTGGACAGGAAAAACCGGTAGAAAAATCATTGGTACTAATTCAATGCACCGAAACGCTTAGACCAACGGCACACGTCTGACTGACATTTGCCAACAATTCAGCCTCGAGAGAATGTCTTACCGCTTTAGGAAAAAACCAGTACCCAGGCAACATGGTTGGCTACCAGGTACAAGCTGCTTTCGTTCGCTTTTCGAGACCCGCTGAAAGCCAGAGCCGGCCGTTGTGGCCGAGTGGTTCTACGCGCACAGTCTGGACCGCGCGACCGCTACTGTCGCAGGTTCGAGTCCTGCCTCGGGCATGGATGTGTGTGATGTCCTTAGGTTAGTTAGGTTTAACTAGTTCTAAGTTATCGGAGACTGATGATCTCAGAAGTTAGGTCCCATAGTGCTCAGAGCTATTTGAAACATTTTTGAACTTAATGCTTTATTAAGATAGACTGCCGTCGTGATGTTTCTGTAGTAATCTGAATTTAATTTGTATTAGTACAGTGAATATTTTAATTGCATTTTCCATTAGTTTAATAAACGCAACAGTAATCGTCAAAGAGAAATTAATCAGCAGCAGAATTTTCTTTCACGATATCTAAAACAATATGACAATGCTAATGTTGTTTACAAATTCTACGCCCATAGAAACCCACAGGTTCTAACTATGTCATTAAACCAGTGTAGTTTTAAGAGTATTTTCGTCTAGAAATGAATTGCCTTGACGGTTGATCGATCAAGAGCGGGAAAGGTAAAATTTTACGAATATATGACGAGAGGGACAAGTGGTTGAGAGAGGACTTCCCTATCAATACAAATGCCCGAGAGACGACTTTCCAGTCAATCTCCTGGATAATTTTATTTCTCAAATCAACAGAGTGCGTCATCATGCAGTAGCACAGGTGATGTAGTTTCGTTGCACGATTTTCTTACACTACGACCGAAAGGTGTCTCCGTTGTTGGCAACAAATTCCAGCTGTGTGGCACACACCCCTTGGAGCAGAATTCGTAGCCCAAAACACACTTTTGGAGCTATCAGATGTAAAATATTATGTTCACAGTACTCTTTCCTCGAGTTTACGTCTTTTGGTGGGGCTCAGCCTTTCATTTCTTCTTAGGAAGTTAACAATAAAGGCATCATAACACGTCACCAATAACAGTACTGTATACGAATGCTCAATGAGCGACCTGATGACGTTCAATAATAGTCACTCCATGATTTTTGTCGTTTAGAATTAGAGCATGCAGTACTCCCACGCCAGGCTTCTGAACTTTGCCTGTTGAATGCAAATGTCGCATGATGGTAAAATGGTAATCTATCACACATAACAATAGTCGAGACTTCCTTAATGTGAAAAATCATTCGTGCCAGAACGATCTTTGTTGAAACAAGAATATCTTTTCTGGCGTATTTTTCCCAAAAGCACTCGCTCCACACACAATTCCACTCTTTCTAGTTGCCTCCTCTAAATTCACCCCTGTGTTATACCAAAAGTAAACGCTGTGTTGCAGATGTTACACCTTTTTCCCCTTGCGACTCAATTTTACAATGCTTAACCGTAGGTCATGATTTTCAAGTATGCAAAATGCAATGCTCAACTGTAAGATGATAACTAGAACTTCAAATACGAAAATGACAGTTAATACATACACTGACAGCGTCGCGCCGCCTTCACATAGGCGGCGCCGGATTTCAGGCGGCGGGTGGCGTCTGGCCGGTGGCCGGTAGCCGCTGCAGCGCGAAGAAACGCTCGAGCGTAAGCTGTTATGATCGCGACGCAGCCACGAGCTGTACTGCGGAATTGTTTCTGGAATACTTGTTATTGCTGGTGGGTATAATTCCAAGCGAATTATCTTCGATGTTCAATCAGACTCATAACTTTAGACGAGGGCCGAAATGTAGTAAAAAAAAAAAATTACAGGTGGACGCGAGCAGGCGACTATAAGTTTAGAATGCACGTCGATTACCACTGCACCACGGGCTCACACACTCCGAGAACCTCTCGGAGGTAGACAACACTTCCTCCTAACACTTCCGCATCTTACAGTGTTGCCAGATTGTGCAGATGGCCGGCCTTAGCGTTGTCAGGGGCGGTCTGTTTTACTGGCCACCTTAAGTGAACGACTCGCACTTGGTCTCTGTGACGGCCGGCCGGCGGTCAGTTTTTATGTCTACGAATGTTCATAGCGATTTTTAACACCATACTAGCACTGACAGTATACCAATTAGTTGTTTCAGGCGACGTTTGCCTTTCTCCGCCGTGCTACAGTTAGTTACACAATTTACATATATACGGATTTAAAATCCTGAACAGTTACTGATCACATACACACAAGCACCTGTAGATCTGTGGAGCAAATGGAGATGTTTTTGTATACTTTTCCTTTTATTATTCCAAATGGATATTCGTCTGCATTAATGACGCGGCAAAATAATAATCAGCATTTCATGAGAGACATACTACCAGTTCATAAACAAAAAAATTGAAAGCAAACAATCCTGTTGGCAGAACATCCGCAACTGAGCACTATAGCAGAGGTTGAAAATACCGCTTCAGTTGTAAATTACATTGTTTTCACACGACCGGTTTCGGACCGTCATAATCACATCCTCAGGTGTCGTAGCTGTGCTGTGGTCCCCAAGCGCCGTGTGTACCAGGCGCGGTGTGCTGCCTATCTGCAAAAATTTAAAGGTCAGAAATGGACTATACACCACAAAAGCGCAATTTCCTTAGAGTTTTCTGTCGTTCTCCACCTAGGAACGATAATAAAGCTGTATTGGGCCACATAATGATGTACTTGGGGAGGCAGGGAAAAAATTAACATATTTCTCTTGGCTAACGCAACGGGGCCGCCTAAAGTGGGCTACATGCTGATATAAGGACAGTGCTGTGACATCAAGATGGTTAGCCCATGCTTTTGCCGAGCACGCAAACGAGAAGTATGAAAGCATCGACACAGTTCCGGTGGCCTGGTTGCTTTGCAGTATAGCCGCGGACATATTGTGATTCACATGACCATGAATACCTTACTGGAATCTTTTCAGGCTCAGTGTATGGCCGAACGTTTGTAGTAAACTTCATATCGACCTTATTAAACGTTCCTGAAAGCAAATCAACAATCACAAAATTTATACGGTTGAAAACGGATAATATGAAGGAAAAGTTGATATTATGGTAGCACAAACATTAAGGCAAACAAACGTATTATCAGTATGGTCTGGTTTCGTTTCGTCTGCTAAGTACAGCTCAGAGATCTCAGTTTCTGAGCTGCGTGGACTATAAATTGCTAGTTTATTAGTCCTTTTGGGCTCCTGAATGCAGCAGCGTGACACATTACAAATGTCTGTTCTGTAGGTGAGTGGTGTTGTGAAGAGCTAGAATTCGTACAACATGGTGCCAGCAGCTACCCTTCATTGCTTCCTTCTAGCGGATTGACTGTCACAAAGCTATTAGGCAGTGGATCGAGTGGATCGCTGGCCACCTTGTATACCGGGTAGGGCTGTGTCTACTCAGCATACCAACAGGTGAATTGGTGAATAATTAAAAGCGGGCGATAATGCACACGCTACATCAGATGACTGTGTACATCGGCGATGATTAGCACCAACTGAACAATAACTGTGGAAGCTCTCGCTGATGCAGCTATTTTTAAACTGTTCCATCTCGACTCTTCTGTGCTTTCTGCGACAACTGTACCTTCCGTTTTTATACTATTGGTCACAAGTATCATATCATTCAGTCAATTGTGGAACTGCTCGAACAATCTCCTCACTTTCTCCCATTTTCTTAGCGATTCCCTTCCACCCCAGCAGTTCGTTGTCTTTTCGGTGAGAACCTAAAAGATTCTATAGGCTGTTTCCACTGCTTTTCAAGTGTCGCGTGTCTTCTGGTACAGTGAACATGGGCTACATCCATTGTCCTTCTAGGCAATGCAATACTGCAATGAGCGTAATACAGAAGAGACACCGATAGCGGCTTTAATTTTCCAGGCAGTGTCTGGAGTCCTTGTATCTGGTCATCCTAAAATCAGTTGTAAGATGGCAAGGAATGCAGACGATGTTTGCTACTGTCTTTGGCTGAAGCTGCTTTTAAGATTGCCTTTTTGGAGAACTGGGGACAGACGTACGGCTGCCTTGCTGCTAACAGCAAGCTGCACGCAACAACGCAGGCATGACAAAGTAAACAACACTAGACAAGAGATCTGATAGTGAAATGAAACAGTAGCTTATTAAATCTGTATTTTTACCACGTGTTTCAGTCCTGCTGGAAACCTAATGTATATGTAAGCTCCAAAATCCTTTCGCCACAGGGGTATATGATAATCGTATTTCTGTATAGTGTTCATCGAAGGAATCTAGCAGTTCCTTTGGAATTAGTGTATGTTATTGAACACTACTTTTGTGAGAAGTATCTTTTCACGGTGGTAGAATGGTGTACAATGAATCATAAATCATTTTTTTATCATATTCATTCTCATATATAGGTATCAACGTGCATGATTATTACAGCAAAATTCATATAGCATCGATATTCATTTGTAGCTTTTAGTAGTTACGAAGGAAGATAACCATATACATAGGATTTAATTAATATTATTCATACATTATCGAGACTTAATTAAAACGAATGCATTATAATATAAAAGTGCTTCCAAGATAGAAGTTCTATTACCTAGATCGCAGTCGATGCACATTATGATTACTAATTTGAGGAAAGTTGTATTTAAGATGGCAATACAACTTTGCTGAAACTAATATTCAGGATATATACCAACCGCAATCTGGGCAATAAAACTCATATCTTGGAAGCCTTTTTACAATAATGTAGAGCTCGGTCTCCTTCTGACAATGTCAGTTAATTAGAATGCATCACAGTTTCTTTACAGAAAAAGATGATGCCTTTCCTGAATAGGACCACGTACCTTTGCACATCATTAATGACTTGTACGAAAAAAAAATCTGCGGAGGTGTACATCTTGAAGCAGAAATGGCGTTAATGTTAGCTTTACCAATTACCGCCAGGTGTTTCGACGTAATAACATCAATGTTGTCACAAGCTAAATACATCTATTCATCAAAGGCGGGGTCAGCATCTCTTCCTGTGGATAAATCTCTTACGTATTCTTTCTAATTACATGTTTAAATTAAATCCTGATGATATGCCATTCTGGGTATGGCGTATAAACTTAAATTAAATGACAAAACTTGGATGAGAATCCTTGTCGTAAAGCAGAACTGTGAGCTCCTGCATAACGTGCAATGAAGCTGAAAGGACACACTTTATATGTTCAGCTGTCATACCACATTCACCTTGGCAATGAAAGCGTAATCTCATGGTTACACCATAGTTTGGAAGGCAATAAAGTCGGCCTTCGTAATGTTCCAAGATCTTCTTTTTACGCCTTACAATTTGTGAGGATCAGACTCTTCATATGGACACTCGGCGTTCGGCCATTTCAAGAAAACTCCCTCCACGTTTACAACCGGCGTCAGACGTGGCCGCAACGACGGGATCCGGTCCTGTGTAGAAGCAGGGTAATTGCAGAGCGGCGAAACCAGTGCTGTCTCTCGCTTGTCTGTCGACGGCTGTCCGTCTACACGAATCACTGTAAGCAATAAAAAAATGTATGGGGGTAGTTTTTCTGCTGCTATACGTCACATGCAACACGCAACAGCATACAATATCAGATTTCACAGCATTGTTATGAGACATAAAATGTGACTTATGAATGCAAGGAGAAAAGATCCCAGCGTCTCACAATTCTCTGATCAAATGTATTCGGACAGCTATTACTGATCGTTAATATATGGTTTGTCCATCCTTCGCCATAGCGAAGGGTTGAACTCTGCTGAGGACGCGCTTAATGAGCTGTCTGAATGTCTGTGGAGCAGTGGCAGGCGAAACCAAAGAAGGTAGCGATGTTGCACGCTACGGTCTAGACCGAAGTCGACGTTCTAACTCATCACAAAGATGTTCCATTAGCTTCAGGCCGGTCTATAGTACTCCTCTCTGTGACTCAAAGATGATAATATGTGACAGGAGGGGGGAGGGGCCTCACATGCTGATGCATACCGCTGTCAGTGTATGTATTAACTGTCATTTTCGTATTTGAAGTTCTAGTTATCATCTTGCAGTTAAGCATTGCCGACCGCTATGGTAGACCGGTTCTAGGCCCTTCAGTGTGGAACCGCGCGACCGCTACGGTCGCAGGTTCGAATCCTGCCTAGGGCATGGGATGGGTTTAAGTAATTCTACGTTCTAGGGGATTGATGACCCCAGATTTTAAGTCCCATAGCGCTGAGAGCTATTTGAACCATTTTCGAACTGTTCCTCTATCGCACACAGCATGCACTGCTGTAAAATGTTTTCACATTCTTCCGTATGTAGAGTTTTGCTAAGAAAAATAATCGAATCACATCTTAACCACTAAAATACCACCATACTCTAATAGCACCTCCTTCGCACTTAATTTTTGCCACTACATACGATGGCAGATAACGATCTTCAGGCATTCGTCAAACGCAAACTCTTCCTACGGATTGTCACAGGATACAGCGTGAGCCATCACTCGTTTCCAGTCATCCAGTTGATATACTCTTTCTACGGGGTCAATCAATAAACTATTCTCCCACCCAATTTCAATAACAAGCGACAAGCAATCAGTTGTCTTTGAAGGTAATGATAAAGGCAAAGATTAATTCGCCCCAACGCTTCACTTTAAATTTTGCATTTATTGTCACACCCTTCAGTATAAACAACAAAATACGCAAGTGTAGCAGTGAGAGAATATTTGCACTCGTAATATTTGGTGTATAACTTAAGAATTACTTAATAAACAATAGGAATCTATGACTACTGCTTTAAATAAACATATATTTAAGACCATCAACGGTTAATAAAGTCCCATAGAACTAGAGCAAGGATCAACTTTCCAGTGTCTGAATGAAGTCGGTAGGTGTCATACGAGACAATCAGACGTACATTAAGTGTTGCACCGTTAAGGACGATCAATCATTAAGAATTATGACCACAGATTAAAGAAAATTCATGTAAAGCAATTAACATCAATAGCAAATAGTTAAGTCAAGATCACAGAAAATGCATCAAAACCAAGTCTTGCAGTTCTATAACAATGTTGGATCGTGGAATACGCCGGGCTACCGACACAGACGGCTAAATTTTCCCAAACAGCAATTTCTCCAAACCTAGATCTTAATAGTGTACAATCCTTAGGTTATCCATAGCTACTTTAATTCGCCTTCTTGGGCATAACGTTGGAGTAGATAATTAACCTCTTGCTTCATTCTCCTGGAACACTTAGCGGCAATAGACGCTCGGGCAACTCTTACCCCAGCGTGACTCGGGAAAGAGGATGGTTCCACCAAGAGGAGGAAATATTTACCCGAACTGGAAACGGAACTCGTCTAACATGAGCCATTAAGTTGGACGAAGACCAGTTGGCGATTTTTAATTATTACCCAAAGTTTGCTGGCCAGCGGACGAAAATTACAGAGGCAAAGGGAGCGAGTCAAAAATGGTCGCTACCCAATAGATCCAACATTTCAGACAGACCGAGCAACCGACATCATTCGTAGCAAGGAGGATTACCAATTAGAAACTCTAGCACAACCTTAAATATAACTAAATAGAGCACTTAAATGCCACGGGGACCAAACACCTTAACACAAGAATATGTACACAATAACAGTGACTAAAGTTAAATATGCCTACGTACTAAAACATAACATATATTAGCGAACATTAACATAATATCGCATTTCCGACATCCATAAAATTAATTGGCTACAGTTCACTCTATCTCTCCGCCAGACAGTACAAGGTCATTTAAACATTTTTCAACGCAAAATATCCACGGGGGTACTGCCGGTCTACAGTGTCCAACGGGCACAATATTTCGGCGATCATAAATGTCGCCATCATCAGGTGAACTAACGGACTGAGCTCCTGTGAACGTGCCGGCACGGAGATCCGTACGTGTTCGGTGGCGGCGGCGGGCTATTTAAATACCCTCCACCCGCGGCACGCTCCCTCCACCGTCCGCGCCCCACGCCACGGTCGCGCGGTGGAACAGATTGCGACGGCGTCTGAGATGACGTCGGAGAGATGGCTCTGTCCGCCGTGGTCGTCACAACTATACGTTTGCTCGATTTACTCTTCATTAACCCAATCGCTGGTTCCCAAGCCTTGCTAAGATTATAGCCACAGTCACGGTTTATGAGGTCGTCATTGGTGCGAATTTCGATGGCCTCTCTAACAACGCTGTCCCAGTATCTCGACGTCTGTACCAGAATCCTCGTGCGTTCGTACTCCATAGCGTGATTTTCCGACAAACAATGTTCAGCGACCGCCGACTTGCTCGGTGCCTCTGGAGTTCAGGGCATCGATCCTGGACGGTACGCATCGTCTGACCAATATACGACTTGCCACATTGACACGGAATCTGGTACACGCCGGCCTTCCTCAAACCGAGGTCATCTTTGGCGCTCCCCACCAGTGCACGAGTTTTATTCGGAGGACAAAACACAGTTCCGACCCGGTGTTTCTTCAAAATGCGGTCGATTTTCCCCGAGAGTGCGCCTGTATGTGGAATAAACGCAGTGTCTACCTCCTCTCTCGTGATTTCATCCATCTCCACAGGTTGTGCTGTAGTGGTTGGGCGGAGAGCACGTTGAATCTGCCACTCTGAGTACCCATTTTTTCTCAGATGTTCCAATTCCTGGGGTAGACACTCTGCGTCAGAGATAGTGCGCGCCCTATGTACTAGAGTTTTAAGTACCCCATTCCTCTGTGAAGGTTGGTTGCAGCTGTCTGCGTGCAAATACAATCCAGTGTGCGTTTCTTCAGATACACCCCTTGACCTAGGGTGCCGTCAGCCCTTCACTTCACCAAGGCCGCAAGGGAAGGTCTCCATAGTGAATTTTATGTTGGGGTGTATGGAGTTTAGATATGTAAGGAAGTCAAGGAGTTTATCCATACCATGTGGCAAGATGACGAACGTGTCGTCCACGTAACGGAAAAAGCTAGTAGGTTTCCATTCGGATGACGACAGGGCTTCCTCCTCAAAGTTCTCCATGTACAAATTCGCCACCACCGGTGAGAGTGGGCTACCCATGGCGACTCCCTCCGTTTGTTCGTAGTATTCTCCACTAAAAAGAAAATACGTGGAAGTCAAGACATGCCTAAAACGTTCAGTGGTCTTCTCGTCAAACTTCTGACTAATCAATTCTAGTGACTCTCGCAGGGGTACCCTTGTAAACAAGGAAACGACGTCAAAACTCACCTTGATATCTGACTCATCCAACCTTAAGCTATCAAGCCGTTTAACAAAATCCACGGAATTACGGATGAGATGAGGGCATTTACCCACGTAAGGATTTAATATTCCCGTCAGGTATTTGGCCAACAAATATGTAGGTGCCCTGATGTTGCTGACAATGGGGCGTAATGGTACCCCCTCCTTGTGAACCTTCGGGAGTCCATATAGTCTAGGCGGTACCGGACCTTGGGGTAACAATTTCTTAGCGTCACCCTCCGGTAAATCTGCGTCCTTGAGAAGCGACCTCGTCTTGTTCTCCACCTTCTTTGCAGGGTCAACGCTGATCTTCCGGTAGGAATCGTCATTTAGCAGGCTCTGCATCTTATCAGTGTAGTCCTTATGGGAGACAACAACTGTAGCATTACGTTTGTCAGCCGGTAAGACAACAATTTCAGAGCGCTCCCTCAGATCACGAATGGCCGCCCTCTCTTTACTGGTGATATTTGACTTCATCGGCTTGGATTTGGTCAACGCACGACAAGTTTCACGACTTATTTCCTCAGCTGATTCAGGCGGAAGTCGAGCTGCAACCTGTTCAACAGCACTAACAATTTCTGCGACCGTAGTGAACTTGGGGGTGGGAGCGAAGTTGAGACCTTTCTGCAAAACCGAGACCGCATCATCACTCAACACCATGCCACTCAAATTGATGACAGTCTTGCACGTAACCTGCAGAGATGATTTGTCAAGCAGACGTGAGAACTTAGCTGTTTGACGTCCTGTTGCCTTCTTATGGGCGGAATCAGCTGCAACCCAGGTGACACCATCAATCCAATCCCAGGAAAAAGAAGTGAAATTACTAGCCAGTTGCAAATGTAGTTTGAGTAATTCCTGTGAGATAAACTCAAGGCTCCGGCGGGTGAATTGCACTCTCTCACGTACCAATGCAAGGCTGGCTCGTTTCTTGATTTTCTTAGTTGCTGCAGAATCGATGTGATGCATAACCTTAGCAAAATTTGGAACAACATTCTCGGAACGACATCTCTTTAGAAAGGCAAGAGTACTTAGCAAACGACATCTACGGTGGCGCAACTTTTCAAATTTCTTCATGCTGCGATACATCTCCTCCCCGTAAAGGTGTATGATGTGAGTCTTGAGTATTTGCACGCAGACAGCTGCCACCAACCTTCACAGAGGAATGGGGTACTTAAAACTCTAGTACATAGGGCGCGCACTATCTCTGACGCAGAGAGTCTACCCCAGGAATTGGAACATCTGAGAAAAAATGGGTACTCAGAGTGGCAGATTCAACGTGCTCTCCGCCCAACCACTACAGCACAACCTGTGGAGATGGATGAAATCACGAGGGAGGAGGTAGCACTGCGTTTATTCCACATACAGGCGCACTCTCGAGGAAAATCGACCGCATTTTGAAGAAACACCGGGTCGGAACTGTGTTTTATCCTCCGAATAAGACTTGTGCACTGGTGGGGAGCGCCAAAGATGATCTCGGTTTGAGGAAGGCCGGCGTGTACCAGATTCCGAGTCAATGTGGCAAGTCGTATATTGGTCAGGCGATGCGTACCGTCGAGGATCGATGCCGTGAACACCAGAGGCACACACGACTGATGTATTCGAGCAAGTCGGCGGTCGCTGAACATTTTTTGTCGGAAAATCACGCTATGGTGTATGAACGCACGAGGATTCTGGTACAGACGTCGAGATACTGGGACAGCGTTGTTATAGAGGCCATCGAAATTCGCACCAATGGCGACCTCATAAACCGTGACTGTGGCTATAATCTTAGCAAGGCTTGGGAACCAGCGATTGGGTTAATGAAGAGTAAATCGAGCAAACGTATAGTTGTGACGACCACGGCGGATAGAGCCATCACACCGACGTCATCTCAGACGTCGTTGCAATCTGTTCCACCGTGTGACCGTGGCGCGGGGCGCGGACGGTGGAGGGAGCGCGCCGCGGGCGGAGGGTATTTAAATCGCCTGCCGCCGCGACCGAACCCAGTTCCCTCTGAGCAGCCATAGCGTACGGATCTCCGTGCCGGCACGTTCACAGGAGCTCAGTCCGTCAGTTCACCTGATGATGGCGACATGTATGGTCGCCGAAATATTGTGTCCATTGGACACTGCAGACCGGCAGTACACCCGTGGATATTTTGATTATCAAATACGCCGGGAGAAACTCAAGAATCACATTTTACAACGCGCTTATCCAAACAGTGATTACGACGCTCGCCTTAAGTAAGTCAGCATGGCGTTCAAATGCACGATCATGCAAGGGGGCAGTAATACGCACGCAAGGCAATTTCCGATCACACTCAAAGCAGAGAAACGTTGCCACACAGTTGTTAATAGCTTCCACAACAGCGGGAGACTGGCCACACCAGACGACGACCGGAGGTTATTAGCAGCCGCAGACGGACTTCACAGCTTCCCCAGCCCATGAACGGAAACCAAACGTTGGCCACAGATTTACTGCCTCTTGTGTCCTCACGCCCCGGGTTTTTGGGCCCGTCCAGACTTAGCATAGAGGGACCGAGCGTTCCGCTGCAGAACGGTCGTCCAGGGCCAAACACTCGTCTCAGTTGCCTCGTACGCCCTCGGCACGGCACACAGCGCATCCTCCCACCGGGTCTGCTTGCAGCGCACTCGCGGAGGCTCCGCAACGCCCTCTAGGAAAGCGCGGATATCTCCAAACAAACGTAAAACAAGGGAAAAACAGGAACCGTGGCAAACGACACGGTTCACCACTGTCCAGTTGCATCGTGTCTTTTCCCCACATCAAGCGCCGCTTAGCACTGAGCACTTAGATCTGACTAGTGATTACTTGCGCTGACTTCAGGCGATTTTCTAAAGCATCCTTCGCAATGCTCGTCGGTCTCATACTGTTTCCACTTCACAGTAACGCCACCAACAGTCGACTTGTGGAGGTTCATAAATGTTGAAATATCTGTGATTTCTTACCCAGGAGGTAACCAATGACAAGTCCACTTTGGAAATTGCTGATTTCTCCTGAGCGACCTCTTTTTCTGTTTTGCTATTGGCAACACAGTACTCCCTGTCTTCCTGTATACTTGCTGACGTGCCCCTAGTGACAATTAGTAGTGAATTGCGCATTACACAGGGGTGTCCCGATATTTCTGATCGGTAAATGTGTGACTTTAAAATCAATTAAAATTGGTTTCTTTTAGGTTTTTGCATATTGCGCATTATCATAAATCAATACTCAGTTTGATTTACGGAAAAGTCTTTTTTTATATAGCTTATTAAGGTTGACTTATTGTGAATGTTTCCTTAAAATGGAACGGAAACGCATCGTAATATGGTGACGTTTTCAAAAGCTTTTCTCTTTTGTTTTCAAGACATAAAGAGCTACTGATTTACTGATTTGGGACATAGACGAACTACTCTTGAATATGATCGACGTAAAGGACGTCCTAAGACTACATCCGCAGTAGAAAAATCTAGAAAGCGCACAATATGGTAGCACTGGACGACTGGTGATCAGTGTATTTTACAAAAAACGATGATTCAGTGCCCTAAAGAGCTGTGAATATTGATATGCAGCTGATTACAGTTCCCCTCACTAGGCCAGTGCTAATCTCAGCATGTTCCACCCCTGAAAATGAAGGTGACATCGGTTAACTGGGGTGCACTGTCTATCGCGGTGTCTTAATAGTAATTCAGCTAAGCTTAGTATCTGTTGCATTACAGCCTATAGTTAGAAGTCAATTATGCATAGAAGTGTTTGCGAAACTAAATTTTGAGGAAATCATATGAAAGAAGAAAACGGATTAATAAAGATATATGTGCAGTTTTTACTATTAAAGCTGTACACTGCAAGTACAGCAGACGTGTTTTGAGTCGGAGCTAAATGCCTGCAGGAGGCAGCCGGGTCGTGACAGCATCAAAGTAAGAATTTGCGCTGCGCACATAATAAGCTATATATTGAGCGAAACTCGGCACATACCTGGGAAAACTAGAAAGAATAATTAATAAAATAGGTTTTCTTTCGTTAAATTATGTCTAAAAGCTAGATAGAAATCCCATTGTTGATGCAATAAGCGTTTTGTGAAGCTTTCTCGTAAATCCATACTATAGAAGTTTTTTTTAGTTTTTCACATGTGCCTTAAAAGTTTGAACAATTAATATTTTTTAGAGAAAATTAGAGTTTCATCTCACACCTTATGTCGTTCTCCGCATCCTGTGCTTGCATTGAACCAAAAGGTACGTTAAAGTAAAGTTCCCAAGAGTAAAGCTAATAATTTCATTTATCAGAGTAAAATAATCTATATGCCATTGCACAGTTGGCAAATTGTTCAGATCAGGACAGAATTTTTATTAAGTAATAAACAGGGCCAAAATGAGTAAAGTTATCCAGAATGACAATTTTATGCCATTGCACTACGGCTGAGTTGAATATATGTTTTATTATCTGCTGAACGGGAAGGAGTGCACGAGCTATGTCCACAGACGCAGTCAGATGCAGGTTGGTGACTTTCATTTATTTTTACCACTAAACTTTCATGCAGTCAGATGTGTATTTTGAGTATTAAATTGGTTCAAATGGCTATGAGCACTATGGGACTCAACTGCTGAGGTCATTAGTCCCCTAGAACTGAGAACTAGTTAAACCTAACTAACCTAAGGACATCACAAACATCCATGCCCGAGGCAGGATTCGAACCTGCGACCGTAGCGGTCATGCGGTTCCTGACTGCAGCGCCTTTGAGTATTAATTTTCCAACAATATTTTCATGCAGTCAGATAAAGTTCAGTTCAGTGAAATACGCAGTGAGAAGCAAGTTTTATTAAAGACTACTGCAGTCACATGCAGTTCAGTCTAGTTTAAATAGAGAATTTTTATTAACAACACTTTCAACTTACGAGCATTGTAACAATGTTTTTCTCATAGTATTCGAGCGAAATTGACTGATAAAAATCTTGTAAAAGTTAAAGGAAGGACTGCAAGGAAATTTGTTTACTGAAATGTATATGATGATTATACACTATACAGACAAAAGACAAAATTTTATGCTACGAATGACGCAAGAGCACGACCTCATGACGAATACGGCCCTGAGTGGCTGTGAATATTCGTGCTAGCAACGTAGGTCATCAGTTCATTCTCTAAGTTAACATTCCTTCAAAGTGTAGACTGAGAGATAATCCTGTATACTTGGCGACACCGTACAGTTATTGCTGAACGCTGCACCCGACTGTCACTTTCGATTTCAACGTTCAAGTAAGAAAAAAGTCAAATGAACCTCAATGTATATGGAATTGTAAACACTTTTGGCCTCAATATCTTATATTGTTGAAACAATAACTGCAGTCTTCAGATCTTTATATTGTAGTGTCCTATTAACAATATCTTTCTTAATGAAGCCGTCTACGGTGTATCGCTGCCATGGGTACATTGTCCTCACATGGAAATGTATTTTCTGTCTGTTAATAATTTTTAATTTTATGTAAAGTTATCGGTGAAGTTCTCCATTGAGCGTGTTGTAGCCGTGCCTACCACTATACGTTAATCTTTGCTTGTTGACAATTTACTGGAAACCAGTCATTACTGTGGTGCGAATTACTTGAAGTTGTGCTCTCGGTCCGGACGGAGTGAGCCGAGCTTGGGTAGTGCGTTCGCCAGCACTACTCGGTAGTCGTCTTAATGCTTTTTAGCGTGCCCTTGCCGCTACTACATGCTTCAGTGTGGAAGCGACCTGTAGCAAATTGTCGCATACAAATTACAATGCTGAATGTTATCAGAGGTGTTAATGTTTACTGATCGTGTCTTCTTAGCAATATATTTTCTCATTTGAAACAGTCATCATCCCTGCAGGAATTATTTAATGTGTAGCTGTACGGAAAATCTGTTGGGAAAGTAAGGAGCCACTGTGACCTAACATAGCGGGAGGAATACCGATAGGGTAGTTATACGCTTATGTATTTCTTTAGTACCTTCCGACTACTGCCTTGATCAGATCTATGATTAAATTAAAAGTAAAATGTTATTGTTGTTGAGGTCTTCAGTCCGAAGATTGGTTTCAAGCAGCTCTGCTCGCTATTCTATCCTGTGCAAGCCTGTCCATCTCCGAATAAATGCTACAAGCTGAGTGCTTATGAACCCTCTTTTTGTATTGATCCCTTAGTATCCTTCTACAATCGTTACTCCCTTCACTTCCCTCCAACGCTAAACTGGTGATCCCCTGCTCTCTCAGACCGACCTCCTCTTCCACTCAAGTTTTGCAGCAAATTTGTTTTTCGCCAGTTGTGTTCAGTACCTCCTCGTAGGTTACATGGTTCATCTAGTCTTCAGCAAGCTTCTGTAGCACAGTATTTCAAGAGCTTCTGTTCTCTTCTTGTGTTAACTGTTTATCGTTCATGTTTCCCTTCTAAACAAGGCTATACTTCAGACAAAAAGATTACCTGAAACTTAAATCTATATTCTAAGCGAGCAAATTTCTCTTCTGCAGAAACGATTTTCTTACCACTAGCAGCCTACATTTTATATCATCTGTACTTCGGCTATCGCCATTTATTTTACTGCCCAACTAGCAAAATGCATCTACTACTTTTAGTGTCTCGTTTGCTAGACTAATTCCCTCACCTTTGCTGGTTTAATGCAACTGCTTTCCAGCACGCATGTTTTGCTTTTCTTGGTGTTTATCTTATATCCTTCTTTCAAGACACTTTCTATTCCATTTAACTATTCTTCTAGGTTCCTGCCTGTGTCAGGAATACAAAGTCATCGGTAAACGTTGAAGTTTCAAAACTTTTCTTTGATTTCCTTTACTCCTTGTTCAGTGTACAGATTGAATAATGTCGGGGACAGGCTACAACTCTGTCTCATACCCTTGTCAACTGTAGCTTCCTTTTGACACCCCTCGGCTCTACAATTGCATTCTGCTTTCTGCACAAGTTGTATATAACTCTCCTCTCCCCTGATGCCTTCGGAATTTCAAAGAGTATACTCCAGTTCAAATCTACAAAAGCTATAAACTTAGTTTGCCTTTCCTTAACCTGTCCTCTAAGATAAGTCGCAGGGTCAGTATTACCTCGCGTCTTCCTGCACTTTCCCCGAATCCAAAGTGATCTTGGGCTTCTACCAGTTTTCCCATTCGTCTGTAAATAATTTGTTAATATTTTGCAACCATCATTTATTAAAATTTGTACAAACTGGTGTCAGTACCTGGTTTTCTTTGAACATGAACTATTAAATTCTTTTTGAAGTCTGGCGATATCTCGCCTGTCTCGTAGATCTTGAACATCTGGTGGAATAGTTTTGTTTTCCAAGGGAATGTCGCCTGCACTGGGATCCTTTTTTCTAGTTATATCTTTTTTTACTCTGTTAAATTCTTACCGCAGTATCATAGGTCACATTCATCAATTCCCCTTCGCTTTCTATAGCAATTCCTTCGACTACATTTCCCTTGTATACTCTTTCTGTGTACTCTTTCCACCTCTCAGCTTTCCCTTCTTTGTTCACTATCGGTTTTTCTGAGCTCTTGATATTCATAAGTTCGTTGGACATTGTGAAAACTGTATCACTATTCATAAGGAGATGTAATTGATTAATTCTCACAGCACTCGGAGATCAATGAAAATGTCGACACTAAAACCACCAGCCGAGAGGCAATGCTACACACTCACAAGACAAGAGGTAGCAACAAACAATCCACAGACGTACTTTGTCAAACATGATCGTTTCATTGGTCCATGTGTTATGGTGTCGTGAGGTATAGAGGTGCATGGACATACTAAATAATAGGGTAACCTGCATTCTGGCACATTTTGTTAGTGCAAGTTCCGAGAAAAGCTTGACTGATTTATGACTGCCTCCACCTCACCTTGACCTGTTGTTCTGTTACTTGTTTTATGAGCCCCTGGTGGATGATTTATGACCCCCTGGAGATAATCTGTCAGTCAGTGAAATCTCACACACCTCACTCTCCCCCTCCATCCACCCTACCTGTCTGGGAAATCCCCTCGCTGATACAAGCACACCTTTGATATCAAATTAAATGATAATTAATTAAATAGATAAATTAATGAGCCCCTCCCCTTCTGGGAAATCCATCACCCCACATATTCCACCCCCATCTTGAAATTGGTGGGAAAAGGACTCAGTCTGTGCTGGACAAGAAGGATCTCATACAATTTGAATGTCAATTACTTAGCAAAAGATTACTGTTTATTTATAAAATTCAGTTTTCAGGGGCTGACACTCTTTACTCGGCAGGAGAAGCCCACATGTCCTAATTACATAATTACACTGTTGTTGATTTGAGGTGTTGTCTTGTTGGAAAATTTTTGCATGTGTGCTCACAATGATATGCAGAGACAGACTGAACTAGTGCAAAATGCCACCAGCAGTGGACATCCCACCAATCACCCCCTCCCTCCCATAAAAAATTGGCGGGAAAAATCGCTCAGATGCTGGACAGGAAGAACCCCACGACAGGAAATTCATTTACATGGGAAAGAATATACGATTTATTTATAAAATTCAGTTCACAGGGGATGGATTTCTATTTCATTTGGCTGGAAAATCTCATCCTCTCTACTGTGTCAGAAGATGCAGGTACTGCAAAATACATCAGAAAGAATAAATTCTGATCGCACAAGGAATACTGTTGTGAAACACTCATCACACATAATTGCATAATTACACTGTCACAGATAATTCTAAATGTATCTGGCAAAAAATTCCCAATCACATCACTGTCACGTCAATCGCTCAAAATGGCTCTAAGCATTATGGGACTAAACATCTGAGGTCATCAGTTCCCTAGACTTGGCACTACTTAAACCTAACAACCTAAGGACATCACACATATTCATGCTCGAGGCAGCATTTGACCCTGTGACTGCAGCAACAACACAGTTCGGAACTGAAGTTCCTAGAACTGTTTGGCCACAGCAGCTGGCTACGTCACTCACACCACACCATGCACGCCACTGGTGAGGGAGCGCTACAGCTGTGGGACCATAATATTCCTCCACAAACAAAGTATCAGGTGGCAGCATTTTTTTAAAATTTGATTCCAAACTCACTTCCTGCATCTCTCTCTCTTCCTCCAGTCCTCTCTCTCTCTCTCTCTGTCTCTCTCTCTCTCTCTCTCTGTCTCTCTCTCTTTCTCTCTCTGTGTGTCTCTCTCTCTGTCTCTCTCATCCTTTGGCTCTCTCTCTCTCTGTGTCTTTCTCTCTCTCTCGCTCTCTGTGTCTCTCTCCCTCTCTCTCTCTCTCTCTCTCTCTCTCTCTCTCTCTGTGTGTGTGTGTGTGTGTGTCTCCCTCTCTCTCTGTGTCTTTCTGTCTCTCTGTCTCTCTCTCTCTGCCTGTCTCTCTATCTCTCGCTCTGCCTGTCTCTCTCTCTCTCTCTCTCTCTCTCTCTCTGCCTGTCTCTCTCTCTCTCTCTCTCTCTCTCTGCCTGTCTCTCTCTCTCTCTCTCTCTCTCTCTCCCTCTCTCTGCCTGTCTCTCTCTCTATCTCTCTCTGCCTCTCTCTCTCTCTCTCTCTCTCTCTCTCTCTCTCTCTCTCTCTCTCTCTCCGCCCGTCTCCCTCTCTCGCTCTCTCTCTCTCTCTGCCCGTCTCCCTCTCTCGCTCTCTCTCTCTCTACCCGTCTCCCTCTCTCGCTCGCTCTCTCTATCTGCCTGTCTCTCTCTCTCTCTCTCTCTCTGCCTGTCTCTCT